>NC_140586.1:658666813-659396813 GCF_964204655.1 Triturus cristatus
ACCCGAAGTCAGCGACCTTTGTTTGCTTTGCGCATGAAGGGGTAAGATTCATATACATGTTTTTTTAACATTAGGTCTAATTACTATGTGAATGTAAATAACAATAAAGCATACTTGCAAACTGTGACTAATGCCTACCTTTCTCAATATTTCACTTCAAAACTATGGGATTGTATTTGTTTAACAGGCGCACGGTATCACACAACAGGCAATTTGAATGGGGGTCCCTGTAAAGTCCATAAGGTTGTCCCTGTCCCCCCCCAGAATTGTATTGTTTCATACGCCCCTGGTGTACACGTACCTCCACAACCCTGTCCGGAGTTTGGTGCAAGTTTAACCCTTTGATGAATGTTTGTGACCCACATGCCACAAGCCCCTGCATGCAATCAAAATAAGCCCCAGTGTGCAGACTAGTCTTGGGTTCAGTGAAAGCCTCGTGTGCATGTCAGACTACCATACGTATTTGGGTGCAGCCATATCCTCTGTGACTGTGCATTGCAAGACACTATGAGCCTCTGTCTGTAGCCACTTCTTTTTAGACCCCGTCTAGGCTGCGTTCTCTGGTGAATGTGTGGGACATCCTACTTGTTTTCAATGCTACACCACAGAACAGTGTACCAGAAGCTTTTTTCCCTTTATAATCATTACATATTTGCTCTGCCCCTTAGATGCTTTGACAAACATATCCAAGTACAATCTTTCTCTCCCTTTTCACCTGCTCCCCCACCACTGTGAAGGAAGTTTGGGCTGGTTTACTATCCTGCAGCTGTCTTCTGTATGAGGGAGACATATCCTGCTGCTGCCAGTACTGGGCCTGTTCTGCATATGAGATTTGCATACACTACTGCTTTGCTGCATCTGTTGTATATGTGTGTGTGATAAACAATCATGCCATGCTGTACATGTGCTGTGCCTCTGCTTTTTGATGGTACTTTGCATTGCTACTGTGAGTACTTTAACTGATGTTGGTTTATTGGCAATGCTCTGGTAATGCTGATGCAGCGCGGAAACTTGGGTAACAGGGAAGCAGAACAAGACCCGTACCTAATATCCTCCCTTTGTCACAGACCAAATATCATATTAACGCATTCACTCCTACAATCATTGGTGGGGCCCATAACACCAACATTCACACTTCACTTCTTACTGGTCTGCACTTACAGGAGAGATGAATGTTCCAAGCGCTGACATGAAAGGAATACCTTATAACCTATAGGGAGAAAATTATTTACACATCTGTACATTAAACCTTATATCTACACATCGTAAACCTAAACATTAACATACTCCTCCCACGTGATCAATGGATCATTTAGTTGGATTGGTAGGGTGATTTAGTCCTGCTAAAACACACTCAAGATCCTGATCTATCCTCTCTCAATAAACGACCAAAACACATTTGCTTGTTAATCAATATTTTGTTTATCTAATTAATGCAAGAACTTGGTTCCATCTAGTGAATTTATTAGTCATTACGCAAATCACAGAACACCTTATTTACCTAATCTGGCTATCGGTCGTCCTCTAAGTCATCAAATTTGGTCGTCAATCAGTCAGAATTCGAAAATTCTTCATGCAGCACGCTACAGTCCCATGAATGGACAAGGACCAGAGCCGTGCAAGCATCTGTCAGTGCCCATAGATTTTAGGAAGTCCTCAGTTCATCAAGGAAATGGGCAGCAATTCAGTCTGTCAAAGATTCAGGAACACAGCGTCACCGTCATCTCCGTCAGCAAAAGAAAATTATAAGGGAAGGTTTTTTCTCTCTATTCTACCGTCATTTTTATAATGAAAGTAAGGTCTAGAAGATACATTTTACAAAATGTAGGCTTCTCCCATTGGTTGGTTAGGATCGTCCGGTGAGGTTTCACACAGTTCAAGAGGTTATGTCATTTTTTTCTTGATGGTTCCGGTTTTTGTAAAAGTCCTTTGTCAAGATGCTTGGCAGGCCTCCCATCGTGACCTTGCTTGGGTACAACGAGAGCGGGGTGATGTCGAGGCCACTGGTACATGTTGTAACGCATGCGCACTTCGTCCGAAACCTCGTGGAATGGTGGCCATCGCGTCGAGTTAGTCTGGCGGCCATCTTGGTTTTAGGCCCAAAGGACAATTTAAGTGCAACAAACACAAAAGAGTAATTAATACATAGAAATAATGAATAAACTGTTAAACGCTCACTAATTCCCTTATGTGCTTGTAATTATCTAGTGTATCGCGACATTTAAAGCGTTCATATTCACCCATTGATGTCATCTGGTGCGACATTACGAAAACATCACTAAAGCAACATATACCATGCAATATTCTATTTTCTACTATGAGTATGCGTACATATGTTAATAATTATTATTATTATTCAGCCATGCAAAATGCAAATCCCACGTATATTTCGTATATTAATAAGGTTGATTAAACTTCATGCAAACAAATTAATAGTATTATAATTAATAGATTATTCTAATTAGTATAATCATGCAGATTGGGGGGGTATACAAAATTTTGTACAACCCGCTTCATCAATGCTAACCTACTCTGGGTGAGGAAAACTTGCTCCGCTGTTCTCTGTGTGAGGAAAAGGTGCACAGAAACTGGACTGATGCTGTTGTGTGTTCATGAAGCTCAAGAAACTCTGTTCACTTAAAAAACCTGATATATTGCCTTTGTCAGTGCTTGTCTGTTTTGTACACAGTTTGCTTTTTTGTTTTTACAACACTCTTTAGTTGCATCCAAGTGCATATTATGATCTCCAGTGTTTAGATCTGATGTACAGTCATTTCTTTTCGCCCGGAGTCGCGACAGAATGTGAAGCAGTACAGTATCCCCACAGGGCACCTATTCTCAGGTAACATGGTGTTTTCGCCTTTTCTCTAATATACAGCCTGGCTGTTACCATGAAGAATTGCTCCCTTGCTTGGTATAATACCACAACTGATGTCTCCAGCAGTGGAGGCCCAGCCCTGTAGAACACTCGTTTTTAAGACCATATTGCAGACCTTTTATTTGCTTCACTGGCTACAAGACCTCTGTGTGCTATTAAGTATTTTGCATTTATAGTTTTGGAAATCTGTTCAAAATGTAGTGTCTAATCTTTCGGAACAGAAGGTAGTATAATGCTACATCATTCAATAGTATTTCATGAACCAATAAACGCATCTTTGATCCCTTTTTCAAAGATATTTTTACCTTGCTACTAGAATCCCTTTGTGTTTGAATACATTAACGAAGGCGTTTTAATCAGTTTTGGAAGCAAAGCTTTTCCGAATGTTTTCACGAAAAGAAGGGATTGCTTTTGTGGCTTGCCATAAACAACAATACACTTCGAAATAAGATTGCATAGTTTCAAATCTCTTGTGCGATGTAATATTGCACATTGGCTTCCAAGGTGGCACTGTTTTCCATTTCAGACACATAATGTATGATATGCCTTTTATTTCTTCTAGGCCCATTTTTTTTCTCTCCACTCTGTGTGTTTCCGGCACATATGACAAGATTGTAGAATGAAAAGGAACTGCTGTGCATTCCATTGTTTTATTACAGTCTTTCACACTTCGAAAGCCAATTAATGCAAATGTTATGTCACGCAACTAAGAAAGAGAGAGATAAAGAGGACTTTTTATAAATCCAATGCAAGCTGTTGTGCGACAATAACAACATAAACATTGTTGAAAATTTTGCAGACGCACAATCCAGGATTTTGCAATATTTTTGCAGCTCTGCGTCACGTTGCAGTAACGTGACTCTTTCTCAGTTGTTTATTGAATATACTTGAGATTTTCAAATCTTTGACATTTCCACTCAACTTAGAGCTTGCCATCCAGATTTTATAAGTACCATAAAGGGGACTAGAGATGGATGAATGGACACATTATAGAATATGAATGAAGGCATTCATACAAAGCCCCAAGGTGTGTGGCTAAAATGCTAAAGTTTATTTTATAATCTCATGTTTAAGGCATGCATTGGTATAGCCAATAGCTCTCACCTTTTGGACCTTATAAGTGTTTAGCCATGCAGCGAGACCAGTGAGAGGATGAGTGATGTTAGTGGATGTTGTCTACGGGTACCAAGGATTATTGATGAGTCCTGCATACTGCATACTCGCCCAGATCAGAAGACTCTAGAGCATTCCCTCAAGGTTGACTGTGGTTGATAGTTTCCAGTGGGTGCTGGATACACTAAGACTCATGACATTAGTGATGAATGCAGGATGCTATATTTGGACGCTGGGTGGTGTAAGTACTGGTGGTGTCTCAAAGTGATGGGATTAGCAGTGCTATAGTTAGTGAGAGCCACGTAAAGTGTACTGTCTGTAACATGCAGTATGTAGTGAGGGTATTGATGGTATATGAAGGTGATGGGAAATAGGAAGGGTCAGTTATCTGTGGAGACTAACAACAATACAGGATGATGATGTGCTATATCTGATGACATAGAGTGCAGTAACTCGATGATGGATGCTTTCAGTGATTGGTGCCCCTAGGTGAAGGGTATGAGAGGCAGTTTAGTCAGTTAGATCTGGATACAGGATGCTTCAAGGGATGCCTGTTTAGTGCTGTATTTTAGTGGCTGTGATTGATATAGCGCGAACTTGACCCGAATTGGGTATCAGAGCGCTTTACATAGCACCAGTTATGTTACATGAGGACATACATTCATTTTTGGTAGGCACAGGGAGATTAAGTGATTTGTCCAGAATCACAGGATGTTCAGTGTCATTGCCGAGACTCGAACCCAGTTCCCCAGGTTCGGGGTCGACCGCCCTAGCCGTTAGGCCAACTCCTCTCCCCAAGTAGTGGTGTGGTTGTGGGGTGGCTGGTTACAGGGTGCTGTCAATAGTGATGCAACTTGTAGGTTCTGTTTGTTGAAAGTGGGAGGTGGGAGTGGGCGATGTCTGTCAGTAGTGGGTAGTAAATTGAGTGTGGATAGTAGTACTTGAATGGTGGTCAGTTGTTCTTTGAAGACTGCGTCAGTTTACCTTTGGCCTACAGTACGAAATATCCAAAGACAAAACTAGATTTTGCCCACAGGCACTCTGAATCGGAAAAACAGAATGGTATTTTAATGTTTATTTATTGGAGGTATGTGTAAAGAGCCCTCGTACAGAGAATTCCTACATATAGATGAATCAACACCTCCTCGCACCACTGCCTTAACATAGTCCTGTAAAACGGCATGCAACTCAGGAAAACCAGGTATATTCCTGTAAGCTGGCCAGATCACAAACAAGACACACACTACAGCCTATTCTGCTTGAGTGACATTGACCTATCGAACAACTTTCGAACCATGCTGCTTGATAACATGAGCTCAGTCAATTTCTACCCACACTTCAGTGCATAAAAAGAGCCACCCTGCTCATGATGCAGAAATAAATACCAACATGCAGCTATTTACTTCTTTGTCTGACACCGGTCCAGGAATTGGAACTGACTCCTGAATTTTGCCAGAAAAAAATTTAAGGAACTTAGTCACAGGAATTTCAAAGTGCAAAAAGTAAAAACCCATGAATCACGTTACTTATGTATGCCTTTGTGAATCAAAACCTCTAAAATGGGAAAAATTAGATACTCATACACCCAGTGCAAATAGAAAGGACTCTGCTCTTGTTGCACTTTTGCCCGTAGGAACCTTTTGGGACCGATGCACCAAGATGTGTGAGGGATGTAAAATAGTAGTGCTGGAACACTACTACCTGTACTTATAAATATTTTTCAGTGTTGGTCTTAAAGCCTCCAAAAAAAGCAAAAGAAGAAAACAGGAGTGCCTCGTATCTCGGATTCCAGAGATCATGCTGGCTCAGTCCTCAAATAGCAAGAATACGCCCCAGTTTACACCACTCGCACAGGCTTGAGCCACAGATTGTATAATTTTCTATGAGGGTACTCAAATCATAAGGTTTCAGATTTTGAAAGAAACCATGCAAGTAACTACACCCAGTGAGCCAGAAGCAAAGTCCACACACTGACACCGTGTTATAAAAAAAGCAGGGCAGAGAAGTAGCACTCTCCTAGAAAGGCGCTATTGCTGCTCCTCTCTGCAAGCTTTAAAAGTCCTGGAAGTATATACAGTGGAAACGAAGGCGGTTATTAATCTGATCAGAATTATGGCGAGAAGAACTAACTGGACATATTTGCCAATGCTAATGGTGTTATGTTTGCTGATTTTTAAAAAAAAGTTTAAAAGCACACTCTTGGAATTTTAACAATCTTAACATGCCCCTCTCAACAGCTACCAGGAAGTACACCCCGCCCCCCGAATCTGCTAAGAAAGACATCCCAGCCAGCCATATGTCTTTATCCATAGGTGCTTTGCATGTTAGGGTTTTTAAACCCCAATAATCACTGGCTTAAAAATAAAAATACTACCCCAAGAATGCAACAAGCCGGACATTCCTCAGACAGTTTAGCCCCATTGGCAGCACTAGGTCTCCCACCTCCCATTTGTTGCCTGTGAAGGGAGGATGGCTCCTCCGGCCTCAGCAGCGCTTCCTGGTCCTGCCCAGCAGCCATGGTATCCCGATCATTCCTAAAGCAGCCCAGCATGGTCTTCAGCTTGGCAGTCAAGCTGCGTGTGGCCAGGCTGGGGGATGCGGCTGCCCATAGTGGGCCAGCCTGGTCTGGGTCTCCCCCGACCAGCGGTTAGACCTTGGGGGCACCGCCAGGTAGCTCTGCAGATAAACTGGAGTACATGGAAGAGGAGACTGAACAACACCGTCCACTTTCGGCTACTCGGCGCTCGACTAATTGGAAAGAAGGACGCCAGCCTCGCAGTCTGTCTTACGTTTTTCTTTAAGGTTGAGCCAGCCAGCCAGAGCCGATCGATGGCTTTAAGAACCCATGGTGCACAAGGTGAGCCAATAAAATAATTTGCCTTGCAAAAAGCATAATCTGAAAATATGTGAAAGTCTCTTCAAAATTAAAAATAGAAGTGGGTGAGCTGCGCCATGCAGAACAAACAAAAGGTGCGGCTACCGTACTTAAAGTTAAAGCTCTGCATGCCGTGCTGATCAAGGGATAGAGCGCGAAGTGCTGCGCTGTTCTTGGGAAACAGGAAGAGTTCAGATAGACGCCAGCCAAAGTTACAACAATGGATAAATAAATAAAAAAAGGGATGCTTTGAAAGTAAACATATGGCTGAATAGTAAAAGGATCCATGTAGCAGGGGCAGTCTCCAGGGTGGAACAAAACAGCTAAAAGGCAGGACAAATGTAAACCATTCACCAACCAAACCAAAGGAAAGCCAGATGAAACAACCAATGAAAAGCTGGGTGTGTTTATAACCTAAGGAGTGAAAACTGCAGGTCTTAAAGAGAGTGCATGTGCGCTGCCTAGGCTCGACCTAATAAGGACACCTATGCAAATCGAAGAAACCCTATTCATAGATGCATGATTTCCCCAAAATTTAGACAAACCATCCCAGACTCTAGACACAGACTTTCCCACCTCAGAACCAAGATAGACTATGAATTAGTCTTTGAAACTGATATCAATACTGCCCCCAACACCCTTGTGAGCCCACATGATCATAGGAACAGGGGTGATATCAGGCAGAGCAAAATATATATGAATTCAGTGACTGAGACATTATAGCATGTTTACCCCCCAATCTACAATGCTTGGTCAACCATACACTAAAAAGCGTAGCCTCACCTTTGAGGGTGCAGTCTTAGAGGAGCTTACTACATGTCCTATTCCTAAAAAAACATAAGCCTAAGGAATGTAGTTCACCACCAGCACAGTCACCTGAAAAAGGCCCACTCACTGTTGCATTCTGCTCACACGGACTCAGGCCCTAGAATGGATCTCCCAGACCCATATGAGGAGTTTGTCCCAATATACAATGGAGACAACCCTTGGCATGGCTGTAGATCCCCAGCAATACCAGCCTTTGGAGCCCTACTAAGTCACATTAATGCTCCACCTGGTGAAGGTTGAGAAGGACTTACCGGTGTTCTCTAAAACAGAGCACTCTGTTCAATAATTACTGATGCTAAAGTGTGTGTTCAAATGTTTGGCAGAAATTTTAGGGACACTGTTATGACCAGGGTGGGAATACTAAGGGTGGCTAAAGAAAATACAAGGCAGTGTCAGTTTACATCGGTGGCCATGTGTTATCAGATTATCTAGTGGATCATACAGCTAGGAAACAGTTTTTGCCTAGGGCACTACAGATACCCCTCTTTCTGATAAGGAGAGTAGGCAGAATGTAGCTGTTGGGGCTGTAACTCGTTGGCATATTGCCAGTTCGTTCAGAGTGCTCCCCTGAGAGGAGATCGAGCAACTGGTAAAATATCTGCCAGAGGAATACTGACGGATAGAAACAGAGCTCGTCCAGGAGGGGAAGATCATCTTCAATACCAACATTATGTGCACCCTAGATGCAGCTGACACTGCCTGCAGGGAAACCAACTCAAGATTTTTTTCTATGGAGACATGTCTGGCTGTGAGTCTCAGGATTCCGCCAGGAGAAGTTTCTGGGGCTGCAGTAAGGTCTCATGTGCCCAAGGTAAGAGCGTTTCTGCCTTAAAACAGTCACCTTTCACATATTCCTTCCAATCGCTCATCATCTGTAAGGGGATAAATAAGGTTATCTCTTCCCCACTGGGAAAAGATCATTTTGGACAAGTGGGTTTTTTCCATCATTGCCCACAGATATTAGTTAAAGTTACGTACAGCATGCCCTAATGTTCCACCATGCTGCCACAGTACCAGCTAAGACCATCAAAGGCTGCTGTAGGTGGAATTGCAGGCCCTGCTTCAAAGGGAAGCAATATAACCAGTTCCACCACACAGTTTGGGGTAAGTCTTAAATGTTTGATAGCGGTTCCAGTGAACTTGCGTTGCATTGCTTTACTTGTCTTTCTTTACCTAGATGAGTGGCTGGTAAAGAGCAACAGACTAGAACAGTAGGGCGTGGCCAGACGCGTATGTAGCAGGATGTGAATCGCGGAGCTCCCGTCTGGTGAGCCCCCATCCAACAACATCCTGATACCCAGTACCCCCACAATGAACATGGGAGCCTTGGGGGTCACCCCACAGCCCCCAGCAACTGCAGGTGAGCTGATGGTCAGTGGCGGGAGATAGGGGTGCCTTGCGCTTGAGTAGCCAAGATGGCGGCCCCCTGAGGGATCGAGACAAGAGGCAGGCTCCACAGCAAAGACTCCGGCGGCTCCGCAGCAAAGACTCCGGCGGCTCCCGAGCTGTAAGCGAAGATGAAGAGGTGCTCAGGAGAAGACTGCAGAGGATCGAGGACACAGCTCGGGCGATGTGAAGACCTGTCTGGCGAGAATGCGAGGCGCGAGGCCTGCTGGCTGGGGTGAAAGCCACGCGGCCTCGGCGTTTTGGTACTGCCTGTGCCGCTACCCTGCATGACGTGGCCCTGGCGACCCTGCAAGACCCCTTCTGTGCCTTGTAAATCCAGCGGAATGCCACAGTGGGGGCTGCGTTCCCCGGTGCCACTAGAGGGAGGCGTCCCTGTCCTGCCGACCACTGTGACCTCCACCGCACAGATGGGAATAGACCCTGAGACCGGGGCTGAGGGAAGTGGGCTGGGACGACTACAGTGTGGAGGCTTGCTCCCTGCCCCCCGCCCCTCTGTCCTGAGAGTCTAGAGGGTGTTGGCCCCGGCCCAAGTCGTGCCGTGAGCTGTGGGGATCTTCTAGAGGCAGGACCTGCTGTGCCCCCAACGCTGTACCGGGAAAGCACACCAAGAGATTGCAGGGAGGAGCCTGAAGCGGTTGCCCAGAGGCAAGGGTCATGGGCAACAACAAAGTTGTTGAGCATGACGGGCGATCCAGTCGTGCTCCCTCAGTAGATTGACTTTTCTCTGGAGGGTACCGGGTCCCCTGGCGAACTAGACTTAGAGGAGAGGTCTGACATTCTCAGAGAACCTATCCCTGGCAGACATGGGAAAAGTATCCAGGAAATGTGGACAGAGCGATCTTTGTCCGTGCTCGATATCTGCGCAAACTGATGAGGAAGAGGATGCTGGGTTACCCCCTCGGAAGGCCCCCCAGGACCGCCAATGCTCTGCGACATTATGCAGGCTATCACTGCATCTTTTCAAGTAATTGAGGCAAAGATAGATGCAATAGGCATTTTCAGTCCCCTTAAGGATGACCATCGCTGGCTAGCTGGCAAGTTGCGGTGGAAGCAGGACGTTGTGACTAGCAGGCTCGCCGATTTTTAAAGGTTGGGAGTAAAAGTAAAAACACCCCCAAGAAAACCTACAGTGTGGCTGACAACGCTTAAAGAAAAGAAGACAGCGTTGTCAAGATTCAGGCTGCCACAAGATATTGCAGGCTCTAACTGGTATCAGGACACCACTTGAAAAGGTGCAGGGAAGGACAGCCTGAACTTAAACATTAGGCGAAAAACCTATTGGCACAGCTAAACAATTGAATACAGGCGGTGCATATCGAAAGACGTACCTGCTTTAAGACACCATTGAACATGTGTCAACGTGACTTTTTAAAAAATTCTATGACTCCACTCACTATGATGCAAGTGGTCTAAAATCACAAAAGTTGAGAGGTGATAAAGTCGTCCTGAACACCCACAGAAGGACTTCAACCCCTACACTTAAAAAAGAAGAACAAAACTTTGGTTTTAAATTCTCGTCCGTCCTGAGGAAGGTGCTACTATTGTAACCTATGCACCGAAACGCGTCGACAGTGGGACTTTTTAAAGCATATGAAATGTATTTGTGTAGTATTTAATTTGCAATTTTGAAAGTACATGATTTGAACTGTGTGTGACTCTGAGATAGATACCGTAATACGGAATTGTTAGATAGCATATATAAGACTGTACCAGAGCACCCAATCAGAGTATATATTGAATGCAATTTTAAAATATGATTTTATTGAACATAAGTGTTTTCCTATGAAAAATAAATTTTGAGAGTAACAAAAAGTATATTCTAGTCTGGAGTAATAATATTTGTCCAGTGTCACAGTCAAAAATCAAAGGTTATTGATCTAAATGTGTAGGCCTCATGGTCACCAACTAAAAGAGTAATACACAGAAAGGAATCTTTTTTGATAAATAATTACATCAACTGAGCGCACACTGACAGAGATACCCCCAGAGATCGCATCACTACAGCACTCACTGGCTATTATGGAAAGCAGAGTTAAGACCCTGGAAATGTGGGCAGGGGACAGTGAAAATAGGCCCCGCAGGAAAAACATTAGAATCATTGATGTTTCCGAGCGCAAAGAGGAGACCGATATGGTGGCCTACCTAGAAGACTCGTGGCATACAGAGGTGGTCCTGAAGGAATTTCCTTGCTTTATGCCCTGGAGAGGGCACATAGGGTTCCGCCCCCCCTCCTAAACCGGTAGCACCCCCACCCGATAATGGCTAGAATTCTCCATTTTAGGGACGAGACCACATACTGGCGCAGGCCAGACTGCGGGGTGACCTACATATTGATAACAGTATGATCATGATATTCCCTGACTTCACCCGGGATGTTCAGAGACAACGGTCCACCTTTCATGCTGTCAAAGGTACCTCCGCCAACTGACCGTTCCCTATCTCTATGCCATGCTATTCCGGCTCACCTCCGGGTGGTCTTGCCTTCTGGTGTCCAGTTCTTCCTAACCCCGCAAGTCACTTGGACCTGGATTGAATCGAGACCGGACATCGTATTGGGGGTGGGGGGAGTCCCGTGCTCCACCCCTCGTGGGAGGAAAACAGGAACCGATAAGAGCGGAGACCCATCGATGGCGGAGGGCTGCGACGAACGCCACAAAGTAATCAGAGCAGTAATGGAAATAGCAATGCCGGCATGAACCTCCGCTCTTCTCTCAGTGAACTCAGTGACCAGAACTCAGAAGGGTATCAGGTTGCTAGTTCTACAGAGGACACAGACACTGAGCTACCTAAGATCACCCCTAAAGCTGCAGCCAAAACTATTTAAGAGTGGGATATGAGTAATATTGGCTAGCACATGTGATTGGAAAGATCCACTTAGAATGTCTGTATGTCTTTTACTTTCTGTCTGCGCTCTTCCTGTTTATGGGGGGGGATATAACTCTACTCCCACCTGATTAGGATGGGGAGGGACCGGATTGGGATGTTATGCATGACCACTGGCCACTTTCTTTCACCCCTTTTTGCAATTCCGCGGGTACTCCTGCGAATAGATAACCGTTGATATTGTGTTTAGATGGGGATTGGACTGTTGCATGTCCTGGGGAGAGGGAGTTGAGGTTTTTATTATTTGTTTGTTTTCCAGTTGGGGTTTCGGCGTTTCTGACGGGCGGGATACAATTCAGACATCCCATTAGAAACATACGAGTGCATGCTAACGAGGGACTCCAGGGAGTGGGGGACAGACTACACCAACTGACACATGGCACCCACCGTAGAGTTTAAATTCTTCTTGTAGAACGTCAGAGGGATGAGCACCATGTCTAAATGACATAAAGTATATGCCTGCCTTGCTAGAAGTGGTGTACACCTGACCCTGCTGAAGGAAACACATATAATTGCCAGAGAGGGGGCCGCTCTAAAGCGCAGGTGGCGAGGTCAGGCCTTTTATACAGACTACTCTGCTTTTGCCAGACGGGGTATTGGTGTGGATTAAACCAGGGGTACCATTTCAGCATACTGGCCACTTGGTGGATCCCGAGGGGCATTATGTAGTGGTACCTGATAAAATTAGATGGCCGTGATGTAACTATTGGGAGTCTCTATGGCCGGAATGAGGATCAATTCTCATTCCTAGCAACCCTCTCTAGAACATTGGCACCATACCTAGTGGGGTCGGTAATCCTAGGAGGAGATTAAAGTTGTGTGGCAGACATTGACCTAGATCGCTCCCACCTGCCCCTGAGGGAGTTCCCAGCTGCCAAGATGGCTGAAGCATTGAAGGGATGACAGTCCCAATGGGGTCTCATTGACTCATGGAGAAACATTACACCCAGGAGTATTACTTTTTCTTACACCTACGTGATTTACACGTCCGGTTAGATGCTATCCTCTGCACACCTGATGTGCACAATCTCATCATAACTAATGAGTATTTACCTAGAACAATTTCTGATCACAGTCCTCTTCTGTTAGGATTACGCTGGACGCGGACTATACCGTGTATCCCCACTTGGTGACTAAAACTGGAATCTCTAGAGGATCCGATCTTTCAGTCCACGTTGCGGACTACTATAAGCAATACTTTGCAGGGAACGAGGAGACAGCGTCGAGCCCACTTGTAGTATGGGATGCCTTCAAAGTGGTGATTAGGGGCAGATGTATCTCTAAAGCAGCAGGTATTCGTGGGACCCTCTTACGGGAGCCATAGGCCGCAGAACAAAAGTTGAGGGATATTGAGGAAAGTAGACCCGAACATCGAGAATTACCGAAGACATTACTGGCAGCTAAAGAAAAAGTGACCGTGCAGGTTGAAAGATTGTGGTGCTTCGATTACAGGTATTATATGGTCCGAGCACATGCAGAGAGGGATCGTACTAGGGTGCTTCTGGCATGGTTAGCTAATCCTGCCAAAAGGGGCTCGGTCATCCTAGAACTTAGAGAAGAGCACACCCCCACTCTCTTTCGGCAACATGATATAAATCAGGCGTTCCACGATTATTATGCTGATCTCTATCAGAGCAGGTTGACCGACATAGATTCCTTTTTGGAGACTCTGGTGTTGCCGACGGTGTCTGAGGATATAGGCGGATTCCCTGGGAGGGGACATTGAACTCCACGAGGTCAGGGCCACCATTAAATCGATGGCTGGGAATAAAACCCCCAGTACAGACTGCTTGCCAGTAGGATTCTTCTCTGTGCATGTTGAGAAGCTGGGTCCCCGGCTAGTGGAACTCTATAATTTAGCAAAACAAGGGGGCAGATTCCCTGCGACCACACTGGAAGTCCTGGTCGTGCCGCTCTTAAAACCTAGTAAGTCGGCCTTTGATAAACCAGCCTACAGACCGCTATCTATGCTCAACCTAGACTACAAGATCCTGAGCAAAATTCAGGCCACGCAGCTTCTCCCATACATAAAGACACTTGTTCTTCGGGATCAAGAGGGCTTTATACCAGGTCACAACATGGACCTTAATATTCAGAGAGTTCTGCGTGTGTTGGAGGCTGATTCGTATAGCAAGGAGGAGGCGGTAGTCTTTGCGGTGGATATAGAAAAGGCCTTCAATTGCCTGGAATGGCCCTATCTTTTTAGAGTGATGCGAAGGTTTGGGCTGGGAGCCAGCTTCGTGGAATGGACTGCCTTACTATAAAAGGACTGTCTGGCTCGAGTACGGACAGGGTTGAACAATCTTGGACAGCTATAAAGTGGGCAGGGTTACTATGCAGGGATGTCCCTTATCCCCCCTCCTATTTGCCCTGGCTATAGGGCCTCTGTCCTGCCGGGCCAGAACCGAAATGCCCTAACGGGGCCTGGAAGTAATGGGCAAACAACATCATATTGCACTATATGCCGATGACCTTTTACTTTTCCTCCGCTCCATGAGGGAGGATTTCGAAGGGGTGAGAGAGCTCCTTGCGCACCTCGGCAGGGTATCGGGCCTAGTGGATAACTGGAGAAAATCTTGTTTCCTACTGAAGCCGGTAGAGGTCGGCGAAGTATTATGAGAATACAGATGCCTCCTGTACCTAGGGATTAAAATCTATCATCACCTTGTTGACCTGGAGGGCAATATTGAGAAGGCTATCCCACAGGTGAAGTAGACTATGGAGTTCTGGGCTACTCTCCCCCTCTCGGTGATCGGCAGAGTTGCTCTGTTGAAAATGGTAGCTTTGCCAAGGTTGCTATACTTCTTCGTAGTTTTCCCATTATGGATATCAACGAGCTTATTCCACAACTACAATCATTACTAACGGTGTTTATCTGGGAATCTGGCAAGCGCAGAGTGGCACTGACCTCCCCGCAGAGACTTATTGCAGCAGGCGGTCAGGCCCTCCGAGACTTTGAGAGCTACTTGGCCTCAGTGGCTCACGTACCGGTTGACCGGGAGAGTCCTCAGGACAGAGAACTTGGATCCTTCTGTGCTGGACCTTCGACTGCTATCCCGCATTGTATTGTGGCTGCCGGCCCAAGAACAGAAGACAGTTCTGAATTTAGAGAACTCTGCAAGTGTTGGGTTAGGAGTTTACAGTAGCCGGAAATTAGACGACTATACACCACAGAAATTCTGCTGGAATTTCTTCTAGAACGTCCTCATGGTAGAACCTGGCATGGGCTGAGGGAATGGATGGTAGCCGGGCAACAGCGATTGTGGTCCCGTATGAGGATAGCTCTTTGCTACAGTTCGAAGACTTTTGGAGGCTTTATGATTTACCGCAGGGGCATTTCCTGTTGCATAGGCCCCTCACTGCAGCGATTCAAGAACATTGAGTGTCAGGGCTTTCGGAACCTTCACTTCCGGGAGGATGTCTATATCTAGTAGCTTCCTCAGGCACATATAAGGCAGTCACTTGTTTGTACGGCCGACTTTCGGGGCGAGGTATTATCCACACTTGATAATTTACAATCGCGGTGGGAAGAAGATCTGGATGTTCCCATAGAAGAAAAAGTTTGAGATGACTTGGTGGGTCGCTTTCCCAAAGTGTGTAGGAAATCCTGATTTCAACTGATCAACTTTTATGTACTTCTCAGGGCATATCTCCCACCCGGACGGATGAACCATTACTTTGCGATGGAGGCTGCTAAATGCCCCCGATGTGAGGAATTGGGGGCCGAATTCCTTCATATGTTCTGGAGCAATCAGGCGCTGGGAGACTTTTGGGGGGCAGTGATGGATCTACTGGCTGAGGTGACCGAGAGGGAGGTTCACTGTTCACCGGGGCATTGTTTGCTTCACTGGTTCCCACACACATCTAAGAATAAAGTGACCAGCAGATTTCAGGAACTGGCGCTCCTCCTGGCTAAGAGGGAGATTGCCAGACACTGGAAGTCCCAGAGGGAGCCCACCGCGGAGGGATGGAAAAGGGAGGTCATATGCTGGACAGACTAAGAGGGGGCTATACGCCTGAGAGAGGTCTGACTAGGCCGAGGATCCTTGGAGGTCGCCAGGGCATGGGAGGCATTAGTAGAGAGGAAAACGAACCAGATTCCTCCTCCTTTGAGGAGGCGCCAGATACCCCCTGATTACGTAGGTAGCACGCTCAAACACCACGTGTGAATCGGTTCTCAGGGCATGTAGTCTTTCTTAGTATGAGGAACTGGATGGGGGACACAAGGACTAGAAGGCAAGTCACAACATGGGATGCTATCCCACACCCTCTTAAAGCTGTGCCTGAAACAATAATAGATCCCTTCATAGTTGGTAACTGACCCAGCCATGGCATTCGGGGGGCAGGGAGGATTAGACTATTTATTATAGTTTGATTCGCAGTATATAACCCAGGGGACCTTTGCTTCGATATTGCTAGAGTGTACTCAGGATAACAAATGCTTCCAACCATGTAAATCTGACTTAAGCTAAGATGCACCACAAATTCAAACACAGTATCAATTAAATTAATATAGGAGGACAAGATAATCCTTGGTTTCAATTTCTTTATTCCAAATTCATTGGACAATATGAAGCGGTACAGCCGACGCGTTTCGTCCTGACACAGGACTTCTTCAGGGCTGTTTTGAAAAAATACACAGATACAATACAATTACACACATATCATACATTTTAAAAAATATCCTATACTGGATATTGGTCTGACAAGCTCAAGTTTACATGTAGACAGACATATTTACATAAATACTATTCCTTAGAAATGATCATAATTTTAAAAAAAAGAGATATCCATTCAATCAAAACGAAAAGATATCACATTGTATCTTATTCTCATAATCACTTAATGTCCCCCACCCTGAGAACACAGCTCAGCAAATTTACAATATATACATGAAGTAATTTCTGTTTGAGATTATCTTGAATGAGAGAAAAGAGGAAAGAGAGAGATCAAAGTCAGTGGACACGGAGATAAGATAATCTGGAAAATCCACATAGTCATACTGCCATTCACTAGGTGTGTTAAACTCGCATCATGCATATTCCATATGTATATGCAATAGTTCCCAAGAATAAAAGCTGTGCAAATAGATATCGTTGATCTAAAAAAGGCATGTTCTATACTAAGTATCTGATGTACCTACCAAAAGTAGGCAGATGAGTAGCTCCAGAGTTGATTGATTTGTGGCTATCCAATATACGCTGGGAATTTTCCATCCAGAAACGTCTAAATTTTGAACTATATGTAATCTCTGCAATATGAGATATATAGTATTATTGGAATTTAATAAAACAGAAATAATTATCCCTAGATTTAAGTAGAAGGGAAGTATTTAGGCACAACAGTTATGATAAATGTTGTTTCTATATAGTCTAATGTATTAGGTGGCGCAGTTTATAAATGAACTGCACTACGGAGCTACAACCCAAGTACCGTTCCTATGATACGTACCTATTTATAAAAAAAGAAGAACGTTCAGAATCATATTCGTAGAAATCCCAATTGTGGGGATTCTTTCTCCTTGTCTGTATGCCGGGTTGGACTGGAGGTCGTAATCCACTCACAAATGTGTAGGGAACCCTTGTACCGATCTAGGGGAAAGTAAATGAGTAATGTCCGGTATGAGCTTATGGAGTAAAAATAGGTACTGCACCTATTCCTAACGTAACACCACTTAAGTAGGATATCTTTATATCCCACCGTCATGAACAGGGTCAGATCAATCCAACATTTCCCCATTATTTTTCATAAGAATTTAATATACCTCTTCCTATCACCAAATGGACTAGAAAACCACAGTAAAGATCAATTAAAAAACCTGGAACTGGCCAATTGCATACGGGGCTCAGTAGTAGGGCATCTATGCTATATTTGCCTTCATACGTCCCTCATATTGTCAGTGCATTTCCAATTTGATATTATATAATGATGTCAGATCATAACCATGCATCTCTCTTGTAGCCATGTTCACAGTTATGACCCCAGTGAACGTATAACCTCTAATTAGAAAGGTTAGGACCCCAGGGAAATAATAACCTCTAACTTAACAATCTCAAGGTTTCTTAAAAGAACGCCTAATTCACTCATCTAATGTGTTTTTAGCAAAGCTAATCTCGTGTGCACTCACCACGATCTGATAGTCATGACAGGCAGGCCACAGGCAAGTCCACTGTTGCTGGAAGATGTTCCTCGATCAGGAATCCCGCCGTACTAAAGAACCACTCGTTTTATATCTTTTGAAGTTGCCACACTAATTCAGAACATCTGTGCCGAGTTACGGAGCAACACCCCTTCCCGATCACGTGATTCTTAGCACGAACTAAGCGGCCATCTTGGAGTGGAGAATCAGCCCACATGGAATGGGTGGATTGCCGTTTAGGGCTTTTAAAAGGATCTATATCAAGTTTGTGATCCTTGCTGAATTTCGTATTTATGTTTGTTGAATTAATTCAATAGAAGTTAATCAGCAAATGCAAAAGACACTCGCTTTATAGATTATGAAAGGTCCCGATCACGTGATTAGCAACACGAACGAAGCGGCCATCTTTGAGTGGGGAATCAACCCACATTAGAATAGATGGGTTGCCGTTTGGAGCGCTTTGGAGGATCTGTGACAGGTATATGATCCTTGCTCAATTTGATATTTATATTTGTTTGATTAATTAACCCACATGGAATGGGTGGATTGCCGTTTGGGGCTTTTAAAAGGATCTATATCAAGTTTGTGATCCTTGCTGAATTTCGTATTTATGTTTGTTGAATTAATTCAATAGAAGTTAATCAACAAATGCAAAAAACACTCGCTTTATAGATTTTGAAAGGTCCCGATCACGTGATTAACAATACGAACGAAGCGGCCATCTTTGAGTGGGGAATCAACCCACATTAGAATAGATGGGTTGCCGTTTGGAGCGCTTCGGAGGATCTGTAACAGGTATATGATCCTTGCTCAATTTGGTATTTATATTTGTTTGATTGATTCAATAGGTGTTACCCTACCAATATAAAAGAACCATTCGCTTCGTGATTTTGAACGGTCCCGTCGATTCAAACCACCTGAGTCGGGTTGGGAAGCAATGCCCCTTCTTGATCGCGTGATTTATAGCACCAACGGAGCGGCCATCTTTGGGTGTAGAATTAACCCACATTGATATGGGTGGATAGCCTTAGGGACATTATGATAGATCTAAGTCAGACATAGCGACCTTGCTTAGTTTGGGATAAATAACTGTTGAGTTATACCCGAGGTGTAGTCCTGCAAGTGGCTACAGAAGGGCTTCCTAACCTTTGGACTTAATGTGAAGGGGTAAACACGAAGGCCACTGTTGGTCATGTAATAACCGGCACCGATTATGCGGCCATCTTGGAAAGTATCAGGTCCCTATTTAGGGTCATAATCCACCAAGTACAGAGGTCGGAATATTATACGTTGAGGGTTGTTAGATTTAAGACTTGAAACTTAGTGTGAGCTATTACAAATCCTTACCCAAATAAGTATGTTGGGGTGGAGAAGACAGCCTATGTGGCGAGAATTGTTTCAAACCTACACATAAAATGATCTTGTAAGCAAAGTAAAAGGTGCCAAAATGTGAAGGCAACATAAAGATTCTATTTATATATAATCTCTTGCTTCAAAATGTCATATGGACAGATAAATCTTGCACAAAACCTATTATAATCGAAATCCCTAGTGATCTGGCAGTATAACAGCGGGTGCACCATACAGTTTCAGTACTTAAGAAAATAGACATAGTGGAGTTGACAAAGAACCAAAAATCCATATCAAGAAACAGTGAGGACCACGGACAGTAGCATTACATGATTTGCTGCACATGTTGAATTTCCAATGCTCAATACAAATCCTACCTAAATGAAGGCAGCCTATCATGAATAGGGACATATGTTCTGTTCCCAGTAAGTGATATCTGACATATTGTAGTTTAGGGAGGTATTTATAGGAAATAGTGCATCTCATTATCACTATTATGTCCCATCTCAACACTCCGTAGTCTGCATATCCATTCAGCTTCCCTTTTCCGCAGTGTAAGTTCTCTATTTCCACCCCTGGGGTGTGCTGGGACCTGATCTATACCCATGAATCTGAGATTGTCTGTCCTTAAGTGTTTTTCCTGCATATGGAAGGTCAGCGGGTACCTCATATCCCCATTTCGAACAGCCCGGACATGTTCCTGGATCCTCAATTTCAAGGGCCTTTTTGTACTTCCCACGTAAATTTTGTTGCATGGGCAGCAAATTATGTACACTATGTAGGTTGAATTACAGTTGATAAGATAATCAATTGTATGTATTCTTCTGGTGTTGAAACTGAAGGTTTTGGTTTTATTCATCCCTAGATTACATACATTACATTTGTTACATGTAAAGAAACCTACAGTTTTAGTAGTGAGCCAGGTTTGTTTCTTGGTTGTAGTGACATAGCTGGGACAGAGCATATCTCGAAGGTTTTGTCCCCTTCTGTATGTCACCATGGGCTTTTTGTTTAGGTATTCATTGAGACCCGGTACCTCAGTGAGTAAGTGCCAGTGCTTTCTGAGGGTATTGTATACCCTCCCACTCTGTTCATTAAATTGGGTGGTGAATGAGATATAATTCTTAATCGGCACTTTCTTATTCTTTGTGGCTAGCATAGTTGTTCTATTTATCTTTTTCACTTTGTTTTGAGCTTCACTGAGGATGTTTTTTGGATATCCTCTTTCCAGGAACAGTCTTTCTGTCTCTCTTATATTGCAAATGAAATCCTCCTCCATGCTACAATTCCGGCGCATGCGGATCATTTCCCCGTAAGGGATATTATTGATCACATGTTGGGGATGAGAACTTCTATAATGAAGTGTGCTGTTACAGGCTGTTGTCTTTCTGTGTGTCCGGCTATGGATATGATTATTTTGGATGAAGAAGGTGATATCCAAAAAATCAATTTCCTTAGGGCTATGATTGATCGTGAATTTGACATTAAAAGGATTATCATTGAGATAGTCATAATATGTCATTAAGTCCTCTACTTGTCCATCCCAAATTATGATAACGTCATCAATATATCTGCCCCAGAATATTACATGGTGCATCCATGATGACGCATGTTTACCCCAGGCATGCCCCCGCTCGAACCAGCCTATAAAGAGCCCGGCGTAAGACAAAGGGAGGAATTATCAGAACTCTCCTCTGCAAATAGTATAGCCTCCATCTCTTCAGTAGTTAGTTCAGTCACCACAGAAGATTCGGCAGGAGCAGCAGACAGTGAAACAAGGTCTAATACTTTTTTATTAGAGATGGAGAGATTAAAACTAAGTGCAAAAACAACACCAAGAGATCAAAGACAAGAAGGGGAGGGAGGAAATGGCAGAAATCCAAACAAAAACGACAACAAAAAATCGAGATTAGAACCAGGGGGCAGAATCACGAGATCCAAGAAAACGGGGAAGTAAGGGAAGAGAATGAAGAGGGGATACAAAAAACATTAATCGTAAACCTCTCTAATAGGGAATTATCTGCAAATGAGATATCTGTTCTAAACAAGGGACTGGGATTTTGCCCCAACCAATTGGGTGGGGATGTTGATATTTTTGTGGACCTTTTCAAATTTGTTAGACTGCTTAAACTTAAAGACCATTTCATACGCAATCCTCCTATTTGTAACCAATTGTCTAATGAAATGATACCAACCTCATATACTGTACAAGAAATAAAAACCATTCAAACAATGATGTCCATTGAGTTGGAAACTTCAATTGGGATGGATTCAGTATGTGATGAACTCAATGTTGTTGAGGATACAAGTATTGATAGCGGTTTGAAACTAAAATCAAAGTTTGTTCCTATTGGTACCCATCCCAACATAGACATATTCTTTGAAAGAGTCACACAAGGCTTTTACAAACTGACAGACAAGCCAATTCGCGCGAATACACGAGCCCATAATTTGACATCAGGGGAGAAAACAGCTCTCAAAGATCTGAGAAGTGATAATACAGTCGTTATTCGCGAGGCAGACAAAGGGGGAAATGTGGTTCTGATGAAAAAAGATTGCTACATGCAGGAAATAGAACGACAACTTACGGACCATAATTGCTATAGAAAAATCGCAACTAACCCCATGAAGACACTGGGTGATCACATCAACACAAGATTATTAAAATGGCGGGAGGATGGTTTGATCAGTGAGGACGAATTTAGATATTTAAAAGTCACAACACCTTCCTTCCCCTGTATTTACATACTACCCAAAATACACAAGGGCGGCCCTTTTCCACCTGGCCGCCCAATCATCTCAGGGGTGAATTCACCGACAGAAAAACTATCAGAGTATGTGGACAAATACATCCAACCTCTGGTACAAAATTTACCAGCATACATAAAAGATACAAAAGACATCCTGGGCAAGTTTGAGGGTTTCACATGGTCAGACACCCTAATCTTTGTCACCCTGGACGTGACAAGCCTTTATACTTGTATCAAGAAAGAGTTTGGGATCATGGCGCTACAGTCCTTTCTGGGACAGAGAACAGCGGACCATTACCAACACAATGAGATGTTACTAGAAATGACTGACACCATCCTGTCTAAAAACTACTTTCTCCACGATTCTGACTGGTACCATCAAATCCAGGGTACGGCTATGGGTTCCAGGTTTGCCCCTGCTTACGCCGGGCTCTTTATGGGCTGGTTCGAGCGGGGGCATGCCTGGGGTAAACATGCGTCATCATGGATGCACCATGTAATATTCTGGGGCAGATATATTGATGACGTTATCATAATTTGGGATGGACAAGTAGAGGACTTAATGACATATTATGACTATCTCAATGATAATCCTTTTAATGTCAAATTCACGATCAATCATAGCCCTAAGGAAATTGATTTTTTGGATATCACCTTCTTCATCCAAAATAATCATATCCATAGCCGGACACACAGAAAGACAACAGCCTGTAACAGCACACTTCATTATAGAAGTTCTCATCCCCAACATGTGATCAATAATATCCCTTACGGGGAAATGATCCGCATGCGCCGGAATTGTAGCATGGAGGAGGATTTCATTTGCAATATAAGAGAGACAGAAAGACTGTTCCTGGAAAGAGGATATCCAAAAAACATCCTCAGTGAAGCTCAAAACAAAGTGAAAAAGATAAATAGAACAACTATGCTAGCCACAAAGAATAAGAAAGTGCCGATTAAGAATTATATCTCATTCACCACCCAATTTAATGAACAGAGTGGGAGGGTATACAATACCCTCAGAAAGCACTGGCACTTACTCACTGAGGTACCGGGTCTCAATGAATACCTAAACAAAAAGCCCATGGTGACATACAGAAGGGGACAAAACCTTCGAGATATGCTCTGTCCCAGCTATGTCACTACAACCAAGAAACAAACCTGGCTCACTACTAAAACTGTAGGTTTCTTTACATGTAACAAATGTAATGTATGTAATCTAGGGATGAATAAAACCAAAACCTTCAGTTTCAACACCAGAAGAATACATACAATTGATTATCTTATCAACTGTAATTCAACCTACATAGTGTACATAATTTGCTGCCCATGCAACAAAATTTACGTGGGAAGTACAAAAAGGCCCTTGAAATTGAGGATCCAGGAACATGTCCGGGCTGTTCGAAATGGGGATATGAGGTACCCGCTGACCTTCCATATGCAGGAAAAACACTTAAGGACAGACAATCTCAGATTCATGGGTATAGATCAGGTCCCAGCACACCCCAGGGGTGGAAATAGAGAACTTACACTGCGGAAAAGGGAAGCTGAATGGATATGCAGACTACGGAGTGTTGAGATGGGACATAATAGTGATAATGAGATGCACTATTTCCTATAAATACCTCCCTAAACTACAATATGTCAGATATCACTTACTGGGAACAGAACATATGTCCCTATTCATGATAGGCTGCCTTCATTTAGGTAGGATTTGTATTGAGCATTGGAAATTCAACATGTGCAGCAAATCATGTAATGCTACTGTCCGTGGTCCTCACTGTTTCTTGATATGGATTTTTGGTTCTTTGTCAACTCCACTATGTCTATTTTCTTAAGTACTGAAACTGTATGGTGCACCCGCTGTTATACTGCCAGATCACTAGGGATTTCGATTATAATAGGTTTTGTGCAAGATTTATCTGTCCATATGACATTTTGAAGCAAGAGATTATATATAAATAGAATCTTTATGTTGCCTTCACATTTTGGCACCTTTTACTTTGCTTACAAGATCATTTTATGTGTAGGTTTGAAACAATTCTCGCCACATAGGCTGTCTTCTCCACCCCAACATACTTATTTGGGTAAGGATTTGTAATAGCTCACACTAAGTTTCAAGTCTTAAATCTAACAACCCTCAACGTATAATATTCCGACCTCTGTACTTGGTGGATTATGACCCTAAATAGGGACCTGATACTTTCCAAGATGGCCGCATAATCGGTGCCGGTTATTACATGACCAACAGTGGCCTTCGTGTTTACCTCTTCACATTAAGTCCAAAGGTTAGGAAGCCCTTCTGTAGCCACTTGCAGGACTACACCTCGGGTATAACTCAACAGTTATTTATCCCAAACTAAGCAAGGTCGCTATGTCTGACTTAGATCTATCATAATGTCCCTAAGGCTATCCACCCATATCAATGTGGGTTAATTCTACACCCAAAGATGGCCGCTCCGTTGGTGCTATAAATCACGCGATCAAGAAGGGGCATTGCTTCCCAACCCGACTCAGGTGGTTTGAATCGACGGGACCGTTCAAAATCACGAAGCGAATGGTTCTTTTATATTGGTAGGGTAACACCTATTGAATCAATCAAACAAATATAAATACCAAATTGAGCAAGGATCATATACCTGTTACAGATCCTCCGAAGCGCTCCAAACGGCAACCCATCTATTCTAATGTGGGTTGATTCCCCACTCAAAGATGGCCGCTTCGTTCGTATTGTTAATCACGTGATCGGGACCTTTCAAAATCTATAAAGCGAGTGTTTTTTGCATTTGTTGATTAACTTCTATTGAATTAATTCAACAAACATAAATACGAAATTCAGCAAGGATCACAAACTTGATATAGATCCTTTTAAAAGCCCCAAACGGCAATCCACCCATTCCATGTGGGTTAATTAATCAAACAAATATAAATATCAAATTGAGCAAGGATCATATACCTGTCACAGATCCTCCAAAGCGCTCCAAACGGCAACCCATCTATTCTAATGTGGGTTGATTCCCCACTCAAAGATGGCCGCTTCGTTCGTGTTGCTAATCACGTGATCGGGACCTTTCATAATCTATAAAGCGAGTGTCTTTTGCATTTGCTGATTAACTTCTATTGAATTAATTCAACAAACATAAATACGAAATTCAGCAAGGATCACAAACTTGATATAGATCCTTTTAAAAGCCCTAAACGGCAATCCACCCATTCCATGTGGGCTGATTCTCCACTCCAAGATGGCCGCTTAGTTCGTGCTAAGAATCACGTGATCGGGAAGGGGTGTTGCTCCGTAACTCGGCACAGATGTTCTGAATTAGTGTGGCAACTTCAAAAGATATAAAACGAGTGGTTCTTTAGTACGGCGGGATTCCTGATCGAGGAACATCTTCCAGCAACAGTGGACTTGCCTGTGGCCTGCCTGTCATGACTATCAGATCGTGGTGAGTGCACACGAGATTAGCTTTGCTAAAAACACATTAGATGAGTGAATTAGGCGTTCTTTTAAGAAACCTTGAGATTGTTAAGTTAGAGGTTATTATTTCCCTGGGGTCCTAACCTTTCTAATTAGAGGTTATACGTTCACTGGGGTCATAACTGTGAACATGGCTACAAGAGAGATGCATGGTTATGATCTGACATCATTATATAATATCAAATTGGAAATGCACTGACAATATGAGGGACGTATGAAGGCAAATATAGCATAGATGCCCTACTACTGAGCCCCGTATGCAATTGGCCAGTTCCAGGTTTTTTAATTGATCTTTACTGTGGTTTTCTAGTCCATTTGGTGATAGGAAGAGGTATATTAAATTCTTATGAAAAATAATAGGGAAATGTTGGATTGATCTGACCCTGTTCATGACGGTGGGATATAAAGATATCCTACTTAAGTGGTGTTACGTTAGGAATAGGTGCAGTACCTATTTTTACTCCATAAGCTCATACCGGACATTACTCATTTACTTTCCCCTAGATCGGTACAAGGGTTCCCTACACATTTGTGAGTGGATTACGACCTCCAGTCCAACCCGGCATACAGACAAGGAGAAAGAATCCCCACAATTGGGATTTCTACGAATATGATTCTGAACGTTCTTCTTTTTTTATAAATAGGTACGTATCATAGGAACGGTACTTGGGTTGTAGCTCCGTAGTGCAGTTCATTTATAAACTGCGCCACCTAATACATTAGACTATATAGAAACAACATTTATCATAACTGTTGTGCCTAAATACTTCCCTTCTACTTAAATCTAGGGATAATTATTTCTGTTTTATTAAATTCCAATAATACTATATATCTCATATTGCAGAGATTACATATAGTTCAAAATTTAGACGTTTCTGGATGGAAAATTCCCAGCGTATATTGGATAGCCACAAATCAATCAACTCTGGAGCTACTCATCTGCCTACTTTTGGTAGGTACATCAGATACTTAGTATAGAACATGCCTTTTTTAGATCAACGATATCTATTTGCACAGCTTTTATTCTTGGGAACTATTGCATATACATATGGAATATGCATGATGCGAGTTTAACACACCTAGTGAATGGCAGTATGACTATGTGGATTTTCCAGATTATCTTATCTCCGTGTCCACTGACTTTGATCTCTCTCTTTCCTCTTTTCTCTCATTCAAGATAATCTCAAACAGAAATTACTTCATGTATATATTGTAAATTTGCTGAGCTGTGTTCTCAGGGTGGGGGACATTAAGTGATTATGAGAATAAGATACAATGTGATATCTTTTCGTTTTGATTGAATGGATATCTCTTTTTTAAAATTATGATCATTTCTAAGGAATAGTATTTATGTAAATATGTCGGTCTACATGTAAACTTGAGCTTGTCAGACCAATATCCAGTATAGGATATTTTTTAAAATGTATGATATGTGTGTAATTGTATTGTATCTGTGTATTTTTTCAAAACAGCCCTGAAGAAGTCCTGTGTCAGGACGAAACGCGTCGGCTGTACCGCTTCATATTGTCCAATGAATTTGGAATAAAAAAATTGAAACCAAGGATTATCTTGTCCTCCTATATTAATTTAATTGATACTGTGTTTGAATTTGTGGTGCATCTTAGCTTAAGTCAGATTTATCTTAATTCTGTTCCTCAGGGAACTGGCATTGTTACAATGGGTGCTATTCAGTATGCACACATACCCTTAATTTATGTGTAATAGCATATTTTTTGTGGGAAGAATACGAAAGGGTGACATTAATCTCAGGTGCTGGTCAATAGAAGGTTCCATTGTAAATTCGTTGCTTAATGCTTCCAACCATGTACTTTACAAATAGATTGCTGGGCTAGTATTATCCCATACCGTGCCGAACCAGTAGGAAGGTTGCCTCGACTCTGAACTTGACTGGATTGATAAATATGCAATTGTCTATTTGTTACCTATTGTACTAGAGAGCTGGTTCTCGTTTTGTAAACAATAAAATGTGTTTAAAAACAGACTAGAACAGTACCTAGCTCACATTCACTAATCATTGTCTCTCCTCCACACATTAGGTTTTAAGATCAATCGCAAAAATTCTCAACTCTCTTCCCAACAAACAACCGTTTTATGGAGCCATACTGAATTCAGTGACAGGCAAAGTCTTCCTCAGATATTTTTTCCCCTCACAGTGAACGATCTTGAAACTGTTGGAAATGATCCTTTCTTGTATTCTAATATTCCCGAATGTTTTCTCGCACATGCATTCTCTACAAAAGTGTCTGCCAGTTGTCACAAGCAACTGGTCTGTGGTGAGGTTCTAAAGTTGGTGGAGACCAGAGTTCGGCACAAATTGCAATAGTGAAACAGCAACAACTTGTTACTAGGCAGGTGATTCTTCAAACCCAGCTGCAAGGGACATTCAGCACAGATGGCTCCCCTAACGGTGGGGTGCATCTATGCGCTCCCTCACAATTCTGTGCCAAGGATTTCCTCAGCCTCAGAGTCCGGACATCGATTTCTTGGAATTAAAGTTAGTTCAGTTAGTGCTCTGAGCTTCTTACAAGCAGATTTGCAAGATAGTGCTCATTTGTACAGATAACATGAGCACTATGTACCACATCCTGAAACGGGGGGCATGCATTCAACCCATCTGTCAGAATTATCTCAGACAATTTGAATTTGGACTATTGGTCATCAAGTCTTTCTCCTGGCAGAATCCCTCCCCAGGGTGGACAGCAAATGCTCTGAAGGATGCATTAAATAACGCACAAATTGTAAATGAAAGTCAAACTGCTTCACCAGTACTTCCACCGCCAGGGTGACCTGGCACTCAACCTATTTGCCACTCACCAGAACCCAAAGCTAGCTTTACCTGGAATCTTGAGCCCAAAGCGTTGCTTCAAGGCTTTGCCGAAGTCCATGGGCAAAGCTGTTTGTATGAACTGATCATGGATATTTGATTATGCTATTTCTCTACTGCTTCGGATACTGTGTTGTACTGAGGAAAATGCAGCCAGCACACGTGAGGCTCATCCTCATCCTCATAGTACCCAGTTGAGCAAGGCACCTTGTGGTGCTCATTATTTATAGATATGTCTGTACATTCCAATGAAAAATTATCTCTACGAGTAGAACTACTTACCCAATATCAAGGTCACTTACAACATCCCAGTCTCAGGGCACTGTCTCTTGAGATTTGGCACCTGAAGTTTTAGAGTTTGGTTGTCTTCAATTCCCAGCAGAGTGCATGCTTGTTCTTAAGAAGTCTCATAAGCCCACTACAAGGATTTGTTACACAGCAAAATGGAAAACGTTTATTCACCACTGTGCCACTCTTGGCAAGTTGCACTTGCAGACCACTGTGCAAGACAGGAGCTGCTACTTGTTACACTTACACATGTTAACTCCTCTTTACTCTCCTATAAAGGTATATTTAGCCTCTGTGGCAGATTATCTGCAAAATAATCAACATCAATCAAATTTCATGATACCTGTGGTCAGTGTTTTCATGGACAATCTTAAGAGTCTATCCCTTCAAGAACAAAACCAGTCTCTTCGTGGAACCTCACTATCATTTTTATCTGGCTTCTGGGTCCTCCTTTTGAGCCATTACACCCTTACCCATTGCAGAGTCTCTTGTGGAAAGTGATCATCCTCATTGCAATCACTGCCTTACATAGAGTTGTTGGACTGTAAGCTCTCTCGCTGAGGAACTTTTCATTTCAGTACACAAAGACTGGCATGTGTTTTTAATAGACCCTTGGTTTCTGCCTTAAGTCGCCTCCCTGTTCCATGTCCATCAGACCATTGACTTCTGTTGTAGAAAGGGCATTACAGACTCTAGATGTTAAGACAGCATGCATGTATTACACTGACCATACTAGAGCCTTTTGAATGGTAACGTTACTTACTGTAGCTTTTGGTGGCAAGCCCTACCTAGGAAAGCCCATTTCCAAGGTCGTTCTTTCACAAAATGGAAGCCACAGTGGCTTTCCCAAGAAACATCTAGCTGGTAGACATTTGTAAAGCTGCAACATGATCTATTATCCACACATTCCCCAAACACTACTGTGTGAACATTTGTTTGTTTTAAAAAAATATATTTTATTGATTTTTCCAAATGTAAGAACGCAATTGGCACAACGTACATTAGTGTTCAGTAGCATCAATATTGTTACATCATATGGGGTTTTCAGTAATTACAGTGTCACAGTTACTTATACAGTGGGTGTTACTCAGCGGTAGTGTTCAGGAGCTAAACATGATGCAACTCGCAATATCTGTTTGAGTATGCATAAGAAACAACTGGACTACCATGTGCTGTTATTGTGTGATGAGTAACATGTAGCAGACGTAGTGCTTAAGTGACAATGATAAGTAGTGCAGCTGACAACTTGGGAAAGAGAACATAAAACTAGGAGCTGAGTTGGAGAATCTCATCCACCTTCCAGTGTAGGTCTTGCCTCTTCTACCCACACCTGCTGCCCTGTCGTGTGGCCCTTAGCGAGATCGCGTTTTCGAGCGTGGCTGTGTATTACATGGTCTAAGGCGTTGGCTTAGTGTGGAAATAAGGCCCGTGTGCGTGATGTCACTGGCGAACTGGACGCCTGCAGGGTCGGGATGGTGTGTCTACGCCCTGTTGCAGCGCCGTCAGTCCTATATGAACATTCATGCTCAATATGAGTGAGAAGAAGGGCAGACTTTTCCTAAAACATTATTATAGATGTCTTCCGGTACAACTCGCAGACCACCGCTTTAGGGAGAACATCACTGTTTTTCACTCTGTGCAAAGCATTTGATTTACAGCAGCACATGCTGCAAACAGAAAATGTTACTTCATTTACAATCAGTTTGCAGTTCGTACTGCTGCAGATTCACATGCATCATCCCCCATCCCTGGATTCAAGATCACGGTATGATGTTTGGAACAGTAATTACCTTTCAAATATATATTCTCAGTAGATCAGAACACATTGACTGTCCTGCTTCACATCACTTACACCTACTTTCTATCACCCATGTGGGAAAACGCAATCTAGCATTTTGTGTCTTAGTTTCTGCATAGAGGTATCACGAGTATTGAAACCAAAACGTCTACTTCTGATAAAAACAACTTGCAATGTCTGCACCCAGTAATAGATGACAGGAGTGTGCAAAGAATGTGAATCTTCAGATTTACAAGCTACAAGTCGATTGTTACAGGTAAGTACACTTTTTTCATTCTGGTTTTGCCTGCTCATCAACCAACTTAGTGGATTTGTGATTGTTTACTTGCTTGCTGTTGCTCCTGCTCAAGATGGTGCCAAGTAGGCTTTTCTGCTATTCCATCTCTGGCCTTGCTGATGCCTGCAAAGTTGTGGGCTCATCACAAGCTGCTTGGCTCCTGATGGGGCAATGTCAGAGATGTTGAAGCCAAGCATCAATAAGTATGAGGTGAATGGAGGCCTCCTCTGTTGTAGATAATGGAGGGTAAGAGCCTCAGTTCTGATGACAGCCAAGAGACTGTGTAGTTTTAATCTTGAGTGTCAACACCTTAGAGGAATTTGCTGAAGAGCCAGCTACTTGAATTGCATTAGTGGGTTCTTTTTACAAATCACAGATGTGCTGTGTACCCTGTAGTTGTTAATCTGTATTTGTACAGCCCCGTGTTATGCACTCACCTCTCTTCCTGCACCCAAAGCATTAGGAGGTTGCCATCTAGTTTGAAAATAAGGGCTTTGTCTGCTTAATGCTCCAGGTTGAATTTTACTTTCACGATTCTCTTTATTATTTATTTCTCTGAAAAAGTACTTTTCTTCCTCTTTGGAAAGAAAAGAAGTTCCGACATCTTAGGGAATTGCATCCTTTGGCAATAACCAAAAGTTGCCATGAGAAAAAAGCAAAAGATATAGGATTCCTGCTTATCCTCCAGGAACTCCTAAAACTAATCTAAAAAGGATCTGGAAATGTCAGCAACTGATATATAGCACTTCAAAATAAGCTTAACAGCATCACAAATACAAACAGTACTCAAGGCAGTCAGTAGCTGTTACTCTATAAAAGCATTTAAATAAAATATACATAAAATCATGCATTGTAAGATATATATATATATATATATATATCCAAATGAAGAGCGCACCACAATTGAAACGCCACACACGGTCGTGTAGAGTACCTTTTATTTGGCAGGATAGCAGGGAAGAAGGTCCACCATTGCAGCTCAGGCTAGTAGCCAAACATGTTTCGGGTTTGCTTGTCCCTTGATCACTGGCTTCCCAACGGAGAGAACAGCTGCAAAGATTTTCCGCCGCACTCGCGGAGGCTTGATTAAAAGTCCCGCCCCAGTGGGTGTGTCTGATGACTGCATTCTGGGATAGTGAGTTCTTTGAAAGCCATCGTGGCATTGTGCTTAATCTCCCATCAGTTTCTTGTACCTATAGTAGGCCGCTGTAAAAGGTAAAGCTTGGTCCCCGCTAGTGATGACCTGCCACATTGGTCACGCCGTTCCTTGAACGCCTGCAATTGTCGGCATGTAGGATCTGCTCCTCCGCAGCGGGGCGTTTCGCGATCTGGCACAGACCGCTATATATCCAAATGAAGAGCGCACCACAATTGAAACGCCACACACGGTCGTGTAGAGTACCTTTTATTTGGCAGGATAGCAGGGAAGAAGGTCCACCATTGCAGCTCAGGCTAGTAGCCAAACATGTTTCGGGTTTGCTTGTCCCTTGATCACTGGCTTCCCAACGGAGAGAACAGCTGCAAAGATTTTCCGCCGCACTCGCGGAGGCTTGATTAAAAGTCCCGCCCCAGTGGGCGTGTCTGATGACTGCATTCTGGGATAGTGAGTTCTTTGAAAGCCATCGTGGCATTGTGCTTAATCTCCCATCAGTTTCTTATACCTATAGTAGGCCGCTGTAAAAGGTAAAGCTTGGTCCCCGCTAGTGATGACCTGCCACATTGGTCACGCCGTTCCTTGAACGCCTGCAATTGTCGGCATGTAGGATCTGCTCCTCCGCAGCGGGGCGTTTCGCGATCTGGCACAGACCGCTATATATCCAAATGAAGAGCGCACCACAATTGAAACGCCACACACGGTCGTGTAGAGTACCTTTTATTTGGCTGGATAGCAGGGAAGAAGGTCCACCATTGCAGCTCAGGCTAGTAGCCAAACATGTTTCGGGTTTGCTTGTCCCTTGATCACTGGCTTCCCAACGGAGAGAACAGCTGCAAAGATTTTCCGCCGCACTCGCGGAGGCTTGATTAAAAGTCCCGCCCCAGTGGGCGTGTCTGATGACTGCATTCTGGGATAGTGAGTTCTTTGAAAGCCATCGTGGCATTGTGCTTAATCTCCCATCAGTTTCTTGTACCTATAGTAGGCCGCTGTAAAAGGTAAAGCTTGGTCCCCGCTAGTGATGACCTGCCACATTGGTCACGCCGTTCCTTGAACGCCTGCAATTGTCGGCATGTAGGATCTGCTCCTCCGCAGCGGGGCGTTTCGCGATCTGGCACAGACCGCTATATATCCAAATGAAGAGCGCACCACAATTGAAACGCCACACACGGTCGTGTAGAGTACCTTTTATTTGGCAGGATAGCAGGGAAGAAGGTCCACCATTGCAGCTCAGGCTAGTAGCCAAACATGTTTCGGGTTTGCTTGTCCCTTGATCACTGGCTTCCCAACGGAGAGAACAGCTGCAAAGATTTTCCGCCGCACTCACGGAGGCTTGATTAAAAGTCCCGCCCCAGTGGGCGTGTCTGATGACTGCATTCTGGGATAGTGAGTTCTTTGAAAGCCATCGTGGCATTGTGCTTAATCTCCCATCAGTTTCTTGTACCTATAGTAGGCCGCTGTAAAAGGTAAAGCTTGGTCCCCGCTAGTGATGACCTGCCACATTGGTCACGCCGTTCCTTGAACGCCTGCAATTGTCGGCATGTAGGATCTGCTCCTCCGCAGCGGGGCGTTTCGCGATCTGGCACAGACCGCTATATATCCAAATGAAGAGCGCACCACAATTGAAACGCCACACACGGTCGTGTAGAGTACCTTTTATTTGGCAGGATAGCAGGGAAGAAGGTCCACCATTGCATCTCAGGCTAGTAGCCAAACATGTTTCGGGTTTGCTTGTCCCTTGATCACTGGCTTCCCAACGGAGAGAACAGCTGCAAAGATTTTCCGCCGCACTCGCGGAGGCTTGATTAAAAGTCCCGCCCCAGTGGGCGTGTCTGATGACTGCATTCTGGGATAGTGAGTTCTTTGAAAGCCATCGTGGCATTGTGCTTAATCTCCCATCAGTTTCTTGTACCTATAGTAGGCCGCTGTAAAAGGTAAAGCTTGGTCCCCGCTAGTGATGACCTGCCACATTGGTCACGCCGTTCCTTGAACGCCTGCAATTGTCGGCATGTAGGATCTGCTCCTCCGCAGCGGGGCGTTTCGCGATCTGGCACAGACCGCTATATATCCAAATGAAGAGCGCACCACAATTGAAACGCCACACACGGTCGTGTAGAGTACCTTTTATTTGGCAGGATAGCAGGGAAGAAGGTCCACCATTGCAGCTCAGGCTAGTAGCCAAACATGTTTCGGGTTTGCTTGTCCCTTGATCACTGGCTTCCCAACGGAGAGAACAGCTGCAAAGATTTTCCGCCGCACTCGCGGAGGCTTGATTAAAAGTCCCGCCCCAGTGGGCGTGTCTGATGACTGCATTCTGGGATAGTGAGTTCTTTGAAAGCCATCGTGGCATTGTGCTTAATCTCCCATCAGTTTCTTGTACCTATAGTAGGCCGCTGTAAAAGGTAAAGCTTGGTCCCCGCTAGTGATGACCTGCCACATTGGTCACGCCGTTCCTTGAACGCCTGCAATTGTCGGCATGTAGGATCTGCTCCTCCGCAGCGGGGCGTTTCGCGATCTGGCACAGACCGCTATATATCCAAATGAAGAGCGCACCACAATTGAAACGCCACACACGGTCGTGTAGAGTACCTTTTATTTGGCAGGATAGCAGGGAAGAAGGTCCACCATTGCAGCTCAGGCTAGTAGCCAAACATGTTTCGGGTTTGCTTGTCCCTTGATCACTGGCTTCCCAACGGAGAGAACAGCTGCAAAGATTTTCCGCCGCACTCGCGGAGGCTTGATTAAAAGTCCCGCCCCAGTGGGCGTGTCTGATGACTGCATTCTGGGATAGTGAGTTCTTTGAAAGCCATCGTGGCATTGTGCTTAATCTCCCATCAGTTTCTTGTACCTATAGTAGGCCGCTGTAAAAGGTAAATCTTGGTCCCCGCTAGTGATGACCTGCCACATTGGTCACGCCGTTCCTTGAACGCCTGCAATTGTCGGCATGTAGGATCTGCTCCTCCGCAGCGGGGCGTTTCGCGATCTGGCACAGACTGCTATATATCCAAATGAAGAGCGCACCACAATTGAAACGCCACACACGGTCGTGTAGAGTACCTTTTATTTGGCAGGATAGCAGGGAAGAAGGTCCACCATTGCAGCTCAGGCTAGTAGCCAAACATGTTTCGGGTTTGCTTGTCCCTTGATCACTGGCTTCCCAACGGAGAGAACAGCTGCAAAGATTTTCCGCCGCACTCGCGGAGGCTTGATTAAAAGTCCCGCCCCAGTGGGCGTGTCTGATGACTGCATTCTGGGATAGTGAGTTCTTTGAAAGCCATCGTGGCATTGTGCTTAATCTCCCATCAGTTTCTTGTACCTATAGTAGGCCGCTGTAAAAGGTAAAGCTTGGTCCCCGCTAGTGATGACCTGCCACATTGGTCACGCCGTTCCTTGAACGCCTGCAATTGTCGGCATGTAGGATCTGCTCCTCCGCAGCGGGGCGTTTCGCGATCTGGCACAGACCGCTATATATCCAAATGAAGAGCGCACCACAATTGAAACGCCACACACGGTCGTGTAGAGTACCTTTTATTTGGCAGGATAGCAGGGAAGAAGGTCCACCATTGCAGCTCAGGCTAGTAGCCAAACATGTTTCGGGTTTGCTTGTCCCTTGATCACTGGCTTCCCAACGGAGAGAACAGCTGCAAAGATTTTCCGCCGCACTCGCGGAGGCTTGATTAAAAGTCCCGCCCCAGTGGGCGTGTCTGATGACTGCATTCTGGGATAGTGAGTTCTTTGAAAGCCATCGTGGCATTGTGCTTAATCTCCCATCAGTTTCTTGTACCTATAGTAGGCCGCTGTAAAAGGTAAAGCTTGGTCCCCGCTAGTGATGACCTGCCACATTGGTCACGCCGTTCCTTGAACGCCTGCAATTGTCGGCATGTAGGATCTGCTCCTCCGCAGCGGGGCGTTTCGCGATCTGGCACAGACCGCTATATATCCAAATGAAGAGCGCACCACAATTGAAACGCCACACACGGTCGTGTAGAGTACCTTTTATTTGGCAGGATAGCAGGGAAGAAGGTCCACCATTGCAGCTCAGGCTAGTAGCCAAACATGTTTCGGGTTTGCTTGTCCCTTGATCACTGGCTTCCCAACGGAGAGAACAGCTGCAAAGATTTTCCGCCGCACTCGCGGAGGCTTGATTAAAAGTCCCGCCCCAGTGGGCGTGTCTGATGACTGCATTCTGGGATAGTGAGTTCTTTGAAAGCCATCGTGGCATTGTGCTTAATCTCCCATCAGTTTCTTGTACCTATAGTAGGCCGCTGTAAAAGGTAAAGCTTGGTCCCCGCTAGTGATGACCTGCCACATTGGTCACGCCGTTCCTTGAACGCCTGCAATTGTCGGCATGTAGGATCTGCTCCTCCGCAGCGGGGCATTTCGCGATCTGGCACAGACCGCTATATATCCAAATGAAGAGCGCACCACAATTGAAACGCCACACACGGTCGTGTAGAGTACCTTTTATTTGGCAGGATAGCAGGGAAGAAGGTCCACCATTGCAGCTCAGGCTAGTAGCCAAACATGTTTCGGGTTTGCTTGTCCCTTGATCACTGGCTTCCCAACGGAGAGAACAGCTGCAAAGATTTTCCGCCGCACTCGCGGAGGCTTGATTAAAAGTCCCGCCCCAGTGGGCGTGTCTGATGACTGCATTCTGGGATAGTGAGTTCTTTGAAAGCCATCGTGGCATTGTGCTTAATCTCCCATCAGTTTCTTGTACCTATAGTAGGCCGCTGTAAAAGGTAAAGCTTGGTCCCCGCTAGTGATGACCTGCCACATTGGTCACGCCGTTCCTTGAACGCCTGCAATTGTCGGCATGTAGGATCTGCTCCTCCGCAGCGGGGCGTTTCGCGATCTGGCACAGACCGCTATATATCCAAATGAAGAGCGCACCACAATTGAAACGCCACACACGGTCGTGTAGAGTACCTTTTATTTGGCAGGATAGCAGGGAAGAAGGTCCACCATTGCAGCTCAGGCTAGTAGCCAAACATGTTTCGGGTTTGCTTGTCCCTTGATCACTGGCTTCCCAACGGAGAGAACAGCTGCAAAGATTTTCCGCCGCACTCGCGGAGGCTTGATTAAAAGTCCCGCCCCAGTGGGCGTGTCTGATGACTGCATTCTGGGATAGTGAGTTCTTTGAAAGCCATCGTGGCATTGTGCTTAATCTCCCATCAGTTTCTTGTACCTATAGTAGGCCGCTGTAAAAGGTAAAGCTTGGTCCCCGCTAGTGATGACCTGCCACATTGGTCACGCCGTTCCTTGAACGCCTGCAATTGTCGGCATGTAGGATCTGCTCCTCCGCAGCGGGGCGTTTCGCGATCTGGCACAGACCGCTATATATCCAAATGAAGAGCGCACCACAATTGAAACGCCACACACGGTCGTGTAAAGTACCTTTTATTTGGCAGGATAGCAGGGAAGAAGGTCCACCATTGCAGCTCAGGCTAGTAGCCAAACATGTTTCGGGTTTGCTTGTCCCTTGATCACTGGCTTCCCAACGGAGAGAACAGCTGCGTGTGTGGCGTTTCAATTGTGGTGCGCTCTTCATTTGGATATATAGCGGTCTGTGCAAGATCGCGAAACGCCCCGCTTCGGAGGAGCAGATCCTACATGCCGACAATTGCAGGCGTTCAAGGAACGGCGTGACCAATGTGGCAGGTCATCACTAGCGGGGACCAAGCTTTACCTTTTACAGCGGCCTACTATAGGTACAAGAAACTGTTGGGAGATTAAGCACAATGCCACGATGGCTTTCAAAGAACTCACTATCCCAGAATGCAGTCATCAGACACGCCCACTGGGGCGGGACTTTTAATCAAGCCTCCGCGAGTGCGGCGGAAAATCTTTGCAGCTGTTCTCTCCGTTGGGAAGCCAGTGATCAAGGGACAAGCAAACCCGAAACATGTTTGGCTACTAGCCTGAGCTGCAATGGTGGACCTTCTTCCCTGCTATCCTGCCAAATAAAAGGTACTCTACACGACCGTGTGTGGCGTTTCAATTGTGGTGCGCTCTTCATTTGGATATATAGCGGTCTGTGCCAGATCGCGAAACGCCCCGCTGCGGAGGAGCAGATCCTACATGCCGACAATTGCAGGCGTTCAAGGAACGGCGTGACCAATGTGGCAGGTCATCATTAGCGGGGACCAAGCTTTACCTTTTACAGCGGCCTACTATAGGTACAAGAAACTGATGGGAGATTAAGCACAATGCCACGATGGCTTTCAAAGAACTCACTATCCCAGAATGCAGTCATCAGACACGCCCACTGGGGCGGGACTTTTAATCAAGCCTCCGCGAGTGCAGCGGAAAATCTTTGCAGCTGTTCTCTCCGTTGGGAAGCCAGTGATCAAGGGACAAGCAAACCCGAAACATGTTTGGCTACTAGCCTGAGCTGCAATGGTGGACCTTCTTCCCTGCTATCCTGCCAAATAAAAGGTACTCTACACGACCGTGTGTGGCGTTTCAATTGTGGTGCGCTCTTCATTTGGATATATAGCGGTCTGTGCCAGATCGCGAAACGCCCCGCTGCGGAGGAGCAGATCCTACATGCCGACAATTGCAGGCGTTCAAGGAACGGCGTGACCAATGTGGCAGGTCATCACTAGCGGGGACCAAGCTTTACCTTTTACAGCGGCCTACTATAGGTACAAGAAACTGATGGGAGATTAAGCACAATGCCACGATGGCTTTCAAAGAACTCACTATCCCAGAATGCAGTCATCAGACACGCCCACTGGGGCGGGACTTTTAATCAAGCCTCCGCGAGTGCGGCGGAAAATCTTTGCAGCTGTTCTCTCCGTTGGGAAGCCAGTGATCAAGGGACAAGCAAACCCGAAACATGTTTGGCTACTAGCCTGAGCTGCAATGGTGGACCTTCTTCCCTGCTATCCTGCCAAATAAAAGGTACTCTACACGACCGTGTGTGGCGTTTCAATTGTGGTGCGCTCTTCATTTGGATATATAGCGGTCTGTGCCAGATCGCGAAACGCCCCGCTGCGGAGGAGCAGATCCTACATGCCGACAATTGCAGGCGTTCAAGGAACGGCGTGACCAATGTGGCAGGTCATCACTAGCGGGGACCAAGCTTTACCTTTTACAGCGGCCTACTATAGGTACAAGAAACTGATGGGAGATTAAGCACAATGCCACGATGGCTTTCAAAGAACTCACTATCCCAGAATGCAGTCATCAGACACGCCCACTGGGGCGGGACTTTTAATCAAGCCTCCGCGAGTGCGGCGGAAAATCTTTGCAGCTGTTCTCTCCGTTGGGAAGCCAGTGATCAAGGGACAAGCAAACCCGAAACATGTTTGGCTACTAGCCTGAGCTGCAATGGTGGACCTTCTTCTCTGCTATCCTGCCAAATAAAAGGTACTCTACACGACCGTGTGAGGCGTTTCAATTGTGGCGCGCTCTTCATTTGGATATATAGCGGTCTGTGCCAGATCGCGAAACGCCCCGCTGCGGAGGAGCAGATCCTACATGCCGACAATTGCAGGCGTTCAAGGAACGGCGTGACCAATGTGGCAGGTCATCACTAGCGGGGACCAAGCTTTACCTTTTACAGCGGCCTACTATAGGTACAAGAAACTGATGGGAGATTAAGCACAATGCCACGATGGCTTTCAAAGAACTCACTATCCCAGAATGCAGTCATCAGACACGCCCACTGGGGCGGGACTTTTAATCAAGCCTCCGCGAGTGCGGCGGAAAATCTTTGCAGCTGTTCTCTCCGTTGGGAAGCCAGTGATCAAGGGACAAGCAAACCCGAAACATGTTTGGCTACTAGCCTGAGCTGCAATGGTGGACCTTCTTCCCTGCTATCCTGCCAAATAAAAGGTACTCTACACGACCGTGTGTGGCGTTTCAATTGTGGTGCGCTCTTCATTTGGATATATAGCGGTCTGTGCCAGATCGCGAAACGCCCCGCTGCGGAGGAGCAGATCCTACATGCCGACAATTGCAGGCGTTCAAGGAACGGCGTGACCAATGTGGCAGGTCATCACTAGCGGGGACCAAGCTTTACCTTTTACAGCGGCCTACTATAGGTACAAGAAACTGATGGGAGATTAAGCACAATGCCACGATGGCTTTCAAAGAACTCACTATCCCAGAATGCAGTCATCAGACACGCCCACTGGGGCGGGACTTTTAATCAAGCCTCCGCGAGTGCGGCGGAAAATCTTTGCAGCTGTTCTCTCCGTTGGGAAGCCAGTGATCAAGGGACAAGCAAACCCGAAACATGTTTGGCTACTAGCCTGAGCTGCAATGGTGGACCTTCTTCCCTGCTATCCTGCCAAATAAAAGGTACTCTACACGACCGTGTGTGGCGTTTCAATTGTGGTGCGCTCTTCATTTGGATATATAGCGGTCTGTGCCAGATCGCGAAACGCCCCGCTGCGGAGGAGCAGATCCTACATGCCGACAATTGCAGGCGTTCAAGGAACGGCGTGACCAATGTGGCAGGTCATCACTAGCGGGGACCAAGCTTTACCTTTTACAGCGGCCTACTATAGGTACAAGAAACTGATGGGAGATTAAGCACAATGCCACGATGGCTTTCAAAGAACTCACTATCCCAGAATGCAGTCATCAGACACGCCCACTGGGGCGGGACTTTTAATCAAGCCTCCGCGAGTGCGGCGGAAAATCTTTGCAGCTGTTCTCTCCGTTGGGAAGCCAGTGATCAAGGGACAAGCAAACCCGAAACATGTTTGGCTACTAGCCTGAGCTGCAATGGTGGACCTTCTTCCCTGCTATCCTGCCAAATAAAAGGTACTCTACACGACCGTGTGTGGCGTTTCAATTGTGGTGCGCTCTTCATTTGGATATATATATATATATATATATATATATATTTATATATATATATATATATATATATTATAAGAATATGAATGCACATATGATTTTAGGAAGCTCTAAAGAAGAAGAACTATGGCAATGCAGTTGAACTCCCCCCAACCCCCTCAAATTGAAAGGGAAGCAGTCATAGTGAACTCAAATATGAATAGTCATTCTACAAATTAATTATATGTGATTAAATGTTAATGTACATTGATAATGATCAAGCTAGTAAATTGAATAGCCTTAAGTCCAATGTGACTATGCACAATGGTACACAATAGTAAAAAAAATAGATTAAAAATAGAAAAACTAACAAAAGAGGGCCTCACAAGGGCTGGCAGCAGCAACTGTTCTCATGTTCAACTGAATTCATTTTATTTTGAGATTGATGGCATACAAAAGGATGAGGCCTCTAGATTCTCTACAAAAAAGATGGAATCTAAAGCTGTAAGCAATGATGTGAACAAGATATCCAGTACCTGAAGAATTAATAGATAGAGGAGATGAAGGGGGAACTAACTCCAACAAAGTTGTCACTGAAGAAGTAGATGCCAACAGACAACTGAAGAGTGAAGTCTTAAATGATGCAGGTCAATTAGGCGATGGAGTCCGCGTGAAAGGGAACTCATTGCATTTAAATATGGCGAAAGGGGCGCTCCAAATACACTTGTTGTGGCACAGTGGTGATCCGTACAAAGCAGGCTTATTAATGGATAGTTACACTGTAGCACAGTGCAATGAGGGGTGTTACGATAGGTGGTTAAAACTTATGAAAGCACAGAGTCCAATGTATATTTACGCTAGAGAGTAAATTTGAACCTAAGTCGAAAGCTGCAGCTTGGCGACATTGTTGTTCACTTGTATATGCATTGTGCATGCATATTGTCTTAGAAGGATGATGAATAGAATAACACCATGAAGTTGAAAACAGTTGAAATTCCATGCAACAGGTTTACAAAAAGCAACCCCAAAAATACAGGTACTGGTTCAAGCCAGCCAGCTATACAGAGCCAATTGTTTTAAAAATTTGTGAAATGTCAGTTGCATTAGACGTATGAAATATAGCAACAAGAAGATCGCAAAGTGTCTGAATTTGGGTGAGCAAAAGCTGCTGTATTTCACCTGAGATTGTGCTGGTTCGAAATTTCTACTTCAGAGGTCAAAATAACCTATTTTTAGTTTGATTAGGAATGAGCTTATATAATTTATCAACAGGCATATGTGTGTAAGATTGACTTTTGACCGTACAGCAATATTGGATGCAGTATTGGATGCTTTCCTTGTAGGAAGATACGGGGTAACTACACATTTTACTATTTTATGAACAGGTAGTAGATAAACATATCATTGGGTGAGACCGCAACACAAAACATTTATCCTAATAACATAGCCACCATTGTTCAGAAACGTATGGTAGAAAGAGATGCCTAATGCAGGTGCCCGCAAGTGATATACAAGCACGGCCAGGCAAGGTAGAATTACAAGAACTATAAATAGTAATTTCATCACAAAAAAAGTGAGTGTCCCAAAGAATTGGTGCACAAAAATATGCTAATTAACACAGAATTTCTATTGAGGAGATGATGAAATTTAAAGGCAAAATACAATGGATTTTGGGGAAATGCTTTATGTATGGGTTCGTACCTTCTTAAAGAGGTTTGTTTCACCAAGAAGAGTGTAATAGGTAAACAAATATTCCAAAGCAATTAGAAAAGGTAGATATGTATGTTATCCTGCCTTAATGGACACTGCAATGTAAAAACTGAAGATGTATTTAAGTGTGAAGCTAAAAATTTATGTTTTGGTTTGTTTGTGTCTTCTTTGTCAATACATGCAAATAAAAAGATATTTAAAAAAATAATTCCAGGCAAAAACCACATTAAATGGGGATTGTCTATTGGGGGAAAAGGTGTACTCTATACCTGTTTCCCAGAGAGAAGAGTGTAGGATTTCTTCCTTTTAGAGATCAGTTGCTCATGCACTAAGATTATACGATGTAAAGAGAGGAATATCTTTAATAACAGCCCAAGGTACTTATTGAGATTTGAATGTTTGTAATGCCCAATTTAATTTCATTCAGGCACAAATGTGAGCTTGTCCCTGTTTAAAGAATGCAATCATTCTTTTAGTAAATTCAAGGCAGAAGTAGTAATACAAGAGCTAGTTTAGACATGTTTAAATAGAGTTAAAAAAAAATATTGTCCTAGACTTAAAAAGTCATCTGCATTATCTTACTGTCAGTCTCTCCGATTGTCTCAGTGGCTACTCTTGCTGAATAAGCTGTACCTTGTTGTATGCCCACATAAATAAACGTGGAAATAAATATTTTAGTTTCTCTTGAAGGGTTTGGCCTAGAAGAAAATCCACTAATCCAAAGACATTACTCATTTTCAGCTATTTTGTTCTCAGAACTAAGACTATGGTGACAAGCACCACTGGCACAATTTCCCTACACTAGTGTCACTGTAGTATACCAATGATCTGGTCTATTTGCTATAAAACCTGTAGCTTCAAACAGCAACCTTTGCATTCATACATTATCACCTAACAGCCACAATGTGATTCATACATCATATGAAAAGTAACATTTTGAATTGTTTTTCACATCATCATTATATATACTTTTTTTCCACTTTCAATTTGAAAAATGTGAGTAGACTTAGATATTTAAAAAAATCCTTTGATTTCTAAATCTAAGGAGATCAAAACACATACAAGTAGTTTGCTGAACAGTTCTATGAGTAGTATGAAGGTCCACAATCCAAAATGCAAGAAATCAGGTATTAGATGCTTTAATTTGCAATGACTTTGTACTAGGAGCGATTCAAGAAATTCGGAAGAATAAAAGCCTTTGTCCCTGGTAAGTGAAACATTTTTCAGTTGCCAGGAATCCTGTAAATAAGATACTGATGAATTAGGACTGCTATCAGTATCGAAATAGACAAAGTGTTCTTGAAATGCCTCAAGACTGCTAGCCAAAGGCATTAGGCAGTGTTCCCTTTTGTGTAAAAGTATATATATAATTCATGTTGAGCGGTTGATCGATAAATGTAATGATGATCATAATGATTAAGACGGAATAATTCCTTACAGTAGTCCACGTCCAGATAATAATCTTCATTTTCTAATGAAGCACATGGATTAAGATAATTTAACAACTTCTTGAATGTCCCTCCTCTATTTTACTTACTGCCTTTTTCTAGGTTTCAGGAGCTTTCTTCTTTACTGTACCCTCTGTCTCAGTCTTGAACTTCAGTTGTGGCTTCACTGGACGAGTACTCGCAGTATCCAACCTGTGGATCTATACGTTCTGAAATAATTTTGGATAGTTCACACTCATTTAAAGGAAACACTGTCAGGCTCTGGTGTGCTGAAAGCAAAGCTTCCTTCCACCAAACTTTACTAGGAACCTTTTAAAATCAACTATCAGGTTCACTACCAAATTAACTGCCAGAGTGGCTCCATATTCCTTTTGTATTTGTCTCAGAACATCTGGTAATGCAGCTGAATAAGTGTTTACGCTGCCTAGTGATATATGTACCTTTACAGATGGTACCATACAAAGGGGAACACACATAGTATTCTCTGCTTATCCTCTGCTATATGATGATAGATCGTTTCTGATTGATTAGCCTCCGTAGTGATTCACAATGGAATTTTGTCTCTTGGTAGGCAGTTTAACAAATAATACATTCATATTCTGGTGACTAACCATGTGCACAGAAGGTCCAACCTGCACACATGTTGATAATTAAGCACATAGCTGAGTAGAAAGAATTCAAAACCTATTTTGAACTCAGCTGTCATTCAAAATAGTCAGCAAAACCAAGTTTGCCAGGTCTAAGAGGTTTCCTTTCCTGGCAGGAGCTTAGTTGTGAAGTAACCTCGAACACAGACACCACTTTTCTGATTTCCTCTTTTGTCATATTTGTGCTTCGTCCTAACACTGTGCATTACATATTTCCTTCTCTTCTCTATTGGATGTTTTATTTGCTGACTTGTATATTTTAATTCTATTTGCGCAAAAGGCTTGGATAGCTGAAAGCGTGTAATAAAAATCTATGATAGGGCAATTCAATCATAAATATTTCACTGAGATGCAGGACTGACATTGTTAAAGTTTGATATGATGTATAATTTTATGGATGTTCAAATTGAATATCTTTTGATATCCTGGAATGTGCAAGCAGTGCTATGGTGGTAGTGATGCATTGTACGTCACACATGTATAGCTTTTCTAAAACAGCATCCGCATTTTTAAATTTCAAGTGTTTCCCTAATGGTAGACAGTTAATGACATCTCTGAAATTTCAAATTTTATTGTAGGAAATATGCAAAATATAGCTGTTCAATATGAACATCAGTTGTAAACATACCTCACTGAAATTTGAACCTAGATTTGTCATTTAGTCCATATACACACCCATATGTAAAAACAAATGGTCCGTGTAACAATTACATTCACATGTTAAACTAATATTAAAATGCTAAATAAAATGATAATTAAAGTTATTACAAAAGGGTTGATTGTGAATACAAATGCTACATAAATAATACATCTAAATTAATCCCAATACTAGCAATTCAAATACAGAAAAACATGAAAACAAGACAGAATCACTAATATTATAACACCAATATAAATGTATATATATTCCCTGAAAAAACAGTGTTAAGCAGTATTATTTATGAAATTAACCTAAACACTTAAAAAACAAAATAAACTCTGAAATTGATGTGTTATAAGCATCGTCTCCACCCTAATGCAACAGCAATTGCAGGATTTGTTTTATTGAAAATAAGTGAAAATGGATTAAACTGCTTGTAGAAAAAAAGACGAGAAAAGAATGAATTATTTAGGCAAAAAAGTAGCATTTTAGAAAAAACTTCATTTGATTTGATAAACACATTCTGTTTGTATAATGGACCGATTGATTAACCTGTTCTGTGCTAGGCGCACCTAACGGTGTGTACTGATTAGAATGAGAATATTCAGGTTTTCTTTAACTTTCATGTATAGAATACTGATCAAACAATACGTAATGGTAACACTGTTCAGTGCCATTATGTCATTATGATTACGAAACCCTTTTGTCACCTGGACCATTATAATATTTCCGCAATTCACATAGACATGTGAAGCATTTTCCATATTTAATGAGCTGTGTTTGTATGTTGATTACACACTGGCAGCTGCCATTTTGTAGTTATGGTTAAGCCGCACTTTAAAGTGAAAAGTAATTTTTGGATTTTGGCATTCACTTGGCGTAGTTAGCTGAGGTCTGAAATGCTAATTTTCATGCAGATTCCTGCAGGGAAAATCAGTTAAAGGGAGTGAGTGGGTGGATGAAAAAAGATGTATTTTCCTATTTTGGCTCCAAGGATATTTTACATGCCCTGCAATCCAGACCGCTGAATGTATTTACACTAAACTTGCCATGAAATTAGAACTTTACTCAAAAAGCATTAGTTTAGTATAATCTGTTCAGTAGTTTTTGAAATGTAAATGTTTTAAAAAGTTGCTGATTGGACTTTAAAGTGTTAACACATATGTATCTCTATACCTTATGGGATTCACAGATTCTTCACGAGTGCGCAAAACAAAAATACAAGTGCAAATTTTCTCTTGTGATGGTGAGGCATGGGCCTAGTGTCCTGAACAAAAAAGTAAAAGGCCATTAAAGGGGTATCGGTGGCCCAAAGGGCCTCAGATGAAGTAATCAGAGAAAAGAAAGTCACAAAATCCATGGATTCTTTACAGCATTTGCAGAACCCCAACACATAAAAAGGTGGTTGGGGTCCACAGTGGAGGTAAAAAATTGCATCATTAAAAACAATTCAATTTGCTGAAAAAAACAGTTAAAAACTGAGTTATGGTACAAATTCAGTCATAACTTGTTCCACCTGCCATGCCTCACACACCAAAGGCACAAAAATGAAAAAAAGAGTTTTCAAGAGAACAACTTTGGTATGGTGTATATTGTGTGTGCTGGTAGTCATAACTGGCTACTTTTAGTGTTTTTGTATGTTTAAGCCAGAACCAATACTCTGTTTTTAACTGTGTTTTTTTTAAGTGAACAACAATAAATATATTTTTAGAACACCATTTTGACACTGTGCTAGAAGTCTTGCATCCATTAAGTACACATGTTCAACTCTGACATCTGCTGGTGATTATTTGATTGAAATATGAATGGTTGCTCTCATTGTCTTATACGAACTCTTAGGGGCAGGCGTTGGGTGTTGAGCAAGCTTTGAACTAGCATGCTGACTTAACGTCTCCCCCGTCTTGATTTGTTCCCTTTTGTTCTGTCTTCTCACTTTCTCTACCTGAAATGAACTCTTTTTTTACTTTGGCCAACTTAGTATCTACATTCCTAGACTCCCACATGCTCAAAACGCAGAAACCCACCCCTTCAAAAAAAATTAAAGGGAACTTATTTCTACCATTTCGATCCTTCTGTATTTGCAGTCTGTTTATAAAGAGATAAATACAAAACAATTTAATTAGTTCATCTGCCACTTACCTTCAGATCTATTTTTCTCATCATCAAATTTCCACACTACAAAGCCAGTCATCGCAAATGTTTGCTCATGGGAGGTTTCTGATTTGCCCACAATTTTGGAGAGACAGACTCATTAGTAATCATCTTCTGTGCTTATTGTCAGGCTTTCTCCTTTGATTCAATGAGATGACGACTGCCCAAGGTTCTGTGAAGAAATCAAGTTTGACTTTTACTGAGCATTGCCAGCATTTAGCATGTCTGTGGTAGCTAAGATTTTTACATTCCTTCATTTTTTACTCAGCAGGGGAAATACAATTGCTAAAGCTAAATACTTACTGCTGACAAAACAGTGTTCTGAAGGTCACAATTTTTCACCTTTACAGGACAGGCTTAGCTTTCTGGTTTTACGAGGTTGATTCATTGAGTATCATAAATTTGGTAGCAGTAAAATCTGTTATTTACTACACTTAGAAACATCAGTTGTAGCACTACATAACACAGGGTATTATTGTTGTTAATAATAATAATAGTAGTAGTAATAATAATAATAACAACAATTACTTTATGCCATGTTATTCTTCGCACTTTAATCATAAACCATGTTAATGTATAATAAAAGACTAATTGACTTCCAGACAATTTTTTCAAGCAATAGGTTTGCCAACATTATGGATATAAACAAAATAAAGATTTAGTAAAATTCATGTTTTACTTTCTGTGATGTATGGCAGCAAAACCAGTATTTTTCTGATTCTGATGTTAGGTAATGGACTGCTTAATATAAACGCTTAGGTTACATACAGCTACAAGATCTATGATCCAGAAATGTGAACCCTTATAGACGTCGTCATGGAAAGATTGGTGTGTGTATAGGATATGCCTCATTCTACAATGTTCACTTTCTGACCATGATATTTTCAAGGTAGAAAACGATAACATTTAGGACACTTCTCTCCTCGGATTGCAACAAGTGTTTCGAAATCTAACTTATCTATGCAGTTGTAATATGAAATGGCACTTGTAATTTGAAAACTGAAACTGATAACATTTAGGACACTTCTCTCCTCGGATTGCAACAAGTGTTTCGAAATCTAACTTATCTATGCAGTTGTAATATGAAATGGCACTTGTAATTTGAAAACTGAAACTGCCAATTACTTTCCAAAATGCATAACTTGCAGATATTGAGGCATTCATGGTCCAACATGTTTCTCTTAAAGAATTAACACAAGCCATTACAGAAGTGTCTTCTTGCCGTAAGTGACAGAGCAGTTGCACACAATTGCTTTGTGTACTGTTCAAATGCCTTTGTTCATTACTCCTAATAAATCATAGAGAGCTGAAACTCAGGGGCTATTAAGGCTTTATATCATGCATTTCAGAAGTAGACTATCTTCCCTCTGTTCTCATGCTGCAAAACACTGTTCTGTCTGTCGCCACACTTTCCATGGGGCTTCTTATAACTTCCAACTGCCACATATACCAAGTGTATCGTTGTTTGACTCCGAATCCTGAAACGCAACATCCATTTTGCTGATGCCACAAAATGCCACAAAATGGTCATATCTTGTTTGGAAGTTCAGTAAATACAATATCTCTTTTTAAAATCTGCGTGTGTTGGTTCCAGTACAGCGCAACATAAGCAATTCAGTTTACATTGCCATTATAAGCATTAGGTTTCAGGTTCTAGTCTAGTGATAAAATATTAAAAAGCTCTACAATTTTAATGATGCTACAACTCACTTTTGTGTTACAATGTTGTCGCTATCTAATTAATTCAAAATGAATTTGGGATCAGTGTTTAGAAGTTTAATGTTTGTCACTATAATATTTATCATTCTGATTTTTCCTTTTAGATTTCAGAGAATTTTCACTTTGACTTGAACTCTGAACAAGTTAAAGGAATGCTCCGCCCTTATGTGCCTTCTGCTGCCATTAGCACACTGGCTAGATCTGCGGTATTTTCCATTACGTATCCTTCTCAAGATGTGTTCCTTGTAATAAAGGTAAGGAGGATGGGGAGGCTCATGGGAAAACACCAAGTTTAATTCACCATTGCCTAAATATCTTTATATAGTCTTGATATTCAGGTTTCTTTCTGAAACACATTCTTGAAAAACATACAGTGATCAACCTTGAAACCAGTATCACTTGATTCAAGTGTTGAAAACATACATCCTTCCAGGCCTAAGAGCAAGGTCAACAGAAAGTCTAAGCCTGTAAAATTATACTTAATTTGTAAGCACGATTGAGATCGAAAGTAGGCTCTGGAGACAAAAACTCAGAAATTAATTTAAAAAAATTCTAGAAAGGAAGCTGAACTAGAAAAGTTAGAAATTGCAGCTTGAGATCAAGAAAAATGTAAAGAAAAGCCCTGAATGCCGAAACTATATTGTGAATTCAAAAGGAAAAAAGCTTCCAAGGAGCTTTATCCTCCCATTAGAGCTCTTACAAAATGGGATAAATATGATCAAGAGAAGGTGGGGAGACCCTAAAATGTCCCTTATATCCATTGACCTCTACCCAACCCTAAACCCTAAAATCACCCTTACTCTACCCACCCCTAAACTCTAAAATGATCCTTTACCCCTCCTGAAACCTAAACTGCGTTTTTGAAGTAACATAAAAAGTACGTTATTAAAAACAAAAAGATTTACCTGTGTGGTAATGTGTTGCATGGTAAAGGTACAAATACTTGCCTACAAGGTACTTACATGCTTAGTAAAGACTGTGTGGTAAAGGTCCTGCGTGATAAAGGCTGTTGCCCATTGTTGAAGTCTGCATATCATTGCTCTAGAATGTTATAGATTGCATCAAGGAAGTAGGCATTATAAACCAATGGCCATATTACTTCCAATCCCTGATGTACATGTTTTGACAAAACTATGCATTCCTCTCTTTCAAAGGTAAAATAAGGTGACAAAGCTAATGGCACCTTAGTTGCAGAGTTAAGGAGCATGAAATGTTAAGCCATAGCAGGCTTAGTATTGCATTTTCCTACATTTTGCAGGAGTTGATTATTGCACATTTAAAGTACTCCCTGAAAGGTTGGAGTCACACACAACAGAAGCCAGAGTGTGGAAGATGTGAATCACCAGTGCTGCTCAAGGCATACTTTTCCGCAAATCACCTGACAAATGTGCTTCTCTGAACTCTGTTGCATGTACTTATGTGTTCCATGAATATTGACTTTGCTTTGATGTGATTAATTGTGACCCAGCGTGAACTCAATATATTGATCAGGGATAAATATTCAACAACATCACAACACTGTGGCCCATACACATTCACCCAAATCCCTGATGCGCTGGGGTCAAGTTTGCTAACTTTACTTCACTTTACTCTAGTTTTCTCAGGCACTAAATTTATACATCCTTTACTTTTTCGTATTTAAACAATTGTTAATTTTTCATCTACTTGATCGATGGACCAATTAGTTGAAGAGTTGATGTCAATGGTAATGGTAATTCAAAAAGACATTTAATCACTAAAAACTGGCTAAAATAACCACAAACTCTTGGTGAGATTTAATAATTTTATCTAGTTATATTAAATGCTCATAGCGATTACATTCATAAATTCAAATACTGGAAACCTCATGAGAGAGAAACTTTAATCTATAGCAGAGTAAAACGGAATCATTCATCACCATTTACGTTGCAAAGAGTGGATAGATGAAGAAACATTAGATACAAGTAAAAATATATCGATTTAAACCATCAATTTGGAGGGGATAGATGAAGAGACGGAAGCTTCAGAGACAAAAATACGTCTGCAAAATAATTTCTGCAATGCTAAGTTAGGTTAAATACAAACCCAAGAGATCTGTAAGGGAAAACCACCACCCAGGCCTAGGCAGCAGTGGGGGACTCCTGAACCAAGAGTCAGGGATCAAAGACTCAAGAACCAGGAAAGGGACAGGACAGGAACAGCTAGGCCTCTCAGCAAACCGACAAACAGCGACACACCCCCCTCTTTCTTGGACACCTTCAGCCTAAGCGACCTAAACCACACCCCTAAAGCACCTATTCTTATACCCTAAAAGTACTTGTCCGTCCCACAATAGTTGCTAAATTCACATTTTCTAGCAAAGGGATTGGTTGGGTTCTAGGGGTGGGATGTCACTCCACTATGAAATAATCTACTTTTGACTACACCATTGTTCTGAACAATTTTTTTTATACAGTCATCCATACCTCTCCTCTCTCATGAGTACACATGTAACAATTTATTGTACATTTTTATAAATTCAACAACTACAGGTTCCGTTCCCACGATTACACTGGCTTGGGCTGCTTTTCAATGTTCCGTCCTTCACCAGGTCAGGCTTTTCAGCTTTGCACAGCAGTTCAGTCACGTGGTCACATTGGTTTCTGCTCTCTCCTAATTCCACCCGTCCTTGGTTAAGCTAATTTTAAAAGATGGAGGACTCATCCATTACTAAAGGAACAGAAAACGAACATTTATTAATTATGTGACAATGCAATTTTTACTGTTTACCCCCCACTTTAGCTCTACTTCATATTAACGGTTAGCCTAGCATAGCACAAGCATAAAACCTGCATTATTTACTAGTTTAAAGCAACACACACCATGCTTTTTACTGATTACACATGCGGCCTTGCCATGCAAACCGTCTTAATTCGTTTTAATTACAAGATTATTAAATTTCCGGTTATTTACGCATTATTCAGTGTTATTTCATACATATTGCAAAGCAAGCTTCCCGCGTGTAGTGTAATAGTGCACATTAGTTGTTTTAACACTACTTACTGTTAGTACATATTATAGGGGTGTTAAAATGAGCAGGTTTCTTTCGTGAAAATCCTGCTCCATCAATCCCCCCTCTGATAGCTTTTAGGAGCCATCATAAATACTCACCCTACCGAGTGCCACCTTTTTATTTTATTCAAATTTTACTTTCTCTCTCTCCTTTTATGGCACTCTCATCTAGCTCTTTCATCATATCATAGTATTCTCCATTATCTCCTCTAACTCTATTTCTTCTCTCTCTCTTTCTTTTTATTCCTTTTCTGTTATTCTTTTTATCTGTTGTTTCTTTTCTTTTTCTTATGCAATTACAACACTTATACACTGTTAATATTACTAGAGCCACTATTGCTACCAAAAGTATTGGCTTTATTATTTTTCCTATTAAACTACTTCCAAAGGTAGAAAACCACATGCTTACCGCGGAGAAACTCTCATCAAGTCTCTCCCAAACACCATCAACCTCCCGTTGGATTAAATCTTTATGCAGTTCTGTAGTATTTCTGATATATTCCTCTATTCCTTTACTTTTGTCTGGGATATAGGTACAGCAGTGTTGAATTGTCATCATGCCACAGACTCCACTCTCTTTTGCCAAAAGAATATCAAGGGCAAGTCAATTTTGCAAAACCATTGATCTGATTGCCACCATTTCGGTATCAATCATTAAGAAACCACCAGCAGTATCCGTTGATAAACGATCAACCACTGTGGACAATTTTCGAATTTTGTGCAAATTCAGAACAACTCCAACTGAGGGTATCACTGCACCAAAGATATCACCTACTATTTCTGAAAAACTTGCTCTTTTACTAAGTGTTAGTCCTTGTTTTACTTCATTGAGACTATTTTCTTTACGGTCTATATGGGAGACTTTTGGAAATACAATTGCAAAATAACCTTCCATACCAATGTGCAGGTAACCTATAGGATTTCTTACCAAACACGTAATAGATAGATTGCCGGGAAAACAGGGTCAGTTCCACCCTATAATCCCCATCCTCCAGTAATTAAAAAATAGGCATGACAACAATTAACAAAATCCACATAAATGCTAATAGAAAAACACCACGTAAGCAAGCTTTAATACATCTATGTTTTAGACTGGATTTTGGTTGTTCAGTCACTTTTGCTTCTGCCATTTTGATAAACTATAAAATGCTAAACAAATCTGCTGATCCTCTCCCTCCCTCACCAAGGACCCCCACACCGCCAAAACCAACCTCCACGAAGGAATGAAGGCCGTCGCCGACTGGATGAGGAACAGCCGACTGAAGCTGAACTCGGATAAGACGGAGGTCCGCATCCCCGGATCCACCCCCTCAGCCTGGGACGACTCCTGGTGGCCGACTGCACTAGTAACCGCCCCAACACTCACCGACCACGCACGCAACCTAGGGCTCATCCTCGACTTCACCCTCTCCATGACGAAGCAGGTCAACGCCGTCTCTTCCGCCTGCTTCAACACCCTCCGCATGCTCCGCAGGATCTACAAGTGGATCCCCACCGAAATGAGAAGGACGGTCACACAGGCCCCCGTCAGCAGCAGACTGGACTACGGAAACACCCTCTACGCAGGAGCCTCGGCCAAACTCCTGAAACAGCTACAACGCATCCAGAAGGCCTCCGCACGCCTGATCCTCGACATCCCCCACCGCAGTCACATCACACCCCACCTGAGAGACCTGCACTGGCTCCCTGTCAACAAGAGGATAACCTTCAAGCTCCTCACCCACGCACACAAGGCACTCCACAACACCGGACCAGCGTACCTCAACAGCCGACTCAGCTTCTACACCCCCACCCGCCATCTCCGCTCCACAAACCGCGCTTCGCCACTGTCCCCCGCATCCAAAGAGTGACCGCCGGCGGAAGATCATTCTCCCACCCCGCCGCCAAGCCATGGAACACCCTCCCCATGCGCCTACGGCAGACCCATGACCTTCTGACCTTCAGAAGACTCCTCAAGACCTGGCTCTTCGAACAGTAGCAGCATTCCTCCCCCTTAGCGCCTTGAGACCCTCACGGGTATGTAATGCGCTTTACAAATGCTTTGATTGATTGATTGATTGATAACAATCTTTCTAGTCTACAATCTAAAAGAAATCTGTAAAAAATCTATATGGACTCTATTCTAAAAATTTCAAAATATAGATTTCTTTGTGTAATCCTACACTTAATGACTTTCTACTTCACCCCTTTCTTTTATTTCAGTATTTTGGATCTTTAATTCAAATTCAACTGACAATTTTCACCATAATCTCTTTACAGTTCCTTTTAACGTGGTCTCAGTTTGTTTTCATCTTCCCTTTCAGTATCACTACTTTCTTGTTCTTCACCTAGACCCAAACTTTCAAATTCTTCTAGTATGACATAGGTCCATTCAGGAGCTTTGTACTTTCTACATGGTATGCTTGTTATTTTAGTTTTTTGAGTTCCTTTTCTTCTTATATTATCTGGATCTGTTTGACTTGAGACTTCTTTACCTTGCTCTGGTCTTTTTCTCTATCTCTTTTTACTAATCTATACTTTGGCTTTCTTGCTCCACTTGACCAATTGTCTCCTTTTCTATGTCTCTTTTTCTGTACTATCTTTTCACCTTCTGTGTTTTGTTCACCATTTCTTTAATTCAAGCTTCTTTCTATCTGTCTCTCACTGTGCCTTTGTATTTCTGTTTCTGTTAGTTCAACACTTGTTTCTAATTCATCAGTGAGTTCACCTTCTTCTAGCTCATTTGTGTCTTCACTTTCCTCTGGTCCTACTTCTTGCTCAACAGCTTTTTCTCTTTCTTCTGTCCCAATAGCTGTTTCACTTCCCTCTGACTCAACACCAGCCTCACCTTCTTCTGACTCAACAACAGTCTTTTCAGTCCCAGTATCTGGTGCCCACTTTTCTTGACTTGTGCTTGGCTGTTCATCATCAAAATGTTCATTAGAATCTGTCACTCCAGACTCTTCAGCTTCGCACATTTCAGCTGGTGGTCCTTGATTTTGTTTTTCCAGTTGCTGTTCTTCAGGTCTTTCAATTGGACTTGGGACTAGGCAGGTGTGGCTTGCATGTATCTAATTTGGCAAGCCAGAACACTACACTGCTGTGGTCGTCACCAATTTGATCTGGTAAGGGCCGCTCCAACGGGGTTCTAGGCACATTTTCCTCACATACTTCTTGACTAGGACCCACTCAGCAGGATTCAAATCACATGCTTGGTTCCGCTGTGTCGTTCTTGCATCTCCTCCAACCTGGCGGGACACAAAACACACCAGGTCAGCATGTCCTTTGCAATAATCTAGCACACAATCATCAGAAAAATTCATCAGTTTGTTCGCTGTGATGTATGCTTGTCTCATGGCTTTTCCCATCAACACTTCATGGGTCTTAATCCAGTCTTTCTGTCAGGTATACTTCTAAGACTCATGACAAGAGGAGTGTTACTCTTCCCCCAGGACACCATCCCTGTGGTGGATGTTCGGTGTGTGAACTGACGGAGAAGACGACTGAAATCACACTAGGTAGTGGGAGAACCTGGTTTCTTCGTCAGTTCACTAACTGCAACACATGTCATGTAATATACAGACTTGCATGTCCATGTGGGCTACACTACATTGGTTTAACATCCAGGAAGGTCAAGGTGCGCATACAAGAACATCTAAGCACGATCAGGGCAGGCAAACTCACTACACGCCTGGCACAACATTACCATGATCATCCACACCACTTTAAATCACTGAAATGGGTTGTGTTGGAGAAGGTTTTTGGTGACGCTGGCGATGTGGAGAAGAGATTGGCAGTGAAGGAGGCTCGCTGGATGTATTCAGAGAAGGGGGACAAAGTTGGTCTTAATGACCAAATTGAGTGGAATAAGGTCAGTAGGTAGGCTGTCCATCATATGTCTAGTATAACATCAATAGAACATCAGTACATTGTTTTATTGTTGACCTACATTTCCATACACCGCACTTTGATTCCCAGACCTTACTTAAATGGAATAGGTTTGATTTAAAGAGTATATGCTATTGGTTTGGGAGAAAAGACTAACTGTTACATGAGGGGCGTCCTGGTTCCCTTGGTGATTGCTAAGATGATGATACCAATGTTGAGGCAGTGAGTGCCGCTCGTTTTCCTGGAATATGCCCAGACATCGCTTGAGTGTCTGCCAAGTTGCTGATTCTGAGCAAAAATGGCAAGACGGGCGGTTCTACGGATTAAGTGTTGCCCGAAATGGGATTCGTCTGCATTATTCATTGACTTTTGAAACAGTGCTAAGATGGCCGCCATACTCCCCATACTGCTTACACTTGATATTAGGTCTCTCGAAGTCTCGCGAGGCGCGATTATGGAGTGTTTGTAAGCGGATGCGGTGAGGCGGTAACTCGATGCTGGGTTGAGTTACCGCCCGTGTGTAAAGGTATACGGTAAGCGCATGGGCTCTAGAGGCTTTGTGAAGCTCGCATTTGATGATCGAACGCTGCACGGCTGCTATATTTCTTAAATTCGGGGGACACCGAGTGCGTGGCTTGAGTTGCAAATATTGGGCAGAGACTTGGCTCTGGTTTTAAAAGCACCGGTAGACATGCAGGTCATTGAAAGTTAGTGTACTTCTGTGTGATTCGACACTAGTGCGAGCATTATTGGTTTTTTATGCTTACTTGAAGTGCATAGCAGCTCGTCCTTGAAAGTTCGGAGAATAACATTAATGGTTTTCAAACGTGCAAGCAGATATACGGGTGATTGTCTGTTAGCCCATATATGAGGAGAACCATTACTGATTGTATGAGACGAGAGGCTATTGATAAGAGCTACAGGTGCGCGGATCTGTGTGACTTACATGTGCACGACCCAGTTTGTATTTTCCGATGAGGAACAGTTGGAATAGCATCGTTGCATAAGATGAATGGTGATGGTGTGGATATCGGGGATCTTTCCACGCCATTATTATATTTTTTTCACAGATGCAGGCACGAGCAACGGTTGTGCTTTTCTGAACAGGGAGGCGTAAGCAAACAGGTTATACGCCCCTGTGACTGGTTGGGAGCTGGTATGTGGGCCCAAGGCTCCAACTAGGTAATATACCTGAGTTCAGAGTCATGGAATTCTTTCCGTGATTAATTGTGAATATACATATGAGTTTTTACTGGGGACATCCCGTTGAAGTAACTAAGCTGTATGTTGTCTCTTTGTGTTCGTCAGTCCTTTTTATTGTTGTGTGTCCAGGGAGGTGATTTTTGACCTCTGTTGCCCTGATGAATTTGCCTCAAATTTATTGGCAATGAAACATGTTGGCCGTCATTAACAAGGTATTCAACATGCTGTGTTTTTAAACAGTGGGATAGACTCCTAACAAAAATAAAAAGTATATTTGTGAGTCTAACCCCTTCTTTGTCTTTCTTGGCACAGTTTGTGTTCCCGTTTTCACAATACACACTCTTTTTGTTGTATGTTTGTCTCTCTTTGCACTGGACACTTCACTTTTTTCTTATGAGAAAGCTATCAATGATGAAATAAAGCTGGTGAGAACCAACCAGTAGCTCCTCTGGTGGTGCGCACGTGAGATACTTTCTCTTCCTTTACACATTTTTTCCACCTACTTTCTCTGATAATGAGGGTGTGTGTAGAGTGAGTAAAGTTGTTTAATTAACCTGTGGACTGACTTTTCACTTTCTTGTTTCCATCCTTTCTGTTGTCTTTGAAATTTTAAATATTGGTAGCACACTGGATGGGGTTATACCATATGATTTAATGGGTACTGGACGTTTTTGATAAAGTATTCTTTCCTCCACTCATTCCAGATTACATAAGATTATGCTACATGGTGCCAGTTCTTGTTTGTTGAAATTATACTTCTAAGACTCATCAATACAAGGGGTAAAGCGTCCGGCCAATTCAGTGTTGTGGCTGCACATACCTTCCCTAATCTAGACTTTATTGTGCCATTTATCTGCTCAACAATACCAGATGCTTCTGGTCAATAGGCACAATGCAGCTTCTGTTCAATCTGTAATGCTGCACAAATCATCCAAATTATTTCATTATTGAAGTGCAATCCTCTATCTGCTTCCAAAGTGACTTGAAAACCAAATCTAGGGATCAGTTCTCTCAACAACAGCTTAGCCACTGTAAGGCTATCATTCCTTCTCGTTGGATAGGCCTCTACCCAGGTATAAAACAAACGGACAAAGACAAGGACGTATTTCAGCCCATTGCATGGTGGTAACTCAATGATGTAAATCTGAAGTCTGGTAAAAGGACCTCCTGCTTTCCCAATCACACCCCCAACCTACCACTTTCTTTCTTTCTTGGTTTTTGTTTTTGGCATACCTTTGACATAAACTTTCTGTGATGACCCTGATCTTTGGATTATACCATGTCTGCTTGAACAGTCTAACCATTGCATCTCTTCCAATATGTGCGAGTCCATGGTACATCTGGCCATTTGAGAAAGTAAAGAATCCGGTAATACTGGTCTTCCATCGTGGTAAACCAATACCTCATCTTCTGCATTTTTCCTACAACCTGTTCTATGCCATTCTTCTTTTTCCCCATCAATAGCTTTATCTTGCATTTGCCTTACCTCATCCCAAGTCTCAAATGTGATTGTGAACATAAGGTGGCATTCGGTATTTCCTCTTTCAATTGATCGGTTTATGGCCATCGTTTTTTTGTGTACAGAAACGCGCAAATTGATCCGCGTATCTGTTGCCCTTTGTCACATTATTATCTCCTGATTGATGTGCAGCACATTTTACAACTGCAATTCTTTTTGGTAACTGCAAAGCATCCAATAATTCCTTTACAGTTTTTCCATTCCGAATTGGGGAACCTGTGGAAGTCAGGAATCCTCTTTGCATCCATAGCTGACCGAAGTCATGTACGACTCCAAAACCGTACTGACTGTCGGTGTAGATTGTTACTTTTAGACCCTTTGCCAATTTACATGCTCTAGCCAAAGCAATTAGCTCTGCGACTTGAGCGGAGTTTATCCCCTTCAAACAGGATGCTTCTAGTGCTCCTGATAAGGTGCAGACAGCATAATCAGCACACAATTCACCCTTTTCATTTCTCAAACACGATCCATCCACAAACAGTTCACAATCTGGTTCTTCCAAAGGATCATCCTCTATATCTGGACGGGGCTTAGTACAGAGTTCTGTCACATCTTGAATTTGGTAACAAATTAGCAGGATTCACAGTAGTGCACCTCACCACCATCACATTTTCAGCACCTAGAATAACTCTCTCATACTTAGTCAGCCGGGTTAAAAGTATCTCATCTAAATGTGGTATGTTACTTTGACTGGATAACCCATCACAATTGCTTCACTCTGTTCCAGACTTACACTAGTGGGGGCTACTGCTTTTAAACAGCCTGGTAATGCTGCAGCCACTGAATCAAGGGTAGCCGAAAAATATGTCACTGGACATCGTGCCATTCAGTGTTTCTGAGTTAAGACTGCAAGTGCACATCCATCTCTTTCATAAATTTACAATGCAAATTCTTTAAAGTAATCTGGCATTCCCAAAGCAGGTGCTTGACAAAGACTGTTTCGCAATCTTGTAAAAGATTCCATACTCTCTTCGTCAAACACAGTTGGATATTTCACATCTTTTCGTGTCAGCCTCTGTTGAGCTTTTGCAATCAATGAGAAACTACAGATCCACTGTCTGCAGTATCCAACCATTCCCAAAAACATTTGCATTTCCTATTGATTTCTGGGTGGATTCATTTTCTTGATCACACTGATTCTCTCTGGCGTACCTTTCTGACCCCCTTTTCGATCTTGTGACCTAAATACTGAACTTCCTGTCTACAGTATTGCAATTTAGATGGTGACACTTTATGTCCTCCTTCTACTAAATGGTTCAGTAAAGCAATTGTGTCTGTCACACATGCATCTTCTGTTTTTGATGCCACCAGTAGGTCATCAATGTACTGAACCCAAACTGAGTTTCCAGGCATAACCAAAGTCTCCAAACATTTTTTCAAGAACTGATTAAAGCTCGAAGGACTCTCAGTGTACCCTTGAGGAACTCGGCACCATGCCAAGACATGGTTTCCGAACCGGAAGGCAAATAAATATTGACTTTCCAGGTGCAAGGGAATGGAGAAAAATGCCTGGCACAAATCAATAACGGTGTACCATTCAACATCACAAGGAATTTGGTTAAGAATTACTGCCGGATTTGGCACTACTGGACAATATGGTACTACCATTTTATTCACCTTTCTCAAATCTTGAGCTATTCTATATTTTCCATTAGGCTTTTTAATTCCAATAAATCCCCTGTTCAATCATTTGATCAATCACAGGTGTGACTCCAGAAATTACTTCTGGACTCATTTTGTACTGCGGGGTATTTGGATATATGGCACCATCTTTTACTGTAATCTGAATTGGATCTACATTTGTCATTAACCCAATCTCTTTTCCTGTGAAATCCCACATATCTGATCTCACTGTACTTTTAATTCTTCAGGCAAATCTTCTTCAGTGAGGAGTGAATATAATTCACTCACTTCTGATTCTCTTTGGGCCATCATTACTTTGTATTCAACATCCTCATCGGGTGTCTAAAAGGCAACACCATCCAGTGTACAATAAATGGTGCAATTCATTTTGCACAACAAATCTCTGCCCAAGAGATTAACAGGACTGGAATCACATACCACAAACCAATGCATGTCTTTCAAATTTCCAATATGAACTTCTATTGGGGCTGTGACAGGAGTTCTAATATGTTTATTTGCAACGCCTACAACTTGGATAGTTTCTCCCGAAAGCGGTAGGTTTGGAATTTCTGCTGCTCTCACAGTAGAACAGGTAGCACCAGTGTCCAACAAGAAGGTGATATCTTTACCTTCTACCTTTCCATCAACAAATGGACCGAACTGATCTACCGCTAAAGATGCGCCAAGTACGCACTCTTCCTCCCCCCCTCAGGCACCGTCATTGAGATGAATCTGAATCACTCTCATTGCACCGCAGCAAATACTGCAAAACTAGTGGATTCTTATCCAACTGCTCTTCTCCTCGGAATCCAGTTTTTGCACTGTACATCTGCATATGAGCATTCACATTATGCGATATAGGAGGTCGTGGCACCTGTAAGTGTGGAGTAACTATCTGCTGCTGCTGTTGATTCCCAGTCACCTCATTCTGCATCTGTGGATTTAAATTTTGATTTACTCCATTATCTTTTTGACCAGATCTACACTCATTCTTCCAATATCCAAACTTTCCGCACGCATGACAAGAACATTTCTTTTTAGCTTCTTCTTTGCTCATTTAAAATTTTCCTTTACCTCCACTATATACTTGACCAACCTGACCCTGACTTTGTTGCACATTACTACTTTCTTGTTGCTGTTCTGCCATCCTCACTTCTGCCCACATCATTTTCTCCTTTAACTTTTTAAGCCTTGAATCAATGTCATCACTTCAATACTTTGCATACCTCAGAATCTCATCTATTGACTTACTTTGCCAGCAGTGCATATGCTGCTGTATCATTGCGCTAATCTCTGGTTTCAATCCATATAGGAATCGATACACAAAATGTCCCATATCTTTATCTCCAATATTCTCAAACCCACTGTCCTGCTTAAACACCTGTAACAGCCTCTCATAATATGCATGCACCTACTCTTTAGGCTCTTGAGTCGTCCTATCAATCTTAACCCAATCTGTTTCTTTTGGGGAAATCTTCCCTTTCAAGAAAGTAATGACCTGATGGTACTTCTTCATCACCTCTTCAGATGGTGCACCTGTTTTTGCATCCTTATCCTCATCCTTAGGCCAGTCGACAGTAATTTTACATTATGTCCACAAATCAGCTGTAACCACTATTTCAAAAAGACCATCTAAATCTTTCAACAACACCTTTGAAACCTTTACAAATCTGTCCACTTGTTTATACCACTCAACTGGATTTTCTCGCAATCTTGGAAAATCATTGGTGAATGACAATATATCCTGTCTTGTCCAAGGTACATGAACATTTCCACCACCTGGAACCTCTCTCATTGGACATGCCCTTTCAATTTGCTCGGTTACCTTTAACGGAAACATGGAGGTTCCCTTACCAGTAGTTTCTTCCTTCTTTTTCATCCATTTACTCCTCCATCGTTCTACACTTCCCCATTTCTTCAAAATATTAATTAATTCTTTTACCTGCAAGCTTTTCCCTGACGTATTCAAACTCTCCAAATCCTTGTCAGTAAAAGCCATTCTGTACGTTTTCTGCAACACTTTCAAATTTTCTGTATCGATACCAAATTCACTGGCAACTTCCGATAGTTTATCATGAAGATTCTTCGCTCTCCATGTAATACTTTTACACAAAAACAGCAACTCTTCCTCACTATAAGTACCTAGCCTATCTGGACTTACTGTTCCAATAATCATCTCTTCTTAGTCTACTTTCAATTGACTCACATTTATACTCTTTGGTTGAGCTTTTGGCTTGGTCATTTCTTTTATCCAATTAGTTAATTCTTCTCGAGAGGGACCTACTTAACTCACTGCTACACGAATACAATTTGGCCCTATTTTCTTGGATCTAATTGAATACTTCTCCTCGGGGTCTCTGTTATTAGATCACTAACCGGTAGGTCTAACAGTGTGGTAGTTTGGTCATCTTGTCTATTTTCATTTGTTACTGACACTATTTCACTCCTTACACTACTTCTTGGAACTGACAATATATTTACTTTTGGCAAAGTCGAATATTCTCCAAATAATGGAACCACAGGACCAATTGTCACTGGTACCGTCAAAGCTTCTGCATTCAATTTTAACTGATTTAGTTTCTGTATCTGTTCCATTCTAGCTTTATTTAACAAACTCATTTCATTTTCTCGCACTATTCTAGCTATTTCGGTACCTTGGGGAGTTAATGGGGTTACTAATTGTGGGGCACTTGGAGTCACCTCCCCTGAATTTTCTTCATATGGTGGAGGTCATTTAGTCATAATATCTTCTTCATCATCAGATTCATTCAAACCCCCTCTGGATGTTTCTATATTTTTCTTTTTCTCTTTACACTTAGTACCTGTCTGACTCTCTACTGTCAAAACTGGATATAAACCCTCGGTCACTACAGCTCTTCTCTATCTTTTCATTTAATCTTCTCGCCTCTCAAATGGATATCTAGGCATAAAGTCTCTAAATCTTCTAACACTTCTATCTTTTTCTCGCTCATAAGCTTCCATTTCCCATTCGTCCAACGCTTCATACTGATTAAGTCTGGGGTTTGGCTCCAATGAATTCATTCTAGCTCTCAAATTTTGTAAAATTCTTACATTAAATATACCATACTCAGGAAAAGCTAACATCCCATCATCCTTCGTATATTTCATCCAGTTTTCTAACCAAACACACGTATGATACCCTCGCTCCATCATCATATAAGAAGCAGGCGTTTTTGGGGTGGAATTTGAATTCCCTCTCTAGTCACAGTGTGTTTGTCTTTCTTAAAGAAATGCTTTATTGTCTTTAGCAAACCCATTTTCAGACTCTTTTATTAGTATTTCTCAATAAACAGAACAACACAACTTCTCCGTAATTCTCTTTTCCCTATTTGCTAAATCCTGTCCTATACCAGCGCGGCTCACATTAACCAACCAATCACAGCTCACAACGTAACTTCAGTCTCAACCAATGTCAGCGCTACTCACACCAGCTAACCAATCAGAGCTTTGTCCACGCCTGCTACCTGACCAATACCAGCGCTGCCTTTTTGTGATGTCAGTTTTACTCCTTCTACTGACCCTCCGTTTACAATCTACTCTCGATACACGCCCGCTGCTTTGTCCAATACCAGCGCAGCACTTTGTGACGTCAGTATCACTCCTGCTACTGACCCCTCCTTTACAAAATCTTACAACAATAATTTTTAGAGTTTTCTTAATCACAAATCGGTTAATAACAACATAAAAGACAATGCTACTTTGTCTGCTCCGCTAAATAAAGAGATAGTCTTCACATTTCCAAGAGATCCTTACACTGCAAGTAGTAATAACGACCAGCTTTATCTCACTTCTCTAACAAGCTTTGGAAAGCCCTAGTTACTCCTCAAGGGATAAAGCCGAAGTTTCACAAGAGAACTTTTTGGCATTAAAAAGGTGTCCTGTTACTCCCCGGGGGATACTGCTAAAGTTTCAAAAGTGGCTCTTCACTATTTCAGACACACTACTTACATATGAATTTTCCCTAATTATAATGCTGACAGCCCTACCTAGCTTTTCAGTATTATTGCAACAGACAAAGTAATTCTGCAGTGTGATTTCTTTACCACACTCTTCTTCTGCCTACTTCAGGCAAATTCCTTCCCGGGATTCTGCAGGTAATTCCGTACCTGTACCTCTAGACAACATAGAACATGACACTAACTCTTCATGTTAAGACATATAATCAATATTCAATAACTATTACCAAACTAATCAATAATTAAACTGTCCTCTGCTGCCAATAAACTGATCCAGCGCGAACCCAATATATTGATCAGGGATAAATATTCAACAACATCACATCACATCACTTTGGCCCATACACATTAACTCAAATCTCTGATGAGCTGGGGTCAAGTTTGCTAACTTTACTCTAATTTTCTCAGGCACTAAATTTATACATCCTGTACTTTTGCGTATTTAAACAATTGTTAATTGACTTTTCATCTAGATGGACCAATTAGTTGAAGAGTTGATGGCAATGGTAATTCAAAAAGACATTTAATTATAAAAACTGGCTAAAATAACCACAAACTCTTGGTGAGATTTAATAATTTTATCTAGTAATAATAAATGCTCATAGCGATTACATTCATAAATTCAAATACTTGAAACCTCATGAGAGAGAAACTTCAATTTATAGCAGAGTAAAACGGAATCATTTACGTTGCAGAGTGGATAGATGAAGAGACATTAGATACAAGTAAAAATATATCGATTTAAACCATCAATTAGGAGGGGATAGATGAAGAGACAGAAGCTTCAGAGACAAAAATACGTCTGCAAAATAATTTCTGAATTGCTAAGTTAGGTTAGATGCAAACCCAAGAGATTTGCAAGGGAAAACCACCACCCGAGGCAGCAGTGGGGGACCACCTGAACCAAGAGTCAGGGATCAAAGACTCAAGAACCAGGGATCAAAGACTCAAGAACCAGGAAAGGGACAGGACAGGAACAGCTAGGCCTCTCAGCAAACCGACAAACAGCGAGGGCACCCCTCTCTCTTGGACACCTTCAGCCTAAGCGACCTAAACCACACCCCTAAAGCACCTATTCTTATACCTTGTTCATGCTATATACAACTTTATAAATAAAAAAATACCCTAAAAGTACATGTCCGTACCACAATAGTTGCTAAATTCACATTTTCTAGTGTAAGGGATTGGTTGGGTCCTAGGGGTGGGATGTCACCCTACTATGAAATCATTAACTTTTGACTACACCATTGTTCTGAACAATTTATACTGTCATCAATACCTCTTCTCTCTCATGAGTACACATGTAACAATTTATTGTACATTTGAATAAATTCAACATCTACAGGTTCCGTTCCCATGATGACTCTGGCTTTGGCTGCTTTTCAATGTTTCGTCCTTCACCAGGTCAGGCATTTCAGCTTTGCACAGCAGTTCAGTCACGTGGTCACATTGGTTTTTGCTCGCTCCTAATTCCACCCTACTTTGGTTAAGCTAACTTTAGAAGATGGGGGACTCGTCCATTACTAAAAGAACAGAAAACGAACATTTATTAATTATGTGACAATGCAAAATTCACTGTTTACCCCCCACTTTAGCTCCACTTCATATTAACGGTTAGCCTAGCATAGCACAAGCATAAAAGCTGCATTATTTACTAGTTTAAAGCAACACACACCATGGTTTTTACTAATTACACATGCGGCCTTGCCATGCAAACCGTCTTAATTTGTTTTAAACACAAGAATATTACATTTCCGGTTATTTAAGTATTATTCAGGGTTATTTATCGCTTATTGCAACACAAGCTTCCCGTATGTAGTTTAAAAGTGCACATTAGATGTTTTAACACTACTTACTGTTAGTACGTATTATAGGGGTGTTCAATTGGGAAAATACTGCTTCATCAGTTGTTCATCATGCTCCTGTGCAGTGACCAGATCAAAGGAAGCATGTTTTCCCTCGCTGAAAGAGAGAAATTCTAGGCAAACATAGCAGAGCAAGTCAGAAGGCTTGGTTGTAGGCCCTGCCAATGGGGGAATGCTTTCTGCAGACACTTTCTGTCCTGGGCGCAAAAACTGTTACACCTGCAATTTGTCTGTACTTATTTGGTGCAAGATGCCACAGTTGTTTGTTCTATGAACCAATGCTTCATTAAATGTAGGTTGCACTGAATAAATACAACTCCCTGCTTATTATTATTCTAATAATATCTGCCAATTTGTTTTCTCTCAGCTGGAAAAAGTTTTACAACAAGGCGATATTGGTGAATGTGCAGAGCCCTATATGATTTTCAAGGAAGCGGACACAGCAAAGGTAATTCACATGTTTTATCTTTGCTTATTTTTCTTTTAAGCCCTCACATAAATGTATTACCTTTCAAGAGAAAGTTCAAAGATAGCTGTAAAGTGTTGGCAGTGTCAGCTTAGGAGCTGACAGAAGAATAGAATGTGTGAAACAGCCGACATCTTAACATCTAAAATTGATTTTATTCTTTTTACTTTACGATAAAGAAAAACTTAGAAATTTACGGTAAAAGCACTATGATTTAAATCCCAAATAAAACAGGGAATTTGCTGGTTATACATAACTAAGTATAGCTTGCACTGCCATAAATTTCAGATGCAATCAGTGATGTAATATGTCTGCTCATAAGAATGGCATCACAGCAGAGAAAGTTATACATAAGGTCCGTTATGTATAACTGGCAAAGCTTCAATTTTTTTTTTTTTTTTTTTTAATGGTAGTGCTTTTTCATACAAACCAATACATGAATTTTTCCTGGTAGGAAAAGATGTATGTCTACATTGGTGCTGCTGATCCTGTATTGTGTTATGACAGCTATATATTGTGAGAGGTCAGCCATGTCTGAATCTCTTTTACTTTGAACATAACCTACATAACAGTTCTTAGTTTTCAGAAGAATCAAGCTGTGTACACCTGCTGCCACTACGCATCTTCCTAAATCTTTAACACAGCCAGAGATACCAACAAAACCGCAAAGAAGAACATCTTTCAACATTAAAATTTAACATACTTCACTTCCACTAGTCAGGAACTTTTAACTTGTGAAACAACGTATAACTTCCAAGTTTCTATTGGTTAAGAATCATGCCACTCACTTATGAGAAGGAACATGGTCTCAAGGGTTTCACTTTCTTGTCTTGCCTTGTTTATGTGCCCTAAAGAGGTTCACTGTAGGCCTGTCTAGTATTTTGGAAAATGTTATGACTTAATAAAACTGAAGTAATCTTATATTGGTACCAAATGCAAGAATTCTGATATTTTACAATGCCAAATGAGGCCAAAGGATTTTGACTTGTAATTGCTGACATCATCAGAGCAATATCTGCCTGTGGTAAGTGATGATGGTGACTTTAATAAAATTTCTGATCATGAGAGATCTACTGAAAGATCTTAAGTTATGTAGCAATGGAAAAATTCTAGATTTGGGCCTGATTCTTCTCTTCGATGTCTTCCCTCAAATGATGTATCTACGACTTACTCATCTGGTCTAAATTATGTAGTTGCCACCGGATCAGTCTTGGGGCACCTTGTCCTGAAATTCTGTATTAGCTGACCAAAACCATTCCTGCAGTTCTCTTAGACTATTTATTTCATGTTGACTCTCCTGCATGATGCCCTCCAATCATGATACATATGTTCCGGCCCGGAGATGCAAACATTATGTGCAAATAAGCCACAGAGAGGAAGCAAAGAGAGACAGTGGTATTGCAGATTTACATGCAGCACACCAAGTCTAACCCAAGTTCGGCCTTGGTGGAGTGGCTGTAAAGTAAAAGCGTATCACACTGAAGGAAACCAAAGCAAAACATAAATCTGAAGTCATGTAGAATGTATTTTATTCACAATTATGCTAAACGCTCTGTATGTAAACTTCAAGAACTCATAGTAACTAACAGTGCTATATCCAAAACTTAATAACATATAGGGAGCAATGTTCGGCTAACAAGCCCCACAAACACACACAAAACTGTACATAATCTAGTAAATACTTTGGATTTCATTTCAGCCTCACACTCCTATGACGCCTTGAACCTTTCTTATCCATTTTACCTCATTATTCACTGTACACGCCATTACATTGGAGTTACATTTGATTTTCATTTAATACCTCTCCATCCTTTAACTTAACATCATATCTAGAATATGGAGTACCTATTATGGGTAGGAGAAGGGTAACAACCGCATCCAGATGATATAGGAAGGAAGGTAAACTTCCCACCCTTCTGTACACTCTCAAACAGGACAGTAAGGTATACATTCAACAAGGCTTCAAAAGGATATTGACTTCTCATGGAGAACCCCTACATCTGTGCCTAGAAAATGCATTGTTTTGGTGATTTATGAAACCAAAAGAGAAGTCGCACTGGCGTATAGCAGGGTGGGGCAAGAAAGGGTCATAAGCTCAGTGTGACATCTTAGACAGTGGATGCAAAAAGGCATCCAAGAGCTTTCTAGATGTAGAACGGGAAAGCAAATAGATAAGAGAAGAAACACGTAAACACTGGGCAAGCAAGTAGATTAGGTGGTAGTGGAGAGTGCAACACCACTCAGAGGCTTCTGACAACAAAGAGCATGCATACAAAAAAAAACAGGCCAAGTGAGCGTCCTCCATGAAACGTTTGAAAGTGAAAAAAATAAGTCACCAAGTACGCTTCAGTAGGAGAAGAAGCCGTGCATTACGAACAAATTAATTCGAACTGTGTGTAAATGGAAAGTCACATTCACTTAATCATTTCCATCTAGTCTTGCATATCGACATGGCGGGGATTTTGCTCCTCTGGAGTGGTTTCACATGATTGTAAAACTGAGCCTTGCCTCCATATTCACTCACGGTTTAGGGGTTGTGGTCTCAAAAGACCCTGGGGCTGATTAACTTGTTCTTCAAAATAATTCTGCAAGCGTTGACTGAACGGATTATCCGTGTACTACGGGGTATGGAACTAAACTAGGAAAGACTGTGCCAGGTTCATAGCACAGTATAAGGGTAGTGAGTCATTTGAGTCCTGTAGTACTTAAATAGCACAGTATAAGGATAGTGAGTCATTTGAGTCCTGTAGTATTTAATTGGGGTGGGGTATTGAATGAGAGTTGCTCAGAATAATCCAGGACCTGCAAAACCTGAGAGCATATCTCATGTTGAGAATGTGTAAAGACCTACAAGCATTTGGCTTAGGAAACCAAGTTTCAGAGCCTTTTTTGCTGAACACCGTAAATCTCCCTTTTGAAGTACTTACGGCAACATTAAACAATTGCTACCCCCTGCTATCATTGGAATTCCCAGAGGTACTCAGGCATAAAAGACCATGCTGGCCCATGAGATAATACATTTTTGATGTAAGACATCAGGGAAATACGTGCATCTATGCAGCAGTAATTCTAGATTTGTATTTTTCTTGCAAGATGCAATTACTTAATAAATACATTTAGAAGTCAATTATTTGCATTTTAGAAACACTAGCTCTTGTGAAAACATTACAGTTGGCTTTGAAAGAGGCAAGCACTGCAAGGTCTAGTGCCTACTAATGAAGAACCTAGTAACAAAGTTGATAACATGAATGTAACAAAGGCAGATTCCCATGGAGATGGGATGATACAATGCTACAGTTTTATTATGAATGACTAACATGGCTATTCAAAACAATTATAAAAGCCTCCTGTGGTTGATACCAGATAAATGTTAAAATGATAGATACAAGGGTGTCAAAATCAGCTGGGAGGAGTTGGCTGTCATCCTCCAGACACCTATTCACTTTTGATTTGTGCACTATTGATGTTACCTTCTTTTCTTTTCCTTTCTCTTTTGATATTTATTGAGTGCAAACATACACCCTACCTGGAGAGTATATTGGTGCTGAAGATAAGTTTCTCTTCAGTAGTAATGCAACCCAGCTGAATAGAGGATATTTGCTAGAACCAATTTATTGTCATCTGTTTTCTGAAGGCTAAGAGGTTTCAGATGTTATTCATTTACATTGGAAGAGAGTTCCACACTGCTGCCCTTTGATAGTTGTGGATCTCTTGCTTGAACCAAGGAATATCAAAACGTAGAAATGAGGCGGAATTTAGCTGCTGCCACAGAATGTATTTTTTATTTATTTTTTTTATTCTTAGCTAAGAAAAAGGAATATTAAGGTACAGGCGGTGTGATCACTGTCAGCTTAAAGATCATCATCTTATGCACAGACACCCAGTGCAGCAGCTTCCAAAAATAAGCCTGGTAGCAGTGTTCTGGACATGCTATAGATCTTAACTGCATAGATAGAGTTGCAAACATTTAGACAAGAGTGAATGAAGAAATGTATCGTCATACATTTCTTTTGGCAAGGTTCAAGAAACCAGAGACTTGTCTCAGCACCCTAAGATAATAAAAAACAGCTATGGACAATGTCACAGTTTGTGGTGTTAAAAGATGACAGGAGGTAGTACCATTGATCAGGCCAATCAATTGGACTCTAATGTGTAATGTTACGTTTTTTGTGTAACCTCTACCTACATGTAGAACAACAGTTCTGCGGCATGCAGCAGATGTGCAAGAGGAGAAAAATACAAGTTAAATAATAGGGGTGATGGGGATGTGCCCTGCATGTACCCCACTGTACAGATCTAGGGGGAGAAGGTGAAAGTTCTTAAGGGAAATGCCTGATATCTACTCAACAGAAAAGACTACCACTTATGTGTAGTCGATGAGACAAATAAGAAAAATGTGAACAACTGTTGCAAACTCCACCAACAGATCGAAAAGTATCAGCACCCTGACAACGCCATCACCCATGATCCTCCTAAGATTGTCTAAAATCAACATCGCCACATCCTCTGTCCCATAAAACCTGCCTGAAAGCCGATTAAAATATTTTGACTTTCCACATATTTCTGTAACTGGGTAGAAGTATATTTTTCACAAAGCTTTGCTGCCAATGGGAAAAAGAGAAATTGTTAAGTAGTTGGCTAGATCAGCTAAGTTCAGAGAATGCCTTTTAAGAATAAGACAAAAAACAGCTTTCTTTAGTTCCCCTGGTACACAGCACATAAATGAGCTGTCAATAAAATGCAGAAAGGAACGGCTGAAAGTTTCTTTGTTTTGAAATACAATGAAAACTGGACAAGGGTCAGCCAACTGGTTCAATAGCGGACTTAAGCTTAGAAAAATCAGTTCAAGAGCGTGGATCTAACTCGGTGATTCATGGACTTTATTATGAAAATAAGCCCAAAGTGAGTTTCACAAGCTAACGAAAAGATCTAACCTGTTTTATGTTAAAGCAGCTCAGCCGTGTTTGAAGATTTGAAGCAGAACTTTGTTTTGTTTTTAACCTTTGACAATATTAACTGAATAGAATGTATTTCTTTGCTGGCTGTGCCATGATTCTGTCTGAATCTTGATATTCTCTTCATCATAATGTTTTGGACTTTCTTAAAATGATTTTTTCTACCAGGGCCAGATTTTGCACTGTTAAAATGAGTCTTCCAATCCGCTTTGGATCACACAGTATCTAACACTGTAGAGATAATTTTTCAGAGGACAACAGTTTTCATGCTCCAACTATTATTGGGGCAGAAGTTGACCGTTGGAATACATTATGACTCCATCACTCCTGAATATTAAATCATACAAAAATTATCATTCCAAATAACCTGAAGTGGAGGATCCACTACTACTCTTTTTGTGGACAACTGAAAATCTGAGCATGGCTAGCCTTTTATTGGAAGCACTCGGTATCAGATTTAGATTAAAGGAAGGCACATTACACGAGTTTGGGTTACGATCAGAGATTTTGTTCTTTGCGAGCATTTTTAACTAGTAGTAAGTCCTCACTAAAGAGATGATGTATATATTGTAAGGTTGTCTAGCCATGAAGAGATTTCCTTAGAAATAGCAGATGGGTGACACACCAGATATTGCCTGATTGTTTGCTCGCAGGCATTTGCAACCCCACAATAGTATCTTTTCCCTGAAATTAATTTAAGATGTTTAAGCTCACCAAGTTCATCTATGTGATCACCTAATAAAACTCCTTGCTGGTGGACAGACGTGAAAGTCCAGGGGCACAAAGGGAAGAAGCACATTATGGAGTGCAGTGGTTCAATGGATTCATTCCATCCCCGCAATGGCTATAGAAAAAGCAGATCTGGCTGTTCTATAGATTAGTTAAAATCTTGGGTGCTCTTAGAGTACTTGGCCCTGTTGACTGCATATTTTTGGCAACCAAATTGCTCAGTGGGTCCATAAGCAACCAGTGTCTCACTAGAGAGTGGGGTAAATCAAAGCTTGATTTAAAATAGGATTGGCAAATATGAGATTTGGCAGTGGAATTGAGTGCTTGTTGATGGTTCTCTCAAATCCAAGGAGGTGTGTCAGGAAAATATTGGGGAGTGCATTACAGGGAGGAAAAGAACTCCTAAAAGAAAATACTAAGAAGATGTACCAACAAAATGTTCTCGTCTGCTACAAGATATTATACCAAAGCAAGGCTTGCTGTATTAGGAACTGAGAGATTTAACATGTGTGATACACTTCCATAGTGAAAGGCATTTCTTTGTTTTATGTTTTGGATACACGTCACATTATTTCTTTTTCTGAGTGGTTTTTCAATGCTGTTTATATGGTTTTGTCATGTCTGCACAATATCATGATGCAACATCTCAAAATAACTGTTAAAAAAGAAAATTGTAAATCAGCACTTGGAAAAAAAAGAACACAACACTGGGAGACACAATGTACATTTGTATAGAAGATCCTAATTTTCTGATCATATATAAAGTGAACCTTTTTATTACTAAGAATAATCCTGCATGTTCTGTTCAATAATACAGAATCGGTTCAAGTTTCTTTGTGAGGCAATTCAGTAAAGGGCTGCAGAACAGACAGTATTTTCTTTGCATATCTTTCAATTGCATGGATGTTAGAGTTGTTCAGAAGATCAGTGGTATTTGCACACCGAGAAGAAACGGACATGCATCCATGCTATGTATAAAGCCATTGCAAAAATCATTTGATCACATTTCTCCTTATTTTGTTTTATATATGCACGTGGTATACATCTCACAAATGTACTGTCAGTTTACTTTAGTATCTTCATTTTTAACCTACATCTCAATGATCCTGTTATTTTATTTATAATTGGCTAGATTTTTGACATCACGGAAGTGCAAATGTAGTTGGTATTCATAAGAGTTATTTGGTACTGCTTGATGCTCACTGGTGTTTTTCTCATTTGTGACTACTTCTTATTTGATGTGCTGTATTGATACAATTTTGAAATGAAATACGAGAATCTCTTTTCAGTCTTCATTTTCCTTCACTGTGTTGGTCCTCTTTTGACATTTGTTATTAAAATGAAATTACACTTCCTTGGGTATTAAAACCACATCAAGTTGTTTAATTTGATTTTGCAGAATAAAGAAAAATTAGAAAAATTAAAAGGCCAAGCCGATCAGTTTTGCCAAAGATTGGGAAAGTACCGCATGCCATTTGCATGGACAGCAATTCATTTGATGAATATTGTGAGCAGCGCTGGAAGTCTGGAACGAGATTCAGGAGAAGTTGAAATCGGTCCTGCAGGTATTGTACCCTTTTCTTCTGCTTGACAAAATGTAAAAAGCTAACAGTTCTACTATTTGTGGAACCTTTTCATCAGGTCATACAAAAGATGGAGGTCAATAAGCCTGAGTGGTTTCCACGAAGAAGATATACTTTTGCAGGTTTTTGAAAATTGAAGCCAATATTGATTTTGTTTAGCAAGGAGACCAGATTGTCCAGGCCTCTTATAGCTTTATACAGTTGATGAGAATGCAGATGTAGGGATGAAAATCAAATGTATCCGAAAAGGCCTTGTTTTAAATAGTCTGTGACCAGAATGGTTACTTTTATGTGTATCAGATTTAATTGAAGGTAGTTCTTCTAGAAATTTGGACCTACAACTGAAAATGAATATCCCTTTATAGTAATCCATCTAATTGAAAGGAAGATTTGTTTTGAGTATCATAGTACACATAACAAAAAGCGAGGTATTGTAGTGATCACGTGAAACCTCAAGGCTGTACATATGAATATCAACAGAACTGCAAGAGATGCATATTGTCATGAAGTACCCAGGGCAATTCAGTACCTTAATTGCCAGATTTCAGATATTAGTCCTAAATTGGTGCAATGAGGATAATAAATTAATCCAAAGGCATTCTAAATTGTTGCCTTACTTTTGAATAGTTATTCATGGTATGGTAACTAATATTTGACTTCATTGTCTTAAAAAGAAGATAATAGATATAGGTTAAACAAAGGAGCTGAATAGTTCCATACACACAAATATGGGATTATTAAAATGAGAAGTACTAGTAATGCTGAAGGGGCAGAATTGTGCCACATTACTAGTTTCTGATGAATAGCACCAGGAAATCGGTCTTTCACTGATGATTCCTTCATGTTTTCCCTGATATTTCACGCAGAACTTTTTCCTGCTTTCAGCATGGGAGGCAAAACTCCTGATTCAGGTATCTTTAATTCTAATGGGGCTGTGACTTCCTCTAGTTGCCCAATGAGGAGCTCTGGTGCACACGTAATAAGGCACATATTGGAGGAAAACTGTTCTCAACTACATTTTTACAGCACATTTTAAGGACATATCTCTTTAGTTTTAAAATCAAACAAAAAGAAGTTACTTCAAAACTAGTTCTTGACCACTCGTTATGTTTATACATTTTATTTGTTATAGTGTTCTCCTTTGTTCTCCTCTCTTCCTGAATAAAGGAGATGTAAAAAATAATGGGCAGCATGAAAGTAAGATGTTGATGCCAATGTGCTTGCCCCTCTCACTGAGATTTATTAATTATATTTCCTTCTCTTTAGAAAAGCAGGAATACAATTTGGCGCCTGGGAGTCCCTGGAGCAATATGCTGCAGAAAAACAAACTATCGGGTACTAAACTTCTGTTTTCGGGATTAATGCGCACTAATGAGAACAAATGCTTGGTGCTGTTGCTCACCGTATCTTTTTGCGCACACATTTTCCCACTTGCCATGTAGACGGTTTATGTAAAAAATGTATCTTTATTCATATTTCGTCTGAGTCTCAAATCGATGTCCTTTGGAAAGGTAATGATTGAAGATGTTAAATAAAAGAGTCCAAAATAATGCCACACACATACTGCTGCTTCTTAACATGCATTTGAATGTCCCGCCTGCTTAACAAGCAAAGCATTAATCGATAAGAGGAGAAATAAACCGCTGCATGAACAATGGTCAAGTGAACCAGAGAAACACATTTAATGTGTTATGTCCACATTGTGCCAAATAGTAATAGGATTTGTCACTATAAAGTCTTCAGATCCCTTGTTCAGTTTTGGGTGCTTGGTTTTTCCTTAGAATTTACCTATTGTTTATTTTGCTGTTAGCATTTATTATGCTATTTTTCTGAACTCTAGTTTGAGTATATGTATACCGGATTGGTGCTTCCCTCTGGTTATTTAAGGTTTGCAGTAGTCAACATCTTTTCTACATCTTTTCTACATCTTTGAAAAGCAAGCACCCAAAAACATTTAAGAGCAGTTCTAAAATATTTGCAGAATATTATCCCTTCTGAATAAATTCTCCAGCACTCGTTATTTTAGTTGGTGTTTATTGTCTTGAGAATATATTTGTGAGTGCCATTTATCGATATCGCTTCTCATGTTTTCTGTCCGTAGTTTTCCAGAGTTGAGTAAACAACCTATTTTATTTAACTTTTAAGCCTTCATTCTTGCCACATGTTCTGCTTTGATTCAGAATATTTGTTACAACTATATTGCCAGGATATCACACCAGTGCATTGCTTCCTTTTCTGTCATCATATGTAATAAATGTAAGTAGTAGCTTTGTAGTGAAGGCTGGAATGTCATGTACAGAGTAAAAGCATTTTTGAAAAGAAACATATTTGCACACATAAGATTGACTTGGAAAGTTTTGTACAAATTAATAGCAGGGGGGCTTCCAGTGGGATGCCAAACTCTGGAATTTTTGCTCAACCACAAAGGATCTTACTGGACAGAATTAGAGTTACATTAAACGTAAGGATTTCAGCCAACATCACTTCTTTTTGTGACATAATGTAAATCTATACAATAGTTCTTGAGACATCTACAATAGAATCTTAAAGTGATAGTGGGTGATTTTTTAAGTGGTTTGTGACCTGAACTTTGAAAAATAAAATCTGATTAATGGAAATGCTTTTATTACGTCTGCCATTTCACGGTCCAGTTGTCTCTGAGTAAAAGGCACTTGTGAACTGTCACTCCCCACCCCAACCCGAAAAAATATGTAAAAAAAAAAAAAAAAAGAAGCATGCATTGAGACCTACTATCTCTTGTGGCAGAAAAAGATAAACGTCTCTGTGCGGTTTCCCTCCCCTACAGAGAAAAAGGAATCAAAATAAAGTTGAAAATGTTTTTTTCACATCCGTTGGTAATAGTTGAAATACATCCTTATCTTTCAGTGTATTCATTGAAGGAACAGCTGTGCGGTGAAAATAGTACTACAGTCATTCAGCTACCCTTATTGCCAATAAGAGTGTTTGTAGCATCATTTAACATATCTATAGACCATGACATTACGAATGAAATCACTGATGACATCACATTTACAGCACGAGTGATGTTGCTGAAGCTGCAAACAATTGCTATTTCCCTCATCTGTTTGCAGAGAAACTAACCACAGTCTTATTTTTATGACATATACGCAGATCCTTCGGAGCACAGCATATTCCCTGATATGTGTGCTCTTGTTGGCAGGCCAAGTTGTATCCAATCATATTTCTTTTTTATCCTATTTTTGCACTTTGCCATCCATAAAGGAAGCAAAATGTCAACACTTCCATGTCCTGGATGCCTCCTAGGAATTTATAAAATTCTGTTTTAGAGTTAGTTTATGAAGCTCCGTTTAATGCACTTTAACTAACCCATGGCTTGTTTCTCACAGTGATCAATCTTGTTGAAATATTGGATTTTTTAACTTCCTTTTCAATATTGTTCCCATGATTTTTGTAATTGTCACTCTTAAGAGTGATAGTATTATGTTATATTTAATGCATTTTAACCAGTATGATTTTCTTCCTTTAGAAATTATTAAGTTATTCCATGGAGCTCGGTTTAATGCATCTTGATCAAATCATGGCTTGTTCTTTTTAGGAACTAATGATGCAATAGAAGACTCTATTACTTCTATTCTTAAGACTGCTTCCATGCATTCTCAGTTGTTTTGCCTTTAGTGTGATATTACTATATCCCATTTAACCCATTTTAGCTATAGTTTAACTTCCCTCTTTCACAAATGACTATGTAATTAAGGAGCTTATCTTTATAACTGACTGGTTGTAAGTAATACGGGATCTTTGTATGTTGGGCCTGAAAAAGTAACCTGTTATTAATCGACTAGCAAATATTGGCTTCTCTAGCATGACTTCTGCAGATGGTGGTGGGTCCATGTGAACGTAGCAATGATTTTAAATAATTGTGCTACTAGATCGAAAACTAAACCTGAAGAAGGGTTTTACCCATTCTGTGTCTATGGGAAAATGTGTTCGTACATATGGCCCTAATTCAAAAATGAAAGTTATTGTAAAAACAATATAGACTCATTTAAAAATTGTGGTGATATTTACAATAACTTAAAAAGTAAAATTAACAAACAAATATTATTGACTATCGCAATTAAAAAAATTATACGTAAAAGTTAAATTAATGTTCATAAAAAATATTATAAGCATTAAAAAGGTCATAGTATTAAAAAGTAACAACAATCAAAATAAACAACACTAGCAGAAGTGCTGGCCTTCAAAGGAGACAGGTTAAATAATGTAATTCCAATTTAAGTAACTGTATAAAAACTGTTCCAGTTTCGAGTGGTTCGATTTGCTATTCCCACTCCAAACTAAACAACAGTAGCGAAACTAAACAACAGTAGCGAAAGTGTTGGACTTTGGAGGGATTCAATTTTCTATTTCCATTCTAATGTAAGCAAAATCAGGGAAGTGTCATACTTTGGAGGAATTAGATTTATTATTCTAATCTAAACAACAGTACGGAAATGTTGGACTTTAAATGGGTCAAATGTATTATTCCTGATCCAATCCACCAAACAGTAAGGAAGCTGTTGGACTGTGGAGGGGTTACATTCACTATTCCCACTCCAATGAAAATTAAGCAAAATGAGGGAAAGTGTAATACTTTGGTTAGATTTACTATTCCCATTCCAATCTAAGCAAAAATGAGGAAAGTGTTAAACTTTGAAAGGGTTGCATTTTCTAGTCCCACTCCACCGTAAGCAAAAAAACATGGACAGTGGAAGGGTTACATATAGGAATCCAAATCCTAATAATTTTTAAACAATCATTTAAATATCTAACAGCATAGACTTAATAAAACATATTCAAAATATATAATACATAGATAAATTAAATGAAAAACACAATGCAACAAAATTTTACCAAGTAAAACAAAACTACCACTCCAAAGACACCCCCCAAAACAAATTATAATTACTTTTAAAGATGATCATTCAAATATTAAATAAATCCAACAAAATTGGAACCAAGATTTACCCTTAATACATTAATTAATCATTCTATTAACAATTAAAAAACAAATGAAACAAAGCAAATAATCAATTAAACAGTTAACATAAGTAACATTTAAATAGTTAATAAAAATAAAACTATTTGGTAATAAAATAAAATTATAGCTCAAATAACTTCCCACCCTATTACACTACAAATCCAACAACCCACAACTAAAATATAAATGACAAACTATACAAAAATAAAATATAGATTAAAAATGGCAAAATACACTTAAATAAATAAAATAGAAATCTATTAATCAATTTACCTAATTCATCACCAATTAAATATTTAATTTCCCTAAACAGTTATCAAAACCGAACAACTCTACTAATTTATAAATTGCTAATGAAATGTAAGAAAATGCATTGCACATTAAAATGACAAACAATACTTAATATTTTTAAAACCATTAAAACAAAAGCATTAGCACCTAAAATCCTTTTATCTTTTTTTGCTTAACTTTTTATTTTTCCCTTAGTAGTGCTAATATTTTTGATGCGATATTCATGACTCAACATTTTTAGCATTTGGTTTAAGGATTAGTATGAAGGTTTTTTTTTTTTGTAAACTTTTTTTTTATTTTTTTTTTTTTATTAACATTTTGGAAATGCAATCAACATTTCAACATACATAAAAAAACAAGTAGGTCATGTTACAATATCGTCCAGCTTCCAGGTCTACACCTTTACTTGGCGGCCAGTGTTTCAATAAGAGTAAGCAGCCTTAGCACCCCAATGTAGCCATGCATGATCACTCAATCGGTTGGAGTCGTAAATAGTCAATTAAGTACACCCAATAGTCTCGGGGCCTCGACCCTCCAGGAAGCTCCTCCTCATACGTTTTGAGAGTATCTCTACAGAATGTTAAGTCCTTGATCCATTGCTTAATCGTAGGGGCTAGCTTACTATTCCAGCAGAGCGATATTCGCCGTTTGGCCAACAAGAGTGCTATCACAGCAAATTTACGTTTGATAGAGCGCAATTCAGGCAGAATCCCCAACAAACAGGTCTTTTCTGAACATTCCAGTTCTACTCCCACCATTTTGCCCACCATCCCCACCACCTTTACCCAATATTCTGCCACCCCCGCGCATCTCCAAGCCAGGTGACAGAAATCCGCCCCCTCCTCCCCACATCGGCAGCAGCGCGAGTCTTCCCTTAAACCATACCTGCAAAGTCTAGCCGGTGTATAATAGGTCTGGTGCAGATATTTGAAGTGCAGCATTCTAAGATTACAATTAGGTGTTAGCAATTCAGTCAGTGAACAGGCTGTCTCCCATTCTTCCAGCGTTAGCGGGTCATCTAATGCAGTATTCCATTTTTCCATTGACTTCTGCGTATTGCCCGCTATGTCTTCTTGCAGTTTACCATATAGCCTCGACACCAATTTAGTGGCAGTGGGTGTTGTTATCAGAAACTGCAAAGCCAGCAACTGTGGCGGTTCCTCAGGAAACGTAGGGTAAAGTGTCCTCAGTGCACTTTGCAATCTGTAATATGTGAACTTAAACAGCAGCGTTTGATTACTAATAAATGTAAGCTCGCTTATTGTCTGAAACGTTCCATTATTAAACAGATCCCCCATTGTGGTTATGCCTACCTGCCGCAAAAGCCCCATCCCTAACTTCTCCTGCGTCACCGATAATTCTGGATGGTGTGATATAGGCAGAGCCGGCGCGTATAATGGCAATTTATGTGCTTTCTTCCCCATTACTCGCCACGCCTTATTTGTCGTATCTATTGTATTTATATCGCGCTTATGCAGCGGAGCGCGCACATGCGTAATGACTGCCCGCAGTGGAACTGGCGCCGCATCACCCTCCTCTATTGCCGTGTGCGTCAGGAACGGGATGGGATGGTACCAGTAGTGCGCAAATTACGCCTGCGCGCATAGATAGTATAACAAAAAATCTGGCACTTTAAACCCTCCTTTAGCATACGGTAGCGTCAGTGCTCGCATTTCAATTCTGGCTTGTTTACCCGCCCAAATCAGTCGAAGCACCATCGCTGATATTCTACGGAACACTTCGGCCGGCGGCTGTATCGGTATATTATTGAATAAATACAATAGTTTTGGCAAGACGACCATCTTAACAATGGCCAGCCATCTGCCAGCGATAGCGGCAGCTGTATCCATCTATCAATTTTCCCTTCTAGCGCTCCGACCGCCCTGCCATAGTTGGTGCGAATCACCACCTCCGGGTCCCTATGATACCAGACTCCCAGATAGCGCACCGGGTCCGTTTGCCATTCAATTGGGTAGTCCAGCTGGTGCGGGTGGGTAGTGTCCGATAATGGGACAACGACCGACTTCGCCCAATTAATGCTTATCCCGGACGTCTGTGCAAACCGAACATACTCCCGCAGTAATGCATTTAAATTCACCTCAGGATCGCGCACATACAGCAACATATCGTCTGCATATAACGATATATGGAGCGGCCTTTGAGGAAACTGCAGCGCCGAATAGTGATGCTTCTGCCGTATCCTACACGCCAATGGCTCCATTGCTAGCGCGAATAGCAAGGGGGACAGCGGGCAACCCTGCCTTGTCCCCCTGCTAATAGGTATCGGCCCGGATACATATCTGTTTACTCTAACTCGGGCCGTCGGGGCCGTGTACAGTAGCTGCATCCATTGCAGAAATCGCAACGGAAATCCCATCCGGCGCAGTACCTTGTGTAAATAAGGCCATTCTAGAGAATCGAATGCTTTCGCAGCATCCAGGAGGGCCGCAGCTGCTTTGGTCGTTGGCCTTAAATAGTGCGCAATGCAAACAATGTTCGTGTGTTGTGCATTGTGGATCTGGTGGGGATAAATCCCGACTGATCCGGCAATATCAATCGGGTCATTAGCGGCTGGAGCCGTTTCGCCAGTAGTTTAGCAAGAATCTTCACGTCAACATTAATTAGGGACAGAGGCCTATACGATCCACAGCTCTCAGGGTCCTTGTTTGGTTTCAATAACGCAATGATAAGCGCTTCACGGAGCGTGGGCGGTAGCAGCATCTGGTCGTGCGCATGCCCGTACATCCCAACCAAATGAGGTGCTACTTGGTCAATAAATGCTTTGTAGAATTCACCCGTGAACCCATCCGGGCCCGGCGTTTTCCCGTTTGGTAGTGATTTAATCACCTCCGACACTTCCTCCACTGTAATAGGTTCCGCTAAGTACTCTCTGTGTGCATCCGACAGCCATGCTATCGCTACTTCCTCTAGATAGTCCCCAATTTCCTCTTCCGATGCTGTCTGCTGTGCCTCGTACAATTTTCCATATGTGGCACTAAATTCCCTGAGGATATCCTGCGCCCCGTACTGCATGTCCCCCTGCTCATTACGCACCCCACGTACTATCTGTGGTACCTTCCCTGCACAAATTTTAGCTGGTAATGTTTTACCTGGCCTACCACCCTCGCCATAGGTCCTGGCTACCTGTCTCTTCGATATGTACTTGAGCTCGTCCTCTGCGAGTGTTTGGTATTCAGTTATTATGTGTCGTATGTCGCCTAACAGTTTAGTATTTTGTGTACGCTCGTATTCTCGCTCTAACTTGCTGATTTTCTCCTCCCGGCTCACCAACTGCTGGCGGATATCTTTCAGTATGCCAGCACTCGTGCCAATGCAGATCCCCCTAATGGTAGCTTTAAACGCCTCCCACAACAACCCAGGGTCTTCCGTTGTTGGCGCATTCAGTTCAAAGTACTCCGTAACTGCCGTACTTATTGCGTCAGCATATAATGGATCAGTCAGTGCTCTCGCATTGAAACTCCAACTAAACGGGGGGGGCATATAATTCGGCAGTTCAATGGCGAGTTTGACCGGATTATGATCCGATAGGGTTCTAGGTAAATGACACACGGATCTTGTCCACAAGAGTGCTTCCGCAGACCCCAACCAATAATCTATCCTGGACCAGCTATTACTAACCGCTGTCGTATGTGTCGCCTCTCTGCTCTCCCTGTTTCTTGTCCTCCATATATCCTCAAGCTCCCTGTCAGCCATGATAGCCAGCAATTTTCTCCTAGCCTTTGTATGAGGTTCAGCCGTGCTGCCTGACCTATCCCACCCATCCTGCAGTGCTATATTGAAATCACCCCCCCAGATCAATGGTATGTCAGGCAGTTCACCCAGTTTATTCCACACCTCAGTATAGAATTCCGGGTCGTCCACATTTGGACCGTATGTATTAACCAATGCTACTTTATGTCCCCGCAGTCTCCCTGTTACGAGTACAAATCGTCCCACCTCATCCTTATACGTAGTGTCCACATCAAACTGTACCCCCTTTCTAATCAAAATCATGACCCCTCTGGAATATGAGGAGTACGACGAGTAATGCACCGTCTCCGCCCATCTACTCCCAATTAGCATAGGTGCTGCTGGCGTGACGTGCGTCTCCTGTAACATAGCAATATCAATGCGATGACGATCTAAGTATGCCAACACATGTCTTATTTTCTTGGGGTTGTTCAGCCCTCGCACATTCCATGTCAGAAATGACAACCGTGTATTACGCATCATGCTGTCTACCATCTTCCACCTGATTGTCTCGCATTACAACGGCAACTGGCCGACAGCAGCTGCCACTACATTCAACCCATACATTCCCCTTCTGATCTCGTGTCTCAATACCACCCTTTGTATCTGTAACGTCCTCTTCGTACCACAACCTACTAAACGATCCCCAATACCCCCCCAACCACCCCCCATCCGCTTCAGCAACCCAACTCTGCCAAAGACACTCCCCATTACAATGGAACATCTCAACCCAACTTGATTTGGGGAACACCCACGCGGGGGATCCACCAAGAGCGCACATTTCTATCCAACCTAATGGATGTGGTCGGTTTTTCATTCGGAATACATGCAAGATCCTAGTACTCCCCTCCTTAGCCAGAACAACAGGCACATATCCCAACAGTGATGTTGTATGTTGTGAGCCAGTGTATCGTGCGCCATAATGTCGCCCGGCATGTCCTACCCAGCAGACCTCCCGTTATCTCACCCACAATGCCGCACGCCCCTAAACGTTTGGGAGAGCGCTCGTGTCCACCAGATGAGCAGCATAGTCTACAGCTTACCTCCCATGTGTGCGATAACTTTCATACCGCTCCCAGGTCGACACCAACCCCCCACAGTCATTATCTCCTGTGCAGCAGCGTCCAGCGCAACCCCCGCTGCCTCCACCTCAGCCGTGGCCTTTGGTGTCCACCATCACAAATATGGCACTGTCCCGCACATCCATCCTCAGTTCGAGTCCATGCGTTGATCCACACGTCGTTGCTCCTTACGCCTAGTAATGATCCGCTTGACAAAGTCTTGGGCCTCCTTGGGCGTCTGTAGAAGTGCCGTTTTCCCGTCATATGTGACCTTCAAACGCGCTGGGTATAGCATAGCATACTCAATCTGCAGCTCCCGGAGTTTCTTTTTGACCGGATTGAACTCTTTACGTGCCATCTGGACCGACACCGTGAAGTCCGGGTAGAACTCCAGCTCGTTGCCCTGATAGCTGACCTTGTGTTTGTCTCGGGCCATGCGGAGAATGGTGTCGCGATCTCGATAGTTCATGATCCGCGCCACTATAGGTCTCGGAGGCAGGCCAGGCTTCGGCCTCGGGGCTAGTGTTCTATGCGCGCGTTCCACCAGGAAGATGGGCGAGAGGGACTCTACTCCAAACACGTTCTTGATCAATTCCTCCACATAGGTTTCCATCTTTGCTATGTTCGTGGATTCCGGAACGCCCGCAATTCGTACGTTATTGCGGCGGGACCTCGCCTCCAAATCCTCCGCCTTGTTTTTAATAACATCCAGCAGCCGCTCCATGTCCGTACATTTTCGGGCCGTGGCGTGCGATTCGTCTTCCACCGCCGATATACGGGTCTCCGCTTCCACCAGTCGCTCCCCGTGCCCATCTAGCTTAGCCGCCATGTTGTCCACTCGTAAAGTAATAGTCTAGCTTGCCATGAATGTCCTGCAAGCTTTGCTGTATAGCCCGCAGGGCACCCTCCATACCCACCGGTGCCACCTGCACAGCCTCCGCAGCCTCCTCCAGGGTCTCCGACTGCGCTTTCGCAGCTTTCTTTGCATCAAACTGTAATTTTGTCTGGCCTCGGTCGTGTTTTCCCATTGCGACGATCACCTCCACGTGCTCGCTTAACCCCTCCACACGTGCACTGTAGCTTGCGGAGGATCGCTCCGGACCCCGTACCTCCTCACCACTTCTATATCGTTTGCCCTAGGAGTGCCACTTCAACCCACACGTCGCCGCCGTGTCACCAGCTCCAATAGTGCTTCGAGGGCAGGTTGGCTCGCAGCTCGTCCTCTCAGGCGTCCATGACACCCTCCTCCTGTCCGGTACGCTCGTCCGCCCGAGCAGCTCTGACCAGCACCTCCACGCACAGCCCATGAGCAGCCCAGCAGTCCACACACGTGTCGCGTCGCCAAGCCCAGCCGTTGTCCGCTCGCACCTGCCGCCTGCCTCCTAATCACATTATCTTGAGCAAGTCCTGGCACTCACAGGTCATGCAGCCGCCGTAGGTCGAGCGCCATGCCCCGCTACGCACTCGTTGTCTTCTGTGGGGCACCAGTCGCCGCGATGACGGGCGCCATTGTGTGTCCAGCTCCGTCCCCGCTTCCGCGCTCTCACCCGCGATCCGTCTCAGTGCCGCTTCCCGGTGTCTTCGCCAGATACCATCACCGCTTTCAGGGCGCTCCCATGCTCAGTGTAGGCAGCCTCTCCGTCTCTGCAACTCACGTCCGATAAGCCCATCACGGTCTGAAAGTCGCATCAGGCGCCGCCATTTTGCCTGACCCCGAGCCGGCAATGTCCGCCCGGAGTATAGATCGCTGCGTGGCACCTTTTCTCCAGAGCTGCAGGTCACCTCAAACGTTCTCCGGCATGCCCATCTGTTCCGCCGTCCTAGTATGCCGTTTTCATGTCTCTAGGGTCTCCGCATGTCGTTTAAATTTGCCGTTTCCTTACACCGACCAGCGGAGCCGTCTTAGCAGGCGGCCATCTCGCCGTGCGCCCTCTAGCGCCCCAACTTTTTGGGGTTTTTACTTTGCTTGGTTTGGTCAGTCATGTTTCTGCCAGAGGACAACACCTCACCCGGTAAGGATTGGGACAAGGAAGACAGACGAGATATAATGTTCACAGATCTTTTCATGTCTGATTTGTGAATGCTGCGGCAGTGAGAATCTCAGACTATAGTTGCTAGAGGAAATAGACAATTTTTCTCTCAAACGATTATTTTAGGTGCTTCTTATCACTTCTAGGAAGTTGGGACTCGATTCATTTTACATAGAATTACTTTGATGTAGAAAATGCTTGCAACATTTTTTTTTTAGTTTTGAGTTAAAAGCGCTTACAGGTCATTTATGGTAATGCTATAGCCCAGGAACGATAATGGGTCTGGTATCTAAAAATGTTGGTATTGGGATTGGTTTTTGAAGAGTATCACAGGGATAATTTGGCATCTACGGGTATCATTAGACCTGAAGGTAGAAAGACTCTGTGTCCCTCTCTTCCCATCCAGTTGGACAATATTTTTGTGGAACCTGATTAATATTCGTTTAGCAACCACAAAAGGAATCCACCCTCCCCCATCTTTATGCAGTATATTAAACAGGTCCCAAAGTGACATCAATAGGAAGGATGCCTTTGTTGAGCTCTCCACATCCTCAATCATTGTATTACTTTAAAGATTGGGATAACTTTGATGAATAAAAAATAGCCTTTTAAATTATAAGCTAATCTGTCAGCCGACTAAACATAACAAGTGACAGATCCAATCTGGCTCTACACGTACAGGTCTGATGCTTGACTGGCTGCACCCCTCCCCCATCAGCTTTAAGACTGCCAAGCCTTATGTGTCTTACTGCCATTCAGAACCCCCACTGTAGCTAGCTCTATTTAGTCCTACCAGTACTTGAGGTGCAAACGCTATCACCCCCAAATCTGCCTTATACATGCTTGAGATATGACTGACCTTGCCTTACTCCACGTGCCTGTTTAGTGGCACTTCCCTAACATTGGACTGAATCTACCACAGGTTTCATTGCTTTTTAGAGGCAAAAACCTGAGATGTGACTCGCTCGGCAGCTCTAGTAGTCATTCAGAGGTACATCCCTTTGAAGTGACTGACTGTCTCAGCCCTTATCGCTGTTTATTAGCACAGAATATAGATGTGATGGATTCTTCTCAGCACTACTAAACTCTCAGGAGAACTAGCGTAAGGTACCTGTTAATATATGACAGTTCTATTTGCCCTTCAGAGGTACAGGTCTGAGATGTGGATCATTCTACTGTACAGACCTGATGACCTCAGTTCTAATTGCCTTTTATGGCATATAACTGATATGTGATTGACTGTACCCCGCCCTATCAGCCTTTCATAGCAAACGCCTTTTGCCCCAGCCCTACCTGCCTTTTAAAGACACAATCCTGACATCTGACTGATTATGTCCATCCTTATTAAGCTTTTCAGCAGTCCACACCTTAAATATGTCTGAAACTTTCTCTGCCTACCATTTTACAAGAACACACGGAAGAGCCACTGACTCCACCTAGACCTATCGGCTTGTAAAATGCACGTCTGACATGTGGCTGACTCACATGTCTGAAATGTGAATGGCTCTTCACAACCCCTACCTAAACTTTATAGGCACAAGTGACATACCTGAGTCTTCTTAAGCCCTACCATTCTATCAGAGGCTCAAGCTTTGGATGTGAATGACCTTGTTTAAGCTTATGCTAGCTTACAGTGGAAAGTGCCAGACATAAGGCTGGCTGTGCCCAGCTCTATTAGCCCATGAGAGGGGCAGGCCTCACATGTAAGTGACCCACAGGATAACAAGTCCCTCACCCTGAAAGACATCAAGGGGTCAGGAGCTCCCTAGAACCCAAGATAGATTCAGTCAGTTCAGCAGTCTCACTGCTCAGGACAGACCTCCGTGATGTGAGTACCATGATTAAAGAGGCAGACGTGTCAATTGGAGCCCTTAAAGCGGTAACAAAAACCACTTAAGGTGAAATAATATCCGAGTATTAGGAGTCCCAGAAAGAGAAGAGGGCCCAAGTGCAGACGTTTCCTTGGAGCACCTAATCCTCAATGTGCTCAAGCCAAAGGGTCTGTCGAAGTTTTTTTCCAATGAGAGTGCACACAGGTTCCTTGATGCCCCACCGAGTCCATGTGCGGCACCATCATTTCCTGAATCTTTAATTTCAGGGACCGAGACGTGATCCTTGCAGCTGTGCGTCAGGCCCCTCTGCTCAAATACGACAATGCGTCCATTACCTTCTACCGAGACTTTACTCCTAAAATACAAAGGCTGTACCGCAGCGTTACAGAAGTAAAGAAAACAATGAGGAACCGGAAGCTCCAATACTTGATGATGTTCCCAACCTGACTGTGAGTAGTGGCAGAGGGGAAAATCTAGCTCTTCGGTTCCCTGAAGGAGGCATGGGGCTGGCTGGTGGCCAACCAGGGTAATGAGGAACCACAAGCGCTCATACCAGAGACAACCTGACAAGCTGGGTCCTGAACGAGGCAGTGGCACAGATGGAGATGGGCGGCTCCTGAACCTGTCAAAAACCGACATCAGAAGACAGCCTACTGAGTGAACTTTCAGGAGACAGATTCGAGGACACTGACTGAGGCAGGGGCCATCATCAAACCTATCGACTTGGGCCAGGCCTGCTCACTCTACAGACTCAAATACACCTGCTGTACCTACTGGGCGATTGCCTGGGGACTTCCAGGGGCACCGCGGCATGACAACCTACAGTAAGACAATTTGGGTTTGGGGCACGGATGGCGGGCTTCAGGCTGTGACCACTGCTCCTCATGGTTGTAGATGTTTATCGCAACAGGTGCTCTGCAAAGTTGGGGGGGCAGTTTGATGACCGGCATGCAGGGTTGCAGGATGGGGCGGTATACAACATGGTGTGATTGTTATTGGTTATTTCTCTTGTTGATTTGGATGCACTGGCTAGGCACACCTAAAAAAGCAACTGTCCTCATTGACCCACTTTGCCTTGAAAACCCAAAAGAGTTTCCCCATAACTGTTGAAAACCCACTCCCATGGAGATATTTAGATATAATGGTGGGAGGCACCGCCATGAAGATAATGTCCTGTAATGTAAACTTACTCTGGGACAAAATCAAGAGAGAGGTGGTATTGCAAAATCTTTGAAAACAGGCACCTGAAGTGGTCCTCCTGCAAGAGACTCATATGATGGGAGCAACTACAGAGAACTAGATAGATGGGGCTACAAGATGGTGGCACTCATCAGGTACATGTCAGGCTCTAGGTTGGTGGGTATCCTACTGAAACGATCACTCCTGCTCACAATTCAAAGGTCTTGGACAGAAACACATGGGGGATTTGTGGCAATATTGGGGTCATGGGAGGATCTAAAGCTCAATATGTGCTCAGTGTACGTCTCACCGCGCTTAAATGCCTCCGCATTCCCAGACCTGAGCGATCTGTTGCTCCAGTTGCCTGAGGGTATGCTCCATATGGGAGGGGACTTCATCCTAAGACTGGACGAGAGTCAGGACTGTTGGCCTTCCCAGCACATAAAAACAGCCCAGACCCCACTGTCTGACTTCATTACAGCCCTCGGGCTGGTGGATGTTTGGAGAACACACATCCCCAGGGACCAACCATATTCCACTCAGGCGCACACATTCATAGACTACCTCATTACACACCACCAACAGGTACCATTCTTCTCCAAGTTTCACCACCTGTCAAGGGGAATATCAGACCAATCCCCACTGTGGGCAGTGCTTGGCTCACGTCCCATGCCCGGATGGGGGCCTTGTTCAATTAATCTGTGGGATCTTCTTACCCCCTCCCATGGTCCGGGAGGGGGTAAGAAGTGTGATGGAAAACTATTTTACTGAGAACCTAGCCTCAGTTGACTGTGGTCAGGGGCCGGGTGATATCCCTGCTTTCCAACTATTTAAAGGACAAAAAGAGCTAAGTTTGAAGAACTAGAGCAAGATGTTCTATCCCAAAAGTACCTCCCCGTGATGACTGACGGGCCAAGGACGAGACACACCCTTGCCCTGAAGCAGTGAGAGTACAGAGATTAGGTGACTGATGCAGCTACAGATTCTCCCCATACCACCCAACACCGTCTTTATGAGTTGGGGAATAAAGCTGGCAAGTTGCTTGCGTGGCTTGACAAAAGAGAACAATTCAAGCAAAGGGTTCTAGAAGTCAAAACGAGCTAGGGAGAATTAGTTAAGGAGCAAACTCACATAGCTGAGTCATTTGCAGACTACTATGCATAACAATACTCCCCAGCTGTGCAGACGATGACTGAGGACACCAATGAGTTTCTACTTGGCATCAGGCTACCATGCCTCTCGGCGTCAGACCAGGAATACTTGGAATCTGATATATGAGGGCTCTCAGGGAGCTGCGCTCCGGTAAGGCCCACACAGAACTCCAATCAAATTGTATAAAATGATGGCCGCCAAGTTGGCTCCTCATCTCTTAAACATGTATAAAGAAAGTAATCAGTGGAGGGTTCTGCCTCGAGACCAGGGGCTTGCCACAATAATGGTCATTCATAAAGAAGGGGAACCCCCTGAGGACTGCGCCTCCTAAAGGTCAATTTCACTCTTAAACTCTGTTATGAAAACTCTAGCTAAGGTACTAGCCTTATCTACTTGAATCAATATGGATTTATGCCTCACCGAGAACAACCTTCAATCTTAGATGCCTCCATGGGGTACTGGGACAAATGGCCAACTTGCAAGAACAGTCCCTACTCCTGTTGTTAGACACCAAAATGGCCTTTGATACAGTCGAGTGGAATTTTATCTTCGAAGTATTAGCCAGACTAGGCTTTGACCCCAAATTCGGAGCCTCTCGCACAGGTCAGAGTTAACGGTGGACAATCCCGGCAATTTAAGCTCCAGAGAGGCACCAGGCAGGACTGTTCTCTTTCCCTGCTGATCTTAGCCTTGGCATTCGAGCCCTTAACAGCATAGATCCAACAGGATCCGCTGGTCCAAGGTCTGCGATGAGAGGACCAATGGAAAGACAGTGTGCACGTCCTGCTCTTTGTAACAAACTCAGACCTAACCCTAAACAGATTAATGCAGATCATAGCGATCTTCAGAAATACTCTAGTTACATCATAAATTAGCACAAAAGGGCGCGATACCACGGATACCCCCAGACTTCCCGGTGACAGTCACAACTGTGAGTTTCTGATATTTGGAAATCTACATCACACCAGACGCAGGCCTCTTTTTCCAAAATAATTTAGCCCCGCTACTGGAAACGTTCAGACGAGACATGCTGCATTGGAAATCGCTTCCGCGCTCACTGTTTGGGAGAGCGGCGCTATTCAAAATAATGTCATTTCCCTGCTTCCTATATGCCCTTCAAAACATCATGCATGTAGTACCTAACTCAAACTTCAAGGCCATTGAGGGAGACGTCCGAACATTGCTGTGTCATGGTGGCCCAGAGCGCTTTGCACTATTCAAGCTCACAAGAGGGTGGTATGATGGAGGCATCACACTACCAGATGTCCACAAATACTACTGCGTGACACAACTGACTACCATTAACAACTGGGTCCACCGCCCGCTGGAGGAGTAGCCGTTCCGCATGGACAGACTAGTGCTGCACCCCAGGGGATACCTGCACGCTCCTTATGGAAAGTCCAAACATGGCGACAAATCGGGGCCAGCACAGACAGTGTTGCACCTATGGCGAACAGCCCTGTTCACCTTAGATGGAAGAACGTGATTCCACAAGCCATCGGGCTAGGGGATGCCAAAATTCAGGGTGCCCTGTGGAAACTGCCAGGGTTTGATAAATGGTACCTCAGAGGGATTTCTAGAACAGGTGAAGTATGGACACAGAAAAATGTTATCCCCTGGCCCGACCTGCAGCAGGAATACCAAGTGGTGTCCACAGAGATATACCGATACATCCAACTTAGGCATGCACTCAGGTGATACTCACCGGGGCCGACCTTCCCGAATCCTCCCCATTAGAGGATAGGCTTCTAGAAGACAACATGCCCAGAAAGGCCACGTCACTGACCTATAAACAAATTACTAAATCACATGCCCGATGTCTCGGGGAGGGTCAGAGAGCAATGGGAATGAGAACTGGAAGGGTTAGAGGACAGTAGATGGGAGGAAGCCCTAGTGTCCCCTAGAAAGGGTGCCATACATACGAGATTCAGGTTGGTCCATTTGAAAACACTACACCGCTCATACTATGCCCGCATGGCAATGGTTAAGATGGGGAGGGCTAGGGCCCTCACTACATACGCTAGTGTGGACAGAATGGTACCTTCATACATATCCTATGGGAATACCCAGCATTACAACAGTTCTGAACTGATTTTGTAAATTGCATGAAAGAGGTGAGGGGACGGTGTATAACCATCTCCGCTAAATGGTGTGTGCTGGATATTTAGGGGACTACAGCTGATGGCTGACCACAACGAACCTGGATGATGCTGGGCCAGGCAGTGGCGAAACATAACATAACAAAAGCATGGGGAGCCAAGCAACCCTCAGTGCTGGGGGCCTGGATATGTGACATGGAATGGTGTATGATGGCAGAAAGGTTTTCCTGTTAAGCTAGGGGTTGCCCCGAGAAGTTTGGTAAACTCTGTAAAGACTAGAATTCCTATAGAGGCCACATCGGTGGTGACCTAGTTCTGCCCACTACACCGAGAACACAACGCAAGACTGACAGGTCAATACTTAATGCTGAAAAAGGAGTATAAAAGGAGTGAGGGAGGGGGTTGTGATGGTGATTATAAATGGTGTCAGACGTGTGACAGTGCCATGTTTTAAATATGATGCTATGTGCAAAGTGTTAGTAAAGATAGTTAAAAAAAATAATATTAACATGTAAGTGATCCTGACCCAATCATACCTGTCTTTCATACATGTGCTTAATGCGTATCTGACTCCACCCTACATGCCTTTAGGAATGCACAAACCAATGATGTCACTTACTATACCCTCTTATACCAGCCCTTCAGAGGTACCGAATCTTGGCCCGTATCGTTCGGCGTCTATGAAACTGACCAAGGGAGTACCTCAGGGCTCCTGCCTGAGCCCCACCTTGCTTAATATCTATGTTGCTCCCTTGGCCCACCTCCTTAGGACTTGTGGTTTCATTCCTATTTCTTACGCCGACGACACGCAGCTGCTATTTCCTTTTGACAAATTCACCTCATCTGTGAAGACGGCCTTCTCTTCTGGTATGAGGGCTATCTCCAATTGGATCAGATGTAATTTCCTCCAATTCAATTTTGGGAAGACAGAGATCTTGCTCTTTGGAGATGCCCCCTTATTGTGGACTCCTGAATGATGGCCGGTGGACCTTGGCGCCCCCTCGGCCCCCAAGTCCCTTTTTAAGAACCTAGGCATCTGCCTGGACCAGGTTCTCACTTTGAAGGAGCACGCTGCTCAGACAGCTGGCTCATGCTTTCATACGCTGGGCCTATTACACAGATTTATTGGTCTTAGCCAATGAGTCCTCGCTCTGTAGATTGCAGGTGGTCCAGAACACAACTGGTCCTCAATGCCCCCCCCCCCAGGACTGCCTCCCGCCCTCTTCTCCGTCAGCTCCACTGGCTCCTAGTACGCGAGCGGGTTAAGTTTAAAGTTTGTTGCACTGTTCACAAAGCTATATACAATCTAGGCCCCGCCTATCTAGCTGAGAAATATACGCCATACATGCCCTCCAGGTCCCTTCACTCTGGAACTAAATCCCTTCTCGTGGGCCCTCTGAGTTAGGAAATCTAGGCTGGGTGGGAAGGCATTCTCCCACCTTGGCCCTCTTTACTGGAATCAGCTCCCCATTTACTTGAGGCAATGCCCTGACCACCTCCAATTCAGAAAGCACCTTAAAACCATTATTTTCTGTTTCTGATTTTGTTCCAGCTTCTCAGCTTTTCTTGGTGCCTGTCCGAAGCGCAGGGATACCCCTCCGTGGGTCGATTCAGGCGCTATATAAATAAATAAATACATACCCACTCTGTCACAGCATTACCAGCCTTACAAAAGCACATAACATGATTGACTGTATCAGAACTACCTGCATTTTGAGGCACACTTTGGATGTCAAACTTACTGTGCCCATGTCCATTCCATCCAGAAGTATATACCTTACATCAGACGGGCTCTACCTAAACCCTACCACCTTATAAGGCACACGCCTAGAATATGTCTCTAATTATGCCCCAACCCTGCCTGCCTTTTAGAGGCCCAAGTCTGAGATGCTGAGCCCTCACAGCCTTTCTGAGGTATACGTGATCTTACCAGCATTTCAGAGTCATACACTTGAGATGGGACTGACTTTTCCCAGTCGTCTTTGCGTTGACTTTCTTGATCCTTCCATAAAGTCAGAAGCCTCAGATATCACGGTCTCTGCCAAGCCCTAACAGCTTTTCAAACCAACAGGAATAACGTGATTGACCCTTCTCCAGCCCCGCTTACCTTATAAATAAATCTGCAGGATATGTGGCTTACTCTGTCAACCTCTACGGACCTTTCGGACGCACAAGCCTGAAATGGTAATTGATTTATGGTTTCTGTGACCTGCTATAACAGAGACTTCTTGAAGAGACCTCTGAGTGCAATGGCCTTGTACAGTCTGAGATTTCATTTCATACTGTACAGTGGAGAAGAGATCATTAGACATGTTCGCTTTGACAGATGGGAACAATTGGTCGACAGACGAAGCAGAATCTGCTGCGGCCTTGTTCTGTCAGCGCGGGTTCTCCGCATGTTCTTGGCTCGAGGGTGGCTGGAGCGTTTTGAAGCAGGTGACGACAGTCATCCGAGATCATTTTTCCAAGTAAAACCTTTTCTGAAGATTTCTTTCTACTATAGTTTGTTTCCTAAATTGTAGTTTGTTTACACCTTGAAGGAGTGCTTGAGATGGCTAGATCCCACATCTTCATCTTGCCTAGAAGTAGAGTCCGTCGAAAGCTCATAATAAAATGTTCACATTTTGCCTATACTGTATGCCCAGGTGCATATATCACAAACTGAGTGATATGGAAACCTGTGCTTACCACAGGAAGGTTTACATTAAACTTTGTGTTAGGAATATGATTGCTTTGCATTGTATTTTTACTGTTCTTTGGTTTATAAGTAAGTCTTCTGTATGAAGCCCATGAAACATAGATCCAAGACTAAAACAGAGTTCTATTTCAGATTTTTTTTGTTCATTTGTTTGCTATTTATGGTAGCAAAAACTTAATTCCTTGTTAACTAAACTTTCCCATTAGTCCTATTGATAACTGTCTGATGTCAGAGGTGACCTCCTCTTTAGCAGTTTTGCATATGTTGGAGCTCGTCATGAAGTCTTTATTTTCTTCCTTTATATTTCGCTAATTCTCTCTATGAGTTAGGCAGTGAACATTTTTCCTTGGAGATCAAGGACTACTTTATGCAATAGAGTTCCAGCAGGCCTATTTAATAAGAAGAACACAAGGAGATGATTAAATGGGGTCTCAGATAACGGGGCAGTCAGATCTAGGGAACAAAGAAAAAAGCATGATTTTAATAAATTCGATTTTTTGCTGTGCCATAGAACTTTTTATCTTGCTGTGTCTCTTCATGCGATACCCGGGCTCAGCCACAAGTTTGCTGTTCTTCCCACATTGATCCATCTAACATACATGCCAACATTTTAAACCTGGAAGGTGTGGGAGATTTAGTAAAAAATGAGGGGATGTATTTTCCTTATTGACATATTGAAGCTGAAGTAAAGCCATTTTTGGCTTTGAAAATCAGGAGTCATTGTCTCCTATCTGAATCGGGTGTGTTGGAATGAACGAGCTAAAGGTCAAACTCTACCAGTCATGCACAACAGAAGAAGCAGCCACCTATCCGACCATCTGAAAAGCACTAGGCCTCGCTATACAAATGCAAGAACAATACAATGCATTCCTTTACTGACACAGTTATTTTGAATGATATAATCACTGCATCACTTGCCTGTATTAACATGCTAATCACCAATGTGCAGCCCACACATTGCTTTTATCACAACCCTGAATTTGTTATTGGAATGCGTAGCTTGTATAGTCACAAATGAGCACTGGACTGTGTATGTCAGGATAAAAAAGATGTATTTCTATGCATTGTTTTGATTGGGATGCAATCCTGGAGCTAATTCCCTTGTTCAGTCAAGCTTATTGCATGACCTCTGCATGCGACAGAACTTTTAATGTGCAAAAAATATGTCTTCAACTAACTGTGAGCACACTTCTAGAATGTTTGTGTTTGTTTTTTCAGAGCGCAAGGGTTCATGGTCGGAGAGGAGGAATTCCAGTATTGTTGGAAGACGTTCACTAGAGAGAACCACTAGTGGAGATGATGCTTGTAACCTGAGTGGCTTCAGACCAGCCACACTGACTGTCACAAACTTCTTCAAACAGGTACCCTGCGTTCTTTATTCTATACTAATAGTAATATTAATGATAATATTAAAGCTGATGAGACCAATTGTAAGAACCATTTCACGCCATTTCTCTGAAATGGGGCTATGCCATTTGTTAAAGACCCAGAACCAAATTTCTAAAATACTTATGGAGAGGGCCTTTTCCAACCAGTATACCCAAAGACAGCTGGGCTAAAAGACCATTAGAATATTTCACCCACAAAGGGTAGAATTTTTAAATTAAAAAGGGAGAAACAGAAAGACAAACATTAGAATCTTGAAGCAGACACATTACACCAGTCATTATTAGCTCTGTGCGCCATCTTTGTCTTCATTGGAGCTCTCACTGCTGTCTTGAAGGTGTTTGTGTTTAGTAAGCATCTCTGTGAAATATTCTCTTTCTGGATGTGCTCACCCTCTAGAATTTTATTTGCTCCACATGTCATGGTTGTTTTTCTCCTTTTAAACTCCATCTCAACATTCCAATGTTCTAATAGATTATATAGCCTGTTGCTGAGACTAAATATGACTGTTAAAGTCTCTGTTCCTAAGTTATAGGCCTGAGCTGCAGAATGCTATTAAAATATTCCCTTCACAGTGTTCTAAAGTAAGCCGGGAGAAACAAGCATTGGAACGGTGGAGCAGAAAATCTCTCAGCATGCCAATGTTTTAATGCTACTTACCTCAGTCTTTTATAGGCCTTAAACTCAAATTTATATTTACCAAATTATTTGCTAGCCAATGCGTATCCTTCAAAAACATATGGGTTTCTGTGACTTGCATTACTTAAATCTAATAAAGAACATTTTTGTCAAATAAACTTTCTCTTCACCGTTCGTACTGACTGCGCTACAGCAGAAAATACATTGATACATTTGGCATATTATAGGACCTGTGATCTGGATATCTGAGCTTCCAGGTCAAATTTTATGTTCTACCATTCAAAGTGTTTGTCCACTTTTGCATTATTTTGAGTGAGAACCATGCTCCAGTGTACAACAGAGATATGTGAAGGACGGGAAGAAGTGCCATATTTAGAGTTGAGTGGTGACTGAAAATCTACTGAATTTTGGATGAGAATGCATAAGATTTCAATCAGTAAATTCAATTATTATCAGGATTTTTAAAATGAATTCATATTAGGTCGAAAACAACAGTACAATCTAATATCTAGATGTGCACCTGACCAATACGTTGAAATAAATGTGTCCAGTGGATTCTCCTTTTGGATATATCAATTTCTACAGAATTTGGTAGGGTTTTCTATTGCCACTCACTTCTAAATAAGGCACAAGTGGCTTTATTTAGCATTGTATTGTAACAGGAAATCCTCTGACCTTTGAAGGAATTGTTAAATCCAGAGAAGCATGGATCGGTAAGATTTCCTTCTGCATAGTGATAATGTGTTGGTGGAAATTTTCTTGTGTTCTCCTCCAGATTAGTATTTCCTCCAGCTATTCCCTTTACTGTCTAACTCTAAATCCAGCCCTGTGATAGAATTCAGACGTCAGAACACTAACTGACTTTCTCTGCACTAGACCTTTTATTGAATGTTGCTTATACTGGAATCAATAAGCCAAGCAAAGTTCAGTTAGGTTTCTCCTCTTTGGGTTCTTCTTATATAGCTTTAAGTGACCACCTTGTGGAGAGTTTCTTCGTCTTCCCCTGCAGAGAAATCAATAAGCTACTATTAGCTCAGTATAGATTACCTTTGTATTTCCTGAACACCACCCTCTGCATGCCATTTTGCTTGTCATGTTCATCTCGTCCATTTATTTAGGTTAGTGGTATTTCCTCTTCATTTTGTTCTTGAAAAGGTAAGTTCTCCTTTAGTGATATCTTCCCATCACAGGCCGTAAGACTTCTGTTTTCAGGCCATCATATCATGGCTCAAACAACTGACATTACATATTGTGGGGTAGCATTGTGTGCTGTGGTATTAGAAAATCAGACATTTGGTAAAGGTATTGTTAATAAAAAAAAGTAGTATTTAAATTGTGAACATGGTCAAACACTGAAAATGTTGAAAACTGATGTGGGAAACCCCTTGCCGCATTTAAACATTTGTAGCTATAGTTTCTTTTCCACAGGTGGTTCTGTTTCCTCACCTATATTTACTCTCAAGTATACCAACAACATTTCCACATCTGTTTTAGTAACAGCTGAAATGTTGAAAGATCTCTTCCCTAAAGATTGTAATTTCTTTTAAAACATTGGAATGTTGAGAGCTTCATGGAAGACAAAGGAGTAGCGCTGGGCTTACAATGGCTGGTGTAAGCCCGGAGCTCCAACATTAAAATGTTTGTCTTAATGTTTCTCCAATTTTAATTTAGTACATTATACCCTTAGTGGGTGGAATGTTCTAATAGTGTTTTAGCACTTCTGCCTCGGGCTATATCCGTTGGTAAAGGCCTTCTCCCTCGTTATAGGCCCGAGCCTGTGTCTCGGGCCTATAACTCAGGCTCAGGGCCTTTAACAACATGTATAACCTTCTGCAGCGGACTAGAAGACTATATTATATTTTGTAGACGCTTTCATGTTTTTACTGTTTAAAAAAAATCGTCTATGTTGTACATTTCCATCAGTAATTTTCACTTTCTCTAAATTGTGTAGGAAGGAGATCGGTTAAGTGACGAAGATTTGTACAAATTTCTTGCGGACATGAGACGACCATCTTCTGTTTTGCGGAGATTAAGACCAATTACAGGTATGGTATTTTGGATATCGCTCAGAATCCTCAGTCCTAACGAAAGTATCTTAACAGCACCGTAAATAGCCAATTATTTAGCCTGTCTATGTTCTTTGGATAGTTATTGATTTTCTGTGTGCTTAAAGAAGTAATGTAGGTTTGCTCATATAAGACATCAGAATTTAAATATTTCTCTTCAATATTGTTTATCTTGGCACATTGAATTCATAACAGCAAATGTGTGAATGCAATCAAAATCTTTCTAATATTGATTAAAGTGGTTTTTCATTAAATCATTGATGGGTTCACCAGATATCTTCTAGCAAGGAGAGAGAGGAGCCCCACCTCCTGAAGTAAAAAAACATATATTGCATTAGGCTACCATATTTTGAAGCATGGGCAAACCCTTTCTCTGTTGCAGAAATATTCCAGATTGTAAACTGGCAAGTTATTTTAGAAGGCATGTCTGCGCATCTCCAAGCTTGAAATAGTCAAGTTGCGGACCCTGAGTAGAAAATGTGCAGATCAGCTTTTTAACCTCATGGTGTAAATTATAGATCTATTCTGTATCACCTAGTAGGATTACCATGACAATCGAATGCCTGTTACCTGCTTACTACAGACATATTTCTTGGGACCACCAGGTATGTAATAAGGTCCTTTCTCTGAATTACCCCTCCAACTTTTATTTTCTCTCATAAATTACAATCATCCTAGAAAGGCATTAAGAACCTTCAAGCCATAATATTTATGTTCTAATTTATTAATTGAGACGATATCAAGGATTTTGTTGTTCCACTCTGGATGTTGGCCCTCAAAGATTTGGATATTTCTCTGGCAAGATTGTCAGCCCATTTAACATAGATATTTGGGAGGGGAAAGAGGCGCCTCAGACCAAAGATTTACCCAACTTGAAAATTACCTTTTGTGAAGGGCGCATAACAAAAATGTGTTTGGCCCATATTAAGTGCCTTGACTTCTTCTTTTTATCAAACTTTATCTCGGAGATCTAGGGCCTGAGTTAGAGTTTGGCAGACAGGGTACTCTGTTGCAAATGCAGATGGGTGGACCTTAAGTATTTATCTTATTTAGGTTGGATGGTGTAATGTCTTTGTTTTACCTGTTCGTCAAAACCAGGAAAAGCCTAGTGGTGAAAAATTGGAAAAACACAAAATAACTCCCAGACCTTGGTAGAAAATCTGCATGGTGTGGGGGTTCATTTTCTCGTTTGTCAAAAACAAACTTCCGCTTCGGGAGTTTGTTTTTGAAAAACAAAAAAACTTTTGAAAAGTTTGATGGCCTCCATGACAGTGGTTCTTGCCGATGTAGAGTGATATCCGTGGGGCCGGCGGGCATCTCTAAATGTGGAGGTCAGAGGTTCCTTGGAGTAGTGGAAGTAATGTCCTCTGCCATCCTGACAGAGTTTACGTCATCTGCCAAGCTCTAAATCGGTTTCCCGGTGTTTTAGGTGGGAGTACTGGAATTTGTTTTTCTTACCTATAAATAATACGTTTTGCCTGACAGAAACATGTGGAAGATCATTTACATGGAGTTGTACCAAGTACATATACTCCAGTAGTCAAAGGTTTAGGTAATCATTGCTTGCATAAAGTCAGGAATACTTTGAATCATCATAAGGGGATGATAACAATGTGATCATATTGCTATCTGATCACCCACTTCCATCCTCGCAGAGTGGCTTCTGTTGTTGTCAGATTCCACATAAGCCTCTTTGTTGGCCACAGACTTTCCCCATGATTGTGATCCATTTACCATGTTTCATTTCTGGTTGGCCTTTGGTAAGTCTTTAATCCATTCAGTTAAACTCCTGTTTTAATTATTCTATCTGAGTTAGTCTACCAATCTTGGTTACAGTTAGACTCTCATAGTTAAACTATTTCTAAAGGACCTTCTGCAAGATTCTGAATGTTTGTAGCCCAGAACAGTTTCAGACTCCCTGTTGTATTTCATTGTAATGCAGTAAACCTGACAGACAATACAATTTAAAGTTTACCCCACCTCACCAGGCTGATGTGTCATGCTGCTAAATGTTCGAGGTACTTACAGAAGAATATGGAAAATAAATGCGTAGGTATTTCACCTGATGTTTTGCATGGGTGCTAGCCAATGATCGACTAGTTTCCATGTTCTCATTTGAATAGAGGGCATTTGATTTCTTCGAATTAACCTTGCTGAACAATTCAAAGTTCGCAGCTAGGTTCGATAGTAAAAGTTTGGAGTTGTTCAACAATCAAATGATGCCATTTCCAAAAAGGAGTGTTTGGTGCTCACCTGTGAACCTATGATTGTATTACTCTGCTGAATCCTATATGCTAATGGCTCCAGTACAAAAATAGTTGTTATACAACATAACCCTGGCCTGCAGCCCTTAATGAAGTGCTGAATTGTAAAAATGCTGTATTAGTATGAATTTTGTATATATATATTCGTTCTAGTACATTCATTATATAGCAAATCATTGGCAGTCATCAAATAATCCAAATTTATTGCACACTATATTCCCCAACGCCAGTATCTTTTTGCTCTTTGCTTCAGAGCAGCTATATTCTCCAGTATCATTCATGTCCAGTATATGCTACGTGGCTATAGTGGGAAATTCTCAATATGCTCTTCTACCATCACCGATTTGTGTCACAATTCCCTTGATCTTTATAGAGACCATGTAGGGTATTGCATGATGTCCAGTCGTGCCACAAATACTATTCACAACTTAGTATCTCTATCAAGTTTCCATTACAGTGCAGCAATTTTCTTCTGCCTCCATTCCACTTATACCAACTCAACTCAATACCTCTTTTTACTAAAGACCTAACTCTCTTTCACAACCTTCAATAAGGGGTCCCAGAACACCCAATCAAGAGCTTTCTTCTCACCCAGAGCCAGAAATACCATCAAGGTTTTTTCAAGGTGGCACTTTTAAACATCTGTTCTTGTTGCCTATGTGTGTAAGAAAATCATTAAAAAACTCCAGTTAGACCAACATTGCCTGCCTCACTTCCTCCTCAGTTATCAGAAGTTCTAATGCTGGTAATACATTGTGTCAAGCTCAGGGAATCGTAAGTCCTCCAGTTACTGTTTGACATTTGAAATCATAGTTTTACCTGCAGATAGGGGCAAGCTGTATTATATGAATAACTGTCCCAAAACAGAGTCTGTGTGGTGAACCTCCACTTTCTTAATTTAGTTTATTTTCTGTTTGTTTCTGCTGTATGTGCTAAAAGTGTGTTGATTTTGTGACCCCCTTTGATTGTATATGTTCTTTGAATGAAACAATCTTCTGGTAGCAGCATTGGCAAATAGAGCTTCTAGTTTGCCCCTGACATGGCACAGCATACAGTATCTTCTGTGAGTGTAGCCTTTCAAAGTTTTTGTAATTCAAGGAAGGCCTTTTGAGGTCCAGCCTTGTGGAATCCTTTGTCTTCTATAACGCTGTGGTCTTCTTGATTCATATTTTGCTATTTCTGGTTTAGTGGCATAACAAATAATGGCTAATGTTATTTTTTGATAAGATTGGAAATTGTTTTATCTGTAGAATACTTTTTATGCCATCATTCTGTTGGCGAAATAAAGTTATCTCTGACTGACTGGCTAATGTACCCTTGTCCGGGTATTTTATGTAATTTGTCATTGGAGCGACCCTTGACCTTGTTAGGTAGGCCGCTCACCCTCCGCACAGCACCGCCTGTGCATCCTGTCCCTGCTCCGGCTGGCGCTGCTGAGTAAAGTTGAGGTCCTCCTCCACCCACAGGCTACCACCTGAGTCTCATCCCTGGTGGCCAGTGGTAGGCCTTAGGTCTGTACTATTGTTCATTGTACTGCCCGTATATTTTTCTCTTTTGCTGTCTGTGACTGCTATTGTCTGTCTTCCCCCTGTGCCTGTATTTTCCCCTGTACCCTTCTTTCCTTCTGTTCCCATCGTCACCCCCGTGATTCTTTGCCCGTTTTTCCTTTTGTGCCCCTGTGATTCTGTGCCCGTTTTTCCTTCTGTGCCCCCGTGATTCTGTGCCCGTTTTTCCTTCTGTGCCCCCGTGATCTGTGCCAGGTTTTTCCTTCTGTGCCCCCCATGATCTGTGCCCGTTTTTCCTTCTGTGCCCCCCGTGATCTGTGCCCGGTTTTCCTTCTATGCCCCTGTGATTCTGTGGCCGTTTCTCCTTCTGTGCCCCCCATGATTCTGTGCCCGGTTTTCCTTCTGTGCCCCCATGATCTGTGCCCGTTTCTCCTTCTGTGCCCCCCGTGATCCGTGCCCAGTTTTCCTTCTGTGCCCCCGTGATCTGTGCCCTTGCTTTCCGTGCCATTCACCGCTCTCGCCGCTGCGTCCTCCGCGACCCCGCCTCCCTGACTGCCCATTCGCTGCCCCTACCTCCTGCCTCTCAGCTGCTCCTCCCTCCCACCTCCTCATATATGGCGGCCACGCACAGCGGGCGCGCCACTGGCAAGCCCGCCTGCGCCCGTCCGTGCCTAGACCGCGCCCAGAAGCAGGACCCCTGGCCCCCGCGAACGCCACGACGCCCGCCTCTGCTACGACTCCAGCACCCTCAACGCCGGACGATCACACACCTGCTGCCTGGCTGCCCCGAAGCGCACCCAAGGACCCTTCTCCTGCCAGAACTGCAGCTTCACCAGCATCCGGCCCGCCAACCCACCTACCAAAGAACCCAACCACCTCAGATGCATCCTTCTGAACACCTGCATCGGACACAAACACGCCGTGGAACTCTGGGACCTACTGGACTCCAACACCCCAGGCGTCGCCTTCCTGACGGAGACCTGGCTAAACCCCTCCTCGGCACCCGACATCACCATAGCCATCCCGGAAGGCTATAAGATCACCCGCAGGGACCGCACCAATGGAGCAGGAGGAGGAATCGCCATCGTCCACAGGAACACTCAAAGTCTCAACCAACGCCGACGACACCCTCAGCACCGCCGAACACCTGCACTTCCAGATTCACACCGATCCCAACACCACCCTCAGAGGAATCCTCATCTACAGACCCCCCGGACCACGAGCACAGTTCAGCGACTCCATCTCTGACCTCGTCAGCACACACGCCCTCGCCTCCACGGAGTACATCCTCCTCGGGGACCTGAACTTCCACCTCGAGAACAACAACGACATCAACTCCTCCACCCTGATCAACAACCTCGCCAACCTCGGACTCAGACAACTCATCACTACACCCACCAACTCCGCCGGCCACACGCTTGACCCCATCTTCTCCGTAAGCTCCCACGTCTCCTTCAACCACACCACCGAGCTCCACTGGACCAATCACCGCTGCATCCACTTCACCTTCCGGAAACCCACCACGCACCACCGCACCCAACAGATGCCGCACCGCTGCTGGAGCAAAGTCACGAAGACCAGCTTTACACCACCCTCGCCCGGAGCCCCGCAGATCCGACCGACCCCGACACCGCCGCTCGCAACCTCAAACAGTGGATCAACGACTGCGTCAACACCCTCGCCCTGCTCAAGAAGCCCTCCAACACCCGCACTAGCAAGAAAGCCAGCTGGTTCACCGAAGACCTCCAGGCCTCCAAGCGAACCTGCCGAAAACTTGAAATAACTGGATCCATGAACGAACACCGGAAAGCTACACAGCCCACAAGAACGCCACCCGCAGACACCACCACCTCATCAGATCCGCCTAAAGGACCTCCTTCAAAGACCGCCTAGACAACAACGCACACAACAGCAAAGAGCTCTTCAACATCGTGAAGGAACTCTCCAACCCCAGCTCCAACACCAACGACATCTCACCTTTGCAAGACCTGTGCGACTTGCTTGCCACCTTCTTCCATCGCAAGATCGCAGACTTCGACGACAGCTTCAACGCCGTCACCACCCCGGCAACCACTGAGACCACCACTACCCGCACCAACCGCCTGATCGCCTGGACCAACATCAACGACGACACCATCAAGATCATGAACGCCGTCCACTCCGGATCCCCGGAAGACCCCTGCCCACACCACATCTTCAACAAATCCAGCAGCACCATCGCGCCCCATCTCCGGAAAACCATCAACATCTCCTTGGAGACAGCGACCTTCCCGGAGAGCTGGAAGCACGCAGAGATCAACGCCTTTCTCAAGAAACCCAAGGCGGACCCCAAGGAACTCAAGAACTTCCGACCCATCTCCCTGCTCCCGTTCCCGGCGAAGAGCATCGAAAAGGCCATCAACAAACAACTGACCAGCTTCCTCGAGGAGAACAGCATCCTGGACCCGTCCCAGTCCGGGTTCTGCAGCAACCACAGCACCGAAACTGCCCTCATCGCCACCACCGATGACATCAGGACCCTGCTAGACAACGGAGACACCGCGGCCCACATCCTCCTGGAACTGTCAGCCGCCTTCGACACGGTCTGCCACCGCACACTACGAACACGCCTCTACGACGCCGGAATCCAAGAGAAGGTCCTGGACTGGACCTCCTCCGTCCTCTCCGGCAGAACACAGAGCGTCCACCCCCCCCCCCTTCCGCTCCGAAGCCACCGAGATCAACTGCGGTGTACCTCAAGGCTCATCCCTCAGCCCAACGTTGTTCAACGTCTACATGGCACCACTCGCCCACATCGCACGACGGCACGACCTCAACATCATCTCCTACGCCGACGACACCCAGCTGATCCTCTCCCTCACCAAGGACCCCCACACCACCAAAACCAACCTCCACGAAGGAATGAAGGCCGTCGCCGACTGAATGAGGAACAGCCGACTGAAGCAGAACTCGAACAAGATGGAGGTCCTCATCCTCCGATCCACCCCCTCGGCCTGGGACGACACCCCAACACCCACAGACCACGCACGCAACCTAGGGGTCATCCTCGATTCTACCCTCTCCATGACGAAGCAGGTCAATGCCGTCTCCTCATCCTGCTTCAACATCCTCTGCATGCTTCGCAGGATCTTCAAGTGGATCCCCACCGAAACAAGGACGGTCACCCAGGCCCTCGTCAGCAGTAGACTGGACTACGGAAACGCACTCTGCGCAGGAGCCCCGACCAAACTCCTGAAACGGCTTCAACGCATCCAGAACGCCTCCGCACGCCTGATCCTCGACATCCCTCGCTACAGCCACATCACACCCCACCTGAGAGACTTGCACTGGCTCCGTGTCAACCTTCAAACTCCTCACCAACGCATACAAGGCACTCCACAACACCGGACCAACGTACCTCAACAGCCGACTCAGCCACTACACCCCCACCTGCTAGCTCCGCTCCACAGACCGCGCCCTCGCCACCGTCCCCCGCATCCGAAAAGTGACCGCTGGCGGCAGATCATTCTCCCAACTTGCCGCCAAGACATGGAACACCCTCCCCATCCGCCTATGGCAGACCGAAGGCCTTCTGACCTTCAGAAGACTTCTCAAGACCTGGCTCTTCGAACAATAGCAGCTTCCCCCCCCCCACCCCCCCCCCCCCCAGGGCCTTGAGACCCTCGCGGGTATGTAGTGCGCTTTGCAAATGCCATGATTGATTGATTACCTTTTTCATTTCACTTCGAGTTGCTGATTTCTAAGTGCCTATCTTTCCAAAGTTACACTCTGATCTTGAGAAATGTGTCCATGCTCCTTGTCACTGTGGCATGATCTGAAAGACATTCCCTCCTTTATTGACAAAATGAATAGTGCCTCTCAGTCCTCTTCCATTAGAATGTATTCTTATTGCAAATAACACTTTTAAATGTTGCAATAACAAGCAAAGTATGCTTCTGTAGAATGGCAGTTACTCTAGATGCTAGTCAAATTCTTACCTTTAACTAAGGAGAGGATAGGGAGTAAGCAATATACATTTCCAGGACAAACTTAAGCATTGCGAGACTAAGAATAGTGTTTGTTTCTTCAGTTTAAGCTTATTCCCTACAAATCAAATTCTCTCTTTGCAAGTAGGATCTGATAGAAGTGATTTTGTCCCTTGTTAGAGGCATTTAATGAAATAATGGCAATTCATTTCTTTGCTACATATATTTCTCTTTAAACCACTACAAGTCCCTTGTTATGTCTGTTCATAGTCAGTATACCACTTTAAATCCCATAAGGTTTTGTTGTATCGTGTTTGAAATTATAGGAAGTATGACATTTTACTGGCAACATCTGGGACCAATTTACGAGTGTCCTTTTTCAGTAGTTGGCTCTGCAGAAGGAAAGCCATTATCTGTGTTCTAGGTTATCATAATAGTTAATCTTCCCATCTCTCTTGCTAAAATATTGAAGGTAGACGGAAACAGCTGCTTATATAGATGGGACTGTTGATTTCAATCCAACCTATGAAGCCTTATCAATAAAAGGAATAGTAGTCACATCGCCAAAGCCATTTCTCACCCTAATGAACCTGTTTTAAGGAGAACTATTAGTAGAACACTGTTCTTCCCACAAATCGTATCCTCAGTTGTTTCCAGCCAACCCTAGACACCAACTAAACGTGCAGTGCTCAGAGTATCCTTTCTAATCTCTTGCACCTTTTCTTAGGCTCTCAGAAAAATTCAAATAGTATATTCACTAAACTCAATAAGGTGGCCCCCAGGCCCACCATATAATCATGTGAACTACAGATAAGCAAAGAAGAATGGGCATTACTCTTAAACTGGACAACCCACAAACCTCATTAGGTAAATGAATAAAAGCTTTGTAGGACAATGTGCCTCATAACAAAGTAGCTATTTTACTGCACTCCCAAAGTCAGGTTTGTTTAATCTTTTACCTACCTTTATAGCGTAACTAATCTTTCCAAATGTAATAACATTGAATATTTGACCTCTTATCCAGGTGGGGAAATAGGATTGATTCAGGCAGTTGCTAAATGTCCACATTCAGGGCTGCTCCTTCTCAACTTTCTCTTACTTTTTCTTGCATTTATCATCCTCTTGTCCTTATGAGACCACCTTTGCCTTGAATTTAAGCTAGGTTGATGCACGTTGAATTCTGTATCACTGAATCACTCAATTGCATTAGTTGTGAGACACATCTCAGTTATGCTTAACATCAAGGACTAAAGGCACTGTGTTGTTCAGCAGTCTCACCCAAAACAAAATCCATAGACTTTGGTGTCTCAAATTGCAATTCCAATGTGTTGTAGTATGGTCTTACAAGTCTTCTCCAGTGTTTCCACAGAAAGTTACACAACTTATATCAAACTAAACATCCGAATATGCAATTTGTAAACTAACAGTTCCCCAAAATCATTTCCCAGTCTCCTTCCTACATCCCATTAAATGGCCTAGCCATATTTATCAGCGGTTTTCCATGTGCCCTGTTACAGCTATTCCATTGTGAATAGGTATTCTTCATATTAGCTATGAAGTCAGAGAATTTCCTTTAGGGAATTGTACGGGCAAGGTGTCCCAGTCCAAAGCCTTTCCAGAGTAGTCTTCTCCCTATTCTGATCCTATATGTCTCATATGTCCATTACAATAATCTAAGGGCCTCAGTGGACCTCCCAGACATATCAATTAGGCACTTGGCCATCAATAATAATAAATCTGTACATTTGTGTGCCACGTGGTCGCTTTAGGTCCTACCATAGTTGTTAGTGAAAAGGACAGATGATGGACAGAATGCTGAACAATGCAAACATTCATCCCCCAGTCACAGATCTGGGTCTAATCAATTGATTTTTTGCTCACTACACCACCCCAGTTTGGACCCAGCCAGATGCAAATCTGTCTAGACCCTGCTCCTCATGAGAACAGTCCAGCGATATGCCATGCCAGGCCCTCCCTGGACTGAAATGAGCATCCTGGGACCAGTTTTGGGATATCACCCCTCATCAGTCAGGCTAGCATGAACAAGTGGCACAGTGAGCACGGTACCCCCACGTCTGGGCATAGCATTCCCACTTAGGGTGACAAAAGCAAAAAGAACAGATGAATGTTGAACAATGCAAACAGACCTGATCCTGTGGTCCGGCTTGGATGGTTGTGTGGCTTCTTGGTCTTCTGGCCTTGTGCCTCTTAAAGGTGCCTCATGTCCATTGCCACATGCTGTCTCTGCAGTGGAACCTTAAAGTTAAACTATTTTTCCCTTGGCGTAAACTCTTCTCAAACAAAACACATTCATTCATCCATAATGTGCACCTTTCTCATAACTGCGTGCCAACAAAAGGGGAACCCAGCAAAATTGTAAACAACCCCAAAAAAATGTTATACAAATATTATATACATTTATTTTAAATTGATATAAACATTCATTGATGACATAAATCTTATAAGCACAAAATCATAAAACATACATATAATAAATCAATAAAGAAGAGACAATAACAAGTGACATTTTAAAAAATCATCATAAAAACATTAATTCAATTGAATCTAGTTCCAAAAGAGTCACAACCACATAGATGATTTCAGACTAAATAGTTCCTCGAATTTAAAACACAGGCGTCAACGCGTTTCGGTGTGCTGCCAAATTTGCACCACCTTTTTCAAGACTTTTCAAAATACTTGTCTGTTTCACAACAATAGCACAACCTCTAATATATCTATATTAAAACAAAATACATATATCAACCATCAACAAATTTATACCTTAACTTAGTAAACCATTATGCATATACAAACAGCACTTTATTAAAAAGCAACCTAAGTATGATTAAAAAATATTTTTTTGTCCTTTTTATATTTATACAATCAGCCTTTTCTAATAAAAAACCTTTTTTCTAAACAATGATAATTCTCCTACCCCATTATACAATTCTCAAAATTATTGTCGTGTTCTCCAAAAGTGACACAAATGCATACACATTCCTCAGCCATTCGAACAATTATACAACTATTCAGACAATAACCTATAATGGAGAGGTCAGATAATCCTTCTCTCATGCCCGGGTGTATTCACGACCAAAAGGTTTTGTGACACGCATATCCACTGGGGTCTCCTATAACACAATTATGCATCTATCTATCAATAGAAGACAGGGGGTTCTATTATTTAAGACCAAAACCACCCAATCGTGAACATACCTTTTTTTGCCACTTGCTCCTTTTAAAGAACAGGAATATAATGATATAATCCCACCTGTTTTAACGTGAAAACAGTTAAACAATAATGGGGCGCCCTGTGTCCCTCAGAACCTGGGTATGGATAAGAAAACAAAAAGAATGGTTCTGTCGGGTTTTTTTTCCAATTATTTCTTGCAAGAACGCCTAGTGCGGGTACATTATTTTGTAGTTATTAACATAGATATCTCGGATGTCCAGGCAGGATAGAAAACATAACAAATAATCAGAGCGTGACACAAATTTCTGTCTACTCACTTGTTTTTATATAAATTGAATCATTTATATGTATTTGACATATTTGTAACACGGCTGTCAACACGAAGTGAGTTATATACACGGTAAGTGAACAAATGACATTAGTGCTCAGTGCTGGTGCTCAGTGCGTAATATGTACAGTGGGCTTTAAATATGTACATGGGAAAGAAAAGGCCAGAATTTTAGGGAACAACAATGACTCTGCTGTGTAATGGATATTTCTGAATCACACAGAGCCTTGGCCAATCCGGACTGTGTGAGGTCACCGACATTTCAACCCAAACTCAGCTCCATTGGGTAGTCAGGGCGGGTCTTCATCAGGACGAGGAACGGGGGTTGGGGTTGACAGCCCAAAGAAACCAGAGTGGCTCCTGGTTATTCAAGTATCTTATAGGATCCAAGTTAAAAACAAATGACGTGAGTCGGGGGAGGGATCCGAGCGATGACTCTCGGTAGCAACGGAGTATTCACAGCTGCTAAGCGGAGACAGGCATGAGTCCTGTTCATCCGCATCCGTTTAGTTAAAGAAAGACTGCAAACTCAGTTCTATCCAGACGTATCGATGATTCTAACGGGTGTCTTCTACCCCTGTGGGGAATATATAACAGAGGGAAAACCCTTTCTGGTCACCACGTTTGTGTCTATAACTCCGTGATGGTCTTTAGCTGTAATACTAATAATAATAAAACACATCCGCCTTCCTTAATCCGCCGATGTATATTTATTAAGGTAGCTGATTGTATAAATATAAAAAGGACAAAAAAATGTTTTTAATCATACTTGGGTTGGTTTTTAATAAAGTGCTGTTTGTATATGCATAATGGTTTACTAAGTTAAGGTATAAATTTGTTGATGGTTGATATATGTATTTTGTTTTAATACAGATATATTAGAGGTTGTGCTATTGTTGTGAAAGAGACAATTATTTTGAAAAGTCTTGAAAATGGTGGTGCAAATTTGGCAGCGCACCAAAACGCGTCAACGCCTGTGTTTTAAATCCGAGGAACTATTTAGTCTGAAATCATCTATGTGGTTGTGACTCTTTTGGAAATAGATTCAATCAAATTAATGTTTTTATGATGATTTTGTAAAATGTCACTTGTTATCGTCTCTTCTTTATTGATTTATTATATGTATGTTTTATGATTTTGTGCTTTTAAGATTTATGTCATCAATCAATGTTTACATCAATTTGAAATAAATATATATAATATTTGTCAAAACTTTTTTTGTGGTTGTTTATAATTTAGCTGGCTTCCCCTTTTGTTGGCACGCAGTTATGAGAATGATGCACATTATGGATGAATGAATGTGTTTTGTTTGATAAGAGTTTACGCCAAGGGAAAAATAGTTTAACTTTACAGTTATCACATTGGTACCCTGTCCCTTGAATAGTAGGGCCACTCCCTCTTTTTATGAAATCTGCAGTGGAACCGCCACCTTCATTGGACTCCGCATTTGGGGTGCCTCTCAGACAACGTCCATGTGGGACAAACTGGCCTGGGACCTTTATTAAAGGATACCAACTTCTTGTGGCAAACCAGTCCAGTCTCATCCAGAGCTCCATCTTTGTACCCGGGATAAGGAACAACATCCCCATATACATCAGGATCACCCCAAAATAGCTCCAATTTATGAAAGTGTTAACAACTCGCTTCTGTAAAGAACACTACATCACAATGCAGAAACCATTCTCAACTCAGCTTCTTCTTTGCTACGCAGACTTTAAGCATGGTTTTGACCATGTACAGCGTTTCCCTTTTGGCTAGCTCACGCTAAATAAATACCATATACATGCGGACAGTGGTGACGCATCAATCTTCTGGATCTGCATGCCATCTGGCTGGCTCTCAAGGCCTTCTGTCATCCATCTAGAGTAGCCCTTTGCAAGTTCTTACGAGCAAAACAACCACCAGGTGTTACTGCTACACACAAGCCGGTGTGAGGTTATGTGTGCTGTGCCCAGAGGTGTGAGACTGTGGTGTTGGCTGGATCTGCAGGTGATTACTTAGACTGTCAACTGTATGACAGGTTCCTTGAACGCTAGGGTGGGCAACCTCAGCTGATGTCACCTTGTTGACCATAAGTAACATCTGCACCAAGAGGTAGTTCAAGGTATACTTACTCATTGGAACATACCTTGAGTGGATCTTTACCCTACCACCGAGAACGCAGATTATTGAGCCTTTCGCTCTTTAGAAGTGTTTGTCTCTGTGTTCCATGGAAGACTCTTTTCGCCCTCCTTGGGACTCTGATCTCCTTTGTGTTTCTGCCTCTGCTTCCCAGGTTCTGATGAAGTTTAAAATGACTGGGTCAACTAATTCAGATAACCAAAGTCTGGGCTAAGATGATTCTCCGACTTGCTGAGACTGAGCATCTGACCATCCCCCACCTGCTACCCATCCTGCTCGCCTCTCCCCGCTCAAGCCTATCTCTTTGGCAGGTTGTGCTCTCCTAGTGGCAGGGCAGAGTTCTACAGCCAAACCTCCACAATATATATTTCTGTGCATGGAGATTGAGCGGAACAAGCTGAGCAGATTTGATCTGCCCGAGAAAGTGGTGGATGTCACCTTAGCTGCTCACTGTCCATCCATTAAGTTGATTTATTCCTCACGTTAATGACATTTAGTGGCTTGGTGTGAGGGCCGTTGGGTTGATCCACTGCAGGCTAAACTTTCTGAAGTACTTTTATTCTATCTTTGACTCACAAGGCCTTGTTGTGGATATCATTAAAAGTTATTTGTCGCCCCTTGACCTTAATACATTTGTCGGCTCAGCCCTCTATATTTAAGTCACCAGTTATGATGCCTTATTTGAACGAGCTTACTTATCTGTTTCCTCCTACATTTTGTGCTATTCATCAATGGTGCCTTAATATGGTTCTTACCTTTTTAATATGCGCCCATTAAAGCCTATGCACACCAGTTCTTGTGCCTCCTTAAACTTAAAACTGTCTTCCTCCTTAAAACGATCTTACTCATGGTGATTACTTCAGCGTTATGTGAGTGAAATGAAAACACTGGCAGTGCAACCCCAGCATACCATCTTCTTCTGGGCAAAAGCTGGTGCTTCGGACTCTAGTATCCATTCTGCTAGAGGTGGTACTGCCTTTCCACGTGAGACAGTGCATCATGCTCCCAGCTTTCTTCTTTCCGCTGCATCCCTTTAAGAAAGAAGGGAAACTTGATGGTTTGGACCCCAGGTGAGACCTTATCTTTTATATCAATTGGATGAATAAGCACAGGTGGACGACTAGATTATTATGGGACTTTCTGGTGCTAAGAAGGGTAGGTTTGTCCAGAAACTAACATTGCCCAGCTTGATTGATAATGTGCTATGCTTTGGATAATAAAGAGTCTCTTGCGGATCTTTCTACCAGAGCAATGATCGCCAATATGGCATTGGTCCAGAGGTATTCTAATATTGAACATCTCTCATATGGCTACATGGGTGTCTTGCAGAGACTGAAACAGCTATTTTAAAATGGGATTATTAGGCTGGTGAGGCCCTGGCCTGTAAACCGAGAGCTGATATAATGGCTAACAATAGAACTGTACTTAGAGGAGAAAGAGGGGAGTTAAAAAAGAAGATTCCGAAATAGCTGGTGCCTTTGGGGCTTCCTATTCTGACCTCTCCTCATTGGAGAGAGGGAAGCTCACCCGATCGCTAAATGTATGCAAGCAAATGCACACTTGTCTAGACTATCGCCTCAGCAGGTAAAACAACTGCGTCAGGCAATAAAGGTAGAAGTATTTTCATGTATAGGGAGAATAAAAATACATAAATCCCCAGGCCCTACCAGATTCACTCTGTTATTCCACAAGTCATTTTGGAGAGTTCTAGACCAGCTTACTTGCCAGCTTACTTGCCTTTTACCAATTGATAAGGGATTCTATGCGAATGAATCTGGTCAGTGAACTAATTGAAATCCTGTTTCAAACTTAAAGTGGAGTTTGCAAGATCCTATATGTTTCGTTTCTAAATAGAACAATGACATCAAGCTTCCCATCAGGCCACATAAGGTATTTTGAACCAGCCTATCTATTAGCATGAGTTCTGTAATGTTAGAATGGAGCATTGCAGCCATCTCAGACTACATGATAGTTCTGTTTTCAAATGGAAATTATTTCACCATGGAGGCCTTTTCACTGAACAACAAAGACTTTCACAAGTATCTGTGTTCTGATAGAACTTAGAATCCACTCCCTTAGTCTCACCTTATCGTTAAGGGTTGGAGGATAGAATCACGCATGCCATTATCCCGCAATGCCTTTACCATGCCAGTCATTACCACACATTTGCCTTTACCACACATACCTTTACAACAAAATATATATACACACACACACACTACCTTATCGACCCCAACCCTTACCACCCAATACCCCTACCAACTCTAAAAACAATCTTCCTACCCAATACCCTTACCCATCTCTAAACCCTAAAAACACCCCACCACCTAATACCCTTACCCACCCCTAAATATACACCTACCACCCTATACCCTTACCCATCCCTAAACCCTGAAAGCGCCCTAACCCAAATTCCTAATATATATGAAGCGATTTCACTTACCAGGGATATACTTACTTTTTCGTTGTAAAGGTATGTCTGGTAAAGGCATATGCGTGTAAAGGCATTGCGTGGTAATGACTGTGTGAAAATGTAATGCGTGGTGATGACTGCATGCTAAAGGTTCTTTCCCATCGTCTCTGCATAGATTGTAAGTGTGTGAATCACAAACACACAGGAAATGTGTGTGTGCACCGGTAGGTACAAAGGAAATGGTAATTTGCATTCCACTCAGATCAGCAGTTTCCCCCTATGCACAGGCACACACACTCAGATGCTCATTTGCAGTCACAGACACTCAGGAGCACAGCCTGTAACAGAGGTTACTAGTTGAATCAGGATTACGAGCCGTGCAGGAATTCCGTGATCCAAATTAATTAGATTTGCTCAGGTTTCATTAAGAAATATCTTGTGAAGTGCACTTACCAAAGTGCCTGTAGTAAGGGAGAAACCATGCAGAAATCAGTGCACAAATTCTGATTTCTGCGGTCACTCCCCAGTCCAAGCACTGAATCTTGGAATAGTAGAGAAAATGTGTACCTGGAAAAATAAACAATTGCAGCAGTATCGGTATTTCATCTGGAGGGAATACCAGCTATATTGTCATGAGTGATGATTGGTAATGGAAGTATCATGGCCGTTTCTGTGCACACAAAGGTGTGCCTGTCATTTATTTATTATTATGTGTATGAACGGGTTCTTAGGGTTTCAGTGGGAGATTTAGTGAAGTCTAAATTCACATCAGGTAATTTAACTGCACAATGAATAGGGGTTCAGGAATGCATCATTTTTTTTGACTGTTTTCTAAAATAATTATAACATTACCTTTTTGATACTCGATTATATACTGCTTATGTTAGATTATTATGAAAAGTAAAACATGATAGTGATACAACCTATCACAGAACTGTCACATTGACAGTATATAAAGACGTATTCTTAATGTTTGCCTTTTTGCAAGCTTGTATTAAATAGACATGGCTGAAACATGATGATACCCCTGCTGGTACAAACTTATCAGCGGTTTTGACATTACTACTTTACTGTAGTAAACTAAGACAAGGGAGTGGTAACATAGCAGTACCTGCTGCCAAAAGGCAGCATAAAAAGTTCTTCCTAAGCGGTTGGCACTAGTTATAACTTACACTAAGGGAATAGCTAACATTTCAGATTCCTTTCTTCTAAAATGTCTTTCTCTGAAATTCTCAATCCTTTGCTGATAATGAAACATTTCTGGTGGCATGTTTGTGTGCTGCATTGCTGGAGTTCACTACTTGTGAGCGTGGATCCTTTGGAATATTACTATATATTGATGCTACTCTCCCTCGGAGCACCAACTCTGTCAGAGATTTAGTAAATTAACAGAGAAAGACACCTTCGCCATCCTAAAAAGGATGAAATGCGGCTCGCCGACTGACCCCGCATCCTCTCAGATCTTATCTAAAATTGGTCCAGCACTCATTCCTAATTTGACGAACATCCTGAATCTTTCACTATCACAATCCACCGTACCGTCACACTGGAAGAAAGCTATTGTCAGACCTATCTTGAAAAAGCTGACCCCAAAAAACTCGCTAATTACAGACCAATCTCTCTCCTACCCCTGTTTGGCAAAGTAATGGAATCCAACTCTACGGTCAACAACCAACTGTCTAAACATTTAGAAAGTAATAATCTGTTAGATTCATCTCAGTCGGGTTTCCGGTCTTACCATAGCACCGATACGGCTCTGGTTGAGATCTCTGGATGCCAGACAAATTGCCATCCTGATTCTACTTGATTTGTCGGCTGCCTTCGACACCATCTCTCATGGCATCGTTTTGGAGCGACTGTGGGAGTGTGGTGTTGAGGGCCCGCACTACAATGGTTTAAGAGTTACCTGCCGGAACGGTCCTCCAAGGTGCAGATAGGGGGTTTCTGTTCCAAAAGCCAAACCATAGACAAGGGAGTTCCCCAGGGATCAATTTTAAGCCCCACACTTTTTAAGCTATACGTGTCGCCTTTGGCTAAAATAATCAGAGCCTACGTCTTTGATATAGTGTCCTACGCCGACAACACACAATTGTTGATCACTCTCGCACCCATTCCCACCAATACGCAACACGGATTTAAACTGTGCATGTCATCGGTCAATGACTGGATGTCAAATAATCATCTACTGCTCAATGCGAGCAAGTCAGAAATCATGCTCTTTGGTGATGCGCAACACATTTGGACCACTGACAGGTGGCCGCCCTCACTAGGGCCGTGCCCCCCGCCCAAGACAGCAGTCCGCAATCTGGGAGTTGTAATGGACAATAAACTTTCCGTGGCCGACCACGTTAACTCCATGGTACGCACCAGCTATGGCTTAATGCATTCCCATAGGAAAATCTTTAAATGGATGCCCCTGTGCTCTTGGATGCCCCTTGTTCAGGGACTAATCATCAATTGCTTGTATTATGGTAACGCGCTGTTCGCATCCATAAACGAAAAGCTTTTGATAAATCTTCAAGTTCTGCAGAACACCGCTGCAAGGCTGCTCCTAAATCCCCATCGGATCCCAGTCTGAAGACCCTCTACTGGCTCCCTATAAGAAGGAGGGTTATCTTCAAATTAAGCTGTCTGGTACACCAAACATTAAACAATAATGGACCAACCTATTTAGCAAAGAAACTGACCAAACATCAGCTAGTTAGAACCCTCTGCTCCGCCAGTAAGCATCTTTTAACCACCCCCAAGGTCCGCACTGTAAAAAACGGAGGCCGGTCCTTTTCCAGAACTGCACCTGAGCTATGGAATTCACTGCCGGTAGAGCATCGCCTGGTAACCGACCACAAAAACGTCCGTAAAGCCCTCAAAACGTGGTTATTCTAACACTCTGCCCTGCCCTGTTTTTAGCTTCTGTCTTCGGCGAAATGCTATGAGACCTAAGGGTGATATATGTGCTCAATAAATACCAAATACATACATACATACTAAGCATTCTGTTTCATACGACTCACTTGAAAATCACACAACTAGCTCAGTCCTTAAACTTATCATTAGGTTTAGATATTACACCCAGTCAGTAGGTAGCCGATAGTTGCATCCTAATGAAAATTCGGATTCCAGGTTTTAAATAGAACAAACATCTCTATCTGTATTTCCCCTGGAATTAGGTTTGGAACTCATGTTTGTTATAATGTTGTAGTGACTGTCTAAACCCGGTGTTATGTGTTCTGATTGACATTTCCAGGAGCAGTTGTTATTCTGTTTGTCTTGGATGGTCGTAAACTTTTGTGACATTCATTCCCCTTTTGGCTAGGAATTACGTTTTTAATGAATATATGCCACATCTCACCCTCTGATGCTTTCCTGATATAGGTTTAGTTCTTGATGTATATGAACTTGAAGCTGTTAGTACTCTTTTTGTTCTTTGTTTTTTAGATTTTATAAATAAATATTGAAAAAAAGCATTTGATTGAAACAGTTTAGCATATTGGTTTTCTTTCCATTGCAGCCTGCATATGGTTTGTCTGCATATGTTTGTGTTGACATCTAAAGACTAAAATGTCTTTCGTAAGGGAGGTGGTAATACAGATACTGAAAGAGAAAATGGTAATGTGTGATATATAATAAGCTGTAAAGCAAATCTTTCTATACGTGAAAATAATGTTGCTGGTCACCTCAATATATCATAAATAAACTTTGCCTCTGTCCTTTTTCCTTTAAGTCACAAAGTCCATGGTGCCTTCTAATATCTTAATAGTATACTCTGGGGTTACTTTTGGTAATATATTTTGAAAGAAATTGTGCGTGCATGCATGTTTGTGTGAGAAGATGCCTCTAAAGAAAAAAGAGGATAGATAGCACAGGCAATTCATATCTTGATTCTTTCATTTAGCCCAGTTGAAATTGGATATTTCTCCATGCCCTGAGAACCCAAGCTACTGCCTAACTCCTGAGTTACTGCAAGTTAAGGTCTATCCTGATACTAGAGTGAGACCTACGCGGGAGATCTTGGAGTTTCCTGCAAGAGATGTATATGTTCCAAATACAACTTACAGGTAAGATGGTACCTACATTTAAAAGGAAATTAGCAATTAAGAGATTGTTTTATAGAATATTGAGTTCTCTTGAATATATATTGTTCTTCATAATTTACAGATGTTTCTAATGCATTGAAAGTAGGGCATTTGTCATTTGAAAATAAATGCTGACCGCCTAGGTATTTTGTTCTACGTACTAATATCTGTAAATTAGGACTTCCTGGAATAACATATTTGAGACGCTGCTCAAGACATAGATCTAACTTTCTCACACACTATTTATGTCATAGTTGTACTTCAAGTAACCAGTACTAGTCTTCAAATGTTGCCAGAAGATGACCCGTTACAGCATTAGGAAGGCCACGTGAATATAGCATGGTTTCACCACCAAATAAATATTTTAAAATTTTTTGAGTGATGAATATCTCTTGCAAATAGGTTACAGAAAAATAAAACACCCTTGGCGGTTATGGTGTGCTAGGTTTTCTGGATTTCTGTGTAACAAAATGTTACGCACAGTTCTGCTACAGCATAACCCACTTGCTTTATTAATAAAAGAAGTGACATATCTCTAAACTGCGAAGGATATTTGTTACGTCAGCTTACGTGATTGTGTAAGTGTTTTTTCTACTTTTCAGCTGACCAGACATGTTTTTAATTTGAATTTCACCACATCTAATTGGAGCCTTCGTTCATTCTGAGCATCTTTGTCAGTGAGCCAAAACTAGACGTGTCGCAGTGATTAGTTACTCACGCTTACAGAGTAATTTACATCAACCAGATTTTTATCAACACGCAAACATACCTAAAAAATTATGATATTCACTGACGGATTTGGAGAGTCGCTCATCAGCATTAACTGTATGCAAGGGATATCTTATATACATCCTGTTGTCATAGTAACAATTTTCAGCGGATGCTCTGTACAATCTATCTGTATGATATTTCTGTTGTCGTTTCTTCTTGTCTTATAAAAGACTGCTTTAACACTGAGTGTAACAGCCAGAGTTTCATCCCCAGCGCAGTTTAATGTTAATTCAGCTATTCTCTCCTACTCAGGTGACTGTTTTTTTCAATGCAATTAAATCCATATGGATTTTTTTTAGGATTGCTAAGTTATGTCCTGTCAAGTGTGTTGTGAGGAGATGTGTCTGTTCTGAATTCACTTTTCTTTTTCTGGGGCGATCCATTTTAGGGATTCATGTAGTTGATAAATAGTGGAGCTGGAAGCTTTACGATTTGAGTTTTGGGTACACCATTCAGTGTTGTTCGTGGTCTATTCATTTATACTTTAATTGTTGGGCTTTGTGCGACCCGCTTTCATCACTTTAAACTGAGTTGCTTTTATCAGCAGAGATTAGACCTAATTTCTGTCGTCGTTAATTGTTGTCTGATTATATATTTTGTGTATTTCCTTTGGCCCCTGACACCCTTTGTACTTGCTTTATACACTTGCGCTGCACTGCAGGTAACTCGATCACTATCATGTGTCCAACCCCTTGTAGTTGGCTTTGTGTGCTTCAGAGTAATCAGTGGTGCTTCTCTTGACGTGCAATGTGTACTGGGTTCTAGGGAATGAGTAGAGGAGGAGGCTTATTCCTTCACTATTGTATTGCAGCTTTTAGGCTATGCAGATTTTCTAGAGGTTGTTAGCTTCTTGTTCAGTATTCCTAGAAAGTTATTTTAGCATAGTAAGCTAGCCGCGGTTAACAAGAGGCTAAAGTGCAATCAGTGTTTTCATTTAAGCAAGCATTGGTACATTAACCAATGAATAATTCAGCCTGTAATGCAGACATTTTAGACAGTTGCTCTAAGGATAATTCATCCATAGAAAACATATTTTTCATCACCTTTTTGAAACATGCATGTCTTCCAGACCTCAAAAGGTCCCACCAAACGCTTTAATAATTCCTTGTTAAACGTGATTTAAATAGTGTGTGTCTCTGTCTCTCGGTCTTCTAAACCACATCTGCTGAGGATGACTGGCAATACAGAACACTATTTTTAGTGTGAAATGGAGTCAGAACTGCTAACAGTCTATCTCAGGGTCACAACAACTGGCCCTTCTTTGCTTAGTGAGGTGAGCATTGGCATCATGCAACACAGCTGACTGTAGCTTGGATTAATAGACGAGCAACTTATATTTCTTTTTGTAAGCTAAAAATAACAAATTCTGAATCGAACTTGGGTAATAAACGTTATCATTTTTGTAAATTTCATGACCTAATCTAACTTTTGATTTCCGCAAGTGAGAAATCAGTTCACCCAAGAACCAATCTAGCATTTTTTTCTTTCTTAAAATACAAGTCAATCAATCAGTGCTTGTTAAGTGCGGCAATTCACCCGTGAGGGTCTAAAGGCGTTCTTGACCTCTTCTTTTTTTGTATGACTCTTAATCTCCATATACTATCCATCTTGTTCTTCAGCTGGATGCTAAGTGTTCAGATTTAAATGAGGATATTTTGCTTACTGTTCCAGGGCTTCACAGTTCCCTTAATTCTTTTGCCTAAATTTTTTTATTGGAATTCTTGATTATTACTATGGAAGCTGAATGGATATTGTGGGGTTCCTTGTGCACTAACTACTAGGGAGTTTTGGAAGTGTAAGATGGGCTGTGGGGGAAGACATTTGTTATCAAGTAAAGTTCAGAATCACTGTTAGTCATTTTACCTCCACTAGCTCCTAGACAACCAGTCTTGGTATACTCCTGTCTTTGATATGATTTCTCACAATAAAGAACATCTTCAGTGGTCAATGAAACACATTTATGATCAACAGGTTTGGCGTTGGCTGCCATTCTTTTGACTTTGTCAATGCTTATTATGCTTTGACATGATATTTGCAGACCTTTATGTTGTGAGGGCTGCCGGACTCTTACTAGTGTAACAGAAAATTGGTAGTAGCAAAAATATTGTTTGATCCTAAAAAGCAAACATTGCCATGGTACTGAATGGTAACTGCCTTGTGGGTGGATATGGTTCTTGTAAAAGAGCAGAATCCTATCACTCACAGTGAAGCGTGGGGTGTCTGTGTGTGTTTTGAAGTAATTTATACAGTCAAAAAGTCTCATGATTGCTCCAGAAAATTAAATGTCATACATTTTAGGCCTGATTATGTCAATGAAAACACGTTTCAGAGAAATGCATATCTTTGGTATTAAGATGGTTCATGTTTTTTTAGCACATCTATGTCATTTACTTTTAATTAGTAACTTGATTATATATTTTGTTGTGGATGTGTGAGCTCAGTTTATAAATACATGAGATATTGCAGTGTATGTTCGCATTTTAGTACATGTTTATGCTCTACCAATTTCCTTAATTCATGTTTAAAGCTCGATCTAAACTGGTAAAAAATCAATGTGATTTAGGTGTTACATAGAATCACAACATGGCTTTTCACCTATACATTAGACAGCTGTAGCATATAAAGTGATGTGGAGTTAGAGAAATCAAAACAGGGCACAGAAAGAACTCGGTTGCAAAGAGTCACAGCACAAAGTATTTATGCACCTATGTAAATACTTATGTTTGTGCTTGAATATTAAATCCAGATCTGTAAACTTTTCTAATGCTTCTCAATTTGTTTGAGTTGTCAAGATTTTGCTATTCGAGTGCCCCATTTTGCACAGGATGGTCTTACGTTACAATGGAAAGAAGAAGTGGTCTGATCAATCCTTTTTGAGACATTGAGAGACTTTTATTTGGTGTGTCCTTTTGGAAGTCAGTTCTAGGGTAGAACCTTTGTTGAAGCTAAAGAGAGTGCAAAGTTATAGTAGTTAACTGGTAGGAAGGGTTTGAGGTGACAAGTGTGGGTGTCTTTGTCATTTACACTGTGGAGGTTGTAATCTCCTAGGAAAATCTGATCACAAAACAAGAGGATTTGGTCAGTTCTTTAATCAACAAAACCATCAATAAAACTTGTTTGGTTGTCAGGTGAGCAGTATAAGATGTTAATTCTTCAGTGGTTAAGGAGTCATATTAAAAATGTTCACAGTGGACCTTTGGAACTAAAGGTAGTGATTTGAGTTAATCAGTGTGCATTTAATGGACACTTTGTTGGTAAAGGTAAACCCACCCACCATTTTCTTTCTGAAGTATTGAGATGGGGATGCTGTAGCCTGTTGGTAAGATAATTGTATGGTGGGTGACAGGAGCAAGGTTTCCATGAGTACAGATCAGAAAGGCCACCATCATAAATTAGGGTAGCTGTGGAAGTTGCATTAAAGACCACATATCTACAGTTCAGGAGGGCAGCTGTAATGTGATGTGTAGCTGATGAGTCACTATGTTGAGAGGCAGATATTCTTCAATGGTTGGTTTGCAGAGTGGCATTTGTGATTTGAGCATGTAGCTGTAGACAATGTGTTCATAAGATGTGTTGTGAATATATCATCACAGAGTATTTGGTATTGTGTGTGGTGAGTTACAAGTGTTAACCTCCCTTCTACTGGTGGAAGATTTTTGGGCCGTCAGTCATGGTGCCGGTGTTAACCTCCCTAGTACTGGTGGAAGAATTTTGGGCCTTCAGGGCGGCGAGCAAGTGTCAGTATGATGCACACCTACAGGTCAAGAAAGATACTTTGAGCAAAGAGGGTAGTGCTTGTGGAGAATAAAAAGTATTGTTATGCGCTACAGGGCCATTGCGTGCTTCCTTTACAGAATTAATAAAGTACCTACTATAAGACGCGCATGAGCACTGCTTCGATAGTGTTTCCTGTGTGAGCCAGGCAGTTGGGTTGACACACGAAGAGGACAGCGTAAGAGTTGAGCAACAATGATCACTAAAGACCCTGCATTCCAAGGGCAGTGCAAAACAAAGGAGGACTTGAGTTCGACATGGAAAACAAGGAAGACACTATTCCAGAAGGCAGAGGTCATACCTGCCGGACATGCGGCCGCGGGCATTGAAGATGAGGGAAGATCGAAGGAGGGAAGTGTGCTTTGTGAGCATGTCAGAAAGGAGAAGGATGAGTACTTTGGAAAAGTTTGTAAGGGAACAGTTTCTAGTCATGTTAGTCACTGTGGGAGCTTGTCAGGTAAGGACTCGGTGACCAGCAGTCCATGGGCGTATCTCAAGGAAACAATTGGTGAACTTTTAAAATGAACTCGTATGCAACAACAAAAAAAAAAAAAAGGAACTTAAAAACCCCGGGTCCCCATTTGCTAACCACCACTTGGTAATCCTGTATTAATCAACATTCAAGTTACACCAAGTGGATCTGACTCAGTTTTCCACTATCTGTATATTTATGCTCCTATTTTTGACCATCACAATTTATCATTTTAGTGCCCTAGCCACCTCTACCCCAAACACCACTCCCTGGTTAACGTTCAGGTGGGTCAGTGTCTCCCCCAGAGGTTTTGTGAAACCCAATAAAAAACAGAAGCTTACTATTGGACGATTGAGCTTTTTCTCCCGTCATGCAGTGCAGATTTGTGAATCTGGCTGCACAATCACTAATCTCCTGCTCTCAACTTGCTTGCAGGTGACAAAAACATTTTTGTTGCCATTGTCATGAGTCATACCAAGCACCATTTTGGGAACATTTTAACGAAAAAATGTCATAAGGTGGCATTGTGAATCTACCATTACCCCCAATGCCCATCTGCGCCCTCCCCAGTGGCGATAAAATAAATATATATAAAACTATTTTTATTTCGTGATTCACAAATCCTATGCTGGATTCTGGCCTCTCGTTGACCCTCCTGGTGTTTCAGGATTCACAAATCTGGCACAGGATTAAAATGTTAAAAAAATATTTTTTACTAAGTATTCAGTGCACTATGGCTGCACTTGGTCAGTGGCCACACATGGGTTTTTGTAGCCCATGGTGTCTTGGAATTGCATGGCCTTGCGCATTGGGGTTGGCCAAACAATTTCAGTTGGGCACAGGCCCTTGCCACCCACTGCCTACCCTGCTGCACGTGAAAGAAGTATATGCGCAGAAAGGATTGGCTTCGAGTGATGTGTGATGTGATGTGTGTGGGCAAAAACAAGGCGTTGCTGGCCAGGCCCAGCTAAGGGAGTACGTGGCTGGGTTTTACCACCCGCTGAGGGTTGGACGTACAGACTGGCTGTAGACCAATCCCTGGGGCCAATCCCCATGCTGCATGGCCAAAGGCAGTGTTCAGCAGGGCTGGCCGTCCATTGCTGGTTGGGTGCAGGGAACTGTTGCTTGTGGTACACGGTTAAATGAGATGAAAAATCCACTGGAAAAAAACAGATTAAAGTGAAGTTAGGGTTAAACTTGGTTAGGACACATTCATGTATGTTTAATAAAATCTTAAAAATTCACTGAATAAAGAGTTAAAGTGACTTTATGGTGGTGAATGAAAACCTAAATCCCATTGAAATTCACAAGCTATGGTTAGCGCCACAATCTATAACTTGCACAACAGGCATTGAAACCATAGCTTGCGGTTATTACTCAGTGGAGGTTGCCACTGTGTGACTATGGTTCAACCGCATTGGGCCCCAGAATGTACTGCCATTTTGTATTTATCTCTCAAATCCCTTTTGACTGGAGGACTTCCTGCTGTTCAAAATAAACAACAACAAAAAGGCAAACCACAAGCAAAGACCAAGACCTTGCACCCATCCCTTTATGCGCATCCCCAAAGGTCGTGCACTGTGGGGATCCGCTACAAACTGGGAGAGAAGGAGCAGAGAGCCTGTCCTCAGGAAAGGCTCTGCATATAACACCCATGGCCAAAAGCTGTGCACCATGGGGATAAACTGACAGCAGGGGTATGGCACATGGCCTGGCCAGGCCCGTTGTGAAAACCTCGCTGCGCAGGTCTTGCGCAGTGGAGGCTGGCTGATGGCAGAGGATTGTGGCCTCAAGCCGGACCCTCCATCGAACCCCACTGCATATAGGGGATGGCAGTGCAATGCAGGAGTAGTCTGACGAAAGTGGGAAAGGCACAAGAACTGGCAGTACCTGCAGGCTGCAGATCAAAGCTTAACGGATGGTAGAATGCCGGGCACAGAGCCTGGTTAAAGGTTGCTATTGTGGGTGGCTGAAGGACTTGCCCAGCAGGGGCTGGCTGATGGCAGAGCGTTGGTCCGCAGGACTTGGTGGCTCGCAGCAGGTTGGATGCAAGCCCTGCAGCCAACCCCCACTTTGCAAGCCCAAAGACTGTGCTCAGATGGGGTTAAAAATTAAGTACTTAATTTAAAAAAAAAAACGAAATTCACAAAACCATTTAAAAATGGACTTATGGTTCTGGCTTAGACTCGACAAATCTTTGAAATTCACCACTTATGATTACCACTGGTCATAACCTGTGTTGGTCACTATGATCAAAACCCCAATTTGCAAACATTTCAGAAACGAAGGAAATAGCCCAAAAAAAATAACAATTTGGCCAGTGGTTCAAGTTATGTTTTGTCCATTGGTAATCATAACTCTGGAATTTCACTGCTATGTCGTGTTTGAGCCAGAACCGTACTCGGGTTTATACTTTACAGAAAAAAAGTTGTAAGCAAAAAAAATTGTTTTCAATGGAAACTCTAAACTAACCATATCTACAATGACTGCTGTTGATTTATATATATATATATGTATGTATATATATATATATCTGTGACGCATGATCAGGTGATCAAGGCCGCTTGGACGGCCGAAACGCGTCCTGACATAAGAGGAGATTAAATAAAAATAATGCTGCAAAAGTCGGTCTACACTGGTGATTTCTGCGCGCAAGCGGGAGAATATCGCTAGTTGCTGTGAGATATATATATATATATAGTTCGGTCTGTTAGTCAAAGGGATGTGGTCGTGTTGAGCTCTTTTCACGGTTTTATTTGAGCTGCTTGAATTAAGTTTGCAGTGTTCTTCACTCTTTTCAAACGGATATCTTATTCTCCTTGCAGTAACCCCTAATCAGTAATATCAACTGGTATAATGCAATACGCTCATGAGAGGAGTTGACATTTTCCTTGAAGGTTAAGAGCTGTATAGCTTTGTAGCATAAGTAACAAAAACTAATTACTGCCATATGTAAATGATCAGTCCCGCGGGTAGTAAATTAAACCAGTTGAAGGAGTCTGAAGGAAATGTGTTTTACTATCAAATAAATAATTAGCGTTTTCTTTCAAGGTGATACACAGAGAAGGTCTAATTTTCCAGAGCGTCATTTTCTCTGCATAACGTAGGGCTCAATAAGCATCTAAACTGAAATTTTATAAAGATAAATAATTCAGTGTGTCTGTATTATTCAATTTTCTATAAAGCAACACAATAAATATATTCATAGATGTCTGTTGAATTTTTACTACATGTTAGAAAACATGTTTTTCAAGTGATTTTTGCATTTTAAAGAAATTGAAAGGCCCAAAAAATTTCTTGAAAAGTTCAGTTTGAAGAACACCTTTAAGCTGTGAATTTCAATTTCATGCACACTCGTAATAGATTTTCTGCAAAAAGAACAATTAATGGACAGAATGTTGGACAATGTTAAACTTTCCCCCCATTACAGAGATCTGGGCCTAAATTCATCATTTGTTTTGCTCTCCATGCCATCCCTGTTTAAACCCAGCCAAATGCAAATCAGTCTTGACCCTGTTCCCCATGGGAACAGTCCAGCCTGAACTGCCATGCCACATTCTCCCTAGATGGCAAACCAGCATCCTAGGACTAGTTTCAGAGTTTCACCCCATATGAGCCAGGCTAGCTTGACTCCAGTGGCATGGAGAGCACGGGACCCACGTCTGGGTATACCCGCCCCACTCGGGGTAACACATGCAAAAAAAAATGGCTGGACAGAATATTGAACAATGTCAAACCTTCACCACAGTACAGAGATCTGGGCCTAAATCCATTGTTTTTGCTCGCCATGCCATTCCATTTTAAACCCAGCCATATGCAAATCAGTCTTGACCCTGTTCCCCATGGGAACAGTCCTGCCCGAACTGCCAGGCCAAGTCCTCTCTGGACCGGAAACTAGCGTCCTGGGGCCGGTTTCGAGGTTCCACCCCTTATCACCTAGGCTAGCTTGACTCAAGTCGCGTTCAAAGGCGACAAGGACCACCCAATTCACGCGGAACCAGGGTACATATTGCATATCAAAAAGTAATGGTGCTTGTGGAAATAATGAGAAAAGAATCCTAGTATTTATAATAATGATACTAATTCAGCACAGTGGCAATAATATAGGAAAAGATATACATATTTTTCAAAAAAGCACTTAGAAAGGCCAGTAAGTAAAATGCATTGTAATTTATATATCGAAAATGTGAAATATGTCCAAAAAATGTGTACGCTGTCCCAAGTGAAAAGTGGAACCTATATACAAAAGTGACAGGTTGTGACATACATGACGGTTTAAAAAAATACAGGAGAGCAAAAAGCAACCATCTAATCAATTTGACCTATGAATTGAGGGACATTGATCCCCCCTCTCCATTTGATCTCAGGTGTCCCTCAACATCTTCGACATACCTGCATAGCGAACTATTGAATTCAGCCTCCGTCATTGTTACAGGAGACTGTGAATAATTATTATAAATTGATTAGATAGTCGCTTTTTGCTCGCCTGTATTTTTTTAAACCTTCATGTATGTCACAACCTGTCACTTTTGGGGCAACCACCTGGATGCCATCTCACTAGCGGCGCCTCACCGCATCTAACACCATAGAGGGGGCTTTTTACTGGCGTGGCACTACTTTGTAAATGGGACAGTGCCTGTGCCTGCCTGCTCGATTTCTCTTCACCCACCTCCCCAGAATATGGCGGGGTGGGGGGAGTTTTTTGGCTTGACAGGGAAGACTGGACTGCTCGTGCCCTCCTCGTGACCAGCCCTACGGGTGAGAGAGGTGAGGCGGGTCCAGACGTTCCTGGGGCTAGGCAGTACTACACGACAGGGTCTTTGCAATTCCTCAGTGTGCTCCGACACACTATACACTTGCTCAAAGTGGCAACATCATTGCTGTTGGAGGTGCGTGAGGCGCATGGCTGACAAGGGTCTCCCATGGATGAGCGGGTCCCTGCAGAGCCTGCGTGTGCCGCCGCCGCACCTGGTTTTCTGGGGGGTCCAGGGGCCTTGTGGGTCTCATGGGTAAGTGTATGTTGACATGAAAGGTCCCCTTCAGTGTAGCCCCCTTCCCTCAGTGTGGGACTTGCCATCTAGCTTCAGCAGCAGGCGTGGCTTTGTACGCCCCATGGGGAGAAGAGGAGTTGGGGCCCTCAAACCTTGAGGCGCCAGTGCGTGGAAACCATGGACCGCCCAGGCAAGGCACCCAGTCAGGAGGCCTTGCTAAAGTCCCTCAAGGAGGAAAAATTAGGCAAGACACTATAAGCGATTGCAGACACAAGACGGGACCTTTGCAGCCTGGTCGATGTAGTTGCAATTGACATGGGGCTGCTTTGGGAGGTCAAAAAGCTCAAGACCTGAGTCGACAACGTGGAGAATGCCATAACAGAATTGCAACCTGGCCTAAGTGACTTAGAAAGCAAAATCTGATCCCTCACCGCTGAAGTCCAGAAACTTGAAGGCAGGACAGAGGACTCTGAAGGGCGGTTCCGCTGCAACAACTTCCACATTGTGGGCTTCCCGGAAGGGGCGGAGGGGACTGACTCCACACAATTCTTCGAGGTCTGGCTGCTAAGGCCAGTGGCACTCGTTAAATTATCGCCTCACTTTCTGAATTAGCATGCCCATCAGGTCCCAGCATGCAAGCTATCTATTGGGAGCCCCCCTTAGGTCTGTGGCGGTAAGGTTGATAAATTATCGAGGCAAGGAATCCATCCTACAGTGTACCAGCTCTGCTGTCCCACTCCTCTATGAGAATGCCCACTTATACCTCTTTCAGACTACACAGTGGCAGGTTGAGGGGTTTTCTTCTAGTATGCACAACATAGAGCACACAGTGGGAAGGGGCCTAATGCATGTGGTCACTTCTCCTTGCAAAATGCAACTCGTAGACGAGGTTTGCACAATCCTCTACACCTCCTTATTCCTCTGTGCTGTCCAGTTCCCCTCACTCTGACTCTCTGGACACAGTGATTGACTATGGCTAAAGTGGGAATACAAACGTGGAATGTGAGGGGGATGGGGCAACCTGGAAATGACATGCAGTGCAACAATACATGTGGTGAATGGGAGTACAGATAGCGCTCCTCCAAGAAACTCATATTGCCAGAGGTGAGGAGTGTCGCTTACAGAAGTGCTGTTGGATGTCTACTCATTCTGGATTTGCAAGTGGAGCACTCATATGGGTCCCCCAAGGGTTCCATTTCGAATGAGGAGATAGACCCCACGTATTGGTGGCGGGCCAACTGGACGGCAAGCCACTGTTGCTGGGGATTATCTATGCACCAAACACAGCGCAGTTTTGCGTTGCATCCTGGATCCGCAGATAGACTCGTCACATTTCCTGCTATCAACCTCATTGGTGGTGACAGCCGCCACCTGCCTTACTGAATGGCTTTCTCATTGGTCCCTCCATGACAGTTGGCGAGTCCCACACCCCGGGGCTCTGGAGTACTGTTATTATTCAGCCCCCCATGAGCTGCACGTGTGGTTAGACCTCATCCTTTGTCACTCCACTCTCCAAACACAGGTTACCAGGGCTGATTACCTTGGGAAAACATTATGTGATCATAACCCACTACAGTTACTTCTTGGATGGAGGATGCCAAGACCCTCAGTTCCCACTTGGCGGCTTCAGCCAACTGTGTTAAAAGACCAGGTCTTCAGGGAGGAGAGGAGAGGGGTAGTAACACATTATTTCAAGGCCAACTGGGGTTCAGCCACCTCGAACAAATCGAATGGGAGGCGCTCAAATTGGTAATCAGGGGTCAATGCATTCGGGATGTGGTAGGGTCTAGAGCAGTTTTGCATAGTGACCTTATGCAAACTTGGGGGCCACTTGAAGTAGTGGCCCGCTCAAATCTTGACGAGCAGCGCACCCTAACTGAGGCGTCAGGAATCATGCACGCCTGATAAAACAGTTGTGCTACTTGGACTTTAAGGCCTATCAGGCCAAAATGCATGCTGACTGAGACAAATCGCGCCGATTTCAGGAGTGGCTCCTCCGCAGTGTGACACTCGCAGGCCCCATCACGCTGATTAGAGCATCCCAGACTCATACACTTACTGCTCAAACTGACATCCACTCGGCATTCTTAACACACTATTAATCGATATATGACCCTTCACCCATTGATCGGCAGGTACACATTGAAGAGTTCCTATACAATATAGGATTACCCACCCTCCATCCCCTGGATAGGGAGACCCTGAATGCTCCTCTTACTCTTCAGGAAAGACTCAGGTGGTGCAATCGGAGGTGCTGCCATGCAGAAGATCGCCTGTTGAGTTCTACAAGACCTATGAATTACTCAAGCCTGGTAGGAACCCGATGGATGTTACTTCTTATCATCCTTTATTCATGTTGGGAACGGATTATGAACTACTCAGTAAGATCATAGTGGTCCGCCTCTTGGAACACATGCCTCATCTGTTGCACTCAGGCCAAATGGTTTCATCCCAGCCCGTCAACTTAATCTCACCCCCGTTTACAGTGAGTAGAGGAACCTGCCAAGGATGCCCCCTCTCACCGCTTTTATTCACTCTTGCGATGGAGCCGTTATCCCCGCTGCTCTGACAATGCAGTGAGGAGTGGGGAATCCCCCTGACTGAGGGTGTGCACACAATCTCATTTTAAGCGGATGACTTGCTCATCTACATCCAAGACTTCTGGGAATGGATCACTGGGATTGCAGAGAGCCATGAGGAGTTTCGTAAGGCCTCAGGGCTAGGCGTTAATTGGTCCAAGTGGTGTGCTTTCCCACTCTGAGGGGGCTGTCCTCGGCAACAACAAATGGTAGACACCCACTTAATGAAATTGGAGCCTAGCATGTTCCTATACTTTGAGATCTGCTTGTGCCACGATACGCAAGATCTCATCGATGGGAACCTTACTACAGCCATATCCTTCCTGTGACTTCAGATGATTTTTTGGAGCACCTTACCACTCGTGGTTCAAGGGAGACTATTGTTATCTAAAATGATGATGCTTCCCCCGCATCTTGTATTTCTTTCATAACCTTCCATTGCATATCTCATGATCCACCTTTCGGGCCCTACCAGTCGCACTGGGAACCTTCTTATAGAATAGGGGGAGGAGACAAGTTGCACTAAGGAAGTTACAACTGCCCGTAGATGGGGGTGATTGGGGCCTCCCAACTTCGAACATTATCATCTGGCAGCGCAGCCACAGTGGCCTGCGAGATGGCTGGCAGGGCGTCAGACAGAAGAGCTAGGTCTGCCAACTGTAGCCCCAGCACAGGCAGTGATTGGCCGCATGCTGACCGCACAGGCAAAAACTCCCAGGAGAGTCCACCAACTCACTTCGTGCAGCATACAGAAGCTACTGTAGAGGGTTACGACTCATGCCGTCAATCACTCTGTACTACTCGAAAATCAAACTGAACACTATTGACCCATTTTGTGCATCACTTGGATGAGAGGGAATGGTTGAGGCTGGGGTGGGGACGCTGAGTGACTTGTTCCGGGGTTGTGCACTTATTCCCTTTGCCCAATTGCTGGAGGAATGTGAACTACTGGCTGGACACTTCCTAGCCAATGGCAAGCTGTTGGCTGAACTGGGTCAGTTGTGCGGCAGCACAGACTCTGAACCATCGCAACACCCGCTCCTGCATACTCATCACATTATGGGTAAAGGGCATAGGCTCATTACCTGGTTCGCATGGGCATTAGCACATACCACGCTAGACCCTTTACAGGTGACACGTCAATGCTGGGAAAGGGTTATAGGCTGAGACTTTACACCCAAAGATTGGGAAAAGGTCGTGCATTATCCAAGGAAAGTGTCCCATAATGCTAAATTCCAGTATATACAGCACAATAGTCTTCACATGGCCTACCTTACCCCGGCAAGCCTGCATAAAATGTTTGGATCTTCTCCACTCTGCCCCCAGTGTCGCTCACTGAATGCTGATATAGCACACATGTTGTGGAGCTGCTGGCGGCTATGGACCTCTGGCAGGCGGTTGCAGGGGCAATGTTGGAAGTGACAGGCAGCAAGGATTTTCTCACCATGGAAGGGGTGGTATTGGGTACATTCAAACAGAAAAAAGCACATGCTGCAACTAACTGATTTCTCGACTTGGCCATCCTCATAGAACGGCGTTCCATAGCAATGAATTGGAAGGCGCACACCCTCTCAACCATACGCCACTGGTGCCTAGCAACGATTAAGTGGGGGCAAGGCTGAAGCAGTAGCACTGAGGAGGGAAGAGGTTTGGGGGCTACATAAGGTCCCCGTAGCCACCTTATGGAATGGTCTCCTGCAGGAGATCCAGACATTCAAAGATTCCCTGGTAGATTAGACAGAGGACATCTCTCATTTTTCATCCTTCGTGTAGGACTGCTTGCTGTCCTGCCGGTCCCTCACATGAGGGATCAACTGGTCTCCCTTCAACAGACCCGGGTTCTGTCCACTAGGAGGTATGAACCTGCCTGCTGTCATGGGCGGTAGGGGGCAGAGGTGAAATACGGAAAACAGCACACCATTCACTATTCTAATCATTAAGGAGTGCAGTGGGGGTAAAAATGTCATGGCGTTCACTATCTTGATGGCCTAAACCAATGTGGTGTGAAACATTGCTGTGATCTGAAGGTTGACATTGTTATTGTTCTCCCATTTGAGAACTGAACCTGCTGCTCCTTTACCATATACTGGTAATGCAAGAATATTGTCACCGAATTGTAAATTCTGTATCGCAATGAAAATGAATAAAATTGTTTTTTAAAAAAAATGATATACACGGATAAAAGCAGTAAAGTTTGTGAGAAAATGGGTTCATGCAGAAATGACTTCTAAAATGATAGATGAGAGCAAATGATTAGATCTCTAAGTAATTTAGAGTAGAAGACTATATTAACAACCAAAGCCATTCAAAGACAAACTTTACTTAATAAGAGGAGTGACCCACGCAAGTAACATAGAACAATCCTCAGTATAACAAGAAGTTAACAGGAAGAATCCAGGGTTTATTCATATGATACATGATTGTGTCTGTCTGAGCGCTTAATTATTTTGGATGGTCTCCTGTGGAAAATCATGCAAGCCTAGCAATTGTGCTTAGTGTGGCTTCCACAGGAGCTGGGAAAGGTAAAGGAAAATGCACGTCTCTTTGTGTAGTTTGTACACACCCTGAGAAAGTTGCAAAATAGATAATGAAAAATAGGTATAGAGTCAAGATATCTGAGTGGCGACATATAATTAAAAAAAAGGGAGCAAAGGTTTTGTGTCTTGCTTTATAATTGGAACAGTTCCTAGTTTGCAGTTTGAAAAGTTTCTTCTAAATGTCACTTATTCACCTCCACATTTTGTCAAATCACTCATGTTCTCTTCTTTAAATCTTTTCTCAGAACTCTCCGTAATATCTAGAATCTAGTGTGTCTTTCCATATGGGTCTGCTTCTGGGAGCTATGACTTTGTTAGTCTGTTTGCCACAGAAGCAGATTTGCAACGGGGAAAAGGTTCTAAGACTTTCTCAGTTCCACAATTGGACTTTTAATAATATGATGATAATCTTTTGGTTAAAAGAGGTACTGATTGAAATGATTAGTGGTATCAGCAGGTTGATATAACTTTTAATTATAGCAATATGATTTAATTGACCTTGAACATAGATGGGTTACTATCCTTGTTTCAGATACTGAAGAAAAAACAATGGAATTAGGAAAGATTTGGAAGAGTAAAAGAGAATGATAATTACTGTCAATCAGATGCCATCAGAGATTGCTCTCTGATATCTAATGTCACAGTGATCAAACCGGATACATTTTCTTAGAGGGATTATGTGAAAGTTTTTGCTCTTGAAAGCACTTCTGGATTTGGAAAGATTCTGAACTGTAGGTAAAAGTGCTTAGTTGAAATGACCTGGATAAAGATTTTGCCAGAATAAGGCATATTTGTGTGTGTCCAACTTGTTTGCTTGTAGAGTAATTTTAAATTGGGAACTCTGTATGTTGTATGCATGACTACTCATTGCCTGTGTGTCCAAAAACTAGGCTACTGGCCCTGATGGGGTTCCGGTCGATTTATTTAATGACGATAAGGAAGCCTGGGTTAAATCTTTTGACATGTAGTTAATGCAGCCTGGAGATCGGGCCTACTATATCATGGCGAATATCTATCGTTATACCTGTATTCAAGAAGGTAGACAGGTCTGATCAGTGCTTAATTTGTAAAATATTAAGTCCAGGTGCTCAAATATTTTTAGGAGGCCACACCCACGTCCCCCAAATCCACCCGCTTCCTCCAATGGCTCCACCGACTTACTCTATTGGGTCCACACACATCCTAAACTGGTACTGCTAAACGCTAGATGTAATATCACCGTACAGATAGGTGCATGTAGTGCTCCGATGCAGTAAGTAACACTTCACAACACTTGAAACACACTTTTACCAAGTGGGACCCTACAGCACAAGGGGGACCGTTTATCCACATGAACAATTATCACATGGAAGGAACCAAGCATCACACAAGACATTTTTAATACACAGTACTTGGCCTTTTAACACACAATTGTGACGAAGGATCAACTTAACTCAGTGATTCACTGTACCACACAGACATTTGCCACAAGTCAGGCTTTTTACCACACGGATGGAACTTCATCCTTCCACTGGGAACTTTACAACACTGGCATTTGTCAGCTTTTCTCACATGTGTTTCTTAAACAAGACCTTTACTGGAGGGATTAACAGGTGGCCGTTGGCCCTGCGGGCCTTTGATATTACACACCATGTAGCGTCCATAAAGTTTTTTTTCACAGTGAAACAAGACCTCACATATTCAAAACAGGAAAGGGTCACCGAGATTATTTACAATAATATTAATCAGCTTCTGTATTACAATATTGAAAACATACCTCACATTCTCTGAATATTAGATGAAAACGCATTTAGAATTTGGGAGAGTGTGCTTGGGCCCCTGTCTGTAACTTGGCTGAGGAGGGCATGAAAGAGCTGAAACTGGATCATAAAATCCAAACCTGTTCTGAACAGGGTCCCACAAAATTAGTTTGGCCCAGGGACCGCAAAATCCTTATAATGTTCCTGATCTGTACTTCCTAAAACTCAAGCCTCCTCCCTCAGTTGTATAAGTATTAAGTGTGAGTGTCAAGTTGAATGTAGCTGGGAGGCGCGGTGTTTTGTCTGAAAACGTTCAAACACTCACTTTTATCATGTAGGTAACCTGGGCGTCGTAAAATAGCAGCTCCTTGCAACCATGGATCTGGGCTAAAATACACGTCTGTTAAACTGATTAAATACACAGATAAAATGGTTAGGAATTTAACGTCACAAATAAAAACAGTTTTGACATTAAAATGCACAAGTCCTTAAAAAGAAATATGTACTGCATTGCCTTTTACAAATCAGTGGTAGTTCGTGGCCACACACAGATTAAATACAAGAAAAAATTATGGCAATCGGAGCATTCTTAAATAGTATGTGAACGGTAAAAATGTTCACAATGGGTGTATGTTGTCGGAAGAAGTGACATTCTAGATTTAGCTCATTTTTTGTGATAATATCTTCATTTTTAGGTACGCCTGGGTTGATAGCAATATCAACTGGGGAGAGGATGGGGCCTAACCGCCAGCGCTGACAACCTTTGTGCTGGGGAACCAGATGCAAATCTTTGTGTCAGCTCAAAATCCTGTATTTCAGGGCAAATCATTAATCTCCCTAAGCCTACCAAAAAAAAAAATGAATGCGTCCTTATGTAAACGTAACTTTCGGGTCTAGGCACTCTATACAGCTGCAAAACAAAACAAAAAAATTATATCCTCCTACCCTTTCTCCTGTACGACTGCAGTGCAGCAGAACATGAAAGGAAATGTTGATGAAAAGCATGACCGTTTTTCGCACAGATTGCAGCGTAAGTATAGAAGGACGCTGTGTTGCAAGACTTCGGAAAGAACTGAACTCCAGGATTCACAGAGCGAAAGTGAAACTTCTCAATGCTCTGGCCAAACATCTTTCTATGGACAGTGACGGAATTGAGTGAATCTCGCCCTCTCTCTGCTGCAGACATGGACAAAATTGCCCACTACATGTCCCCGGCGGCCGGCAGTTACAAAGCATAGCAACGCTGTGACAAAAAACAAACTCTGGCGGTGTGGTCGGTCTCATCACGTATGACAGTGACGGCAAATTGGTTGTATCCTACTGCACAGAGCACATGCGGACTGCGCATGACACAATCTAGTCTCACATCCTAGATTGTGCCTGGGCCTGGGTGGTACACTCTCGGGACCTACCAGGCAGATATGCAATGCACCAGGACAGGTAGGTACATTTATTTTAATAATTACTGGGCCCATCGCAGAGGCTAGCAAAATTCAATAGCCTCGCCCTGTTAAATAAGTGCCGGTGTTAAGCACCGGAAAGCACTGGCACAAATTAAGCACTGGGTCTGATCCTAAATGTTACAGAACAATTTCCCCGATAGGTTCCTGATCTAAGATCCTGGGGCGGGTGATGCAAGCCAGCCTGGCTGATTGGCTAGAACAAAGGTGGAATTAGTGCTTACATTTAGATTTGATAATTGGAAAGTATACTGTGGCTGAAAGAGGTCGGATATACTAGCCTTCATGGACTTATCTTGGGCCTTTGATTGAGTCAACAGGGCAAAACAATGGAAGATGCTAATCAATAAAGGCCTTGATAGGAACTTGTCGAACTTCTTACACAATCCCCATTTGAATCTAACTGCTTCAGTAGGATTTCATCTTGATGGGTCATTAGCAGCGTCTTTAAAAATACATAAAGAGGTAAGCCAGGGCTGTATTTTGGCCCCACTATTATTCACCCTGTATATAAACAATCTGAGCATGGCTCTTTGTGGCGCTTCAATTGCTAGATATGGTAGCTATATGTGGGGCTATAAGGATTGTGGTGAGATACAGTTAGTGGAAAATAATTTGATTAGAAGGATGTTGTCTCTCCCACAATCAGTATACAATTTTATTTTGCATGAAGAAGTGGGTTAAACGCATGACTACCCTAGCTTTTCTGTTCAAGAACTGTGTCATAATGTTGTCATATTAAATTTAGGCACTAGTGGTCAAATGTTATTTTACTGTACTCATCTCATTCTGGTGCCACCTGTACACCTATTTTGAATAGTTTCATTATACACTTCAGAAGATCGTTATCATACCTTTCTTGAATGGGATTGTGCTTGCATTGCATTTAGTGTTTTTTGGAGCACCTTAATCAATGTGCCCAATGTACATAATTTAAGATGGCACAATAATTCCAATTTGAGGATTTATAAACGAGGCTTGATTGTGCAGGAAACCAGTCAAAATAGAGAAGTAGGTTGCTATAGAAGAGCAAAGGCGGAAGAGAGTCTGTGAAGTTAAACTTAAGGGGAGGAAAAGCACTCCAAAGTATTAGGACTGAGAAAAAATCAGAGAGACAATATTGAGCACTAGGAGTGGCATTGAGTGGTCAATAGAAAAAGGGAAGCTGATCAAAGATTTTGAGAAGGAATTTAATGACTAGTGAAAGACTAACGGTAAGAGGAGGAAACAGCAATCTTAAAAAGTGCAGGGGAGTAATCTGTCACAAGATCACTTCTAATTTATAATCAATATTCCTGTCAGTGGATATTATTAAGCTGACTGATAGACTTAGTCAGTGGAGAGTGACTTTGTGAATCATACATTTAAAATATTCTCTAGGTACGTAGCCTCCACATTCCTTTGCCAATTGACATTGCAGTGTGGAAAACTGCATACATGAGATTTCTTTTATGCCCAGTGTTGACAAACTCTGTTTCTTTATATAATTGAGTAGTGTGTGTTCTTTAAATATTCAAACAATCCAGACATTATAATCCTAACATTCCAAAAAAGCACAAAAATACAACTATCGTTCATCAACAGTAAAACACCCCTGTATTTAACAGATGGGTTTAAAGTGTTTATTCTTGCATGTTAATGCATTTATTTTTTAATGGTAATTTCTTGCAGTTTTCCACTGAGAAAATCTACCTTAAAGACAAATGTATTTTTGTTATAAATCTGAAATGTCACAAAGCTTATTACAGTACAGTTGTACAATAATGAAACAAATGGTAAGTCAATATGACTCAAATATTATTAGCATTGCATTTTAAAATGTGTAAGTTCAGTTTACCCATTCCTTAAATAGCTGTAAAGTGATGTGATAAATAAGTGTGCAATAATCCTACAACAGTAGAAACCAATTCTATATTCTTACTCCCCAGTGTAATGTTTTAGTGTATCCCGCATTTTATTAATTGTGGTGTGTTAAATCTTACCTATCTCTGGCCAATTTGGTGTTCATGTCAAAGTTAGTTAGAAGGATGCAATGTTCAGCAGGTTGTTTTGGCCTTTTCTTGCATTTCTAAATTGCTTTACATCAGACAGGATATGCATTGCAACCTTGCTTCAAAAACTATGGTACCAGGAAGCCTAATGTACCCAATTGGATTTTAATTCCAATGCTATGATATTATGCCTATGTATTTGGTAGATGGTTAGAAATGCATTGGGCCGTTTATTCAAGTTAGCTGTCTTGGTCTATCCGAAATAGAAATGCTTAGTTCATTTAGAAATGAACTGATAGTGGAATTGGGAAGGAAATCGCTGAATTAAAACTTATTCTTAATGATAAGTTTATGAAACGTTTACTTTTAGCTATACATATATGTATTGGATGTAATTGGCTGCATTACTTTGAGGTAAAAAGTTTGGAGTTCAACATTTTATTTAAATTGACAGGTAATACTTCATTGTGCAATTAATTGTGCTTTGATATACTCAGCATCATTCATGACACCAACATGAATTAATTTATGAATATAACAAATGCCAGGCTTTTTGCAACAATCCGTTGTTCTAATGTTGTTGTTACTCAGTTCAGTTACTCTTTCCTCAACCTCTAAATGTTAAAATCCTCAGTTAAAGTGTGACGGATTTTGCCACAGACCTACTCTTTTACGCACGTCTTACATGTAGTCCTTTTATCAACCTCAAAAATATGAAATGCTGAGCCCAGCATTGCCTGACATGTCATCACCTCTGCCCAGACGTACTCTTCTCTCAAAATCCCCAGCTTATAAATACTTTTCCAATTGTGTACCAGAGGCAGATATGCATTTTGCAAACAGCTGTTACTGTAGTTCCTATTTCCTCTCAATGCTGCACTCTTGCTTATCACAAACCTTATATATTCACCCACTCTTAAGACTTTCTTTGAAATGTTGCTTTCTTTTCATCTGTGCTTCAATAAAAGTATTCTGTCAATGATTTGTGGACTCTGTTAGATGCAGTAATATATTCAGATCTTGTCCAAATACATGATTTTAAGGTGCTGCTTTTAGCTGTTTAATGATTTGTTTTGTCGTCTTTTTTTTAACTTAGAGTATATTATTAACTAATATAACTATAGGTTTTGTCAGGCAGCTGGGATACGTCAAACTGTGATTTTTTGCAAATGATTGCAATACATTCTGGGAAAGTTTGTTTTTTAGCGTGTGATACAGATGTTTGCAAAGACCTGCGAATCAACTTTGTAACTGCTACATATTCATGTACTTACATGACCTGCTCTGCAATACTGTTGCAACAAAGTTGTTACTTGGCTCCTTTCCATGTCGGGGGTCGTAAATGGTGCTTCCAGAATATGTGTGTGACATTACCACCTACAGGGTCCATAAAGTTGCCTTAAAAATAGAGACCTTGACCACATATGAAGAAGCCCTTTGTGTTCCTGAAAACAAACACATGCTGGAACCATAGGTTGAAGGGGAATTTCTAATGAAGATACCCCGTGCTTCAAGGTGTTAAAACAACGCAGTGAGATTGTCTGGTTTGATATAAAATCTCATGGTTCGAATGTGCCTGTATAAGAAAACATGTCACGGAAATCTATATACAGCTCATTATTGTAAGATTAGATGACGATGAGTTAATCAAAGTTTTCCAAATCTGTTGGCTGGATCATAATTTTTGTTGCCCTCAGTGAGTAGAGTCTTCCTTTCTCAGACTTCCAGTAAATTCCTCTTCTTCTCTCATATTTTCCTTTCGATTTTGGCTTCATATATTTTCCATTTAAGTTGGTTTCGCCACATACTTTGTACCACCATCCACCTTAAAAAGATAATACAATGTTAATTCAGAAGCTTCATTTCTCATCATTTTCAAGGTAATCAACTATAATTAATTGTATTATTTTTAACATTTAAATGAAGCAAACGTCAATGTTATATAGTGTATATGTTTTCCTATTCCACGCATTATATTCAATTGCACCCACAATCTAAAAAAGTTAATTTCTTGCTTATACTGGCTATGACTGCATACTTGATCTGCATTTGCCAGTTAAAATATCTCAACCAATGAGTAGGATGATATTTGATAATATAATACATTAGTGCCCTTGAAAGAGTACCCCACCCTAAAAAACTAAAAAACTATTGAATACACTCCAAATGCTATGTTCAACAGGGTAATTGTTTCTACTACAGTGACCGGTGTGCATCCTAAAGTTCACAGTTGCAAAGTCAGGGCCAACCGAGCCTTTTATCATTCAAGGTTTGATAACTTGACAGTTGACCTGTGGTACAGACCCACCTGTGCAATACTTGGGTGTTCCAGTGGGATAACTCTAATTGTGAAACTGATTGTTAATATGATATTGAACCTCTGCTAGGTTTCTGCAGCCGAGGACTCCTTTATTTCTCTAATTCCAGTTGGGCATAGGAACATGGGAAACACTGTGTTTGAAAACCATCCATTTCAATTTAAGATGGGTGTGGTTATCACAGTAATAATGCTAAGTGGCCAAGTAGTCTACCTAAGATGGAGGAGAATGTGTAGCTGGGTCATAAATGAAGACTGAGCCTGGCAAATGCTATGTAGTTCTCTGTAAAGCTGAAACGTTTACATTTTATTTATAAAATTCGTAAAATGTAGAAGCAAAAATATAAAGCTAACTGATCCTGCCCAGAGATGTTGAAATCCAGTCTTTTGCTTTGCATCCCCGCACCCTGTAGATTACTATATAGATGCAGCACTCATCTATGTTAACTTTAGATATGCAATACCTTATATGTGCTCTGAGTAACATTACCTGAGTAGCCTTCTGGACAAGTGTGCTCTCCTTGGATATTACTTTTGTGGTCTGCTGTATTAAATCTCATTAGTTGTTTCTCGGTCAGTGCGTTTGGAATGTTTCCCGACGTCTCAGACAGGTGAAGGCTGTAGTCTGTTTCCTTGTTTCCTAAAGTGAACATGTACTCGATGTAACGCTTGTTATTTTTCCAGTCTTCCATCTCAATCCGTAAAGTATGCTCAGTTTGCTGGGAAATTGAATGCATCTTAGCCAGTCCCAGCCAGAATTCCCCTGCAAAGGGCACATGGATAGCATGTTTCGTTAGTAGTTTTGTTCACACCTAATAATTTTAAAAATGCCAATCAAAATGTTTACATGGATGTCCAGAACCATTAGCCAAAAGTAGACTTGCACATTTCTTCTGTTACAGAAATTGTTTTCTGATGCAGTGAAATACTTTCTATTTGAATTCGTCTGTCAATCATTGATATTATTTGTAAGATTTCGTGCTAGGAAAATCTCTATGAAGCCTTTTTGTAGTTTCTCTGTTATTTTAGGTTTTTGTGTACTGATTAGAATTTTTGTATTTTCTTTTCAAATATCTTACGCATTTTGAAGATATTGTATCCACAAGAGCTATAATTCAATGTCAAGTTAAACTTTCTGGGGAATGGGAATGGTCTACTGATTGGAAGGTGCTGTCTTCAGCTGTTCAGTTATTTGTTTTATGAGGTGTTTTTTTTGGCCATGGTATATGATTAACCAGTATAAATATAGGTGTTGTCAGGCAGTCAGGGCGCGTTGGTCTGTGATTCGTTGCAAATGATAGGAAGATCAGTTGGGAAAGTAGATGTTTTACAACACAGGTCAAGCCCTAACATGCCATTATGTACTCTTTACTGAACGCAGTGTGCCCATTTGTTTGAGAACACTCCTTACAAAATCAGTGTCCAAAATAAGAATGGCCATTTCGAGCAAGAGCATGAATGTGTGTCTATGTACATATCAGGAAAGATACTTTGAAAACTACATACACAATAAAAAGTGATTAGTTAACACATAGTTATTCCATAGTGTCCATGTAATATGGAACTTGAATTATAGAAATTGTGTTTAGTTTCTTGCCGAATATATTTCGCATTTGCATTGCTAATACATATACAGGTTGAGTATTTTTTATGAATATGATTGCATCGGTTTCTGTGCACTTGTAAGGTAGAAACAAATGTTTTTACCATTTAGGTGACCAAAGCCATTCACGTATCTTGTCCAGGTCTGATTAAAATCTAGTGATCCGTCTATGCGTCTCTGAAGCACAGTCCATGCACCATCTGAACACAAAAGTAAAATGTATTTTATAAATATTTTTAAATTGAAATTTCTGTTACTACATCACAATATGTTTAGTGCAACACTAATGGAATACATAGATTAACTGGTAAAACGCAAATAAAGTAATTCCATATGAAACAAATCAGTCATAAAGGTTCTCTCTGGATAAAAACATCACACCTAAGGAGGTTTCGTACGCACTGGTCAAGGCGTTATTAGGGGGTGTTAAGCCACTATTATTCTCCCATTCCACAGTTATGGACACAGGTGAATGGGGAGGGCACATAAAAAAGGGATTGGCAATTAACAGCTATTAACACTTGACAGCATGCAAGCAAAAAAATCTGTTTTTTTCAGCTCGGTCTCATCTTCTCACACTCGCCATATTTACAATGCGCACTGATAACAGCAGTAAGTGCCAACTTTCTACGCATTCTGATTGGCTAAAACAATCTTGGTATGTCATACAAGGTGCTAATTACTGTTAGGATACTGTGGGACATGAGGGAAGGGCTATGTAGTTTACAGTAAGGTCTCTGGTGTTGTTGAGATAAGATTCTTGCAAACCCATCTCCCTTCCAATCCAATTCACTCAGAGCGAAGGGCCTCCAAAGCTCTGTTACTTATCCATCCATTGGAAGGAACAAAGCATGTCATATGGCCATTTTAGGGAATAATGTGCTTCATTTCATAAAGAGAGCGCTCAATCCTAGTTCTTATTTTTAGAAAAGCTGTGGCAAAATGAACATTTGTAAACATTAAAGGCCTTCTTGTCTGACTGAACTCCGAGTTTGTTGACTGTTACACAGTTGACTGTATGTCCGTGTCCAGAAAAGATCTGATGCCATTTTTTGTGTCTTATCCATTTTGCAATTGCTGAAGTTGTGGATTTTTTCTATTCTGGATGGGTACTTCTAACTTCAGATTTCTCACTTTTAGAATGTCCTAAGTGAGCAGGTTGGATACGCAAGATTTTTCAGCATAGCCCCTCATTGCCGATATGTGGCATTGTACAGCTCTACCTCGACCCCGTTCTTTCACAAAGTGTCTGCTGGAGCCCCTTATAAGCTCCAGCAAAGCATGCATACATAAATTCTTTCTTTTTGCGCCTAGCTCTTAACTTTTTCTTATCAGTTGACAAGGCTTTTCTCAATGTTTTTTTGCCTGTGTGCATGGGAACATGCCCCGTCCTTAAACTACAGGGTTTACGTCTTCCATGTACTTTGACAAGCAGATGTCTGTGCCAGATCACCATGAGGTGTCTCTCTGGTGTTTGGATTCATGCCGAAACTCCAAGTGGTGTGAAACGTGTGCCCTAATGCACTTTAAGGTGTTCTGGGATCACATTGCCATGCTGCACGTCGCCAAACACTGCAGGGAGTCATGTAAAAGCTACTCAAAGTTGAGGGCACAGACCCGTTCAAACTCTCAGGGCGGCTCCCGCAACAGGTCATTGTAGTGATTCAGGTCTTTGGGAAAGCCAAGTCCAAAAAGAAATGGAAGAAGTCCAAGTAGGCATGATCCCAGGCTTGCCACCCTCCTCCTTAGAAGTCACAAAGACGTCAAAGTTCCCCTCTGTCTTCATCCTGGTCCCCCACCAGGGAACTCATTCTGCAGTTGATCCTGATGCATTCCGGCTAGTCTGCAAAGCAGCAACGATTTAGGTGCTTTAAAGGCCTTGTTACAAACCTTTAGCACCCTACATGTTCCTTCTAGCATACCTTATGACACCACGGATTCACAGAGGCCTCCAGTCGGTCTACCTCTGATGGGTTTACCCTCAATGCCTTTTGTGCCTCCCGAACCTGCTTCGGTTTCAGCTCTGACTTGCAACCGACTCTACACCCAGCACCACAATCCATGCTGATTCCTGCCACGTCTACTCCGGGCTTGATGGCGCAGACTCTGGAGGAGGACTCCAATTCTATTATCATGCCCGACTCGGAATCAAATCTTTCATGCCTTGGCTGAAGTCGCATCATGGAACAGTTATGATTCGCCTGGCCTCAATCCATTCTGATTCTAATAAAACAGCGCCTTTGCCTAGGAGCCACTCTCCAGTCTTGTATTGGACTCTGATCAGAGTCACCCAGCTTTTGGTGATGGATGGAATTTCCCCCAATATGATGGCGGCAAACTTTATTTGTATCCACAAGAGGCCTCTGGATTAGACTCTTCCCCTGACATGAAGTTCGGTTCTCCCCCTGGCCCTTAAACAGAAGAGACAGCATCATTCGCTGTAGACATAAGATGAACAGCTAAAGTCCTGGATTTACAGATCGCATATGTTGAGGTGAAAACCAAAGTCTTCACTGTCCTACAAGCAGGGAGGACGTCATACAAGCCCTTACTGCAAATTCAAGAAGCCCTGACTGACACCCTTAGGGATACTTGGGCTAAACCCTGTTCCTGCCTGTCTGTGAACAGATAGCGTAGTGCCATAGACCTGCTCCAGGTGACCTCACCTTTCTAACACAGCTTGCTATTCTTGAAAGCCTGATAGTACAGACAGCTACTACCATGGTTAATCTGAAATCTTTCCCTACAACCACCCCCAGACAGAGTCAAAAAGGGTTGAGGTATTTCAAAAGAGAATGTTCTCATCAGCTATCCCTGCCTTTTCGGTCAGTCAACGCCAGCTGTTTGCTGGGTGGGTACTCCCAAGCATTATGGGACATGGTCACAAATATCTTTCCAGCAGTCCTGAAGGAATGCTGCACCAACTTGGCACATGCCTTTAGGATTGCCGGGACAGAGCCAAATATGTGATGCGGTCAGGCATGGACACGACCGACTGTTTAGGCAGAATCTTTAAACATTAACGCAGGCTATCACAGCAGGTGATGCCAAGCGGACTTTAAACAGCAGTTACATCCAGAGTTGGCTCAGTGTCATCTGTTGCAGTGGGTAGAACCCTGGCTAGATCTCTTCTCCACCACCAAGAACACGCAAGTCTGTCTTTTGCACACTCAAGTTCCCAAGAAGGCTGTCTCTCGGGGATGCATTTCACCGAGAGTGGTGCACAGGACTCCTGTATGCCTTCTCACCTCAATCTTTACTGCCCTGAGTTCTGAGGAAGAGCAAAAACGACCCCCATGCCCAAGTCATGCTAGTGGCGTCGGATTGGGCCAGCAGAGTAAGGTACCTGCAACATCTAGGGATGGGCATATGTCTTCCCACCAGGTTATCACTTCAGGGAATCTTCTGTAGCAACAGAGTAGACAAACCATCCTTCTTTATATTCACAGTTCCACCATATTCACTTTCGAATATTCCATCTCTCTCATGGCATTTTAAGGGTCGCAGCTTATAATACCAGCCAAGCATTTTCAATCACAAAATTCTACCTTATATTGCTCTACCCTCTTCTTACTCAACTTCTGTCACCTCGAGGACTCACATTTTTTCTTACCCTGTATTTTTTTTCCTGGTGTTCCACTATGCCTTCCTCATTATGGATGGCAGAATTTGCAGAATTTTTAAAGTCATTACATTTGGTAAAGTTTATCGAGCAGAGGGCCACACTTTCCACATTGTCTTCCAACATTTTAATATTCCTCTGCATACTAATGTTTCTTGTCTCTGAGAGAAAAGGCACCCAAGCAAAGCTCTGAGATGTTCCCTCAACTGCCCGGCCTTGACCCCTCACTCATGATTTAAAGCTTCAGAAATGTGTTGCTGGCTGGTTTTCTGTACAACTTCATGTGGATTATTGATTTGTTTTTCCCAAAAGGTCTGTCACACTTCTTAAATTTTTTTTTAGGAAGTATGGGCTGATGTAGTAAAACCCATTTTCAAACCTGGATGTGCAAGTTGCAGACTGACTGATGTGTTAATAGGTATGCAATTTACTACGTGAGCTATAGAAAATTGCACATTTTCAGGGGGTTGTAAAATAACCAGCCTAAAGGCAACGTGCAACTTCCTGCATCTTTTTCGGAATGGTCAAAGAAGTACAAGATTACTCCTGATTCGCTGCAAATGTCACAGATTTACAGGACTTTACAGGGGTTTTGAGATACATGTTGCGCATACATGTACTACATATGCATACATGTAAATACACATAAACACACTGTAGGGTTAGGTGTATCAGATGCGACTCGATGATCACCAAGACATATGAACTTGCCATCTAGTGGGGGTAGAAAGGCTGCCATGGACCCAATACAGGCAAAGAAGAGGCCATTCTTTATCTTGACTAATGACCCTCACTCATACAGCGGTATCATGTACAAGTCAAGTACCAGTGCTAGCAGTCAAGAGGACAGTTTGCTCTGTAGCCGATGATGCTTAATCAGGACAGATATGCCTTAGTTGTGGAAGTCGAAGTAAAAGATTTAACCTTTATTCAGGGAACTATAGTGCATGTATGCAATGTATTAAATGATCAATAGAGGTTCAACAACATAATTATATGCTTAATTATAAATTGATGTAATTATAAAGTCCATTTACTCGGGATGCTAGCCCAATAAAGGGATGAGAAAACAAGGAAAACCTTTTAGAATAAATAGTTAACTATTGGAGGTACGAAAGGAAGAGAATGAGAATACTCATGAAAAAGGAAAGAATCTTTAGAGAAACGGAATTAAATGGAGTCAGAAAGGCAAAGTCGAAAAAATATATAAGTAAAGTGTAATAACCTTCTTTAAAATACTTGAGAGTAATCGGACATCTCAAAGACGGATTTTAACATTCTTTAGCTTAAGGTGTGTTCATTCAGCAACAAGCCACTAGCTCTTGGTAGAGTTTGATGACATTTGTTGGGAGATGGAGTAGAGATTCGGGAATATTGTAGTGGCATAAGAGCAGGCCAGTGGCGCCTTTTCTTCCACCCCTAGGTGGTAGAGACTTCCCAGATTCTTTCCTTCTTGGACTGACATTTAGAAGTAGCAACATTACATCTCGCCCATCTAGGGGACCATGTTTGGTAATCTGGCTTCAACCACTGTCTGCACAGTGATGCCATTGAGTTTTGAGGTGTTTTGAGTTTTTCATCTCTGCCTCTCCCGTTTTGTGCTTTTCTTCTCTTGTTAACATGGAAGCATTGTCTGTGTTGTTGCCAGTCTGTCTATCCTCTGCTCTGTCTGATCACACTGCTGACTGGGGGTAAGTTCTTGGTGACCTTCATGGACAGTCTTGGCACTTGTCCCGTAATCTTCTTTCACTTTGGTATCCTGTCAGCATCACGGGTTTGTCGCCTCAACCTAATCTAACCAGACCGGTCTGACACTGCTCTAAAAGCTCAACTCTTCTCTGCCCTTTGAGCTCAGATGGACTCTTGCCTGAAATGTGTTGCAGTCGCTTTAGCGTCTTGCAACATTTCCACCCAAAGAGCCCTTTCTCCTGTTTTAAGAATGAGAGCATTGCTCAAGCTGTGCAGGTGAATGCATGTTTTTTCAAACCTGCCAGTAGAATTTCCTGCCAGCTTCCACTGCGTCAACCCGGGCCCACATGTATGTCAGGAAAGCTATTAAGGTCTGTTGACCTCCTGGCTTAAGTGCTGTAACATGAAAAAAATACTAAGATGTTTAGGGGATGCTTGCAAAAAGTCTCAAACACTAGCAGTCTTTTGGGGCCGCATTTCATTCCATGGTTTTTACCCACTGTACCACTCCAGTGATAACTTCTATGCAAATCAGCCTTTATATTGTTCTTAATTAAACTGTACAGCCCGAACTGCCACACCAGCCTCCCTCTCCCGCCTTGAACAGGATGCTTTGATTCTCATTTGTATTAAGATCCCTTGCCAGTGGATTATAAAAGAGAAAAATGTCGCAGTGTGTTTTCGTTTCTGCATCTTACTTGCAACCCTTGAGGCAGAGCAAGCATTGCTAACTGGCTGATTGAAGCTGCCTACAGTTAAACAAGATAAACCGAGAATGCACCAAAAGCTCCAACAAAAGCGGTCACCTGACCCAATGTAGCGTATTTAATCTATTATCAATGCCTAAGAGGGATAATGTTGTACAAGTGTTACTTTTTGATTACTTATACAATGTTGCAGTTTCTTTTTTTTTTTTCTCCTCCTGTATATATTATGTCAACCTTGAATCTGTCTATTACGTTTCTTGTAAAAGGCACTGATACCTTCAGGTCTTGCTACTGCTATAGATAACTCTTAAATAAATAAATATCATTATTCGGTCTTGACATTTGTTAAAAAACTTTCTTCCCGGGCGACAGTCTCAATTGAAGTTCCTTGGAGACTAAACCTGTACTAATAGAGTGCTATGCAAATGGATCTTAATGTGATATAAATACTATGAAACTGGTCTCTTGTTGGCAGTTTCCTTTCAATTATATGTTCATAGGATCACGCGTTATCAAATGTAAAACGTATCTTGCTCTTTACACACACTTGTGTTCACGAGTCACGGTAGTCTGTCTGTCCGCCTGCCTTTTACCATGCAGTGCTGCTTTTAGCAACTGATGATTGACAGACGGGTAAGAGGTTTCTAGTGCCACGAAGATAACGTTGCTTTGTGTTTGTCCCTTACGAGAATCAAAGAAAACCTTCTTACCAGACGCCATTTCGCAGTATGCTTCAAATGCTTCGGACCCATTAGGTTTGATGGTGAAAATACCACTGGACCTTACACCATCGTTATAAATGTCGCTGCAGTCTGACGGAGGTTCTGTAAAGGTAAATTGTAGAAGTAAATTAGTCAAATTGAAAAATGAATCCTTCTTTGTACTCTTCTCCATAAAAACAAGTTCCCTACTGCACTTCTTTCAGATTGGGAATCAGTGTCATTAGTTCAAGCTGTCCCCCTCATTTGATCCCCAATATCGTGTACCTAAGCCTACAAAAATAAATATGAAAGAAAGTCCATTAGTTGCGAATTATCATGATGTAGGCTTTACTTGAATGAAATCATCAGACTCACTCTAAAGCCATTCGCTATGTTGTTTAGTATTTCCATGTAGCTATTTAACTCTCAAGGTTCCCAGTACCGCTTCAAAGCGCTTTGCCCTTTGGCTTGATTGGGTTTCCAGGATATCTCGAGGTGTGGCCTTATGTCTATGGGAGTGAATTTTCTAGCCAAAATGTCTCTGCTTCTTGAGACTGTCGGCCTTCCTTCTGATATCTCTTTGGTAAATGCATGGTTCTACAAGCCTGTTTCCAGCCCTCTTCTTCTGGAAGAGCCCTGCTCAAGCTTTTTGCTCTGTACACCAGGGGTCCCCATGCCTTCGTCCTGCCATTGGTGCTCACCTGCCCAGCTTATTTTGTGTTTGGCAGCGCAGAGGGGCTAAGAATCACATTACAAATCCAAGGTTAACAGAAGTAATATTACACAGATGATAGCTGCCACTAATAATACTGTACTTTGAAAGCCATAAGAAATGCTCTGTGATAAGCTTCACTTACCACCCTGCTCAAGATTTTCAGTTGTTGAGTTTTTCAAGTGGGAGGGCAGTAACTTTTGGTTCATGTGCCTGAAAGTCAGTGAATTCTTCATGCTTTCTTGAAAGCCAGTACTGCTTAGCTGTAATGAAAGGTGTTTATGCACAATGAACATAGGTTTACAATCCAGTTTGTCGTGATATATACAGTGCATTTTTAATGTATTCTTCTAAATAATACTTGCTACGGTATAGGAAATTAGGGCCATTACAGCATGATCCTCCCGCAATCAACTCAGTCGACAAATTACATATAAATATCTATATTTATAATCAGATACCAGATTGAATATTATGTTTTTTTAACAGAGTTTTATATAGCGTGAACTTGACCCGAATCGGGTATCAGAGCACTTTACATAGCACTAGTTGCATTACATGAGGACACATTCATTTTTGTTAGGCACGGGGATATTAAGTGATCTGCCCAGAATCACAGGATGTTAAGCGTCATTGCTGAGACTCGAACCCAGTTCTCCAGATACGAGGTCGCCCGCCCTAGCGGTTTGGCCAACTCCTCTCCCCTATGTTGTATCATAAAAATAATAGAGACGCGTTTGATGGCCCTAGGAAAAGATAGATAGATATCTTTTTGCAGAAGGCGGGCTATTGAGTTCTGGAATTGATTAGCTCCATAGAACAAAGCTCTTCTTCCAACCAAGCTTTCAGAACTAATGTGTGATAGGTTATTATTGGAGTTTGAAGTTATCAACCTGCAATAAGATGTGAAAAACATTAGTAAGCTTTATGGTTGTGTTTTAGGATGGTACATTAATCATTTGTTTTCACTGGTTACAATAACTGATCTCTGCTGCACTGAGCATATCATTTTAGATCATAGACTGTAACTACTCAAACAATACAAGTATAGTGAATGTCTAATTTTGAATCACTAATGTCAGATTAGCACATTGAGTTTAGACTATGAATTAAGTGGAAAAGTATGTTTGCTAACATCTTATTTATCAAGTGCACATACAAGGCATTCGTTTGCTTGTTGATCCATTTCCTTATGGCATCCATTGTAACAATGCTTTGAAGAATGGGTTGTTTCGCAAAACAAATCATAAATCTGTATTGTGTAGTCTTACACTTAGCCATGGCTAGTCAGTTGAATGTAGATTACCGTTTATGAAACTTTATCTAACTGCAGGGTTTGAGATATAGGAAGCCTTTGATGGCTCTTCCACTCCAATGAGGACTTGAAGACCTCAGTGTTCACAAAAACGTCACTCACACATGGTTAAACAATCTGGAATTTTGTTTTTTTACATGGGAGTCTCTTTTGCCCTTCCTCAGGCCTGCAGACTCTCATGGGTTTTACACTTTGTCCCGCACAATGTTGTAGCAAGGGATGGGCATTTTCCTACTTGCGATTCTAATGAGTACTCTCATCCTATCCTATAGAAGGGAATATTGGCAGCCATGTTTAGCCACAGCTTTCTCAGTCATGCCAGCAATATGTCTTCAAGATCAACATGCCAGCATAGTGAGTCTACAGCAGAGAGCAGTGCTTCTAAGTACACTGTGCTGAAAAGGTATAGTGCTCATTTGTAGGTAGAATATGAAACCGATCAGTGGTTGATGTTCGTCTTGCCAACATAATTCAAGTTCCTCAAAAGGGGAGGGGAGAGCCTCTATGTAGCAACGTTTAACCTTTTGCCACTTTCCCCACATTTTGGAATGCTTCTCAGTCAGTCCACAGACACTGACAAGAAAAATCGTCTCAGGATTAAGACCCTGGGCAGGCAATCAAAGTTGTTTTTCTCCTTTCAGTACTTACTGAATAATATCTTTAATATATTTCTTTACTAATGGGGCATTGTGCCAGTGAATAATTAATTTTCTTTTGTGATGCTGTTAATTTCCCATCTTGAGTTGAAATATTTGATATTGCAATGTGCAGCAGGGAATTCCTGGTTAGGTCCTCTGTATAATGGAGCTAGTGCATTTCTATAGAAGAGCAAGCATTTTGAAGCAGTGACCATGGTAACAGCAATGGGTACAGTTGTAACCAGAAAGCTAGTAAAACTCCATTCCAAGCTGGCCACCAAACCCTAACTCCACTCCAAGATGGCCTCCATACATCAACATCTTTCCAGTATATCCGTTTCTGAGGCCAGCCCCTTCCTGTCAGGTGGTTCCTGTTCAGAGGCCAGTCTCTTCCTGTAATACTAGTATATTAAGATCCTCGTCTTACTGTAGCACTGCTCCAGTTCTGCTAGCTCCAGCTATGCTACTGGCCTGTTCTTAGCCGAATCCAAAACTTCAGCTATACAAGCATTTTCCTATAATTGTGGCACATTAGACTTTTTTTTTTTTTGCCCTAGGCCTTTTCCTCCTTGAGCTCTTAGCTACTACTTTCCAGATGGCATCCTCTCTGTAAACCATGTTACACGTAGGGCGAACAGTGTAGCTTCTGGAAGCTCAAAGCCTCCAAGAAAGACGGGACGGATTGACTCATATGCCTAACACTTCACAGCCACTTTGAGCCTCTATTAGCAGACGGTATGAACTGGACTTCCACCAAAAATGGCAGATATCCCTTTTGTCCTCCATTTGGTATTGCCACCCTCCTAGAGACTGGTGGGAAGAGAATGTGTTCCTGATACTGGAGCCAGTGCTGGTGTGTATTTAGGAATACCCATTGTCTCGACCTGACGCCAATGTAAATGCTATTGGATAAGTTGTTTCATTTAGGGAGGCGACACTAATTGCATTTCTGCTGATATACGTTCTGTATTGGAGCGCTATTGAAACCATGGTCATCCGACACAGAACATGGTTTGATGATCCTCCTCGCAATGGGAGAAATCTTAGCAAGTTAGGGACAGTTGTTATGTAAGTCCGGGGAATAGATTCCCACTTTGGATTTTTATTTCCTCGACTCCGAAACTGGATTACAGCTCCGCCATGTACTGGCGAACCTGCTACCACTGATTTTGTTTTCTCCTGTAAAGACTCAATTTATTAAGGGAGGGTGGTATTTAGGCGTGAGAAATACCAGCTGCAACAGCGGATAACTAAAATATTGGCATTCCAGCTCTGCCGCTTAAGGAAGAGGCACATCACTGGTTCGGCAGCCTGGCCATCAAACTCTAATGACCCATGGAGTAGCCACTGAGCATGGCAACAATTAGTATCTCATTGGAATCCTACAGTCTGCTCTTAGCCACGTAGGTCACTATATTAATGGAATGCTACTTCTGAGCATGAGTTCTAAGCATACTCATTGCACAATTTGGAAATGCCCATGAGGCTTTGTTACATTACCGATTTGAAGAGTCCTGATTCAGAGTCTGTCTTCAGCAACGCCCAGAACTACTGTTAGTGTTCCAAACCGTACTCTGAGTATGTATTTTGCGCAGTAGGGTCCGAAGATGTAGGTCTGCACTAGATTTCACTAGTGGTGCGTGGCATCCCAATTTAAAGGGCAAGGTATCCTTTAAGTGATCACCCAAAAACAAGAAACTGGCTGGGCCAGGGTGTGCCTGCAGGGGCCTTTTTTTTCCTCCGACTGCGCCAGATAATCAAAGTTTATATTCTTCCCTCTGAGCTCCCGTTCATGCTCCAAAACGTACGGTGTATTCTACCCATCTGCTGAAAGCATTTCAGCGCCTTGTCAAGTGTATAAAGCGCTATATAAATGTCATTGCAAATGCAACATACACTACAACGGCTACTTCTTATATTTTTGAGAGTTCACAGGATTCTGATGTGTTGAACAGAACTAGTTTGTCGCCAGAGATAACAAAAGAGTGTTTCTTAATACTCGAACCAAATGATCCTGTGTAGGTGACTGCTTCCAGAGAAGTTACATTGGGCAGATAAAGAAGGCGGTAATAAGTATGAAGACACTGAACGTTTCAACCATCTTTGATGAATTATACACTTGAAAAAAGAAATGGGTGGAGGTAGAAACTGAGATAATAGGCGCAGCTACTGCAAGATCTGTTTATGCATGTTAAACTCGAGCAAATAAAGCATGTTCTTGAATCACTGCACAATATGCATGTTAAACTCGAGCAAATAAAGCATGTTCTTGAATCACTGCACAATATGCATGTTAAACTCGAGCAAATAAAGCATGTTCTTGAATCACTGCACAATATGCATGTTAAACTCGAGCAAATAAAGCATGTTCTTGAATCACTGCACAATATGCATGATAAACTCGAGCAAATAAAGCATGTTCTTGAATCACTGCACAATATGCATGTTAAACTCGAGCAAATAAAGCATGTTCTTGAATCACTGCACAATATGCATGATAAACTCGAGCAAATAAATCATGTTCTTGAATCACTGCACAATTATGTAAACTACATGCAACTTTTTATGATCTTAACATTATTGCTCATTGCCGTTCAAAGTTTTTCAACGAAATTAAAATTTCTCGAGGCAAGTTTATACTCTTCTTTGAAAGGGTAAGTATTTACTATCTCTTAAAGGGATGCTCCAGGTATGTCGTTTGTAACCCAAATGTATAAAGGTTCTCAAAACAGAATGTCCAACTCAGGTGGTATGTTGACGCTTAATAAGTCAGCCACAAAATGATCCAACTCAAATTAGTGAAAAAGTGGTTAACCTGCTCACCTTATCTTCAAGATCTCTTATTTGATGGTTTTGCTGGTTGAGTTGCATGTGCTGGTCTTGGACGATGTTTAGAAGTTGTTTGATGTTTTTGTCTTGACGTTCAACAAAATTCTGTGTAGAAAAAGTTGTATGAATTTAAAGTAAGAAAAATGGGAAGTAGCTGTAATAGTTTCAGCCTTTGTAGAATGGCTTTCCAGCGGCGTTTTTAATAGAGGTTGCGTGGTGTTTAGCGAAATGGTTATAACTTGTAAATTATATCTGTTTGTTCGTTTCTCTTACAATCGATGTACTCTCTGGAATCATGACTGTGTGTTGACGTCATTAAACATTGCCATAACTGTGTTAAATCACATCTTGATTCTTGTCTAGTTGAACAATTCGCTACATTACTTATTTACAATATTAGTAAAGCATTAAATGTTTCCTTTCACCACTCTGCCCTATAGCACTTTAGTGTAAAAGTAGGAGAAAGAAGCAGTGGAAGGGGTTGCCAAGCAGTTGTCCCTGGGACTGGCAAGGGTCAGACAAGCTTAACGCGGCTGTGACCGTCCCACCTACCAAAGTTCTCTTTGTGCCCTTGGTGTAAGAAACAGTGAAGCCTTGAAGTGGCAGAGATGTGTTTTTCTGGTCTGTGCAGACATGCCGTTTCATGCTTGTGATAGGGTCGGTGTTAAGCATCTCACTGGCCCATGAAGAATGTGTCATGTGGTCTTTCTCTCATCACCACAGGCTGCTGCGTGTCAAATGAATCTGCTCCTTAATTTTCACAACCTCTTACTTTAGAAAAGCTGTGCTATAACGCTTATCAGATCCATAGGAAGAAACCGTTTATAACACTTGAGCTTGACTGTCAAATCAGTCTGCAAACTTCTCTAATTTGATTTTGGTAATAACAGACTATCTGCCGTTCTGAACGGCTCTATAGAACACCTGAACATACAGTACTAAACTAGTCAAATTCTATTATTTGTACTAAAATTAACTATCTGCTTAAATCAGTTATGAGCTTGCTTGAAACCATATTTTAGCTAGAATCAAGCCTTACCTCCTTTTTGTCAAATGTAAAATGCTGCAGTAAGCCAAACAATGTAATGTCAGATGATATGATTATCTAATGGGAGTTTTTCAATTGCTTTCTTCAGATTATATTTCTCAAGCTATTATAAATTATTTTGCCATCGCAAATTTGTTTTCAACCTTTTCAAATTAAAATGCGCATATGGGGAAATAAGTCAATTACTCACATGTAAAATAAGGTCTGGTCTTTAATCTTTCTCAGTACACTTACTTTCAGTGAAGAAACTTCTTTTAGGTCCTGCATTTCTGGTTGCTCGTGGACTAACTGTGTCAGCTTGTCTTCCAGTCCTCCAACTTTGTATTGAAGTTGCTTTTTTTCTTGTAAAAGGTTTTCAATCTTTGAATTGAGTTCTCGAGACATATTCTTCAGTTCTTCATTGTTGGCTTGAAGTTTCGAAGTTGTCTTTTTGAGCTCTTCCTCATCCTCTTTGATTTCATTTGTCTGTACAGCGAGGTCGACAAAAGACTTGTCAAAAATGTTTAGTTTCTGAAAAATATCATTAATTTGCACCTTGGTTTTGTGGACAAAGTCTTTGAGACCGTGCCCCAGTTGCAAGAGACCATTGGCTAAAATTCGTACATCGTCTAGCATAGCAAATCTAGATCTTGGCTCAGTAGGGATAATATCAAATGATACTTCATCTTTTTCTGTTTTTACTGAGATAACAGCAGACGCAAAACAAAGTAAAATTAAAATTGTATTCATTTTGTCTGATTGGTCCGTATTATTGGAACTAATTTAGAATTTAGATCACTTCCCTCGCGAAGCTGCGCTTCGAGCGGTTATGCACCTGATCTATATATAGTTGAGGTCAGTCCAGGAAAGATGGGCTGTTGTAGTTGATTATTACACAGGGCACTCTTGAACTATTGTAACCTTTATCCAGTTCAGTTCGGTGTCCGGTGGAATGAACCTGCTACAGGGCTCTGTGCACAGATCAATAGTTAAGAAATATGCTCGTCTGTAGAATGAATGTTAAAGAGGGAGAGATAAGAGATCAGCACATATATGATACTGTCATGCTATTGTGGCTAACTACTACAAGTGGCCTAATAATGTGCAGGAAGCAAAATAGATGGGCAATAAATAATTAGCAGGAGGTGAAGGCTGGGGTTGTTGCATCATATCAATTCGCTTAGTTAAAAGAGGCGGTGCACAATGTCCCCCCCCCCTCCAACCTAACCTCCCTCACCCCTCGGTCTAATTAAACAAAGCTCATATAAATTGGTGCTCTTTCATAAAATAAAAGGGTCTGGAATGGTTTAATATTTTTTTATGGTTTTCAATGATGTCAACTAAATTCAATGGGCACTAAAACACTTTAGCACAATATCTCAATACGTTGTAAATGTGGGAAACCATAGTTTCAGGTTGAGGAATGTATAGATGTTAACAAAACTAGTGCAAAAATATTTACCTTACCTAGGACAGGTTCTGTGTCAGGTTTTTAACAGGAGAAAATCTGTCTCCACAGTTATGTATTAATTTTAAAGTACAATAATATTAATGTAATCGAGATGTTCCATCTCCACAGTTCAGTTCAATTGTAAAGCACACTGCCAGTCAATCAAGCATTTATGAAGTGCAGCAAATCATCTGTGAGGGTCTCGAGGCTCTTGAGAAGTAGGCTCCTGTATGGAGGTTGACCATTCGAACATCCAGGTCATGAGTTTGTTTCTGAATTGCTGGAGCGACGGTGCAGTCCTGAGGTGTGGGGGGCCTGTTCCATGCCTTGGCTGCTAAGTTCTAGAATGCGCATCCTCTGCTGTTGGTTCGGTGGATCCGTGGGGTGTCGGTAGAGAGAGGCGAATCGAAGATTTCTTTTCAGTTGTTGGAAGGTCAGGCGTTTGTTGATGTATGCTGGTCCTTCGTTGTGCAGGGCCTTGTATGCATGGGCCAGCTTCTTGAACTGGAATCTCATCTGAATTGGGAGCCTGTGTAGTTTCTTGAGATAGGGGTTCTGTGGGTCATTTTGGTGGGGTCGAGGTTGAGTCTTGCTGATGAGTTTTGTGTTATTTGGAGTCTCTTAAGGAGTCGGGCAGTGATTCCTACGTGGTGTGTTTCCGTAGTCCAGTCTGCTGGTGAAGATGGCTTGTGTGATGGTCTTTCTGGTGTTGGCTTGGAGACATCTGAAAATCTTGCGAAGCATACGAAGGGTGTAAAAGCAGGTGGAAGAAACTGCGTTGACGTGTTTCTTCATGCATATGTTGCTGTCCAAGATGTTTCCGAGGGTGTTGGGATGGTCTGTCGAGCTGGGAGGTGGGCTGAGGTCTGCAGGACACCGAGCTTCGTTCCACAGAGAGGTTTTGTTCCCAAAGATGAGGACTTCCATCTTGTCCAAGTTGAGTTTGAGACAGTTGTCCTTCATTCTGTCGGCAATGTTCCTCATGCATTTGTGGAAGTTGGCTATGGTGTTGGAGGGGGCTTCGGACAGTGAGAGAATGAGCTGGGTGTCGTTGGAGACGATGTTGAGCCCATTTGATCTGATGATGTCAACCAGGAGGGTTATGTAGGTGTTAAAGAGGGTGGGGCTAATGGATAATCCTTGGGAACTTCGCAGATTTTCTTGAACTGTGAGGTGAACGGTGAGAGATGGATCCTTTGAGTTCTGGTGGTCGAGGAACAAGGCGTCCCATCTGAGGGTGACACCCTGCATCCCGATATGGTAGAGTCTGTTGATCAGGATTTGGTGGAAAACAATGTCAAGTGTAGCAGACAGGTCGAGGAGGATGAGAGCTGCCATTTCTCCGTAGTCCAGGAGGGTTCTGATGTCATCAGTGGCTGAGATCAGGGCTGTCTCGTGCTTTGGTTAGCTCGAAATCCATATTGGGAGGGGTCCAGAAGGTTGTGGCCTTCTAGGTGTTGAGTGAGTTGCTTGTTGATCGCCTTGATTCAAGGACTTGTGCAGGGAAGGGAAGTAGAGAGAGATGGGCCAGGAGTTCTTTGGTTCGGCTGGGTTAGCAAATGGTTTTTCAGGAGAGGCCTCACTTCAGCAAGTTTATAGTCCTCAGGGAAGGAGGCCATGGTGATGAGGTGTTCAGGACCTTACTCAGCTTGTTGCCGATTGCCTTGCTTACGAAGTGGAAAACGTGGTGGGGGGAGAGGTCTGAGGGTGCTCTTGAGTGTGTGGAGCTCATGATGGAGACTGTATCTTGCGTGGTGAGGAGGTTCCAGTGGGTGAGCCGTTGTTCTGGGGTTTGTGTTTGTGGGTGTGAGCTGGTTGATGCTGTTCGCGGTAGAAGGTTGGTGTTTGAAAGTTTCGTAGATGGCCGAGATCTTGGTATGGAAGAAGTCAGCAAAGCTGTCGCACAGCTCTTGGAAGGGGGTAATGTTGTCCTCTGTCACTGGTAGGTTGGAGAACATCTTCACTATGGTGAAGATTTTCTTGCTGTGATTTGTACTGGCTTAAATGTGGTCTGCTAGGGCATCCATGTTAGTTTCTTTTATGTGGCGATGCTACTGGTTGAGGGCAGTCCTGAATACGGTCCGATCTTCCGTCTTTCTGCTGATACACCACTTCCATTCTTATTGGCTGCAGTTGCATTTGGCAGAGTGCAGTTCCTTGGTGAACCAGATTACTCTTCTGATTGGTCTTTATAGCTTTATGGTTTTGGTGGGGGTGATGGTGTCGGCGCATCTCATGATCAGGGTCGTGTGTTGCGTCTGGGAGGTTGGATTGGAGACCGTTGTTCCACTGGTCTTCTGATACTTTCTTCCTGTCTCTGGCATGGATCTGGGGGTGTGATGCTGGCAAGGGTTGGTCCTAGATGGTGTAGTGGTCGAATCTGGATAGATGTGTGGTTGTACCTGACTTTGTCGCTGGAAGTGAAGTTTGGGTGGAGCGTGTGTTCTGGGATGTGGGTGGGGTTGGTGACAAGCTGCTTGAGGCCGATGTTGCTCATGCTCTCCAGGATGTCAGTGGTGTTGGCGTCGCTAGGGTCATCGAGGTCGAAGTTTAGGTCCCCAAGGAAGATGTATTGCTTGGAGAAGATTGCAAGAGAGACAATAATGTTTGGGATGGCATTGCAGAATCTTGGGCGTGATCCTAGTGGTCTGTAAGCGAGGGTGCCTCTGGTGCTTTTCCTGTCTATGTGGAGTTGAAAGTTGAGGGGTTCCATTATTGGGGTTGGGTTTTCATGCAGCAGATGGTGTCCCTATAGATGATGGCGATTCCACCTCTGTGTTTGGTGGTTCGGTCCGGGTATGTTATTTTGTAGCCTTCGGGTATGGCGATAAGGCTGTCAGGAGTGGAGGCTGGGTTTAGCCATGTATCTGTGAGGAAGATCACGTCCTGGGTAAGGGATGAGATCGTGTCCCCCATCTCCGTGGCGTCTTTGCTGAGTAATTGAGCGTTGAGTAGGATGCACTGGCGTTGTCTTGTGTGGTCTTGGTTGGCCTGGCGAAAGTGGTTGCTTTTGCACAGTTCCTGGTATCGGTTGTTTCAGTGCTGAAGGTGAGGTGGCGGTGCCAGCAGGAGAACGGTTCTCTGGTGGTGCACGGGGATGTGAGGCAGCAGTGATGGTTGTTTTTACGTTCAGGGTTCGGATGAATGCAGCTGTGTAGCTTCTTGTGGTGGGAGAGCATGGGGTCCTTGCGCTGGTCGCGGTCCAGGCGTGGATGGGCGCAGACGGGCTTCCCTTTGGCGCGCTGGAGGCGTGCGGCTGCACAACGACCTCCATAAATAGTCCTGGAAGCTGGAAGGGGCGGCAGAGCTGAGAAGTAGCGGGAGAATCGGCAGCAGAACAAACAGGCACTTGGGAAAAACTCCAGACAACTATGAGGACATTGGACTACTACCACAGATCAACTCACCAAGTCACTAACATTAACACAGTAAACGCACAATAAATGCCAAAGTGACAGTAAAGTAAATAAAGTAAGTAAAGGTGGAATGAGATGAAACGAAATGACAGGCAATTACAAAGCAATGTGACCACAGCAGGCACAAACGTAGAGTGCTCGGTGATTTGTAGAGTGGTCACCTAGTCAGGGAGCCAAGCAGCTGAATAGTGTCAATGAGGCAGCGGCGAGACAAGACCACGGAGGTAAAGGACTGCACTACATGTAACAGTGCCCTATATAAGAATGCAAAATAAAACAAAATAGACAGATGGTTGTTACTGGAGATACTCTATTTCTGGTGCCTATCTGATTATTTTATGATCCTATTTACCAAGTCCCTACTGGATGCCGGAGACAGCGTGGCCTCTCACTGTTTGGAGCGGACCTGAATGCTGATTGACACCATCCTTCACTTGCAGACCCACATGCAGCTCTTGCTACCAACTATTCGGAGTTAAGATGGGGGACAGCAACAGGCTCTTTACAAACACATGACTGTGGTACTGGGAGTTATGTTTTCACATAGAAATACCTTGCAGGCCCCATTGTTATTCCACACTCTATTCTGGGGTGTTCTTCTGTGCACTAACAGTCATTGACAGAAATGATTCTCCCTAGAAACTGCCAATTTTGCTTGCTGGATCTCATGGTTTACTGCATCCAGGCAATCGAACAAATGAGGATGAGCAGGTTCTAATAATTTATCAAGTGAAGCTCATTTTAGATACCAGACTGTGTCCCCAAGAGAACAAAGATCTCTACTCACCAGAGGTATTTTCTAACATAACGGCAGGATCACTGCCTTTTGGTTGATTTCCTCTGTTGTTCCCCACTTTCTGCTATCATATCTATTCAGTTGTTGCAGCTTCTACCATCTCTCATAAACACTACTTTAGACGATTAGCTCCCTGATTCTTTGAGAGTAAATACCTTCTGTATAAACACAATATTTATTGCGTTGTGGTTTAGCCTCCAGTAAGGGTGTTGACTCCGTCTGTAGCCACCACTTGTGGCGTATCTCAGTGGTGCTTTTTTAGGTCTCGCTAAGTCAGCTCGCATGCGCTGCTCGGAGAGACTTTAGTAAGGGCTTTAAAAAATGCTACCGCCGGCTACAGCTTGCAGTGCAGGTGCGCGGGCGCGCGCTTCAGCAGAGGCGCCATATGGCGTGATTACTGCTGCGCGCGCACCACTGGCGGCCGGCAGTAGCATTTTTAGCTTGCTAATTGCAGCACCGGTGCTTTACTTTTAACATTAAAAGTAAAGTGCAGGTGCCGCGATTATAGCAAAAGTAAAGAAATAGAAACAAACATCTATTTCTTTACTTTTGCTATAATCGCGGCACCCGCGCTTTACTTTTAATGTTAAAAGTAAAGCACCAGTGCCGCGATTAGAAAGAAAACAAGCATTGGCATAGCCAATAGGTCTCGCCTTTGGGACCTTATAAGTGTTTAGCCATGTAACAGATGCATAACTAAATACTTATAAGGTCCCAAAAGCGAGACCTATTGACTATGCCAATGCTTGTTTTAAATGTGTTGCACCCACTATGTCTCCTGCTGGTTAGAAATGACTTTCCTAAGTTATGCACCAAGTCAGACAGTCTGCCATGTTGTTCCCTTCCCAGGTCGTTCCACCATTGCCAGATTTTGAGAAATCTAGACAGTCGAGGCTGTGGGATGTCTGGTTGCCTGACCTTGTTCATGGTGGGTCTGTTTTTCATGCTAGCATCATTTCGCTGGTATGTCCAAGTGGTGTATCAGTGCTTCCGCATTTCCTGGTCCAGATCGACGGCAAAGGAATAAGAGTAAACAGTTGGACTGATGCATAAACTGCAGGTATCATCTCAGTTTGACCACACTGAATCCGAATGGGTCTTCTCAACTTTTCATACTTGTGCGTTCATTAACAAAATCACTATTGCATTAGTTAAAAATGAACAATTCTTACTTGTCAACAATGACTTAAGACAGCCTTGTGAAGAACGTGTGCTCTCAGAATACTCCTTTATTTCACAATGAACCAGCATTTCTAAATTGGCACTTGGAGTGTTGAAGATTACGGATTGAAACCTTTCAGATGGTTGTCATTTTCTTATGAGATAATGTAGCACATTCTTTGCCATAACAAACGTTTTTGAGTGGGAAGTTTATTCGTTTGGTTGCATGTGAAAGCTTAGATCTCTTTTGTGTACAAGTTTCTTTTGAGTTTCATTTTTTCCCTATTATGTTAAAGATAAAGCTTTCAGTTTTATTTATTTTTGCTGATTGTCTTGTAGGTAAGTCTTTCAGTTCTATTTTTTCAGTTTAATTGTTTTTCAAAACCTTATCGATGAGATGTTTAGCAACACAGTTTAATAACACAAAGAACAAACTGACTCGCTTGCTCACTTGTGATCCCTTATGTGCTTGGGAAAGAGGATTTAGTCTAGGTTTTTCAGTGAATACTTTTGCAGTCTGGTTATCCACCTTCAACACTGTTACTCCCCTTTACATAAACCTCTTGCATAACACAGTGTTACATGCAGGTGGCAAAGGGTTGCTACCCTTTTTGCGACATAGAAAAGATGTTTGTTCACTGTTGAGGAAATTCAGTCTGGGCTGTTGCCGGAAACCCTCCTTGACTTCTCTTAATCTCTGGGAAAAGTTTAATTCCGTGAGCCCCGAACTTCTGTTGTCTCATGGCTTTGGTCGAAGTCAGAATGGTTTCTTAAACACACTCATCAATCAAACGAAATGTCCAATCTAACCACTTCTCATTGTCTGTCAGCTTTCTCACTAGGGTCTGGGAGATTGTGAATCCACTGAGCAATAAGTCAAGAGTCCCTGCTGGCTCTGGCAGTATCAACAAGACACTGATCCCGTTGCATCGTTCTCAGTTTTCTAGATGGGGGAGGTTGCTTTATTTTCTCTCTTTCACTGAGCACATTACCCTCCGTCATGTAAAAACACTGCATCAGTTCTGGCCCTGCACCTCATTCTTCCTGGTTTTCCCCTCTATGATGATGGACTTCTTTTTCATCTGCACCACCCTTTTATTTAGTTTTCAAAGCGTGTTCCCCATTGTGATGATTAAAGCTTCTATTCTTCCCAGTACACTGGATCCCAAACTGGTGATGTTTCCATGGAGGTTCACCCTTCTATACCATTCTTTTGCTTTCTTCTCCCCTCCTCCATCCCTTTCTTTCTGTTTATGGAAGACTTGTGATCCTTCCTAGAGGGGACCTTGTTCTTAATTATTCAGTAACCTGCATGGAATAAGTAGCCACAGACAGTGTTTGACTTTTGTCCATTTGGACCTTTTAGGTCCCTGTGTTCACTGTGCCACAGGACTCAAGCATGAGCTCACTGAGGATGCTTAAATTGGCTGAATCTGGTCAAGAGTCGCTTGTATTTCTGTCTAAAGGGGACCTGGCTTGGCAGTTATTGTGGAAATAAGGCTGAATCGCATAGAGATGGACTTTGACTGGAGAGACATGATGTGCAAGTAAAGATCGACTGGAATGCTGCCCTGTGCATTTGCCAGCAACTGAGACTGCCTGGAAGCATTCCACCCATTACATTTGGGTTTTCCTCCATGCAATGCCGTAAGTGAGATGTGTATGCCCAGTTGTGGGTCCTGTGCTCACTCTGCCACATGACTTAAGTTACACCTCACTGATGAGGCCCAAGTAGGCCAAACCCAGCCTTGCATTGCTTGTGTCCTCCAGAGGCCTATGTTTGTCTTAACGATTCTGCAGGGAATCAGGGTTCACAGCTCGGATCCCACAGTACATGCTTGCATCTGCTACTCCTACAACTTCAAGGGAGAAAGCCCACAAGGTTGTGGGCCCATCTGGACGTGAGTTCCACAGGAGCTCAGTGCTAAGCCAGCTATTTTGCAGGCAGCACGTAAAGCTCATTCAGTTAATTAAGTTTTTACCCTATTAACTTCTTTGCATTATGAATTGCTTATGATTTTGTAATGTCTTGTGAGTTTACAATGATGGAATTATTTTGGCTCCTCATGAACTCCGTAGAGGTATGACATAATGGATAGAGTGTACTCCAGTGAAGGCTGCTTTAGAATTTTGAAATCGCAGTTACAAGCAGACGAATAAAGACGTGCACTACCAAGCTCAGTATGTGGCGTAGTCATTTACGGGTACTCCGGCAGGGAAGACGCTGGACGTGTCGCTATGTTATGATTCTTTCTTGTTTGACTTTTGATTCTGGTGTTAACTTTGATAATGGAGGAGTCATTTTTAGCCCGTTGCCCAGTTCCTATGAACTGTTACGGCTGTCTTTTGTGCACCATTAATGTGGCAATAGGGAATAGAATGCAGTAGTCTCTTCCTCTGTCAATATACTCTACACACCTTATCCATGGTCCAGCTGGACTCCGGTATGCGAGGAATCCACATCCACTGACCAAGATAATGTTTTCTTCATGGAAATGAGCCACTGACTCGCCTGCCTTCTTCCCTAGCTCCACCCCTCTATTTGAATAGACTGCTCGAAACATGTTGTGATATAGAGTGTTGCACTTTTGTGATATTTAACACCGATCGAATTGTGAGTCTGTCATGACATAACCTTTTACTGAATAGCCAATTATATTATTTCCTTAGAAAACCTATTCCTGAAACATATGTAGCCTATTGTGCTTCATCTAAATCCACTTCTATCCTGTAGTTCCAGAGACCTTTAAGGCTGGCACCTGGGCATGCGCGCCCTTATAAGTGTGGGTCCCTGTTATTAATTATAGCAATTAGCAATGGCCAATTTTCCATTAAACTGCGACCCTGCAAAGAAGGCCATTAACTCCCCTGAACAGATCGCTCAGTGCTTTTTTAACGAAAAAAAAGGGGGTTTTGCCATTTAAGTTTGAGGCTTCTCGGAAGCACTCCCTTTAGGACACCCCGTGAGCTAGAGATGCACTACACACAAGGAAAGTAAATGGGCGCAGATTATACAATGTTCTGTCATGGAACCTATTACCACTGAATGAAAATGTTAATGTTAATGGCACATGAATCTATTATACTGATTTTTTGTGCCGTTAGCGGTGCAATTTATTTAGAAAGTGTTTATCTCCTCGTTTTCTCAGGGGATAACAGTTATCATTAAATTATGTAAGTGAATTCTCGGTGTAATTAAAACAGGCCATTACTTCCAGAAAGGCTCGTGTTACACTCCCCTTCCTTGATGAATGGACGTAAAACGCTGACAGGTTAGGTTGCTCGTGCGACGCTCCATTGATACCCGGGAGTCGTCCATCTTGTTTCGAACCTCCTGAAGTTGTGCGTGATCTTTACTATAAATAAATCCGAATGATTTTTTGTTCTAATTGTCCATTTACTTTTTCAAATTATATTTGGGACTGGGAAACATGAGTATTGATGATTCCTGGAAAGACCAGGGTAAGAGACAGAGATTGGATAATTTTATTGTGTAATTAGAGGCGCCACAGCAGCGTGTTTCCCTCTTTAGCATTCATTTGACGTGGGCTTTAAAAGGAAGCGGCTGAACACATGGGAGATAGAGGTTTCTTTCTTACGCAGTGCAGTGTTTGGGAGGGAGGGGTGGGGGGGCAAAGCAGGCCGCTGACCAAGGTTTGTGTGTAAAAGGCCGCTTTATTGGAGACAGGTGCACATTACAATTTTAAAACCTTGGCCGAAACGCCTTCCAAAACTAAACCTCGCTAAATATAACATACCTAACCCCGCCCCCTCCCCTAAATTCCTTCGAGCCCGCCCCCGCCCGTACAATACAACATTACAACAATATCAAACATTACATTCCTGTATAACCCCCCCAACAATCTCTAAATACAAACCTTCCGTTAACCAAACTCCCCTGCCTGCCCCTTTACAGCTATCGGCCCCCAAACTGTGTAACCGAACTAAACTTACCAACCTATCCTTTCCCTGTCGATAACCCAACTCAACAACATAACTCCACCAACCTCCGGTAAAACTGTCCAAAATTCACCATAACCCCCGCACTGCACCTGCTCCAAGCGACAAAAATACAAGCGTATACAAACCCCTGCACACCTGTCCCCAGAAAACCGCCCAAAAAATACAAAAGTGGAAAAAAGAAAAACAAAAACCAACAAAAGTGTTTTTTGTGGGGGAGGGAGGGTGGGGACAAAAAACACAGCACTAGCCTAGCTCCCAGCCACCAGGTCACCAAACCTAAAATGGTGGCCGGGAGCAGGCGCCCAAAGTATTTATACTTGGGCTGCATTTAGTTAGAAAAAGGAGCCCAAAATTCAAAAACGGCCGCGCAGGGCCAGCCACGCCCCCCCACACGCCCCCTCCCAAACTGCCCGGGGGTGGGGACTCCCTTCGGTCCCCACCCCCCCCAAGCCCTCTTGGGAGGGAGGGGTGGGGGGACAAAGCAGGCCGCTGACCAAGGTTTGTGTGTAAAAGGCCACTTTATTGGAGACAGGTGCACATTACAATTTTAAAACCTTGGCCGAAACGCCTTCCAAAACTAAACCTCACTAAATATAACATACCCAACCCGCCCCCCGCCCCCTCCCCTAAATTCCTTCGAGCCCGCCCCGCCCGTACAATACAACATTACAACAATATCAAACATTACATTCCTGTATAACCCCCCCAACAATCTCTAAATACAAACCTTCCGTTAACCAAACTCCCCTGCCTGCCCCTTTACAGCTATCGGCCCCCAAACTGTGTAACCGAACTAAACTTACCAACCTATCCTTTCCCTGTCGATAACCCAACTCAACAACATAACTCCACCAACCTCCGGTAAAACTGTCCAAAATTCACCATAACCCCCGCCACCCAGAAAGAGGGGGGCGGTGAAACTACCCACCCCTCTTTCTGCCCCCCCAACAAAAAGCTTTAAACACTACGAGCCTGATTCTGCACATTCAACCACCGAGACAAGACCTCCCGAAGTTCCAACAAATACAAGTCCATGCCCAACCTTGACAAGTGGACCCCATCTCCACGAAAAAATTCTACCGCCTCAAAACGGATATCTTTGTGCGTCACCCTCCCAAAACCCAAATCTCGACAACACCTGGAGATCTCCAAATTCACCTTCTTCCGAGACCTGTCAATAGCCCTGGGATTCAAAGCCCCTCTCCACACCCTCCGCGGGACCAATTCTGTCCAGAGAACATGACAACCCGACCATCGCTCCTTCAACAAAGCCAAATCCCTTTTCATGGCACGCAATAATACCACCCCTTTTACACTGCAAAGATCGTTCTCCCCCAAATGTATTAAAAGAATATCCGGGCATTGTCCCCTCACCATGGCTTTATTCAAACATGGAATCAGCTCCCTCCAAAGCATACCTCCCTTCCCTTTCCAGATCATTCGAAAAATGCTGTCATTAAAACCCAAACTCCCCCCAAAATAACTTTTGCACGCTTGAACGTGCGCCCACTTGACGAAGGAATGCCCCACAATCCACACCGTCAATTCCTTTGTGTGTGGCCCAGCCACCGAACCTGAAAAGAAAAACAAGAATGAGACTCAAACCAAAGAGGTGGACGCAGGCGCCTCTGCTGCATTTTCGCGGACATATTTGTTAAAACAGTCTGATGACCAACGCCCTAAGCGCATTATGTCGCCCTGGGACCAACCCCGATTATGCGCTTCAGTTGCCGCCCCAATCCTGAAAGAGTGTGTCCCAAACTGGGCCCCATCCAAACCAATACGCTGTAACCCCTTGTGCAAGACCATACGCAGCTGATAGTCCGTGACGCGCGACCCATTCATATGCCGGAAAACCAAGTCGCCCCCATCACCCCCTGATAGTCTCTTCCATTGCCTCGCCAAACGCAGTGGACATGTACAACTGGGGGCTCCTGCCTCTAACCACACCCCCTTTCCAACACCCCTCTGGTCCGTTTTTGAACTGGACAACCAAATGTTAACGCCTGTGTCCGTGAAGAACACGTCCTGCCAACGAATGCCCCGCTTTACTTTGGTCCTAAGGAGTTCAGAAACCCGAAAAGCCCCAAAAAACATGAACACCATAAGGGTAGCAAACAGCGAAGCCTCAAAATCATCCCTGCAAACTGCAGGCAAAACTGCCAACAAACGTGCTAACGTCTGCCAGGAAATAGGTAAACGGGACAACACGGTTCCACCCCGCTCTCTAGCCCAACCCTCAAGCATCCTGCGTCCTATGTCCCCAGCAGACGGGGAATAGCCCCAAAAAAGCTTACCCATAAAGGAAATCCCCGCCAACTTCCCAGCAATGGTGACTCTAGACAAACCCTTCTCAATGAGGTCAAGGATAAATTGAACTACATCTTCTGAACTGCGCCACGCTTCCTCACTCCTACAAGCTCCTGAGGACAAAAATTCCTTCCACGCCAAAGCATACGCTGCACGAGTGGAAACAGACAAAGAACCTACCACCAGTTGAAATACCCTAAGTTGCCGACAGACCAAAGGTGCTCCGGCATCGGGGTCGGTGTCCTGTCCGCCTCCTTGGCCAGCCCATGGAATCTCCCCCACTGCGAACGAGACAAAGCATCCGCAATGTCATTGTCCACACCCGGCACGTGCAAAGCCCTGAATGAAATATCATAGCGCAAACAGCCCAGTACAAACACCCTCATCAATTTCAAAATCTGCTCATCCCTGGCTGACTGTCTGTTGACTATTTGCACCACCGCCATGTTGTCCACACGGAACAGGACCCTCTTATGTTCCAGCTCTTTGCCCCAAATGGTCAAAGCAACCAACAGTGGAAAAAGCTCCAAAAAGGCAATGCTCCGCCCACCATTCCTCCACTCCTGCGGCCATTTCTCTGCACACCATCGCCCTTGCCAGTAAATGCCAAAACCATCACTGCCCGCTGCATCCGAAAACATTTGCACATCCCACTGCACATCCTCGTCCCTGGCCAGTGGTACTCCGTTAAAGGAGTGCAAGAAAAAAGACCACATACGCAGATCTTCCTTCACGCCTGCCGACAAACGCACGTGATGGTGAGGTAAATGCTGACCCGCCAAAGCCCGGCCCAGGCGCCTACAGAAAGTCCGGCCCGCCCTTACCACCCTGCAAGCAAAATTCAAATGGCCTAACAACACCTGGATGTCCTTCACTGTCACCTTCGGCCGGGCTAACATTGTGTCCAGTAAAACCAGCATTTTGGATTTCTTATCCTCAGGCAAACGAGCCTGCATTGCCACCGAGTCAAGCTCAATACCCAAAAAGGAGATGACAGTATCAGGCCCCATCGTTTTTTCCGGAGCCAACGGCACCCCCAACTCCTCCATAAGCTCATGAAAAGATTCCAGAGCGTGCCGGCACTCCGAGGAGCCCGGGGAGCCCACAAAGAAGAAATCATCCAAATAATGGGTGACCAAGCTGTGACCAGTGCGATGCGTGAAAAACCATTGCAAAAAAGTGCTGAACAGTTCAAAAAGGGCACAGGACACAGAGCAGCCCATTGGTAGTGCCTTGTCTACATACCATTTACCCTCGAACTGTATACCCAACAAAGGCCAATCGTCCGGATGAACCGGGAGCAGCCTAAAAGCCGACTTGATATCGCACTTTGCCATGCCTGCAGCTGCGCCCGCAGTCACGACAAGTGACATGGCGACGTCAACTGAGGAGTATGACACCGAAGCAGCGTCTTCATCGATAAAATCATTGACTGACGACCCTTCAGGCCATGACAAATGTTGAATCAGCCGAAACTGCCCTTCCTCCTTCTTGGGCACCACACCAATGGGGGAAATGATCAAATTATGCACTGGCCACTCTCCAAACGGGCCTGCCATCCTCCCCTCCGGCACTTCTTTACACAGCTTCTCACGCACCACCAGTTTATGCTCTGAGGCGGATTTCAAATTATCCGCCCACCTTCTCTGCCGGGGCCCGTGGTACCCCAAACGAAAACCCCACTTGAAACCATCCAGAATTGTCTGTTTTGCCACCAAGTCCCCGTAGCCCTTCAACGCTTCCTCAAGCTGAACCAATTTAATTGGCGTAGGAGCCCTTTGGCCCAGAACCCTGTGCGCCCCTACCCTCCCGTCCACCCTGTGACTTCTGCGCATTGCCAGACATCCCTGCGCCTGCCTGCTGCCCTTGCTGTCCGCCTGATGGCCTAACGCCCCAGCAGTTGACGAGAGGGTGGCGCTTGCCGCACTTGGAACACTCGTGACGGTATTTGCAATACTCCCGAGTACATAGGCATTTGTTGAAATCCCAACATGCCCCGACCCCAGACTGTGATGCGGCTGAGCCTCCCACCCCACCCCGGGTGGGCTTTCCCTGAAAGGGCCGGTAAACTAGAGGGAGACCACTAGCCGTAAAAATAGTCTTACCCCCTGGCGCGGCCCCCATGGTATGCTGCCACAAATCATTATCTAGCTCTCCCCACTTTGCCTCTGAATCCCAAGCCATACGGGCCCTAAATTCTTCATCATACTGTGCCCAAGCGTAACCGTTACCTGTAATCTGGGCCTTCCTTATTACGTCCATATACTTGAATATGGCCACGCAGCGCTCGAGGAACTTTTCACAGTATACACTGGCATAAATTCAAAATGCCGCCGTCCAATTTTCAATCGTCAGCAGCACCTTAGGGCGCTTAGCCAATTCATACTCCTCTTCCTTAGAGCCCTCCTTAGACCTCACCTCCCTGTGTAAGAGCTTCAAAATCTCCACATATTCGCCCTTCCAAATACGCTCCTTCGTTGCCAACATTAAATGGGCACCTAAAGGCTTAGTCACCCCCATATAAGGGAGCTTCTTAATCTTTAACTCCTTGCTCTGTGGCTTGTCCTTACCATCACCTGCCTCTGTATTTGTCCCACTCTCCATCTTAGCCCCCGGAAACGTTCCCTCCGTCCCCGAGCCAACCCCTATATCCTTCACATACTTCCCTCTATACAATCTCCCCTCCGACACACCCCCTCCCCCATCCTCCCCAGACCCCACAGACACCATAATAGGTTTGGCCTGTGATTTAGCGCTCTCACCTGGCTCTAAAGAGGGTGTGCGGACCGACTCCGACCGCCTCTCCAACCTCTCAGAAGAATCCCTTGGAGGATGAGCCCTTACCAACGGGCCGTGCTCTCTCTTGGATTTCATCACCACAGACTGCTTAACAGGTGCCACACCGGGGACCTGCAAAAAACTACGAGAAACATGAGAGTGCCCCCCCTCCTCACATTCCCGTAGTTCCCCTTCTTCGGGGCTCTCTTCCTCATAATCAAGCAGAAGTGGCTCCTCCTGCGAAATTTCCTCTGTAAAATCAACCACACGGGCCTTACCAGACCCTACATTAGCACAACCGGCCTGAACAGCCTTAAAAACACCATGCGGGTCCTCCCCCGTCCGTTGACTCATATAACCATCCATCTTATCCGAAAATTCCGTCCACCTCGACCGTCGTGACGTTGGGGCCAGCGAGGTCGCGCCTGACCTTCTTGTGCTGGCCGCGACGGGATCCCCCGCCGGTACGGAATGTGCCGCGCAAGGCCTCATCCTCCCTTCTCCTCGGCGATAATGGCCCGCACCTCGCCCTACCGAGTCTGCTGCGCTGCAACGCTTTCTGTCCTGAAATGAAAAAGTTTGGACTGGTGTGCTGGGACCCTGAAAGCCAACCGGGCCACCCGCCCTATGACCACTCAATAAAACTTCCCTATCTTGCCTTCCCCCGGAAAAACCTACATGCTCCATAGTATCCGAAAACGTCGAAACCACGCCTTCCTCGTCCCCACTCCAATCTAGCATCGCCTGCACCACCGCCGACGCAGATCCCACATCCCGCGCAACCCCTCCAACCCGCGAACTGCCTACCCCAACGCCAGCCGCGCTGCCAGCACCCACGCCTGCCCGCATCCCCGAATCCAAAACCACCCAGCGCTCCTGCACCTGAAACGGGCCCAACGCCACATCCCCCACACCACTCCGCACTCCCTCAGACCACGAGGGGAAAATATCCAAACCTTCCCAGGCTAAATCCCCCCCAGCTGGCTCCAGATCCCCAAAACCCAAAACCTCCTCCCCACTACTACCCCCCCCCCTACCCCCGCCCTGCTCTGACCTTCCCCATAACTCAAAAAACGCGAACCCCCCCGCTGCGAGGAAACTGAAACCCCAGAGACCCCATGATCCCTACAAGGAATTAAATCCTGCTGAGAAACCCACCCCCCCACCTGAGCCCACTCACCTTCACCCAATGAACTCGGCCCCCTCCTTAAAGATGAAGGAGGGGAAAACAATAAAGGGCTTTCCTCTCCTGACACCCCTACAAACCCCTGCTCCCCCACCACCTCTGCCATGCCAAAAGCCCCACAATCCTGCTCCTCATATGATTGCCCCGCGAAACGCTCTCCTGACACACCAGTACCCGACCGCTGGCCCCTCAAGACCCCAGCGCCGCCTGCCCTGTCACCTGCTTCATCACCATCACGCTCGCGAGGAGAAAACACCGCACACGCCAAGTGCTTAACCCCTTGACCCGCCCGGCCCGCTCCGCACACATCAGCGCCTCCCTCTTCCTCCTGTGACCGCGCCGGAGCCTCCGGCACAGAAGAAGCACGCCGCTTGTACACGCGCCCTCCCCCGCACTTGCCCCTCACCGCGGGGGAGGAATAGGAGCGCACCGCTGCCGCCCTCACCCCCGAACTGAGCTCCCCAGCACGCCATACCTCACGGCCTGCCCCAGTCACACCTCCCGCCACACCCCGCGTAACCGGCGCCCCTCGCTGTAAAACGTCCGCCGGGGCCGCTTTCTTAAAGCGCTGGCGGCCCCGCTCACTCACCGCCATAGTTTTCATCCGCTTGGGCGAAGTGCAGGCGGCCACGCCACGCCTGCCGAGGCCTGACGCATGGGCCGCGACGGCCCTGCCACCTCACCAACGACGAGGTCCATCCGGCCCGCCTTGCTCAGGAGCCGGAGGGCTTCCAAAACGCGGTAATCACCTTCCGCCATAGTAAATAGGACGAAATACTACCAAAAGACAAGCTAAACTACCCTGACAAAAAACACAGCACTAGCCTAGCTCCCAGCCACCAGGTCACCAAACCTAAAATGGTGGCCGGGAACAGGCGCCCAAAGTATTTATACTTGGGCTGCATTTAGTTAGAAAAAGGAGCCCAAAATTCAAAAACGGCCGCGCATGGCCAGCCACGCCCCCCCCACACGCCCCCTCCCAAACTGGCCGGGGGTGGGGACTCCCTTCGGTCGCCACCCCCCCCAAGCCCCCCTTGGTATAGAAGTTGTCAATTGGGTATTTGTTCTTCTACGACTGATAAATAGCTATAAATGATACTTCATTTTGAAATGCTGCACATGAATTATAATTGTGTTTTATGCGAATTCGTTTATATGCAATGTTTTTGAAATACTTGGAATTAAATAGCTTGTCAATAAAATAGATAACATGTTTTTCAGATTGTATTGGGCATAGAAATCGTAAAACGTGCAGTAAGCAGCATTTTTGATAAAATTATTCCGACTTAAAAATGATTTTGAATGAATTAAATAACTTGCGATGATAGAAAATGGTATAGCTACACATATACTTTCAGAGACACAAACTTTTCTTCCAACCCCTCACACGTATCAATCAATCAGGATTTGTCTTGTGGGGATCCAGGCGTATGTGTTTGTTCATGAAATAGTAACGGTCCCCTGGTGTGATGGAGATTGTTTTGTGAAGGAGTCTCCTTTAATTTGTCTGTACTTTGCTTTCACAGGAATCTTCTGTATGTATATCCACAAAGCCTTAACTTTGCAAATCGACAAGGTTCTGCAAGAAACATAACTGTAAAGGTCCAGTTCATGTATGGAGAAGATCCAAGCAATGCAATGCCGGTAAAATATATGTATATATTAAAATATGTTATGCGTTGTACATTTTTTTGGGCCGATCTTGGGTAAGGCAGAGCTAAAGATAATTCCCGATTTTCCTGATATACATCTGGTTGTTTGCGTTGTGCACTGCAGGGAGTGGGACAGGAAGGTGAGGGACTGGGGTAAAGGAAATGAAAGTCAGGAAGATGAGGGAAGGAGGAGATATAGGGGCAGTAGAGCATAGGAGACAAAAGGACAATGGAAGAGAGCATCAGCTATTCTTGTTTTTTCAATGATTATTTGGCACATTCTTGGCATAGCAAGATGAACCTGTTTGGATCTTCAGAGTGCGAGCTTCCAAGGAGCCACTAAGCCTGTCTCCAGATTTCACAACGAGGGAAGTAAACCTGCATGATGGTGAAGGATGGAGTTGTAAGGCGATTTTAGTAAAGTGGTTCTAATGACTTAGTTCCTAACAAGCCATCAGTACCTTGGCCGTATCTCTTTCTTACAAAACTGCCTGTGATGTCCCTGGGAAGACTCAAGTGACTGAGGGAAGTATACACAACTGTCTGTGATATACTGCTACAGAAAGACATGTCCTTGAGCTTAAGAATTTCAGAGTGTTCTATGTTGGAGAATGAAAGGCCTTTTGGAGGAGTATCTGGACACCCAGTACTGATCACAATAAGCTCCCAATCCACTTGAATTTAAGGTACTGACAGGTGCAGACAGTTGTAGGACTTATGTTGGGTTAAGTATTGTAAGCCTTTTTATCACCCCCTCATAAACAAAGTGACAAGAAAGTTCTAGAGTCTCCAGTCTCCATCCAGGAGAGACGGTAACGTGTTTTTTGGTTTTAATGGTTTTTATTATTCTGGTTTTATGTTTAGGATTTTTGGGTGCAGGAATAATTCAGTTTTGTTGTGTATGCACTGCTATTTATGTTCAGAACACTGTGTGTGGTTTAGGGAGGGAGTGTTTTAGTGGGGGGGATTCATTGAAGTGAGCTTAAGTTTGGTTTGCTTTCAGTCTGATTTGTTGTTTTGGCAGGTCTCTGTTCATGGTGACTTTTCCCCCCTGCCCCTTTTGGGTCTTCTAGATGTGTTTTTTTGGTACAGCAATACTCTAATTTACCCGGGGAGTAAAATGAACACTCCCCTTGAAAGCAGGGCCACAGCATGAACGCATGTTGCAGCTTTGCTGAAAGCACACCAAATGCAAGCCAGTCTACACCTGTCCTTGCCTGTTCCCCAACCCAGCCACGGTGCTGGTCAGAGTACAGCTCTGATTCTACTTGGAGATACTCCATCCAGGAGTTCTACAACCTGAGGTCCACAGTGGATTGCAGATAGAAGCTTTCACCGTAATGTTACCAGTGTGCACATGTATGCTGCAAAAGGTTTGCATCTCTTACCGTTCAGGAAGTGTTGGAAGTGAAAAGAAGGTAGTCAGGCCATAAGAATAATTATGCTGTCAATCACACCCATACCCGGATCACATTAATCTATGTAAGGTCATCGCATAAGAATGCTTTTCAAAATTGTCAGAGCTTTCTTCTCCTTGCGGCCTATATACAGCTGATTATGCTCCGGATTTGTACGAAAAGTTGTCAGATTTTTTGAAGCCAACATCGTTAAAGTTATTTCTAACTTAAGGTCTAACTCGGTAAGATAGGCTGCTGAGATGAGGACGGTTGATATCAGTAGGATGAGGGCCCATGAACTGCTTGAGTTCAATTCCATCTTGCTGAAAGAGTCTGAGCTTGCTAGTCTCACCTGCAAGATATTGAATTCTATCAATCCAATTTTCAATCGATTAATCAATTATTTAATTTTTCCCTTCAAACGGCAACAGTGCCGTATTGCTGGAAACTGGCCTGGATCATTTAGATGTTAAAAAAAAACCTTTGGTGGGTAGAACTAATTTGGTCAACTTTAGACCAATCTCGCTTCTTTCGTCTGCCTCTAAAATGCTTGAAAGTTTGATTAACTCCCGATTGTCAGTTCATTTGGAGCAATTCAGTCTGTTGGATCCGTCTCAGTCAGGTTTCTGGCCTCAGCATTAGCACTGTGGTGGCACTTGTGGAGGTGATCAACTCTATTAAGACGTTGCTAGATCAAGGAAAACAGGGTGCCTTGATCCTATTTGAGCTATCAACACATTCATACTGTGTAGCACACTATTCTCCTTTAACGCATAGATGACATTGGAGACGTGGCCCAGGCGCTGGCCTGGATTCGATACTTCCTAGATAATAGAAGTCAGGTAGTTTGGATGGCCCACTACTCATCTGACACCAAAGCCCTAAAATTCAGGTTACCACAAGGCTTGGCCTTGAGTTCTACGTTATTTAATATCCAGATATACCCATTGGCTTTCTGGTGTAGTCCATTGACTTGAGTATAGTTTGTTATACTGATGATACACAGTTGTTTCTATCTTTTGAGAATGGTGTCCCCAGTGCGCAGGAAGCTTTCAAGGGTTATTCAGAGACTGCTTTTTCAGTGGATATAGGCCAGCAATCTCCAATATACCTCTGATGAGACCAAGCTTTTGCTGTTTGGACCCCCTTTGCTGTGTGGGGGTGGACTGCTGCCCCCTCCTCCTCTAGCAACTGTAGTTCAAAATTTGAAGGTTAAACTAAACCAGCAATTTGCCTATGAGCCGCAGGTGGCGGTGGTGGTCGGCTCGTTGCGCACCCTCAGGAAAATTTCTTTCTGTTCATGCTACCTCTTCAGTCATGGAAAACAGTCATTCATGTGTTAATCACATCTTGTCTTGACTATGCCAATGTCTTGTATCTGGGCCTACCCAACCATCTGCTCAGGAGGCTCCGGTTGTCCAGAATCCAGCAGTTCAGCTACCATTAAGGATCCCTCACTGGCTGCTGATCAAAGAAAGAATGGTGTTCAAAACTTTGGTTCTGGCGCATAGATTTTTGAAGGCTCTGGCCATAGGTATCTCTTGAGTAGACTTACACACTACTGTCTCTCTATGACCCTTCAATCTGCCGATGCATTTCCAAAAATTGAGATCAAGAAGAGAGAGGGTTCCTCCTTCTCTTTCCTGGCAATCCAAGCCTTCAACCATTTCACTTTACAGCTTCATAAGACTGAAAATTAATGTCTGCTTTGAAAGCTTCTGAAAAACTGCTTTTGCAGGCTAGCTTGCTGAGTAGGGTTTAGGTAGTTTTTTTTGGGGGGGTGTAGTGGGCTATCAGCTCTCTGAGCAGTAGGACACTCCTTGGAGTAACTATGCGCATTAGGAATTTACTCATTGTAACCTAATTATAGCCATTCCACACTAGGATTGTGGGTCCTGACCTGACAACCATGAATGATTCTGCCTCATGGGCAGCATCTCAAAAGCTCACCTGCTCCTTCTACCTCAATGGCTATATTCGTAGTGCATGAAGCTGCAGATATTTTAAGTGCTTGGAAGCTGTCATTGAATCCAAACTGCTAGAAAGCATTTCATATATAAATTGTAAAGAAAGATTTGGAAGTTAATCTGTGTATTGTGCCCCGTAAATGTTTTAAATCCTGTTTTTTCTACACTGAGTGTGACCTCTAATCAGTCACATCAATTGGACTGAAAAATAAATAGGACTGGGGTGTGGCCAGGCAAGGTATTATGGCGGACGTGTGATAGGCGAGCTCCGTCCAGCCTAGGCAATTATCCTGCATTTATCCTGTCCTCCGATCACCTTCAGGTTTCCAGATCGTGCCCCGAGTGAGGCGCGTGTGTGGGCTGCGATCTGTGCCCTGTTTTTGCCCTGAATTTCTGCTCTGAGTGCCACGGTAGCGGCGGCCCGGGGGGTGGCCCGGGGGAGGCTGTACTGCGCCATAAACTGGAGGCCTGGAGCGGCGGCTGACAAACGGAGAGTGCCATACCTGGAGTTCCTGATGCAGCGCTGAGACGGTGACTAGGAGTTTGTGGATACTGCTCGCGAGGTGAGGTTGTCGGGCGGCGGTGGGTACTTGGAGTCAGCCGCAGTCGTCTTGTGTAAGGCCGCCCCTTTCCCCCGCTCTCCCGCCTGGGTCGCGGTGGGACTATCGGCGGTCTCATCGGGCCGCGGGGGGAGACAAGTTGGTTTCTCGGTGGTCACATTGGGCCGCAGGGGGGGGCAAATAGAGGAAGTCGCGCCGCGGACCGGGTCCAGTGGCTGACGCACTGTTGTGGGGCCGGTGTTGAGTCCGTGCCCCCTTAGCGCTCGATCACATAGAGAGCCGCTTTCTGCTCTCCTCTCCATTGACGGCACTGCGCGCTCGCTCCGGCGGCCATATCGGGTCGTGCGAGTTGGCAGTGGTGTAGGCGGCCTGTGGGACTGCCGGAGACCTCAGCGGTCATTATTCACTACCGCGCTTCCTGGAGGCAAGGGGTGGTTGTATGAGGGGCCCTGGGGAGTGTATTGGTGATCCCCCTGGCTCCCTGACTGTGAGCTCTGTTAGTTGTGGACATAGCCAACCTTGAAGACTGTGTAGGGGGCTTTGAGGAGGCAGTGTGGCCCTTCCACAGTGGGCGGTTGCCCCTGACTACTCTTTGATTGGTATTGGTCGCCCCCCCCCCCCCCCTTTTCGTTGTTCAGTTTGCTGGTGATCCTGCGATCGGCGGCCAGGTCGGGTCGCACAGGCCCCGTATCTACTTCTCTGTGGCCCCTCTCTTCCTTGCCTGTTCTCTGGACCGGGGGGTTGTGTCGGCCCATTACGCACGGGGAGTGTGCCTCTCCTCTCCCTGACGCGGAGGGGCCCGCAGTCCTCTGACACAGCGACCTGGAGAATCAGTTCCAGGTAGCTTGGGAGCAAGAGGGCTCAGTGGCCGCCATGACGAGGGACAAGGCAGGCGAGGGTTCGGCCAAACAGAGCACACTCTACAAATATACGGGCCCTGGGGCTGCTGCTGCAGCGCCTGGGGGTGCGCAGGGAGCTGTGCCGGACATGCCAGATAATGCCGCACTCATGGTCGCTATCACGCACTCCTGGGATGTCCTGGATGCTAGGATCGGGGCAGTCGGCTCCAATGTTATGCTCCTCCAGCAAGATCTGCGGAATGCTGTGGCTCGCATTACAGAGGCTGGAACGCGGATCTCTGGAGTGGAAGATGATATTACCACCCTACAGAAGCGGATGGCTACCCTTGAGACAACCCAGCGGGGCCTTGTGACACGAGTGGAAGATGCCGAGGGAAGGGCCAGGTGTAACAACCTCTGCTTTGTGGGCTTCCTGGAGGGATGTGAAGGGGGAGATATGGAGCAATTTCTTACTCAGTGGCGGGAGAGCTGGCTCCCCCCGGAGTCCTTGTCCCGCTGCTTTGTGGCAGAGCATGCCCATAGGGCTCTTATGCAGAAGCCTCCGCTTGGGGCCCACCCGAGGCTGGTTATCGCAAAGTTGCTGAACTGTCATGACTGTGACGTCATTCTCAAACAGGCCAGGGCCAAGAAACCTCTGCTTTTTAGGTCTCGCCTAGGCAGCGCGCATGCGCTGCTCTAGGAGAGGGCCTTTAGGAATCGATCTTCACTTCACTTTTCAAGCACTCGTGCTTGTGGCGACATCCACCTTGCAGGAGCAAGCAGCGGTGCGCCCCGCTGCTCGCTCCCGCAAGGTGGATGGCGCCACAAGCACGAGTGCTTGAAAAGTGCAGACCGCTTGTTATTTATTGAAGGCCCTCTAGTGGCCATTAGCGGTACTAGAGAAGTAACTCTCTTCCCCAGCCCACTAGCGCTGTCATCCTCATACTCAGCATCGCTCTCTTCCCCAGCCCAGCTGCTCTCTTGTTCCCAGCCCAGCCGTACTGTCGTTCCCAGCCCATCAGCGTTCTCTGGGCTCTCATTCCCAGCTCAGCTCAGCTCAGCTCAGCTCAGCTCTGCTCTCATTCCCAGCCCAGCTGTGCTCTCTGGGCTCTCGTTCCCATCTCAGCTGTGCTCTCGTTCCCATCTCAGCTGTGCTCTCGTTCCCATCCCAGCTGTGCTCTCATTCCCATCCCAGCTGTGCTCTCGTTCCCATCCGAGCTGTGCTCTCATTCCCATCCTAGCCGCACTCTTGTTCCCAGCCCATCAGCGTTCTCTGGGCTCTAATTCCCAGCTCAGCTCAGCTCTGCTCTCATTCCCAGCCCAACTGGGCTCTCTGGGCTCTCGTTCCCAGCCCAGCTGTGGTCTCGATCCCTGCCCAACTCTGCTCTCTTTCCTAGCCCAGTAGCGCTCTCATTCCCAGAATCAGCAACACTCTCTTCCCCAGCCCGGCAGCACTCTCTTCCGCATCCCGGCAGCGCTCTCTTCCCCATCCCGGCAGCACTCTCATCCCCATCCCGGCAGCACTCTCATCCCCATCCCGGCAGCGCTCTCTTCAACAGCCCGGCAGCGCTCTCTTCAACAGCCCGGCAGCGCTCTCTTCAACAGCCCGGCAGCACTCTCTTCCCCAACCTGGCAGCGCTCTCTTCGCCAGCCCGGCAGCACTCTCTTCGCCAGCCCGGCAGCGCTCTCTTCGCCAGCCCGGCAGCGCTCTCTTCGCCAGACCGGCAGCGCTCTCTTCGCCAGACCGGCAGCGCTCTCTTCGCCAGACCGGCAGCGCTCTCTTCGCCAGCCCGGCAGCGCTCTCTTCGCCAGCCCGGCAGCGCTCTCTTGATCTATTGGCTTTGTCAATGTGTTTTAGGCATGTTGTACAACAGCACAGATTTTGTTATTCTTTCTTTCTTGTACAACACGGCTAAAGAAAATTAATTCTGTGGTGGAAAGGAGCATACTTCATTTTTTTTTTTTACAGAGAACAGAGGGAAAGCACCACAGAGGGCAGTGGGGGCCAGAGCAACACAGAGGCCGTAGCTCAGGCAACATGAAGGGTGGTGGTAGAAGCACATAAGTAAACAAGCATTGGCAAAGCCTATAATATGTCGCTGTTACAATTCCCCAGTATGTAGGGCATGCATTGGATTGCGAATAATTTCCTCTGGATAACATAGATCATGCGGGTGTCAGCTTAATTTTGCACCAACGAAAATCGTTGATGTTACTTGCCACGAAATGCGCATGTATTTTTTTAGGGTTATAGGCACGAACACGGCATGCCAGTGCTTTAACGTGAGTGCCAGATTATATTAAACGAGAATTTTTTTTTTTTTTTTGGAGGCACAGTGAGATTGAGTGATTTACCCAGAATCATAGGATTTTGAGCAGACACCGGAATGTGAACCTCGTTCCTCAGTTCGAGTCGGCGGCTCTCGCCTTTAGGCAGTGTCTCCTTCTCATGTAGTTTGTGGACTTGCCTGAGAAGGGCCATAAAGATTCAAAACTCGCCAAAATAATCAGGAAATACTACCACAGTATTTATAATTCTCGCTTACCGCTATATTTACTGATAAAATGGGGGAATCTGGGAATTAAACCGCCTTAAGTTATGATCTGAAAGTCAAGTTTGAATACTAAAAAGGCATCGTCCGCTTTTATCTTCCCAGGGTCCATAAAGAGAGCACCACTCAATTGGTTAAGAGGGGCGAGTGTAAAATATGTATTTTTTTAAATGATATATCGTTACAACTATAACCAGCCAAATGCCATATCATGGCAAACACTAGTTATTACAATATGCAAACCTAATGCTGTCCTAGTGGGCTGACTCTCCTACCAGCATCATCGGGTGCCCCTAACCTATGTCGCCCAAGCGATTCCTGCAATTTTGTAGCACTTGTAAGAATCACTGCCAGCCGAGGTCCGTGCATCGGTGGGGCCGGGTGGGGGGGATTTCGAAGGGACAATGCAGAGGGAAAATTAAATTATTAATTTTCTCTCGCCTCATCGTCCGTCAAAATACCCCCACCCGGCCCCACTGCTGTTACCTGCACGGACCGTGGCTGATCACTGCATCAGCCATACCAATAGCCTCCCCGGATGCTCCACTAATCCTGACCTCGTACCAGGGCACCACTACATTCCCTGTGGTGACCAATCTGTCCTGATTCAATAACAACTGGCACTGCACAGAAAACGAAATGTGCCGAACTTTGCTACCTTTACAAATTCTGGAAGCACCATTGCTACTCCAGCTCATTAGATAGTCCAGAGACATGCAGCACACTCTTTCATAAAGAAGTATAATCCAATGTCACACAGTCTGTCTTTGATGCAAAGGCTCTAACATCTGAGACTAACTCATTGATGCTAACGCTCTAACTCCTGAAACTAAAGCGGACTCTACACAACGACGACGACCCCTTGATAATTTCCTGGGTCATTCACTTCACTTTTCTCGCACTCGTGCTTGTGGCAGCATCCACCTTGCGGGAGCAAGCAGCGGCACACCCTGCTGCTCGCTCCCGCAAGGTGGATGCCGCCAAAAGCAGGAGTGCTTGAAAAGTGCAGACCACTTGTTATTTATTGAAGGCCCTTTAGTGCTCATCAGCGGTACGGTAGCCTTATGTTTTCATGTGAGGTGTGAGGTCATCTATTGGCTGTCACTGGACTACAGCCTTTCAAGTGCCTGTGATAAGTGAACCATCATCCACCACCGTCTTGAAATGCTGCATCCCCTGACGCTGCAGTACACTGAAGGCCAGGAGGGGCACATTATTTGACCAATGGACCCACCGGGTACTGTCAGTCCTCTCCTCATGTCCTGCCCGCCCTCGAGCTTCACACGCATGCTTAGGCCAATGCATAGATGGTCTGATCCTTTCATTAAGTTTAAGCCGCACAAAGGGGTAAGTTCTCGCTCTCACAAGTAGCCAGTGTTCGTCCTGATGATGTCTCCTTGACGTCACAGAGAACAAAGTCATGAACTTGTCCCATTAAGCAGATGCTTGAACGAGTAGCAAAGAGCAAACATTTGGATGAAACTTACATTTGGAAGTGATAATTTTGGACCCACACCAATAGCGCCACTCCTCCTTGAGCCTGCTGCAAGAACCGAAAATGAAGTCCCGGCGCTGAATGCACCAGGCGCAAGTCTTGCTAAACCATCCCTACGTTATAGAAAGGTCATTTCCTATGCAAAGTGGGACTTAACCATATATGCAGGATCTTTCTCCATTGCTTATCCTATAAAATAAAAAAACAGTCTTTTACTGTATCTTTCTCTTTTTTTTGTCTTTTTTGCTTTGTCAGTTCAGATAACACCACAAATGTTTTTTTTTAATTGGGCAAAAGAAGTGCAGCACATGAATGATTATCTTCAGAGGACACAGAAAAAAGCATGCTGTGATTTTTGGAGAAATTCAGTGTCCAGCTAACCTCAAATCCCTCTCTGCACTTTGCTGAAAGCATACGTACTGTGGCTTCAACACCACAAAGGGCGCTATGTTTGCAACAATGTTTCATCAGGAGGGGTGTGCAAGAGTCACAGAAAGGAGAAGGACCCCTCAACATGAAGTAGCTGATTCATGCCTCAGAAAACCCCTTGCCTGCTGCGTCGTGCCGCTGGTGTATCACCTCTGTTCCGCCACCTAGCCACTTCCTGCCGGCCCATCTCTGCCCTACCTTGAAGTGGACAAGGTTGCCTCAAGCAGCCTGAGGTGGCAAGTCATGAGCAGGCCAGCAGGATGTTCCTCGCTCAGTCCTGCACAGTGTGACTAATGACAGTAGTTGTTAATTTGGGAGTCAGAGAGAAGCTATTGCATGTTGCAGTCAAATGTACCTGCATTGCCGCGGCTCTGAAGCCTCCGATACTTCTGTTCCAGCATTAGTCCTCTAGGGTGAATGGTTAGTTATCCTTCACTCTCTCCTTCACTTCTCCACCCTATGACACCTGTGAATCTGTACTGCAAAGAGAGGAGTTGCATTATTGATGGCATTTTGTACATTTTTTATGAGGGGAAGCATATGCTGCTGGTTTGGCCCCATTCAACCTATTCTATTGCTGCTTTCTGAGCTGTAACTTTGGCGAGGGCGACAAAAGCTTGGCATAGCCAATAGGTCTCGCCTTTGGGACCTTATAAGTGTTTAGTTAGCACAATATCCTTGGTGCAACAACATCAACTGCTGCATGGCTAAACACTTATAAGGTCCCAAAGGCGAGACCTATTGGCTATGCCAATGCTTGTTGACAATGCGCGCATACTGATCTTTCCTGACTACACAAAGCTGGTCCAGCAACGGAGACATTCATTTTTGACGGCCAAGGCTCGTCTTCGTGATCTTAAAGTCCCATATGCTCTGCTGTATCCGGCCTGGTTGCGGGTGGTGTACCGATTCTGCACCCACTTTTTTGATTCGCCGGAAGAAGTCTTTCAGTGGACAGATGAGACGGTGAGGTTGCATCCCCACACACTGCCCAGGCGGGAATCAGACTCTTCGTCCAGCGAGGCAGCTCGTAAGCAGCCTCAATCGAAGTTTAAGGGTCACAGACGCTCCAGATCCAGACGTCGATCTCAATCCTGCAGTGCATCCTCCCGGGCCGGATCGGCCTCCCGGCAGACTACATTGGCCTCATGATTGAAAGGGGTGACCACGGTCCTGTATGTCTTTGACATTGTTGTTGTGATCGGAGGAGCTGGCTTTTCGGTTGGATCCTCCCCGACGGAGAGGGTGCCTGCTGACGGACTCCTCTGACATTGCTGAAAGCTTCTCTACTTATTTTGCGGTGCTGTACGCCCCCAGAGAATCTGGAGACTGAGCGCTTTTTGGATGTTAATTTAGGCTCGGCTGTGACCTCGGTAGTTTAGGACTCCTTAAAGGCCTTTTTAAGGGGCATGATTACGAGTAGGGTGTGTTTTAGGAACAGACAATATAGATAAGAGGTGGCACACAAGGAGGCAGAGATGAAGGCAGTAGATTTGGGCCTGAACAGAGGGGTTGACTCTGAGAAACAGCAGGAAAATTTGGCCAAATTAAGTAAACTAAAAAATCAGCTAGATACCATCCTTTGGATTAGGGTTACAAGCAGATAGGAGGCAAGTAAGCTTGCCCATTTTGAGTACGGAGAAGGCGCAGGCAAGCTTCTGGCGTGGAAGGCTAAGTCTGACAGGATGCGTATCCTGATCAAACAAATTGACAACACGATTAGGTTACTGCTTTTGTCCACAGACGAAGAGATAGGGGTGCTTTTTTCTAATTCTTTTCAGGATTTGTACCAAGAAGACAGTGCAGTGGATAAAACCGTGGCTATGGAGTGGTTGCGTGGGAGCACGCTCACCCTCCTGAATTTAACATAGCAGGAAGACAAACATTATTTTGAGGATGTTTCCATTTCTGATTGCCAGATGCAGACACTTCGTTGCCCAGAATTCTTGTTTGTATGAGCATTTCATTTTACTTATGTTAACTACTTTGCATCCCCGTCAATGAATGTTGAAGAATTGTTCTTGCTTTCTTTGTATATATGGCACCCCTTCCAGAGTTTTGTGGTTCAAATAGCCTTTAATTGCGAGCTGAGACTATGTCGGAGGAACGATCGGAAACAGAAGCGAGGAGGCCGAATAGGATCAATGCTGTAGTGTTTATTGGTGGAATACAACACAGCACAGTAAAGATCAGGATGACAGTTCTGAAATGTCAGGATGGAGAAGAATGTACAGGGTATTCCTGTTGTTTCAGCACAGGGGTCTAGGTTGTCCTCCAAGGTTTCCTTCTTCCTTGAGGTTCCCGGGCGTCGTAGCTCCTCCTGGTGCTTCTCTAGTGGCCTGGCTGTTCCTCAGAGTACTGGCACTCGCTCAAATACAAAGGAGAAAACAACAGTCACTGCACACGTCCTATGTGTCTTTTCTAACCTGTCACCGCACCACGTATTAGTGCCTGAATATAGTGCCTGAAAATAAGAGCGAACATAAGATGAAGGGCAAAGCTTATTGAAAGATAAAAAAAGATAAGGCGGATCAGTCGTTTATCGGTCCTTAGTGGGATTGCCGTTAACGATTGTACTATAATATCCTGCCAAAGGGGTAGAAGTTGAAGAGGGCCTGGTACAGAAAGAGTTAAGAGGCTACGGTGAGACGAGGGTGTTTTAATACCTCCCCCCCCTCCCCATAGACCAAACACGCTCCTTCCCCTCTCCCTGTTTCTCCCCCCCTACTCCCGTCACGTACCGCTGTCTGCCACATCTCTCCTGAGTTGTGGAGGCTCGTGCGTGTCCTCCGGGGTCCACCAGTCTTCGAACCAAGTATCAGGAGCTTCTGGGTCTTCCTCAGTGTTCCTCTCCTCAACGACTCCACGACCATCAACTTTCTCTGGGGTCTTTGTGCTTCCTCCGGCATCTGCTTCGGATCCTGACTTCTGTGGCTTCCTTACAGCTGATGTCCCGATTGACTCGGGTTCCGGCTTTTTCTGCCGCTTGTGACCTCCTCTGGATGTCTCTGATTGGTCGACTTGTCAGATTCCGCCTCTTCCCGGGAGAACTGTTTCCGGGTCGGTCTCTGTTTTCTGTGGGGCGGGGAAAAGGTCTGGAATTACCACTGGTATGCTGTTCGTACTTGCGGTATCGTCATCTTCTTCTCTAACACGGTAAGACACCCACGTGGGCTCTGCTGTGGGGTTATCGGTGACAATGTGGTCTCTCCCTGGGTTTTCCTCACAGACTACTAACACATGCTTTACAAACTTGAAGTCAACTGATCATGTGCCAAATGCTGAGTGCATTTGCAACCGGTTCACTCTCACTTCCCTAATTACAGTGAACAGTGATTGCAACTGATGGTGGTTTGTGAGTCAGAAAATCCGCTTCTGGCACTAAAAGCCTTATTGATTTGATGAGTTGCTATTTATTTATTTATTTATTTGTGGGTTTGTATAGCGCTAGAATCGACTCCTAATGGAGTATCTCTGCGCTTTGGGCTAGGTTATTCGACTGTTCATTACAGAGCAAGGGAGGGCTGAACTAGATCTCATTTTTGAACAACAAAGTTTTCAGTTGTTTCCTAAATTTCAAATGTTCGGGACATAGTCGTAAAGTTAGCGGGAGACTGTTCCACAATGTTGGTCCCACCACTGATAAGGCTTTACCACCATGTCTGGCCTTCTTGGCACGAGGCACTGCCAACAGATAACCATTGCTAGATCTAAGGGTCCTAGTAGGGGTGTAAGGAATGAATTTCATTTCCAGATAGAGGGGGCCTTGCCCATTTATGCTTTTGTGAATCAAACAGCATGTTTTAAACTTTGTCCGTTGACGGATTGACAGCCAATGCAATTTTTCTAGAAGTGGCTTTGATGCTGTTCTTGGCGGGGCATTAAGGACCAGTCGAGCCGCTGTATTTTGAATAACCTGTAATTTGGCCAACACTCCCTCATTGGCTGAGAGGAGCAGGCCATTACAGTAGTCGAGCCGACTCAGAACAAGAGCCTGCACTAAGGTTCATGAAACTCTACACCCCGCTCGTGATCTTTATGAAATTAACTACATAAAGCTACCAATTTCAAACTTCTGCAGAAATAACTAATATGAATGAAAATTATGGTTAATATATAAAAATAATAAACCACTGAAATTAGCCAGGTTATGATTATTGGCACCACCTGAACCAAAATTCACCCATGGGTGTACTACAATAAAAAGTAGGATATATTATAAGTGTGTACATACGGCAGGCAATCATTCTGTTTTCATATATTTTACTCTAGATAAAGCTTGTTCAAAAGGGTATGGTTCTGTACCCGTATTTGAAAATAATGTAAATTACCAGAAAACCTCGGATAAAAAAATAGTATGGTTATGATCCAAAACCTAAAATAACACTGAAATTGAACACAACCATAACTTTCCCCCTTGCAGTGTTCATGACCATTCACAGGATTTCACAGATTACATAAATGACATCACATTCTATCCCAGTACTTGGCCTGTAAATATCAAATTATATTTTTGTTCTACTTAAAGTTCTTTAATGTGTTTTAAATCAGTTGGGGTATGTGGCTATAATTGGGTGGATTATAACTATCACCCATATGAATGTTGTTTACAGCTGCATTACTTCAGCCACAGTGAATATGCAATTAAAGAAATAGATTAGTAAAGGCATCCATATTAGGGTATCACATTAGATTAAAAAATATTGGTATCTTGACCAGACCAGGGGCATACACCTCTTCATTCTTAAGACCAACTCCTTACATTCCTTATTGTGTTATCACCTATCCCCATGCCATTTTTGTACATCTTCTAAAAAAAAAATACCACACCACAGTATTATTTTCAGAATCAGAATCATTACCAGACTGTTGATTCTCTGCACAATTAGATTAGAAAAGTAAGCCCCAATCTGTATAATAACTGGTTGTCACTTGTGCACTATGATTCTGCAAAGGCCTTCCATGGACTCTCAGTTGTTAGTTAAGGTTGCTGTCAACTGCACGAGATTGCTTGTCTCACCAGGACGCTCAGTGCAAACCAGTTAAAAGAGTAAAATGCCCTTATTTCAATAAAGACCATCATATTTTATGAATTTCTCTCATTTATGGTTTTCTGTTGTGGCCAGCCTATAAGAGTCTTAGTGTTCAAGGACCCATTCTAGTGTCCGCAGACCCAAAATGGGTGATTTGAACAAAAAGCTCCCTTGTCAAATTGGCTAATTTCTTTTAAATTTGGACACCCGAAAAGTCTACGAACTCTGGTTTAGATATCTCTAATTTTTAACCTTTTCATGGTGACTCAACACATTTTTGTAATGTTTGAAAACTATTGAACAGATGTACACCAAACTAAGCACTGGCTTCACGCCAAGATTTGATGTTATTTCGTTGGGCGTTTTATTTGGGGTTTTTCCGCAGTGGAAAGCAAAGATTTCTGGAAAAATAAGATTCTCAGCTTTTTTTAAAAACTCATGTATTCCCACCCTCCTGGACAACTCTGCTTGAAAATTAGCATGCTAAACCTAAATCGAAAACACATTAATTTGTGGAAAATTTCCTACACTTTCATTGAACTGCGCCATTATTACCACAATATTAACCCAACAAAAAACAGCTTCTCAGTGGAAACTTTGACTTAACCAGAACTAATGAGTTGCTATTGCTGACTCTGTAATAGATAATAATATATAAAAATAAGATCCACTCAGAAAAGGTTTCTGAACTTTAACGGAGAGCCCTCCACACTGTGTGGAATGCCGTCATTTAAGGTTAAGAAACCTTTTTGGGCTGGATCATACAGATCGGGGTGAGCTGGAAGGACATCGGCAAGAAAGGGCAGGGTGCTGTTTGTCTGCAGTTATATATGTATATAAATTCTGCCAAGCCAAGTGCCTTCCTGAATCCAGTTATCTGTGTCAACTCAAACGTGTTATGATTTTTACAGGTTCAAACCTGGTATCCCATTGGGAGTGTATTTCAATAGAATTTAGGTTTCTCAGATGTCAAGACATGTATAACCTATTTCTGAAGAGATTTCTGTTAAAAACAATTCTAGTCTGTAAGGAATGTCGCAACCTAAGATGGTAGGATTTACTCTTGTAAGAACTGTTGCAAACAGATGTCTGGGACTGATCCCCATGAGGTGTGCTACTGGAGTTTAGGTTCTTCACATGACTCCAAGGTCTTGAACAACTGGCACTGATGACACTGGCACTAGAGGAAGACCCGCAACTTATTGTGGTGTCCAACTCTGAACCAGTGTCATCACAACCTTGACCGTGGCCACGTTCAGATCTTGATGTGCCACAGTATTCTGCCATAGAGCACTTTAAGGAGAGTCGGGCCAAGGCACGCTCCTTGAGCCTTTCAGCTGTTGTCAGGTGACTCCCCCAGTAATATTGGCCTCTTCGGGATATGCGAGGGGTTTGGTGTATCAACCAATGCTTGCTCCTCCTCCCACGCAATAGGCCTCCCAACCTTTCATGGTCAAGCTGTGGGACCAACAAACAGCAACCTGGCCCCCAGCAGCAGCTTACACCGTAATCTTCCACGCCTCTGGCCACAACTCCAAGGCCCTTTATGCACCTTACCAGCTAACAGCTACCCAGTAAAACCAGGATCAGTGACTTTCTGTAGGGCTGGCAACAAATCATATCCAGCAAAAGGGGTCGTGTACATTGTCCAACGGGTCTACGCCCTGCCATTCCTTTTTGATCCATTGCTTCTGCCATCTAGTTCAGCCCACTTTTCAGGGGACCACATGTTTGTTTTATGCCTGGAAGTGCATGGTCTTTTGGTCAAAGGAGCCATAGAGAGTACTTCAGAAGTAGGAACTGGGTGTTATTCTTGCTACTTCCTTGTTCTGCAGAAGGATGGAGGCCTCTGTAGGTGTTCACTAAGGTGATGGCGATGGTCACTCCTCATCTTTGGAGATCAGAGGATACCAGTCTTCCCTACTTTGATGACTAGCTGTTGTGGGTGGGCTTGTCACCTCCAGATGATGGCAAACTCCTTATATCTTTTGGGTTCTCCGTATCCTGCCGAATTAATACCTGACTCCTTGGCAGAGACTCCACTTCATCAGATCCATTCTGGATTTGGTGCAGTCTTGAGTCTACTTCAGACCAGTGAGTCCAGGACATATGGGCTATAATGCCTATGTTTCATTGAGGATAACTCTGAGGCTTTTGAGCCTGCTGCCTCTTGAATCCTCATGCATAGCCAACCATGACAAGTGGCACGTGCAAGCTTTGCCTTAGGACCTGAAGCCTCAGAGGCCCAGCACTTGAGGAACCAGTCAGATTCCATCCCGGTTTCGGAGGACACAGCAAAAGACATTCTGTGGTGCCTTCCTGACCTCAGCTCGACCTGCGTCAGCAACCTTTCCCTGCCCCACCAAGAGTTCACTGTGGTAACAGGTGTGGCTCTACTGGGTTGGGAAGGCCATCCTGGAGAAGTGGATGAAAGAGAACTCTGGTCTCTGGTGGAGACCTGGCTTCACATCAATTTATTGCAGTTGCAGGTGATTTTCTGGTCGTGAAACCCTCTATCAAGTGCGGGTGGTGTAGTTTCTCACAGACAACACCATTACCATGTGGTACTGCAGCAGGCAGGGCGGGGTGGGGTCCTGTGCCAAGAGGCTTTCCGACTCTGCAACTGGCTGAATCATCAGGGAATCTCTATGTTGGTAAATCACCTAGTGTGATCTTTAAATGCAAGTGCAGACAAACTCAGCCACGAATGGCAGTTAAACCCAGAGATGGCTCAATGTATCATCCAGCTATGGGAAGAACCCTGGCCCTATCTTTTCGCCACGGTTTAGAACATGCACTGTCGACACTGCATGCTGGAGCTCCCTAGAACACTCTTTCTTGGAGAAGCATTTCTCATGCAGTGGAGCACACAACTCCTGTATGCCTTTCTGCCCCTACCTCTCCTACCCCCATTTCCTAAGAAGATCAGAAACGACCTGGCAAAAGTCATTATAGTGGGTCCGGACTGGACCAGGAGGGTGTGGTACCCGGACCTTCTGGGCATGAGCATCCATCCTTTGATCAGGCTGCCACCTGAACCTGCACAACCTGTTCCTCCATGTGCGAGAATGAACGACAGCAGTTGATCCTGTTTGGCCTTCTTTCTGAGGTAATCAATATCATCTTGGCAGCCAGGTGTCCTTTAAGGAAATTTGTGTATCCTGTATGCTGTTACAAGTTTGTGGCTTGATGCATTGCCCATCAGTTGGATCTGTTTGAGGCAAAACTGTTGGCTGTGTTAGTGTTTGCTTTGTTTTTAGCTGGCAGGGATGTAACTTTCATTGGTGCAGCATGTGCAGTGGCACCAGGGCCCAGAGGGTTGAGGGTCCCAATATTTCTTGATTATTGCTGTATTTTACAATTCAAACAGACGACAGTGGGCCCATGTGCTTCCTTGCACTAGGCCCATCACACACTGGTTATGCCACTGGGCAAAAACTTACTCTGGGTGCAATTAAAGGTTATCGGCCTGCCATTTTACGTTTGTCGGACCAATCACTCTTAGTAAAATCCCCATTTATGATATGTTTTCTAAAAGTTTTAAAACATGTTTCCACCTAAGCCTTTCATGATGCCACAATGCAACTTACATTTGGTTCTCTTGTTTCTAATGTGTACCCCTTTTGAACCAATGCCCATTTGTTCATTGTGCCTACTCACCCTTAAAACAGTCTTCCTGGTTGCAATAACTTCTGCAGAGCGGGTGAATGAACTGCTGGCCCTTTTGGTCCACCATCCCTATAACACATTTTTTCTTTGATAACACTCTTGCCCAAATTCAATTGAGCAAAGGAGAATATCAGTTTTCCTACTGAAGGTGGTATTGTCTTTCGATGGTGGACAAGCCATCACCCTTTCAACGTTTGCTCCACCTTAACTCCTCGAAACAGCGGGAGAGCACACAGTTTTCATATTGTTCGCACCAAAGAATATGCTCCTCCTCTAGCCTTCACATCCACATGGGGGTCACACCGTTTTTTCTCCGACTATAGCACATATGCAAGAGGTGTCTCCATACTTATAAATAAGCGAGTTCCATTCCAATTATCGGCGGCCCGCGCTGATACATAGAGACGATTTCTATTAGTAGTGGACCAATAATTAGGATATAGTATCCTGTTAATTAACAGGTATGTGCCGAACACCGACAGCCCAGAATTTTATCCACACCTACAAACACAGATTGACCTGGTGGATGCGGAGCATATTTCTATGGAAGGGGGTTTTAACATATAGTTTAACCCCGGACTGGACAGCACCTCATACACCGAGCACCAAACCTCACGTTCGGGGCGCTTTACTGGAACTCTGCAACACGCATGCCATAGTCGATGTCTGGCGACAGCAAAACCCTCTCCAACCCGCATACACATTTTACTCTGCACAACATAACACCTGGACCCACCTTGACTACTGGCTCCTTGCGCCTACCTTTACTCCCTGGATCAATTCCATATCACATCTTCCCCGCACTCTGTTGGACCACTCCCGCAGTAGTCCTGAAGCTACATATACCTAGAGTGGGTGGGGTTGAAATACAGGGGAGATTCCCCGGGATGGCGCTCCAAAATTAATTATTTCGGACAGAACTCCGCTCTGCTGTAGTTGAATATTTTGAAATGAGCAAAGGAACGGTTTACTCCTGGGCCACCCTGTGGGAGGCCTTCAAGGCATATATGAGAGGGTTTTGTAGATCCAAACATGCAGGGATTCTGAGAGACTTGCATAAAACCCTGTTTCAAATTGAGAAGAAGCTGGCTGAGATTGGCCAGTCCCAGACATCACAGTGGTCACCGAAAAACTTACACTGCCGAGCCTCATTGTTGGCCGAATTTTGTGAGTTGGCTGAGAGAGAAGAAGCTCATTACCTGGGAAAGTATGCAATGGCCAGGAGATATGGAGAGGGAGATAGGCTAGGTCGCACACTGGCTAGGATGCTACAACCCCCCAGGGGCTAATCTTACATAACCGCCCTCCGACGATCGGATGGCACATATGTCACAGATGCACTGGGTATTTAAGGGTGAAATACTTACATACTACACCGATCTGTATACTTCTCGTATGGCCAAGGATGCCACTGACAGGACTAGATATCTGGAAGAAATAGCCATGGTGTGACTTAGTACAGCTCACCAGCAATTTCTTGGGGAGCCATTCATGTTAGAAGAAATAACCTAAGTAATAGAATCTATGGATGGCTCGCAGACGCCAGGCCTCAATGGCTTCTCAAGGATTTTCTATAAAACGTACAAACAACTATTAGCCCCTCATCTTTTAGAACTCTACAGGGAAGCGCTGTAAAACAGCATGCTCCCGTCCACTCTTCGAGAAGTGGTGATCATATTACTCCCCAAACATGGGAAGGCCCCACACCAATGTGGTTCTTATTGGCCGCTTTCGTTGCGGAATTTGTATAACAAAATCTTAGTAAAAATGATTGCGACCCGACTCTCCCTTCTAACGGACCAAATAATATCTCCAGGTCCTGTCAGGATTTTCCCCGCACAAATCTACAGCCCTGAATTTATGCACTCTTATCGCTGTGCTGCACAGAATATCCCCCCCGTGCCAGCTGTGGCGGTGCTATTAGACGCTGAAAAGGCTTTCAACTCAATAGGATGGCAATTCTTGCATGACATATTGTGCAAAATGGGTTTCCCCCTGGGTTTTGCAGCCCTTATTACATTACTGTATATGCAGTCCATGGTACGCATTCGCCGAAATTGGACACTAACTGCTCCTTTCCCACGATCACGATGAACTAGACAGGGTTGCACTCTGTCTGTCACCCCAATTATTCATCATAGCCATAGACCCCCTGATACGTCACTTACAGGCAAACCACCTCCACAGGAGTCTGCAGTTTAAACCTGGTCCACTTCTAATTACACTTTACGCTGATGATATCATCCTCTATGTCCGGCACCCGAAGTAATCTGGTATGGAGTCCTAAAGTCTGAATTGTTCCCCCTGATGACAGTAACCAGTAGGACTGATAGTGAATTCCCTTTGCTGTGGTGCAACGCCTCTACCAAATATCTGGGACTACATATCCACAGGCACAAAGAACAAGTGATATGCCTTAATTACGGCCCAGCTGTGGAAAAACTGTCCGCTAGAGAAGTGTGCTGGTTACACCTTCCTCTTTCAAAGGCGGGCCGTATAGCCATCATCAAAATGGTAGTCTTGCCTCACTTTTCGTATCTCTTTCAAAATATCGCTATTCCACTAACCAACGTATTCTTTGCGATACTTCGCACCACCCTCTCACTTCTCACTCAACAGAGATTCAGCTTGGACACAATCGTCCTCTCGTACGAGCGCGGTGGCTTTGGAGTTACCAACTTTCACCTTTATTATCTAGTAGCACAATGTAGTTTTGCTCTGCACTGGTGCCATCAGGATACCCGGATACCTTACACCAAGCCTGAGATTGATCTGTCCTCCCCGACTAAGTTGGCAGCAATACTGCCGGCTGGCTTGCCGCGCAACCTACAGGATATCCAAATGGTATCCACAAATAGTTGGGCCTGGAAGCGGCTTATAAGTATGACGGGTGGCTTTTTTTCGTTATCCCCCAGCTCACCCTTGCTAGACACTTCTTGAGTACAATTGGGGACCTCTTTCCCAATGGACATGTGTTCTCCCGAACAGGAGATACAGGATGCTCCCCTGATGGACCATTTTGTATTGAAGCAACTGCAGGGGGCACTTAGAGACCAGATTCACAGCTACCTCTTAGAACCAGATGACACCCACCCCTGAAATTGATTATAAAAGATGCTGGTGGGGATCATTTAATCTCTAAACTTTATCACGCGATCCTGGCCTTTCTCCCTACCCAGGATGCCAAGCTGTGTGGTGTATGGGAACAGCATCCAGAACACCCCTTAACTGACTCGCAATGGTATAAATGCTGTGCACAAACACAATTAGTATCCCTTAATCATCGCGATAATCTATTACACTTCAAATTTCTTTGGCGGGCATATCACGCCAGCTAAACTACATTGTCCGCTTGTCCCAAATGTTACTCCCCTTTTGCTGAGTTTGCACATACGACGTTGACATGTAGTAAGATAGCATCATACTGGCAAGATATTTTTTTCAAGTTTACACTTATGACTCAACTCACCATTGAACCCTCCTCACTTTTGGCACTCTTGGGATACGTCCATGACATCCCTACTACATCGCTCCGTTTTACTGCCATTGCCTTACTACTTGCCACAAGAGAAATTGCTATACAGTGAGGCAACAAGCAATCACCCGCTAGAAGCACGTGGCTTAACAGCCTACTACATTGCAAACGAATAGCAAGCTCTATGCCACTCTGCAGCCACCCACCTCTAGGCACCGTGACATATGGCAATCACTGCGGACTTATTTACACTCGAAAACCACTGCCAACACACAACCCCTGTAGCCACCTCTATTGCTGGTACCCGTATTATGTTCATGGAGGGATTCTAAATGTCACAATTCAGCCTCGGGCACATTCCTGCACTCCCCCTGTCGAGATAATTTTTCTGTATTATGTATGTAATATTGTTCCTGCTGAAATGCATTATTCATCATGTAATTGTAGACTGCTTTGTATTTACGGTACTGTTCAGAAATGAAAAATAAAAGTAAAAAAAAAGAATATCAGGTGGACAATCAGTTCTTTTGTGGGGTTCCTTAAGGCGAAGAAGGGAAAGGCAGTTCAGAAGTGGACCATCTCTCAATGTGTGTCCTCTGCATTAAGATCTCCTATGCATTAGCCAACAGGCAGCCTCCAGAAGGCCCAAGGGTCCACTCAACCAGGGCCAAGGCTACCACCGCTGCTTTGACATGGATTGCCTATACTAGCTATTGGTAAAATGCAAAAACAACAAGGTGATGGATGGAATGCTTGAATTAATCTCAGCCACTGGCAATCGCATGGAGTTGCTAGATATTTGCCAGGCAGCTAGCTACGTGGGCATCCATGCACATTTCACGAGGCACTACTGCCTCAACATTCAGGTCTGTCAAGATGGCCGATTTGCCCGCTCGGTCCTGTAGGACTTTATTATTTGAGCCATTCCACAGACCCATCACCTTGGTACGTACTACTTTGGTATCTATTCACAAGTTGAAGAATCTGTAATTAGAATTTACCATCCTTCGTGAATTGCTTTATCCGATGGATACTGTAATCTCAAATTTCTTGCCACCCTCCCACCTCCCCTGTTTTGTGATATGGGCTCTTCTGTCTAAAATGATCTAAATCTAGCGATGTGCATACTGTTTTATTGAATCAGCTGATGGGCTCTGAGTTTGAGGGCGCCAAAGAGTTCATAAAAGAAGTTGACATCTGCACACATGTGTGGTGCTTATATGCTGCTCCGTTCATCAGTTCCAGAGTGGAATAACGTTGATATGTAGTAGCACTGCAACACATACCAGCACTCAAGAGCACAGCTTGGGAGTTTTCCTGATCCAGTCTGACGCCTGAGGAGAATTCACAAGGTGAGGAATCTGTGGTTAAATAGATTATCCACCAGAAGGAGGTTTATTAAAAGTAAGTAACTGGTTCATCATTGCTATGCAGGCTATTAGCACCTGTTATTGGAAAAGTGAAATATTGCGAGCATAGGATAACACCACTCTAAATTCCCAAGGATCTATAGAATGATTTGTTGCTGTCCGTGAGTACAGATTCCACTAAAAAACATGTCTGGTATTTTGTCTCTTGGTCGTCAGATTTTTGTTTGGTCTGACATCGGTTTTTTGTGCAAATTTCACAAGTACTGTGAAGTGGGCCTGTCTTGATCATTCTCTGTTTAATGTACACACCCCATTTATAATTGGCCATGCTCGTGTTTGTGAGGACATTTATAAAGTGCAACATTTCCCCTTTGCGCTGAGGAGACACAGAACCTTATTCAAACATTAATTTCTGGTTCAGCAGTAGCTATTTTTGCCCATTAGCTGAAAACCTCCTTCTTGCTTCAATTAAAAAAGTTTATTTAAAAGATAAAAGGAAACATTGACCATGTTGAATTCCTGGTGCAGTTTTCATTTGGACAGCTCTAGTGTGTTTAGTTTAGTTTAGCAAGTTCTGAGGTCAGTTAAGTCTTTTAGTTTTTGAAACAGTCACAAGCAATTGAAAAATAAACAGTAGAAAAAATATATCTAAATTTGTATTTATTACCATTGGAGTAATTTCTAGGGCAACGTTCCTATTACATTGTAATTAGTCACTTTGATGTTACAAGGCTTCTTGATTCATTAAAACACAAGGAGGTATCAATGTACCTGGGTTTTTGTTTTGCAATGCTGTTAATAATGGAGTTTAGCTGTTTTCTAGAATGTGATTAATTGTAGTTGGATGTGTCGTGGCCTTGCGTTCCATAGTGATGACCTACCACTGATAGACAGTCATCTTCTCTAGAAATCTGGTAGGGTTGATGGTGCACACAGTTCAATAATGTATTGACCTAAACAATCACAATATAATCTTCAGCTCTTCAACAACTTAAGCTACGGATGAGAATACTGCAGAGATAGGAATGAGATGAAAACTAGTAGAAGTAAGATTTCGGTAACATTATCGTAATTGCTCTAAAGAGAGGAGAAGAACAAACATAATTACTTGAGTTAAAACATTTAGCTCTTTCTCTCCATAATATTTGGGGGGCAGAGTACTCAGTACTAAAAGTGATTAATTTCCTGAATGGATCACAACCATTTTCAGTAAAGTTTTTTTGTGTGTCACAAAAGATTAGGGATATGCTTTAGGGCACAGTAACACTGCATCGCCTTTGTTTGTCGGACCCAAAAATTCCTAGAATTTTTAAGACTAATAAGAAATCACAAAAACCTTGGGTCAGCCTACCATTCGTGAGCGAAACAATGTTTGAGTCTAGGCCTTGGGTGGGATTACAAGTGTACATGTTACCTAGATTATTCAGTCTCCATTTTATTGTTTCCACAGGACAACTACTGCTTTGTAGGTGGTTAGAAATATTTACGCAATTACAATATTTTCAGAAAAATAGAGGGCACACTTCCTCATGTTTAACTGCACAATGTTTGAATGCTCATCTCCCCTAGTGCATACTGCCCTGCCTTATCTTTTTCTAAGCTTCTAAAAATCGAATAAAGTTCTCTTTTCAGTGAAATTTTAACTACGCTCCAAGCATATACTTTATTATGGTGTGAGAAACAATTTGGTTTGTCTATTTTTTTAGTTCTCTTTGTATTTTCATCCAGGTAATATTTGGCAAATCAAGCTGTCCAGAATTTTCAAAAGAAGCATACACAGGCGTTGTTTATCATAACAGGTAACAAATGTATAATTTTCAGTTTTTCTTTGTGTGGAAGGTGTTTGTGTAGCGTTCATTGTATCCTTTTTTAAAATCATTTTATAGACAATGTCTATATTATAACTTTCACTTGATATCATAAATCATCCAGCAGTTTCATTGATACCCACGTTCAAATTTTAATTGTAGTTTGTATTTTATTTTCCATTATTTTGTATATATACCCTGTTACTACAAATATCCAATATTGGGACGAGTATGTTAGGTCACAAAACCAGACCAAAACAGACCTACAGGTAGAGCTGCCTATCGCAAAGCTCTTCCACACATTGAACAATGTTATCAGCTCACTCCAGATCTATATTGTGCTGCGTTATTACCAAAGCACAAGCAGTCAGTGTGCAACCAGACTCTAATGGTCGCCTTTTCCTGGATGCCAGTGTTATCAGAGACTAGAAGCTTTATTTGGATCTGACTCTGATGCAGTTCAGGGTATGTAAAGTGTTCCACCGAGACCAATGATGATGAGGGAGGGAAGATCTGCTGCCAAGTCCTACGTCTTATGAGACACTTTTGCCATTAAACAATGCTCGCTCTATAAGCATTGCTTAAGCCATGCTCAGGCCCTCCGGACAGGTGACCTATATTGGCCACCAGTGATCCTATTTTTCTGTCAAGACATCTTACACCTTTTGACAAGATATCCTATGCCTTAAAGTCTGGTGGTACAAGTGTCTACAAGTAAATTCACACATAATGCTAGTGGTCGTGGCTGTGTCAGAGGTCGTTTGCACCAGCAGGAATCGCTCTCCTCATATTTTATTCCCTTGTTGTACCAGCTACCAGGTAACTTTCACTTTCTCTCACAGACCCACACTCCGTCGGTAGGAGGCAGGATGTGACATTCCCTCACCAGCTGGAGATCCAGCACATCGGATAGATGGTTTTTGCAAATCATTCAAAGGATCAATGGCCCCTTTCATTTCTCCCTGCTCTATATACCCTCGCATCAGAGTGATGCTTAGCAGACCATTCCATGATCTTGCTCAAAGAAGTCAACATTCTGCTTGTTCAAGGGTGCCTTTGATAGGGTGCTGGATTGGGAGAGAGGTGCTGTTTGCACTGCTACTTGTACTGAAGAAGGCAATAAGCTTCAGTGCTATAATAGACCTCAGCCTACAGAATGCCTTTTTGAGGAAAGACCAGTTACGTATGCTCCTCTTGTCTCAGATTTATTCTGCTGTTAATACGGGAGACATATTTTCATATAAACAACATGTAGTCCCACTGCAGATGTTAGCAGCAGTTTACAGTGAGGTCGGAGAATATTCAATTTTACGCTCTCCCCTTCGGGCTTACCTCGGCCCCTTGAGTGTTCGGGAAAATAATGGTGGTGGTTGCTGTTCCTCTGCAGAAGTCGGAGTTATATTTGTTCCCATACTTCAATGACTGGTCACCCATGGTTGGCTGGTGGCAGTCAGTCACTGGCCACCCCAGACGATGACTGAACTCCTGACACTTTTTGGTTTTTCAGCAATAAGCCAAAGCTCATCATGAACCCCACACAGAGGATTTCCTTCATTGGGGCTGTCTTAGACACAGTTGCGTTCAAGGCCTTTCCATTGTTGCAGCACCACCTGGATATTCAGTATATGACTGCAGTGTTTCATTCTGAGTCCTGGGTCTACTTGTGGACAGCTCTGAGGCGTCTTGGACTCTAACGGTATGCATTCTCCTTGTCCCAAACTTCTGATAGCATATGCAGGTCCTTCGCTGAAACCTCAGATTTTAGGGTTGTGAATCTCACTATGGCAGGCAACTCTCCCTTCCCCATACTGGCTTTACGGTTGTGACAGATACATTGCTATTGAGTTTGGGTTTCACCAGGGGGCAGTGGAGATCAGAGGCCTCTGGGCTCAACAAAAAGACTGCTCCATATCTTTCGTAGGTAGCCTTTGGCTACCCATCTAGCCCTGAAAGCCTTCCTGCTATCCATAAAGGAAAGTCTGGTGCAGGACTTCACAAACAACATATCCACAACAAGAAGGGAAGAGTGGGGTCTTGCATCATGTGCCAGGAGGCCATACGTCTTTGGAGGTGACTGAACCAGCATATTTCTGGTAACAAACCATCTAGTAGGATCTCTGAATGTCAGAACAGATGAGCTAGGAAGATGTTGAGGCATCTCAATTCCAAAATTGCAGGAAACATCCTTGATCATTTGGGCATGTCCTGGTTTGACCTGTTTACCTCTGTTGAGAATGTGCAGTGTCAAAACTATCGCGAATTTGCGTCTTTTCCAGGAAAGTCACCGGGAGATTCATTCTGCCTGTATAGGCATGGATCTTCTGTATGTGTTCCCATTGCTACCTCTCCTGAATTGAGTTCTGAGAAATATCAAGGCACACCATGTAAGAGTTAGTGACCGAAACTTCTGAGAATGACCAGATGCCTCTTATCCAGTTACCATTTTGTGAGGTACTTGAGTCTCCGCAACCTGCACCTCCATTGGCCCAACAAGACCTTGCAGGGAGCGAGTTTTCTGTCTGCCCTTTCAGGCTTTTTGTATTTACCTAATCAACCTATTTTATTTAAATCACTGATTATAATGTGTTTATCAAAGGTCAGACTTAAAATGTTTGTCGTGCCACAGTGGGGCTTGAACTTAGTGGCAACATTTCTTATGTGCATGTCTTTGAAACAGTACACAGCTGCTCACTGTAACTAATGATGCTCGAAGCAGGTTTTCCTGATTGCCATCACCTCTTCACACCTCTGTCTTCCTGAACTAATTTGTGTTGAGTTCCCAGCAGCCTTTTTACCCAAACATGTGACACCTGTTCACGTCTGCCAGTGTTTTTGTGCCACCCTTCAGAAGTGAAGGAGATACTCTATTGGGTTGATCCTAAAAAGGCTTTGAGTTTCCACAATGACCACACAAAAGACCATTGTGTGGATGATAAGCTCTTTGTGGGATTCACCGGAGCAAGGAAAGTGAAGGTGATGCAGAAAAGGACCCTGTCCAGATAGATATCTATGTTTCGATAGAATATACATCAGAAAGAGCATTACCAAAGGTTGGTAACTTGTTTGTCTTGAGCTCCCAGAAATCAGTCTTTGGGAATTTATGGCACACAATAAGTATAAAACACACTTGAATGCTCCCGCAGTCAAAGTCAGAGTTTGGCCATTCTGTGTTTGAACATGAGTTCTAATTAGGTCATCCTCTAACATTCACCTTCTGAAGCACAAAAGAGACCTCCTCATCCCCAAATAAATCACACTTGTTAGTCATGTTGATAATATTGGGCCAATTGGTCATTTAACAATATTTTAAACTGTGATATGGAAATTGCAGCTCTTGTGTTCATTGCATGCTCTTGTGATGTTGAATGGGTGTTTGGGAAATTAAAAATGTGCTCTTTTTTGTACCAAAATGTATTGCTTATACAGATCTCCTGATTTCCACGAAGAGATAAAGATTAAGCTCCCTGCCATGTTAACGGACCATCACCACTTGCTTTTCACATTCTATCACGTCAGTTGCCAACAGAAACAGAACACACCTCTAGAGACTCCTGTGGGATACACAGTAAGTTGTGTCTTATTTGATTTACTGATATATAATACCATCACAATAGTGTCTGTGAAGTGAAATGTTTCAAGTCAATTTTGGAAAATTTGATTGCATGCAGTGAGATTTCATCTTGTTTCTATGAAATAGTGTTAACTATTTATTAGAGCACCATTTATATTTCCTTGGCTTTAAGGTATAATATTAACTGCACAATGGGATGTAGTTTCACCTCTGTTCATATCGTCCCGATCAACACAAGTCCTAATTTATGTATCTGGTTTAGATGTGGTATCACTAGTTGACAGATAATTTGATGCTTGAATAGGTCCATCTCCAGTGCATGCAATAGATCTTCTATTTTTTAACAGCTCCCTAACACACTGCAGAACATCCCTGACCTAATGTACCAATGGATCCTTACCTTTATTCTGTTGGATTTTCTGGCGTTGGTCTCAACATCACCGGTGTGGGATCTGGTGCCGACTTCGATGTCCAACTCCAAGCCGAATACGTCTCAATCCAGACCACGGTCATGCTCCATTCCCACTCCAGCTCACCCAGTTCCAATACAGTCTAGTTCAGATAACACACTCCCATTACCGTAGAGATGTTCTGAGAGACTCCAACATATTTTGGTTCTGATTCTGACAAGAGTTTGCCTCGTCTTGAAGATGACAGTGGAGATGATGTGGGATGATTTACCTCCACATTATAATGGTGAGAGGTTATTCGTGGATTTACAGGTGGCCAGTGGGCTTGATACTTGGGTTACAATATACAGAGTTGATTTATCATCCTACACCCCCAATGGCAGAAAGTACTTCCTTTGCTGTGGTAATTTGACATGCTGCGGTTGTCCATTTCCTACAACTGATTTCTGTGAATATCCTTATAGAAGATTTGCATCCTGGGGCTGCTTCCCACAAGCCCTTACTTTCGTTTGATGAAGCACTTACTTACACCCTTATGGACACTTGGTCTAAAGTGTTACACTTGCCCTCTGGTGAACAGGCAGGTAGCCAAACATCACAGACCAGCACCTGGTGACCCTAACTTTCTTACACAGTATTCAACTTCTTAAAGTTTGGTGGTCCAGGCTTCCACCAGCAAGGCGAATCCTAATTCATTTCCCACAACCCTCCCAGACCGATATAAAAAAGGATTGAGGCATTTGTGGAAATAAATGTTATATATGGCCAGCCTAGCCTTCAGGTGGTCATCTCAGTCTGCCTTTTATGCCTCAATATGCACACCCTCTGGGACATGGCTAGCAAGATTTTGTCTACACTCCCAGAGAAGCTCAGGGCCTCCTTCGCTCAGACCATTCAAAAGGGTCAGGATGCAGCCAAATATGTGATTCGTGCTGGCCTGAATACTACCAGTTGCTTGGGGCGAGCAGTCGGCACTAGTGGGGTGATACATTGTCAGGTGTGGATGCGATCCACTGGTTTTTCTGGAAATGTGCAGTCATCCCTTATGGATATGCCTTTTGATGATTCCTACGTATTTGGCAAGAAAGCTGATTCTGACCTAGAGCTCTTTACTAAAAGTACAGCCATGGCACGTTCTTTGGGTCTTCCGACACCTGCCAGTGTTGCAGGGATTCTGCTTATATACAGAACTATGCGTAGGACCCCAGGACCTCAGTGAATTGTGGTGTACCAGAAACTCACCTCAGAACCCAGAACCCAGTATCCGGCTAGCATAAGTGTCCCATTCGTTATCCGAGATTTAGCTCGGCGATCCCAATGAAAAGACAACCCAGAAAAAGCGACTCAGTATACTCTCAGGAATGGTGGGAATCGGAAATACCTGTTCGTATATGAAACTCACATCAGTCCACAACAAGAATCAACAGAGACACGGTGAAAATAAAAAGAGTTTATTTTTATAGACCACGTGTCCTAAGATGCAGTACTTTGGCTAATACAAGCAGACAAATGATTAAAATCAAAACCATCAGCATCGTTACAATACCATAGAATATAAAAGGGGTGATCATGTTATAATGACAGTGGATACTACCACCTTCCCTTTACTAAGAAGCTAATATTATTATTATTATGCTAATAGAAGGTCTCTTAGGCTTGAATAGGGGACCCCATACCTCAAAGATCAGCTTAGTGAAATCACATCACAGGAGCATCAGGAGTCTTCTCGCAGGAAGGCTCGTCTTCGGTCTGAATATTAAACATGATGTCTGTAATATTAAAAGCACCAACTTTCAGGTATTCACAGCTGCCTGTGTGTTATGGCTAAATAGTGGGTCGATCAACCTAGAGTGGAAAACATGCATTGTCTAACAACCCAGACTGTTTGTCACATCATGTACAGACCAAGGTCGCTGCGCAGAGCTCGGGATGGTAACAACAGATTGCTTTCGTGTGAGGCAAAGCTCGAGTCAGCAGTTTGTTTAAGCAATAACATGTAAACGCAGTGTCGTGCGCAAAAGCAGCAAGATGGCATTCTAACATCTAACGTGGTTATGCTAACTTAACAATGTATGTACGTATTTAAGGGAATCCTTACTACATGCCCCCTTGATCGAAGCACTATCCAGTAGGCAAGAAAATAGAGAACGCAGAGTTCAAGTGCGACAAAGCAGAACAAGGCGTATCCAATTTAAAAAACAAGTTTCAGTTCAGGCAAAGTCCGAGAATGAGAAAAAAAAAAAAACAAAAGTGGAGAGCAAAAAGAAAAACCTCAAACGTGCAGCGGGGGGTGAAAAAAGAAAAAAATGAAAAAACGCCTCACCGGGCAGAAGTGCAGAGGCACAGGTACTGTTCAAGACACGTGAGGAAAACACAGTGGACTACAGTTCACTCAATCCATGAACGTATATGCAGCATACGTGGCCACTGCTTCTAGCAGAAAATCGTTGGCACGGCCACTGAAGGTTTCAGCCATCCAGTTAATCAAAGAAAAGGAACATACATGTTCTTCCATTAGCGGAGCCTCTAGCACCATCAGAGGGCAACCAGCGTGTACTTCCAAATAACTCATATCCAGGAAGTCATATGCCGCCCTTGCGATGTCCCAATTACCCAGGATTCCATGCGCCGCACCACAGGCCATAATCCGAACACCAGAACAGGCGAACTCGTGAGACACTAAGGGCCTCATCAGTCGATCATAATCCGGGTCCGGAGACACCGTGTTGGTTAAGCACAAATCCAGAGGCCATTCAAAGGGACAATCTAGGCAGTGAAAGACAGGTTGCACGCAGGTGAAGTAGGAATACCGGAAGGATAATCCATATGCCAGGCTCAAAGTCGCCAATGGCAGGACGCCATAGTATTCAAGCATCCTGTCACGAAGAAGCTGCAGGCGGGACAGGCTGTCGTGTGGCACAGAAAGAGCAGCCATTCCTTAGTATGAAAAGTACAAGTAGCACACCTGCCACTAGCGCCAGAATCAACGGGACACCTCCAAAGACGCTCGAGAAAATAGAATGAAAAAATGCCGGAATCACACCAAAAATAGTTTGGAAAGAGGTCACGAGGCCTGAGCCCACAAGTTTAAAAAAATGAGCCAGGCCGGTTGTGGACGAGGCATTGAAAATTGTTTGGATCAAAGCTCCAAAATGCAGGGGGAGGTCAGTATTCAAAAGCGCCTGTACCTCAGTGCGCGTATTTGCTACGTGAAGGACAAATGTTTCTCGGGAGGAAGTCAACGGCACCTCCTTTTGGGACAATAGAGCTCTTATTCTGCTCATCTTGTTGAACTCTGCTTTCAAGGTCTGAATCGAAGGCCAGATGGAAACATCCAGCCGCCCATGCGGGGGTGGAAAGAGAACATTATTGCAGCAGACCACTCTCTGCGATACAGTTACTATATATGGGATTCCCACTAACATCCCGCAGCAAGCTTCATTATTCAAAATCAAATAACTACCGTTTGCAAGCAGCGTGAAAGATGGTGTAATCACTGGCACCGGGATACCTTTGAGGACGCAGGCCAAATTCGGGGCGTGTACATTAAAAGCACCGTGCAACTGAATGTGCCTACATACTACAGAATGATCAGGTGTCGTTGTACATTCCTCACCCTTCAGATAAACCTCAGTACCGTCTCTTGTACATCTATACGTAAAAGGGAGGGACCAGACCTCATGCATGAAAGCGGTACCCAGCTGTTCATATCTACCCAGAGCATAGTGTTTCATACAAGATGTAAACTTAAAAAGGGCGAACGGTAGAGTTATCAACCCATGTAATAACCACACTGCTGAATCCAATTCCGCCACAGAGAAAGGTAACGGCTCCAACTTTTCAATATGTAACAAGGAATATGAAGCATCTTTCATGGACATAAACTGCTGTTTGTCAGTAAGGTTAAAGGGAAGAAATAATGATGTTGTATTCAGATAGTCCCAGGGGACCTTCCCTGCCTTTAACGTTTGTAATGTCCATGCAAACTGCATAACAGAACGCAACTGGTTTTGACCATGATACAATACCGACATATCATCATGCACAATATCAACAATTGAAGAAACAATATTATCTAATGTATAAATTCGAGAAGAAAGAGTGCTAATGCTGTTATCAATAACTGCTAATACTTTTTCCATATTAGCCTGATCAATAGCTCTCAATCGTGAAGTTGCCTCAATTTGCGACAATTTCCATACTTCGTTGTAAATAGCATACGCCCACCTTTTGGATCTGCCACCCACAGGACCTTTAACAAAATCATTCAAATCTATTTTGTCATGTAATTTTGATAAATGAACTTTGACAGATGCCAAGGTGGAATGTCGCAGCCAGGACTGACATAATTTCCCTACAGAGTATGTAGTTACTGTATGTGACGACTCAAATCGGGGGTCTACGCGTTCCTGAGTATACCCCGGTTTCAGTCCTAGAAAACGGCGTTGACAGGTATCAGAACTGCTTTGCCAAATTAACCATCCCTCACTACTAAAGTTCGAAATATTGAAAGATGTATTAGAAACCAATGACTGCAAAGCAGGAAGGGACAGATCTGTGTGGTTATCCCAATTGGGGTAAGCGCCCAGATCCGGCACAGAAGGCGAATTTAGTTTTTTAGAAGTGGCCAATCCGAAACAGGTGGTTTGAAAGATGGTTGAATTTAAAAACAACATATGATTTGGTACGAGACAGGCACGGTGTAAAGCTTCAGTTCCCTGAACCTGCCACGGTTTGGAACCCCAAACCGACTTAAGATCAATAGTAGCCTTCCATAGATCATAACCTTTGATTGACAACTCATCCATAAAGGATTTAGAATAAAGTAACTTGGTGTGTGTCAGTCTAACCTTCGAGGCAGACTCAGGCATAACCTTAAAATAAAAGGATGCCCGGTCGGTAACACTGAAATCAGTAAAATAAGTATACTTATCAACTAATGTAGGTGAACTGCCAAAAGAGGGGGTGGGACAGTGTTCCCATTGGGTAAAATTTACAAAATTTCTAAATGTATTCGCCTTATGCAGGAAGTGATTGCCATAATGTTGAAAACAATACTGTTCTGCATAATTAGCCGCATTTTCATACAAATCTTCAGCATCAAAAGCGGCATAATATTTCAAATCTGAAAACAGTGCTTCAATGGCGTGTACATCCCAATCATCAGAACGTATGTTCTGTTTAACTACATCACCCATAGAAACACAAAACACATTAGGTACATTGATGACCTCTGTGGGTCCATGAATTTGGAATTTTACAGCATCCCACGCGATTCCATCCAAAACTGGCCAGGCAGTAATATTCACAAAAGTCTGGTCTCTTTTCATGATGCGGGACGAGGAGTGGGGGGCCAAAGTTCCATTGATAAGTCTAATTGTTGATCTCTCTTTGAGATAGTGGCCATCCACCAGACGGAAAAACACTATTACAAATCCAATGGACATAAACAAAAAAATACTGAAAAGCAATAGCCAGATGTATGTCCAAGGTGTAACCAAAAAATGTCTTTTAAACCAACTAGCAAAAACAGCAATGTTCGAAGGGGGAGTGGAGGGCAATGAGTTAGTGTCAAAGGAGAAACGGGACTGGTCAAGCGCCGTAGATTGTAAAACAGGCGAGTGACCATTTGTAGGATAAGCATACTCAGTCTCGTCGGGCAGACCACCAGCCGGTGGTATTAACAGGGGATCAGTAACTGACTGCATCTCGATGGCAACATCAGACAAGGTGGTAGAAGCAGGAACCAACATTGAATTTCTTTGCATCGTCTGGCATGACACTGCTGGAGTCAGGCTAAGAAGTATCGGCCACTCGCTGAAGTTTGACATTGTCAATAGAGATGTACCTGTTGTCCTTTCGACCAGGAAGTGGAGGTAAAATGACTGTTCTTGTACCCTGCACTCCAAGCACTGGAACTGGTGCACGATAAGAGGGGCCGAACTCCTTCTTGTTCTCCACCTTCTCACGGACCAGGTCTCAAACTCGGGGTAGCCAGCCGACTACCGGAATCTGAACCTCAGCTTCAGACGTGGAGGGCAAGTGTTCCTTCGAAAGAGTGTCTCTGGCTTCTTGTAGAGTCTGCAAAACAGCACAGTGATCATCTACGTCAAAGGGTGCGGTCGACGCCGCCATGTCTAGACCATCAAGGTCTGGAACAAACATTCTGATTCCGAAGAGCATCATGTATGGGGTCCGCCCACCCAGAGACCTTCTAGGGAGATTATTAAGTGCACGTTGGACGTTATACAAATGGGCTAGCCAGTTCCGGCCTGTGCCTAAAACACGTGCTGTCAATGATTGCTTTAAGTCACGGTTCATTCGCTCCACCACACTATTACCCTCAGGTCGGTAGGGAGACGAAAATTTGACTAGGACCCCCAAATTTCTCATAGCCTCCTTGTAAGCCTTACAGGCGAACGCAGGGCCCTGATCAGAATGGAAGGTACCACACGCAAAAGTTCCCACAAAGACATGCAAATCCCTGATGACAGTCCGCGAGTCAGCACTCCTTTGTGGCCATACCCAGAGAAAACGTGTGCACGAATCCACTGCAACCAAGATATACTTGTACGCAGTATCAGAAGAAAAAGGACCGCAGTGATCTAAATAAACACAACCAAATGGCTTATTAGATATATACAACTGTGTTTGTGGTGGGCGCGCAACAGTAGAAGGTTTAATCTGTTGGCAAATGTCACAATCAAGAACATAAGCGCGCGCTTGTTTATATAAACCAAACCACCAGTAACGTTGTTGTAACAGAGATATAGTAGCGGACACGCCGGCGTGGGCTGACGCCAACCCCTCGTGTGCAGCTAGAATCAGTGCTGGTCTGCAGTCCGCGTTGGGAATAATTCTGTCACCAACGTCGTTAATCCTCACTAACGGGACGTTATCAGGACTTAAATGATAAAAATAACGAGAAGGAAAACCCTTCGGGTAATCACTTCCCTTCTCTGTAGCAGCAATAGCTGCCAAGATGTCATCATCAATCTTACTTTTGGATCTTGTAACTGCTGCCACTAAGTATGTAGCCACTGCGGTTTTTGCTGCCTCGTCAGCCAAGCTGTTACCGACAGCATGGACACCAAGTCGTTGGTGACCAAGAGTGTGAATAACATTCACGAGAGGGAGACGGTCTTTAAAGTCTGCCACTCAAACCCAAAGCAGTTTATGCTTAATTGTGCTACCTTTGGTGTCTCGATAATCATTTTGAGACCAGAAGTGTAAGTTGTCATTGTATGACTGGACACAATAAAAAGAGTCACTAACTATTAAAGTCGTGACACGGGGATCAGCAAACTCCAGTGCAAGCACCAGAGCCCGAAGCTCCGCCAATTGCGCGGTACAATCACCCAATGACTGCGTATGCACTGCATCAGATTGGAATTCACCATTTACGAATGTACCTACGACAATTGCGCAAGCCGCAGAATAAGCGTGCTTTGATCCGATCGCGGGCTGCGCCGAGCCGTCAGTGTATATGACACAATGGTATTCTTCGAGCGGGCGCAAAGACAGAGGAGCCGGATGAACGAATTCATACTGCAAGTACTCTTGAGTCTGTAATGAGGCGTCAAAGATATAAGTGACATCTGGTGACGTCAGAGTTGTGGCCCATTGTATCCACCGTGGATGCAAAGCTTTAGAATTTGGTACACTTGCTTTAGTCACTGCCTCTAGGGCAGGATACGGTGTTACAACCAGAATCTGTTTCCCATGCGACAGTGCGCGTTCTTTAAGGATCGCCATATGTACAGCAGTCAGAACTTTCTCGACTGTGGAAAAACGTAATTCAGCAGAGGTGTACAAGTGTGATTTATACGCAATGGGGACTGTATCGCCCTCATTAAACATTAAATACGTGAAACCCACGGCGCCTGGTACTATTCTTATTACCAGGTTAGTGCGGTTATCACGCATCAGCAAGTATTGTGAAGCAAGAAGATCAGCCTGTAAAGACTGTAGAATAGCAGAGTGTTCCAGCTGCCAGCTAGACTTCGAAAAGGAAGGTTGTACCAAGGCATAAAGCGGTTTGATACGCTGGGCATAATCAGGAATATACGTATGTCCGAAATTCAGAAAGCCCAGGAGAGATTGTAATTTTTTCAGCGTTGTAGGAGCGCGCAAGCATGCGCACTTCTCCAGAAAGTGAGGAGCTAATCCCTTACCCTCATTGTTGAGCTCGTAGCCCAAAAACAACACTGTATATTCCGCGATGTGAGACTTCGCAAAATTGAATTTGTAGCCATAGTCAGCAAAACTCACTATAATATTGTCGACTCGAGACAGATGTGGCATCAGCTCATCATCCGTGAGGTAGATATCGTCAACATAGGAGTATGCATCGGGGTCTATTCTCTCTAAGAGAGAGACCACGCGAGTGGAAAAGACGCCAGGGCTGTTTTTGTAGCCCATGGCCAATCTCGTAAACTGTTTTTGTTTGCCGCCCGAAGTAAACGCCGTCCACTGGCTACTTAGTGTGGACAGGTTGTGGCTAAAAAAGCCATTGGAAATGTCAAGTGTCGTTTTAAATCTTTTACGCACAAGACTGTCGACAAGAGCCGAGCTATGTGTATTTTGTACCGCGCAGGTCCGGCAATGGGAATTTAGGTGCCGGTAATCCAAAACTAAACGGTACGAGCCGTCAGGCTTCGTTACAGTGAATAGAGGGTTATTCATAGGGGACACACAAGTTTCAATAACACCCTGATATTCCAATTGTTCAAGGATCGCCGCGACGTGTGGCCTAGCTTCACGCCGCATGGGATATTGGGGTTGAGGCTGGGGCATAGACCGCAATGGAATCTCATGGCAGGGGGACAACCGGTCCCATCCCACCTGAGTACGATATACCGCCGGCGCAAGCGCCAGCGCCCACTCCTCAGCGTACACTTCAGCCTGGTCCTTAGGCACCGTGTGCGCAAAGGACGGGAGGATGACCTCCTCCCCTCTAGGAGCTTCTAAAATGAAAGCTGGGGGCCAATCTGCCTCCGCTAGGAGGATATCATAGGTGGTAGTCAGATTATCCCAAAAAATCCCCTTTATTGTACGTTGTATGTCACCCTCAATTAATAAGACTATTTCATAAAGTCTGTCAGGGGGTGCCACTCTGGTGTCAGCTGTCTCAACAGTAACCAATATATCAGTTGCTGTCGCCGCCAGAAATGGACGCAGAGCTTAACGGACTATGGTAATTTCCGCTGCGCTATCCAGTAGCGTCAGCGCCCATGTCCGGTTCCGAAGCTGTGTCCGCACTATCTGAGGCATACCTTGCCGTCAGAGCCGCCACTTTCTTCTTCTGAAACGGGGGTCTTTGTCGTGCAAATTCGTCCAGCTTGCCTTTACCCTCAGTCTGTCGGGGCTAGTCACGTGTTTGTGGAGCACCCCGACCTTTGCCACCGCCTCCGCCACCGGACTGTGAAGCCGATGTTTCCTGTGAAGAACGAGGAGAACGTTGTTCAGAAACCTGAAATCTATCAGGAGACTTAATAGTAGCACGATCTCGCAGATCATAAGTGCGTTCACTACTTGACTGAACGGGAGAGGCAGGCCGAGAGCCCTGTTTCTGCTGCTGCTTTCCCTGTTGTTTAGACCGCCAATTTTGTTTTGGAAAGCTTGGCCGGTCATCCTTACCAGAGGCTTCCGCCTTACCCTGCTGCTTAATATCGGGAGTTTTGATCACAGGCTTAACTCCTAAAGAGCTACGACCTAAATCTCTGTATGCACACGAGATTATCTTCGCAAATTCCTGCGGCTTATCCTCCTCAGCAACTTTCTTCAGTTCATTACGAACCTGGAATTGCAAAGCATCACCCTTAAGGTTACCCATTATCATGGTAGCCACCAGGTCAAACTGTCCGAGGAGCCGCATCCCTAATTCTATCGCAGACTCCGCACCGTGGTTCTCTTGAACACGTTTAATAACGGAGGGCAGCTGCAACATAGACAGAGTGCCAAAGCACTGCGCGTACGTCGCTGCAAAGACCTTACCCCAGTTAACACAATCATCTACGTTGGGGACCAAGTCTTTAGGCAAACTAATGGTAAGGAGCCTGTGTTTCTCCACAGGAGAAGTATTCGGGTATACCGCTTCTATTTGGTCAAATTTTTCAGCAAGCCAAAAGGGGAAATCATCCCTAGTTTGGGGGCGCTTGCCCATAACAGAATTAACCATAACAGGACTAATGACTACCGCGTGGTGGTCAGTAGGCTGCCCCGCAACAGCAGGTGCCCCCGCCTGCATATTGCGCGACACGTACTGCACTAACGCCCTATATACTGTAATGAGGGCAGTGTGTAGTACACGCAACTCAGCCACCGTTACCGTGAGGTAACGGGGATGAGGCGTAAATCCGGCTAGTACCTGCCAAGTGGCCCCTGCAATTGATAAAGGGCCCATTCTCGGCGGTATAACCACATGGGGAAGGGCGCCATTAAACCAAATATGATGCTGCCAAGCAGATATTGGTATTTCCTGTGTCCTATACGGTGTATAGTTCGCTGGCACGGCAGTGGCAGTGTAAGAATGAAAAGTATCATCATCCCCACTCACCGCTGGAATCGTCACCCAAGAGTAGAACAACTCATAAGGATGAGCCGCATCGGCTCCCACCACAAAGATGACGTTCATACCAGTGTCCGGCACCCCATACTGCGTCAAATGACGTTTCAGAGCTGCACGGCTATGCGCCGCAATATCTACCGCCATAAGGACAAGCTACACTCGAAGTATTCAGTAGCACAAGGGTTCAATAACCTTTTTAATGATCAAGCTTGAAGAAACCTATATCAACAGAAATAGGTAGGTTTAAATCCGTCAGACTTGTTATCCGGAAACAAGAATGAGGGTGTTGTGGACTAATATAAGCACTACTAAGGCGTTTCAACTCATAGACCAAACGTTAGGTGCGCCATGTTGCAGGGATTCTGCTTATATACAGAACTATGCGTAGGACCCCAGGACCTCAGTGAATTGTGGTGTACCAGAAACTAACCTCAGAACCCAGTATCCGGCTAGCATAAGTGTCCCATTCGTTATCCGAGATTTAGCTCGGCGATCCCAATGAAAAGACAACCCAGAACAAGCGACTCAGTATACTCTCAGGAATGGTGGGAATCGGAAATACCTGTTCGTATATGAAACTCACATCAGTCCACAACAAGAATCAACAGAGACACGGTGAAAATAAAAAGAGTTTATTTTTATAGACCACGTGTCCTAAGATGCAGTACTTTGGCTAATACAAGCAGACAAATGATTAAAATCAAAACCATCAGCATCGTTACAATACCATAAAATATAAAAGGGGTGATCATGTTATAATGACAGTGGATACTACCACCTTCCCTTTACTAAGAAGCTAATATTATTATTATTATGCTAATAGAAGGTCTCTTAGGCTTGAATAGGGGACCCCATACCTCAAAGATCAGCTTAGTGAAATCACATCACAGGAGCATCAGGAGTCTTCTCGCAGGAAGGCTCGTCTTCGGTCTGAATATTAAACATGATGTCTGTAATATTAAAAGCACCAACTTTCAGGTATTCACAGCTGCCTGTGTGTTATGGCTAAATAGTGGGTCGATCAACCTAGAGTGGAAAACATGCATTGTCTAACAACCCAGACTGTTTGTCACATCATGTACAGACCAAGGTCGCTGCGCAGAGCTCGGGATGGTAACAACAGATTGCTTTCGTGTGAGGCAAAGCTCGAGTCAGCAGTTTGTTTAAGCAATAACATGTAAACGCAGTGTCGTGCACAAAAGCAGCAAGATGGCATTCTAACATCTAACGTGGTTATGCTAACTTAACAATGTATGTACGTATTTAAGGGAATCCTTACTACACCAGTTTCCTCAGCAGTTTCACTTCTCCTGAGGCTGCTCCAGATGGTTGGTGTATAGCCAATGCCAGGATCCCTACCCCTGCAGTAGTCACCCCAGTCCTTTTGTGGCCAGGGACGAGGATCACCCAAGCAAAACGCAGGTCCCCAAGGGCACCGATCTTCCCAGACCCCTTTCCTTGCGCATCAGCCTCCATGCTTCTTTAATTTGCCATTAGGAGTGCACAACCACCTTGTGGGATCTCACCCTCTGTGGGATCCATCATTTCCTCCTAGGGTGACAATGCACCACACTTGACAGATCGGTCCTCCAGAGAATCCGATGGGCTCTGCCCTTTGTTCCTTTTCGACACACTGCAGCTTCCTCCCACATCAGAGTGGCTTTCAGAGGAGCACATGTATTTCTTGCTGCATGAAGTGTGCACTCTACTATGCAAAGGACCATCGAAAAGCTTCTGTACTTGGAAATATGGGCGGGTTATTACTCCAGCTATTTTCTCGTCCAGAGAAGAATGGATACCTTTGTCCTATTTTAGATCTTTGCCCTCCCAATGTCTTCATGTGGAAGAGCAAATGCAATATGCTCACACTGGCCCAGGTGCTGTATCCACTGAATCTGTGTGACTGGGTTCTAGCCTTGGACCTTCAGGACCCTTACTTTCTTGTGTCCGTCCGTATTGCAGTCTCACAGATGTTACCTGCAGTTTAAGGTTGGCCAAAGTCGTTTTCAGTTTGCTTTGCTCCCGTTTAGCTTTACCATCATCCCTTGAGTGTTCACTAAAGTGATGGTGGTTGACGCCGCCTATCTGCGGAGGTTGGGTATACCACAGTTTTCCCCTTCCTCGATGACTGGCTGTTGGCGGGCTTGCCATAGTCAGTCTTAGACCACCTTCAGGCATCGCAAACTTCCCGACATCTGTCATCAGTCTAGGGCATTAAGGCTATGATCTCAATGTTTCAGCTTTGGTCCTGGATCTCGGTGAGAGCAGCTCTGAGGCTTCTTGGCCTGTTGGCCTCATGCATCTTGCTTGCCCTCAATGCTAGTTGGGATGTGCGGGCTCTACAGTGAGCTCTGAAGTCTCAGAGGGTCCAGCAACAAGGAAACCTGTCCGATGTCATCCAGATTTCGGAGGAGAATGTACAAGTTCTGCTGTGGTGGCTGCTTGACCGCAACTTGACCAGCGGCAGGCTTGTCTCCCTGCCCCTCTCAGTGGTGATAAATGCATCATTTCTGGGTTGAGGAGCTCATCAAGCGGAGGCGGAGATCAGAGGACTGTCTCCATATCAATGTGATGAAGTTGCAGACAATTCGCCTGGTGTTGAAAACCTTCCTCCCTTCCGTGAAGAGGAGGCTGGTGCAGGTTCTTACGAACAACACCTCTGCCATGTGGTACTGCAATGAAACAGGGTGGAGTGGAGCCATTGGTTCCGTGCCAGGAGACTCTGCGCCTGCAGAGATGTTTGGAACATCAGGGTATTTCCCTGGTTGTGAACCACCTGGCAAGATCATTGAACGCCAGGGTGGACAAGTCTAGCTGACGGTAACTGGCAGGTCACGTATGACTGCTGCGCCTCGATGTGGCCTTCCAACAATAAGGAGGAGAAATACCTTTTTGCCACCATTGAAGATACACAATGTCCAGATTTCTGCACTTGGAGTTCCCACAAAGGTCCTTCCCTGTATGCTTTCCCACCTCTGCCTCTCCTGCCCATTGTTCTGAACAAGACCAGGAACAACCAAGCTCAAGTCATTCTAGTATGACAATCTGCACTTTGATCAGGCTACTGCTTCGGGAAGATCTACTGTTGCAACCTAAGGCCAGGGTTCTCCACCTGAACCCATGCAGTCTACACCTCCATGCATGGAGATTAAGCAGAGGCAGTTAAGATCGTATGATTTGCCAACTGTAGTTGTGGATGTCATCGTGACTGCCAGACCCTCGACCACGAAGTCTATTTACGCTAGGCACTGGGACAAATTTGTGGCCTTTTGTGTAGCCCGAATGACAGACCATATGCAGTCCAAACTATCGGATATTTTTTCATTTGTTTTGTCTTTGGGCCAGCAAGGCCTTGAAGTGGGCACTGCTAAAGTATATTTATCCACCCTTTCGGCGTGTCTTTGTTTACCAAACCAACCATCCTTGTTCACCTCCTGCAGTGCATATTCTTAACGGTTCCCAGACTGCTTGTGGTGTCATAGTAGGATCTTAATTTGGATCTAACATTTCTCATGTGTACTGTCTTTGAGGCGATGCTCATCTGCTCGTTGCTTCTTATGGCTCTAAAGATTGTGTTTTTGTTCCAATCATTTCAACTCGTCGATTGAGTGAATTTCTCTTGGTGCAGCCTCCCTACACCACCTATTTCCCCCAGACAAACTGAAGACCAAAGCAGCTACCCTGGCAAAAGTCATAACTCCTTTTCACATTGAACAATTCATCACCCTCTCAACGTTCTTTGCCCTGCTTCATCCCTTGAAGGATGACAAGAGACTCCATTGGCTGGACCCCAAAGAGCCTTAAGCTTTTACATTGATAGCACCAAAGATCATTGGGTGGACAGTCAGCTCTTTGTGGGGTTCTCTGGGGCAATGAAAGTTAGGGAGGTGCAGAAAAGGACTCTGTCAAGGTGGATAGTCCTCTGCATCATTAAGACCTGCTACTCATTGGCCAAAAAGCAGCCTCCGGAATTACTGAAAGCCCATTCCCCCAGGGCTAAGGTTGCCACCACTGTTTTGTCACATAGAAAACAGGTCACGACGTGGGCGTATTCACAAAGCATTACTGCCTTGACGGCCACATCTGATGGGAAGGGCATTTCACCTGTTCAGTCCTGCAAGACTTTTTGGTCTCAGACTATTCAACAAATTCTCCATCTTCAGAGTGTTAATGCTTTGGTATCCGTTCTAAAGGTGAGGAATTCATGGTTTGTAGTATCTATTAAAAGAACAAGTTACTTATCTTCACTAACGCTCTTTGTAGTGGATACTCTTTCTCTCCCTGCTGAATCCTCACTGCCCTATTGAGTTGTCTATATTTGCCATCTGAAAAGCTCCCAAATTAGAGATCTGCACACTATTACCTCTACTGTTTTTGTATCCAAGAGCACATAAAGAGTCCAGCAAGAATCTGACACCGCTGTGCAGGGGTGGCACATATATATGGCTCTGCTCTGTCACTTCTGGGGCGGAACAAAGCCAATGCGGAGTTGCACAGAGCCACCTAGCGGCATGGTGGTATGAAATATTTCTGGGAAATACTATAAAGTTGAGGAGTCTACTGTTGGATAAAGTATCCACCAGTAAGAGAGTTAACAAGGATAAGTAACTTGTTCATTTGCATGACCTGTATTTAGTAATCCTTGTATATTTATTTGAATCTTAGATTATTTCTGTTACAGGCATGTGATTTTAATATGCCTATTCATTAACACCTATTAATTATTATTGTGTCTCCGTTAGTTTTTGTTTTGCCAACAAGTGTTTCGTAGTTTATCGGCTTCTTCAGGATTTATTTTGCACTGTATAAAATAGAGTAAGGTGCTGAGATTTTCATGAGAATGAGCCTTTTCATGGGCCTTGTGCATGTGCTTTCACTTGAACATTTCCCTGAAGAATTTCATAATTTTATCTGTCTAGAACTAAGGGGATTCATGTACACTGAAAAAATAATCCCAGAGGAATTAGATAAATTGTGAAACGTGTTAGCAACGCAACAACTAATGGAGGCAAAATAGCAATTAAATGGAAGGTAATGAATGGTCCAAAATCAAATGAATATAATTGAAAGGATTTAATAAAGTCTCCAGTAAAATAAAGAAGGAGTATGAGCTACAAATAGTAGAAAGATGTATTATTTCTCTTTATGAGGTGTATAAGAGAAGTTAAACTTCATTTGTGTCCAAGCAGTTACGTAATAACTATTTGAATCAAATTCATGAGTCATTGTTTGTCCTGTAAAATAGCGGGGTCCTGAGAGAGTGTGAGTATCAGTGAGCATCTAAGAGAGTGAGTGAAAGAATCCACCTGGAGTTTGACTGAGAATAATTTGTTCTGTTGGATACTTCTGACCACAGATTCCTCACCTTTTCAATATCCCCAGGTACCAGACTGGATCCAGAGAACTTCACCAACCATGCTCCAGCATGCTGGTAGGTGTTGTTCTGTGACTCTACACCAACCTGTAAGCGGAGCTGCATATAGGCCACACCTGTGCGCTAACATCATGTTTGTGACGTGTAGCTTTAGATACACATGCTGTGCATACTCCTGCCATCTAGTGTTGAACTCGGACGTGTTCAACTTGTTTTTCTCTGAAGACTTCTTTGAGTCACGTAATGCCCATGGGCATCGGCTTCATTGTTAAATTATTTTTTCATCACCATTGGGTTTAGACACGTTCTTCCTGAGCTAAGGGTCGACACCATGTAGCATTGTCTTCAAGCCCACCTGGATCCTCTCTACCCATTAATATAACAATCGCTGCGATTCCCTTTAGTTTGGACTTGTTGTGCGTCCTCGTCAGCAGTACAGAAACCACCTTTGGTGCCAAAGATCCCATGGCTCCGTCCTCCATTGACTTAGAGGAATAGGAACAACCGATCCTCCAGCTGCTCCAAGATGAACTTGATGCCCTCCAAAAGCGCATCTTGAGCCACCTCCGACTGGTCAGATCTTTACGCTGCCACCACTGTAGCCAATAGACTCCTTTCCTTCCAGGAGGAAACTGACTTTCGAGGAAGCTCTCGACATGCCAATAGAGCCAAAAGTGAAAATATGGCAAGACAGAGGCGCTAGTGCCCTGCCAACCCTCCCTTGCCATCAACCGCATCATTGCCACCCGCCTCCTCGTCTGTGTTCCTCTCCACCTCTTCTCTGTCCGCTTCACATCTACCACTTGCTGACCCTGTATCTCGCTCACCACATGGATCTCCTCACTCTGGCCATGGGAGAGGCATTCCAAGATCCTCTCACAATCCTTATGATACAACTTTTGAACCACAACCACATGGAGACCCGTAGGATGGTTATAATATAGACCCTCCTGGGGACACTGACCCGGACCTTTATGCTGCAAAATTATCCTCACCAGACAACACCATCTCGTACCACAAGTTGCTCCTCAACCTACTTCCAGATTGTATGACCATCATTAAGGAAGCATGTATTCCTACAATAAGAGCCTGCTATGCAGCCAAATGTAGAGATTTGTGCACCACTGTATTCCCAGGCACATCAACCCTCTTAAAGCGGCAGTTTAAGACCAGGTCTGTTACCTGCTCCACTTATAAAAGTCAGGTTGCTTTCATTTCCATCAGACTTCAATTAGCCACACTTGCTGCTTACCTTCAGAACAGGGAACACACTTCATTGTTCGGAGTTCCAGTCATTTAGGCCTTATGGGAGGGCTCAAAAAAATAATTCCACTCTGGGTGCCTGCTTCCCCATGTGGAATCTCAACATTGTTCTCACTAGACGTGTGGGCCCTCCTTTTGAACCACTTCACTCCTGACCTCTCCAGTTTCTTTTCTGGAAGGTAGACTTCCTATTAGTCATCACCTTCCTCAAGCGTGTGAGTGAGCTTCTGGCCCTTACTTGAAATAAATCTGTTCTCCAAGTTCACATGGATAGGATAGTGGGTAGGACAAACCCCAAGTTTCTGCCCGAGGTGGTCTCTTCTTTCCACCTTAATCAGACTATTGAACTCCCAGTGTTCTTTCCACATCCAGAGACAGTGGTAGAGAGGTCGGTTCACAAATTAGTTGTCAAAAAGACCCTCATGCACTACATTGACAGGACAAAACTCGTATCTCTTTGTCTCATTTTCAAAACCACACTAGTTTCATGCTCTCTCAAGTGGACATAGCACAGTGGTTGGTCAAATGTATCCAAACCTGCTATGCCAAAGCCAAAAGACTTTGCCTGTCTCTCCCAGGTCCTACTTTACCCAAAAAAAGGGTCCTCCATGATATCCTTAGGTAACATCCCTATAGCTGACATCTTCAGCTTCCTGGCCTGCTACATACACTTCCACCAAGCATTACTGTGTGGATGTCTCAGCATGCCAACAAGCTAATGTTGGCCAGGCTGTACTTCATACATTTTTTGAAGTACTCTGCAACATCCTCCAGGTAGCCACCGCTTAGGGAAAACTGCTTTACAGTCCATACACAGCATGTGTTTCTACAGCTACACATGCCACAAACGGGAAATGTTATTTACCCTCTAAGCATCTGTTCGTGGCATGCGGTGCTGTAGATTACCATACCCCCACCCTACTCCTGGTAAGCCTTTGGCTGTTGCTGATGCTGTTCGTCGTTCTTCACATGGTCATCTCTTCTGTATCTCTACGCTTCATATCCATCCTCACCCTGTGTGTAGAAAATCAATCTAATGATGGAGCCGATGCGCATAAGCATTACTAGTAATATGTGGGCTACTGTACCTCGTGACTCACAGACTTCTTTGAAGAAAAAAAAGTTGCTCTTGTCCGAGCCCAACACTAGATGCCAGAAATATGCACAGCATGTGAATCTATAGTACTATATGCCACGAACAGATGTTTACAGGATAGGTAACATTTTCCATAGTTTCTTTCTGCGCTTTTCAATGTGGATCTGGACTACCACTCCCAATTTTTGTCGATCTCTGATGATTTCCAACACGATTAGACACTGTGCTTGAAAAGTTACTTTAGTTTATCCTCAATGGCTCATCCCCATGCTTACAGATGATTCCAAGGGACTGTGCCTTACCCATTACTTCCTCCCCACCCATCTTCCTTCTATACCACAAACAATTTTGGAGAAGCACTTGAAAATTTTAATGTAGGAGGTAAATATTTTGTTTTCCAAGGGATTCATCAAATGGGTACTAGACTAGGAAAAAGACAAGGGATGCTGTTCCTGCTGCTTCCTTGTCCTGAAAATGTATGGAGCTTCAAGACTATCCCATAACTTTTCCCACTAAATACCTTCCTGCAGAACAACAAATTCAAGAGGCTTACACTGCATTTCTGTCTGTTCTGGACTAAGTAGACTGGATGGTGTCCTTGGAGTTGCAGGATGCTTATTTTCATACAACTGGCCTACAGTCTCGCAGGCATTATGTGTGGGTCAAGGTGGGCCAAGAACACTTTAATTTTGCCTTGCTTCCCTTTGGCCTTTACATCAGCCCCTCATGCATTCTCAAAAGTGATAGCAGTGGTCACTACCCATCTTCCAAGGTCAGGAGTACATGTATTTCCGTCCCTCGATAATTGGCTGCTAAAGGCGGGCTCGTTGCAGTCAGTCGGGCTCCACCTCCAGATGACGAGCAGTCTCTTGGCATCATTGGTGAGCTTCATTGACCAGCCAAAGTCACACCTCAACCTCTCACAGAGAATTCCATTCAGTTGGGCAGTACTGTACAGAGTGATATTGAGACCACTCCCACCCAGAGCTCATAGTGGTGACAGAGACTTTGCAGTTGGGTTTGATGGGCCACTTGGAGCAAGTGGAGATCGTAGCTCTTTAGTCTCCAGTGGAAAGTCAACTCCATGTCAACCTGCTGTATCTATGGACGATCCACTTAGCCCTAAAATCCTTCCTGCTCTCTATTAGGGGTAAAGTAAGTTACAACTGATTCTGTCGGGTAAAAACGTTTTGCATCTATGCAGCATGAATCCTGTGAAAATAAGTCTGACACATTCCTTTGTCGACTACAGGATAGAACACACAGGAGGAAAGTCATTTTTATGAAATAGTTATTTACTCTTTAGGTCATGTAAGGCTGACAAATTCAAGTAATCATCAAATGACATCATGTAAGAAAAGTGAATAAAGTGCAACAATGTGATCAAAGTTATTCAGTCAGCTTTGTACAGTTGTCAGAGATCGGTATCCATGGGTTCTTTTTGTTCGGTAAATTATATTCAGGCTCACTTTAATACTCTTCATTGAGTCCTTGGTGTGTAAGATCCTGAATGCGCTTCATTATCTGTGTAGGATCCTTCGCAATTGGGCGAAAACTTGCACGATTGTGTTTAGAGATTTCCATGATGTAGTCATCAGTGTTTTGGATAACCACTGAACCTCCTTTGTCTGCGGCCTTTCTTTCTATCCTGTAGTCGACAAAGTAATGTGTCAGACTTACTTTCACGATTCATGCTGCATAGATGCAAAACATTTTTACCTGACAGAATCAGTTGTAGCTTACATGATGCATGCCCAGGTTCTGAGGGACACAGGGAACCCCATTGACTTTATTGGTCTATCAGGGGTAGGCTGTTGCAGGTTCTCGGGGACAACACTATTGCCATGTGGTACTGCAAAAAGCTGGGTGGAGTGCGGTCTTGAGATGTGTTCCAGAAGGGTCTACGCCTCTGTAAGTCGCTGCAGCAACATAATATCGTTCTGGATCCTGAATAAGAAAAAGACTCAACTGAGTAGGCATTGTCTGTTAGTTGTGTTTCCTCCCCAAGGTGATACAGAGCATCCATGGTCAGTGGGGAAGAACCCTAGCTAGTTTTGTTCGCCACTGCCAGGAATTGATTTGCTCCAAAGCATTCACCAGAAGACTCATATAGGATCAGAAGTGCTGAAGGATTCCTGTATGCATTGCACCACTCTATTTGCCTCAGGAACTGTAAAAGATCGGGAAGGACTGAGGCCAGGTGATCTTGCTTTCCCCAGACGTGGCTAGAAGAGTGTAGTACCCAGAGCTTCTTGAACTCGAGCACTTTGGGAGATCCACTAGTCTCAGCAACAGGACAAGATCTTGCACCCTAATCTCCAAAATCTACACCTCTATGTGTGTTGACTGAATGGTGGCAGTTGAATGTGTTTGATTTGCTCACTAAGGTGGTAGATGTTACCCTTGCTGCCAGACAGCCTTCTACCAACTCCATCAAAGCTGAGTGCTGTGATAAAGTAGATTGCCTGGTTTGAGAACGTGGTTTGTTAGTTGGGGAGGATTGGTGTCCACCAAAAGTTAGAAAGTCTCTATTTTGTTAGGTCCAGTCAAAGGTTGTAGTACTTGGAAGCTGAGCTCTACCTCTTGTAGTAATGGCACATGGTAGACAGTCTTACCTCAGAGAACATGTTTGTAAAATTTAGAAGTACCAAAACAGCTAAAATATCAAAAACACAACACAATAAATATCCCACTCCAATTGATGGAAATAGAGTAAAAATGTAATAAACAAAGTGACACCAAAGTGACAAAAATCAATAAAGAGTAGCAGAGATGGAAATTTTGTAACAATTTAAGAATAGCACCAAGAAGCACAACGCGCCATTTGTGGTCAGTCTTCATGGTAGACCAGGACCTATGCGCAATTTGAGGCTGACTGCTATTGAGCGTGTGTTGCTTATAGCAAGTGGATTGGCCCTGCTTGGGCATGGAAGTAGAGACATTTGAAAAGGTTTCTAAGTTCCAATCTGAAAAGGGACTTTTGTTGTTTTTCTGAGGAAAGTTTTTCTCCAGGCAGGACAAACTTGAAATTCAATCTGACGTTGCGAAACTGCTAACCAGGAAATGTTTCCAGTCGTTCCCCTTGAAGCTCTGGAGCCAAAGTTTTGAAAAAGTTTCCAACCTTTTTTTGGGGTGCCCAAATAACCACAGGACTACTCTTCCAATGAGTCCAGGACCTCAGAGGGAACTCTTAGAGACTGCCAGGGTGTAAGGCAGAGGGCTTCAGCAAAGTTCAGTCCAGGTCCATTTGCTGCTGGAATTCTACACAGGAATGTCCTCTTCAGCTTGTTTATGGTCTGGGAGCCACCAAGGCTCAGCTCTTATGATTCTTGGAGTTCTTTCTGTGCTTGGATTTCAGGTGGAAGTCCAACCTCCTTATGTCCTTCGCATGTGTCGCAGATTCCAAGTGCAGCAGGCTCAGTCCACTTGGCATCCTTTCACAAGCTCTGGCATCCGTTTGCCTGTCCAGCAGTGTTCCGAGTAAGACGAGGACCCAGATCTGTAGGCCTCCCCAGCCAGTGTGTGGGAGCCACCCTAAGACACTCCTAGTTCCTCTTGGATGAATGGAGTAAAGGTTCCCAATCCTTGACCTATCTGCATATGCATTCTTTCCTATTTGCTTTACTACAATGGGGCCCACAATGTCATGTATCAGGGCATGTTCAAGATGCCCAGAGTCTTTGACCACACTAAACTTGTGGTCAAAGGGCTAGGGGTGTGTGTGGGGAGTGTCCTATGGGAATCCTAGTGCCCTCCCACATCTAACATCAAAGTCCAGTTTGAAGCAGGATCTGTACCCACAATAAACACAGAAACAGAAGACGTCTGGTAAGACGTGAGCAGGGTCGCTTAGCAACCAGGTGATAACACAAGAATTGTCCTAGCAGCATGTTTGCTCTTTTTGAAGGATGCGGAACATGTACATGTGCTTCAGACAGACCTGGCATGCAGGAATTGACACTGGGGTGTCAAGAGGAGGGGCACAGACCCCAACCTCCATATTCGTTGGAGCTCAGAGGAGCCATCTCTGTCTGGTCAGGTGATCCTATTGTGTGCATCTGGGAGGAATTTCACACCTCATTCATGCTGAGCACCTGCTTTTGAGAAGTTTTTTTAAAAGATAAGGGGAACCACTATAAGCAAGTGAAAAAACATGGCAGAGAGAAATGGGTGAATTGCGATAAATTATTAAGGCAATGTGTGAAGTTCCCAGTCACCTTAGTTAGAATTTTGTTCGGCGAGTGTTAGATACAAGATTGAACAGGGGTGTGCAGGGCTTAATGAGAAACTCTGTTATTCCTAGATTTGCATTACAGCTGAATGCGGTCCATTGCGAGGACTCACATATGGAGCTCGTATTGTGAACTGTAGAAACGAGCTGGTACGAGGAAGTGTGGCTCAATAAGGGTAAAAGAATATGTTTGTGTCAGAGATTCAGAGAACATGACCATTTATCGAGAATTGGTTGTTCAGCAAGAATTGTGTGTGTTTTGTCTTTTACTTTTGGCAGTCCCTGGAATAAATGTTAAGAAGTGTCCCCGACTGGTGCCAGGCGACTGTGTTTTGCCCTGAAGAAATCACCACAAATTTTCATGGCGATGAAACATGTCGGCATAATACAATGGTATGCATATTAAGCAACCTCTTTTAAATTTGAAGTAGGTGCACACATAAGGAAGAATAAAATTGGTTTTGTGAAAAGTGCATCTTTTTTCAATTTTACTTATATTTCGGTCGCATCTTGGTATGTGATTGCTTCACTATTTAATATCACAATTTGGGTTTAATCGTGTGGACACTTTAAATAAATTTTTTACAAGCAAAAGTGGGCATAGCTGGTGAGTACCAATCAGCAGGCTCAATTGGTGGTGCGCACGTGAGGTGTCATCTTGTCTTTTCAAATTTTTTTCAAAAATTTGTTTCAAAATTCAAAACACTTGGTGTATTTGAGTTGGGACTTGATATTTTCATGAGAGAAATGGTACTAAAGAGACAACAGAGAAAGTGTGGACACAGAAGGGAAAAGGTCCACAAGAAACTAATTAAACACAGCGGCAAGAAACAAGAGAAACTGGAGCAACATGTCTCGCAGCCTCACCAGTGTTCCTCACACCTGACAGTCCCAGCTCAAGCGTGCTCTGCTCACAAACGTCAAGCATGCTCTGCTCACAAACATAAAGGCTCTGGACTTTAAAGGTCGAAGTTTTGTGTGCTTAATCTAGCACAACAGCGTGTTTGGTGTCCTGGTTTAAAGCTGTTTGCTTATACATCTTTTGGGACAAGATGTGTTTTTCTCCACTGCAAGTGTTTGCAGTTTTTGGTGCTCCAGAGACTTTGCATTTGGGTCTGTCATACGTGGAGTTCAAGTGTGGCAAGTGGAAGAAGTTTTACATGTGCAGCAAATTTACTTTGTTTTTGTGACTGGCTTCAGGAGAGGGCAATTTACAGAGTGATGACATAAGTGGAATGCTTGGGTGCCTGGTGTGAGTGAGACAGTTGGGAAGATGGGCTGAGCAGCTAGCATGTTGCTCCTGGTGGGACTGCTATCCCTGTTACTATGGATGTTAAGAACTTAATAAATAACTTGAAAGACACAACCTGGCTACGTCTGCTGTGTCACCTCTACGTACGGAACCAGCTTATTACAAGTAGGCATTAAGATATGTTTTTCTTGTTGCACGAGTGGATTACACAGTAAGTGCTGCAGTCCACAGGTGACATTTTAATTTTCTTGTCCTGGGTGCAGTTTATACACAAGAAATTATGGCTTTAGGCAATGTTTTAAGGGTAAAAACACCCACAATGAGCATTGATAACAGTGCCCCAGTGTGCAGAGTCTACTGCCTCTCACTAGTCTAATACCCAGAGAGAGCCTGTGATAAGGTTCATATTCCATATATCAAAAAATCTAAGCAATCTTTTCACAAGCCTTCAGACTATATAATTTTACCATTAATGCTTCAGCTGGTTCCTTGCCTGGTTTTGGTTTCTAAAAAACTGCAAACCTATTGATGGTACTTGCAAGACACATGTTTATTGCAGTACTTGACTGTCACCTGATATTTCAAATTGATTCCTCTGCATTTTGCGCTTTAATAATTTTTGTTTTATGTGTGGAATGAATTCTGCCTTAGCATTGCTGTGTATATTTGTATTCATTTGTACCATCCATTATTGCTACTGTGTCCAGGTTCCACCTTAAGAAACAGTTCAATAAATAAAGAAGCTAATTAAAAATCATTACAAGTGAATCTGTTATTGCTAATATCAGTTATTTACGGGTGTATGAAACCATATGAGTGTGGTAAGCACTATGTAAATAAGATAATATAATCATTATTTGATGGCAAACATAAACCGAAAAATTATTTTCTGACTGCTGTTTAATTTACTTTCAAAAGTGGATACCGATGCTACAGAATGGACGTTTGAAGACTGGTCCATTTTGCCTACCAGTTTCTTTGGAAAAACCACCACAGGCCTACTCTGTACTTTCTCCTGAGGTGAGTTGTATTCTGTTTACTAAGCAAATGATGAATCCATAAATGTATTAGAAGAAATTATTTGAATGTCTATGCCATTTCACTACTGACATGAAATCTAAACATTTAAAAAACGTTTACGTGCTAGTTTTGGCATTCTAGAATCATAATGGCCCAGAACGTCCAGTCTGCTTGAGCACTAATTTCTAGACCACATGTGCGTTCTGTGCCTCAAATCAATTGACATTTACAATCCCAACTCTTTACAATCCCAACTCTTTACAATCCCAACTCTTTACAATACCCACACTTTACAACCCCACCACTTCCACTTTACAATCCCAACACTTCACAATTCCCACACTTCACAATCCCAATGCGTCCTCTACCTCCATGCTGCAGCTTTTAACTGTTCTCATCAGATCATTGAGAAGACAAGGACTCAATGTGAAAACAGACTGAGAGTAATTTTGTTGTCGCCGTTGATCACTAACCATCAATTTTTATCAAACAGCTGACAGTAGAGTAGATGAGTTGCAGGATTGCTGCAGAAGCAGGCAGGAGTTTGCACTACTATCATACACACCTTACACATACTAATATTTATTTATTTATTCATTTGAATGTCTTATATAGCGCTAGCTAGACCCGAAGGTATCCGAGCGCTTTACAAGACATGTAATAGAGGGATTCAAGTTGACATAATATATCCAGGAGGAGAAAAAAAAAGAAACATAGTAAAATATCACAAATATGGGAATGAAATTACATCATAGGAAACCAAGGAAGAGAACAATTTTAATTCTTTGTTCCAGCACATTTTCAATTTTGCAATAGGAATGTTTTTTAGCTGAAATCTGGATTGTCGAGATTCTGGAAAAATTGCAGCAATCCTTCACCACTTCATATACAAAATCAATTCTGTTTTATAGTGGTTTGGCAACCATTTTTCATTGAACTTAAAATAATGAAACATTGTGGTAATAGCTCTTGACTTGGCACCTTCTTTAGATTGAATACTAGATTATCAGTGTATTAAACATACCACTCACAGGTTGTTCCTGGGAAAACACCTGACTCAATAAATTACCTGGACCTCTAATCTGCACAATGAGTATACAGCAAAGAAGAAAGTAAGAGCTAGAACATCCAGCATTTTTAAACATTTGCAGTAAATCAGAATATTCTTCTCGAACTTGACTCTGGTATCACTCTATTGAAAAATCAATTTCATGGACACAAAACTCGAGTTCTAAAATCAGTATGTGAAAAAGATGAAAGAACTGGTCACATTAGTTGAGAAATTTCTACTCCGTAAAAAAAAAAGTAGAAATGGAGAAGGCACTAAAATTTGTCCAAATGAAGAATGCAGACTTGGAAATCTGCTCCTCTGCGAAATAATCGGTGAGTGGCATATATGCATTGCTCATGGGGCATGAAGATTATTCTCTTATGAATGAGTTGTGGAAGATGTAGTTCTCGACCCGACCTCAAGTACTGTAAGTACTGACTGATGACTCATTTCCTGTTACCTTTTCTTGGTCACTGTTAAGCGACCGCTGCTGCTCAGATGTCTCTCCATAGAACCTGGCCTGGTACTGTGTGTAATGTTCTGCAATGTGGATTTGATTTAGACCTTCGATGACCTCCCTTCTCTTCAGCTGTTTAGGTCTCATTGATCTATGATTGATGAATTTATTTCATTTTGTCATTCTTAAAGCACAGCATTAAACTCAGTGGCACAATGGTGTTGGAACAGTGTAACAACATCGACTCAGAATGACATGATACTAATATAAGCCATCTCACCAATAGCTAAACCCGTGGGCTTACTGTAGAAAAGAGAGTTCAGTTTACTAGACCCCCAGCACTAACGTCTCAGTCAGACAGAAACCCAGTTGAACTGCAACAACCCTACAACAATGTGTTTCATGTAACAATCAATTCCATGAAATATTACATCGACAGATAGTAGAACCCCCAAACTCTCTTCCATTAAGAAATACAACAATCAAGAACACTAGTAAGTGAAGGTTAGATTTTGGAGGTTTATTTTTAAATTCAAAATCTTATCTTAGTGTTCATGATATGAATTGTAACTACAATAAAGACTTATAGAATAGTAGCGGCAACGTTTGCTTAAAAGTGTGAATAACAAGAAAAACTCTTAACATATTTACTATATGATTTTATAGCAATCCTACCCTCATTCTTCCACTTCTATCCCCTAAATTAACTTTAGCATAGGAAAGAAAGTCTAATTTTAGATATTCACACCTCATACCTGTTTGAATAGGTCTCATGTTCAGTATAACAGCAAAGCCCATTAGTCTTGTTGTGCAGGGCCAGCTGGGCTAATAAAGTTCAGCAAGCAAAGGCTGAATGACTGTCCCGGTAGGCTTCAGTTAAAGTGGGTGATGCCATTCTGCATGGCCTGTCTTCTATTTCGCCTGCCGTGAAGGTTCCTCTCTCCCCCTTAACCTTCTGTGCTCAGCTTTCATAACATTATTTGGTCAGTGTTGAATCTTTTAGAATAAGCAGTTGATAGAAAATGACCTGATTCTTGCATTGAAAAACTGTTTTGTTTGCATAATGACAGCAGACAAGACACGCGGTTATCAGCTTTCTATGCACCTTTGCTTATACCGCAATAACAATTATTTAGACCAAAACAGAACAGTCAGTACAGATTAAATACTATGAATATATTCGAGCAGACTTGAATATCACTTTGCAGGGGAAAATAACATAAACTAAATGTGCATTAATTGTTAATCAAACACATTCACCTTTGATTGAGTAGCACACCTAACTCAAAAAGGAAATACTTAGAAGTGAAAAGTCAAAATAATCATGACACATTGGACATTTTTATTACTTGGATGGTACTTTCAAGCCAAATTCCCTCCTACAAAATAAAAATCACTAAGTGGCACAATCACATCATTGTTTACCAACTTTTAAGGTTCATACAAAGAAAGTCACACAACATTTGCAAGCCAGTTTACATGGATACTCAAAGGAGTACCAATTTTCACATATATTGATAAATGTATAGATTTGATGTAGATCATTTTGATCGCTCTAAACAATACTTTTACATGATCTGCCAAACGCCTTATACTCCTGATGGATATAATCAGATATTTTAAAATAACAGATATAACCTAAGACACTGGGATATGGTGTAGAGTAGACCAAACACTCAAAAGGTGATGGAAGGAATGCTTGCAGTTTATCTTCCTACAGGTAATCGCTCGGGGTAGCATTCCAACCCATCATTCTTTTGCCCACCATGCAATCTCAGATTAGACCCAGCCGTATACTAATCAGCCTTGACCCTACTCCAATAGGAACAGTTCAGCCAGAACTGCCAAGCAAGGTCCTCTCTAAACTGGAACACAAGCAGCCCAGGATAGGTATAGCCCTAAATGGGGCCAGATGGTGGCAGCTTGCTTCCAGTGAACAAGCTACCAATGCCTGGGCATACCCTTGGTGACTTAGGGCATACATCAAACACACAAAAGGTGATGGGAGGAATGCTTACAATTTGTCTAAACACTAGCACATAGGTGCATTCCAACCCATCGTTCCCTTGTTTACCTTGCAGCCTCAGATTAGACTCAGCCATATGCAAATCAGCCAAGATCCTGCTCCAATAGGAACAGTTCAGCCCGAACTGCCAACACAGGTCTTCTCTGAATCGAAACACAAGCAATCCAAGACTGGTGTGTTTGATATGGTGTAGACCACCAACTTATGTTTTACAACTCATCATATGCACATTAGGATTATATATATCAGAATATATTTGTATACCGCTGTACAGTGAGAACAGTAACGATACAGGCAACAAGTGATCGGCGAGGTAGCTGGGGTCTGGGAGCAGAAGAGGACTCTGCTGCATTGTGAAGTAGTGCGCTTTAAAGAGGTGTGTTGTGAACTCTTTCCTAAGTGTGAGCAAGGTTGAGTCAGTCCTGATGGATAAAGAGGTATTGTTCCAGATCTTGTGTACATAAATGGAGGAAACCTGTTGCTTTGTTATTTTTTTCCCCTACTCTTCTTTACCCCAGTCTGATGGTGTTGTGAGTGTGCTGAAAGCTATTGTAGATGGTGGGTTTTTCATACCAACATTTGGGGTTTTGCTGGTCATACTGGCTTTGAAGGCAAGCTGGCAAGGAGATTTGTGTCACAATTGTCCAATCTATGCCTGGTCTGCATTGGACTCCGCCCATGTGGAACAAACGTTGGTACAAGAGACATTCACTCTGGATGCAGTTTGTTGTATACACATTTGCTAATATAGCTACGTTTGGTTTTGCAAAACACTGGAAGAACCAGGGTGTATTGATTCTATACTGTTACATACCTAGCAAAACTATGCTTAATGTCAGCTTGAAACCACTCATTGCAAGGGAACGGTAAAGCATAGTTCCTTTTCGACTGCTGTTTCCAAATTCTTGAAACTGTTCCAGATTAATGAGTAAATGATGGAATCCCAGAAATTGACAGAGGAGAAAAAACTCTTCTTTCTTTAAACTCACCTTGCTAGACATCGAGCCTCAAAACCCCGGTGTCTAGCATGGTGATTAGACTATGCCTTAAAGTGGAATTCACTGTGCACCTACAACAATGACTGTCATACGAGAAATTAAGAATCAGAATTTGGGAATTTCTCTAGTTAGCCTTGCAATTAAGCTATGCAATTAAAGGATTCTGATAGAAATCACCTTTTGTTGTGTGAGCCCACTTGGATGAAGTTTTACGCTCAAACAATTCAACTAAAATTGAAAAGGAAATGTGAGCTAGATAAGGACAAATCCCTCCACGACAAATGCCTTCAGTGCTATTTTGATGAAAATTCAAATGATGTGTAAATGTAAAGTTTCCTAGCTTTAGTAACGGAAAGTTTCAATTCTAATAAGGACACGAAGGCAAGGATTATGCTCTTCTTTTTCCACTTTTATTTTTACAGCAGCCATATAACATCAAAAGTCTTCATTTTCCATGAACACTAGGGAATGAATAAAAACAACAACAACCAATTGGAGGTTCTCAGTCCAAATATAGTCCATCAACAGTTTTCTTTGTACGACAAACAGCGGCCGTTCCACAATGCTTAACCCTGTTTAGAAGAATCACTCCCTGCAGGAAAAGAAATAAATCCGCGTAACGCGTCCATCCTAACATGCTGGAGAACAAGCAAATATTCATAGTAACAGAACAAATAGGCCTGAACATCATTGTATTTTCGACAGATCATTTTGCCCCGTCACTTTATTCAAATATTTTGTAATTATACCATATGTCTTACAGTTCCTGGTATCTGCCATATCAGAAGAGGGAGAAACAAAACATAATCAGCTTCATGTGGGGTTAATCCTCGCCACTGTGTCCTTAAAAGAAATTGAAACTTTATGTTACTAAAGCTAGGAAATGTTACGATCTATGTCAGGACCAGAGCAGAGGATCATACTAGTTTAAAGCTTGAAAATGTCCAGTGTGGCTATATTAACGTCTGGTTTAAAATAAAACATCGTGAGCGTAGATTCTGGAGGCCAATCAGACACATTCAAGATATCTTCCAGTGTAGCCCCCAGAGAGAAAACTCTAGCCGAATAGGCACTAAAGAGTGAAACATGTATGCCTGCCTCTTGTATAATGTACGTCACCCAACCTGCAATGGTTGGAGAAGAAAACGCCTTGAACGACTCCCAAATTTCAAAAGCGGACGTTCACCCGCTGGGTGGGCCTCTTCCGTCATTGCTTTATATGGCTTAAGGTGTTGGACGCTCATAATTTGGAATTTGTAGCAAAAGCCAAATATGAGGCTTCTCTGGAGTTAGACTTCGACCTCTTGGAGATATGAAAAGTAACCCCTTCCGAGGTGAATACCCTACCTGTAATATCCAGGGCTAAAATGGAGTGATAATGGAGTGATGGCCACTAGATCTGCCTTCTCGTGACGGACTTGTGCTAGCAGCCTCATGATCATTATGAACGGGGAAAAGGCATATCCTTTATCCCCACTCCAGTCCTGAAGTAAGGTGTCTGTAACCGCTGCTAGTGGATCTGGCCTCCAGCTGAAGTATTTGCCTACCTGATTGTCCAGGCGAGAGGCAAACAGATCCACCGAGAATGGTCCCAAAAGTTTCTTTATTGCCCTGAATAATTCTGGATGCAATATCCATATACTGAGATCCCGTAAGTGCCGCGAGTGCCAGTCTGCCACCTTGTTGGCTGTCCCCGGGAGATACTTCGCTATCACAGAGATGTGACAATCCAGGCAATACTGCCAAAACTCCCTGGCCAGATCCGCCAGCGTCGTGGATCGAAGACCCCCAGACGATTGATGTAACGGACCGCCGATAAGTTGTCCATCTTCAGCAGGATGCAGCAACTCACCTTCTCCTTGGTACAACATCAAACTGCAAAGGAACCTGCCAGGAGTTGCAAGCAGTTTATATGCATATTTCGTTCTTTCGATGACCACTTTGCTCCTGTAGATAAACCTCTGCAGCTGGCGCCCCAGCCATTTTAGCTGGCATCGGATTCTATCACAATACCTGGTCTGGAACCAACAATAGCTCTCCGGTTACATGCTTCTATGTGCGTGAGCCACCACTGCCTCTTCTTACGTACCTCCGCCATCAAAGGGACGGACTCCAAGTACCTCAAGTCTCTGCGGAGATGGAACGACTTCAGTCTCTGGAGCGTCCTGTAGTGTTTAGGTTTAGGGATTTATAAAGTGCATGGCTACCCGCGGGCATCCCAGCGCTATAACAGGTAAGGGCAGCTATCTGAAGTGAGAGTTAGGGGAACAGCCAAGTCTTAAGTTTCTTTTTAAAAGACTGTTCGTTTCCGATCAATCGCAGCTCTGGGTCCATGTTGTTCCAGAGTTTCGGCGCCATATGGGAGAATGATCTGCCACCCCACCTCGATCTCTTAATTCTGGTAGTGCTCATCAGGAAATTCGACCCATATCTGAGACAATGGCGGGGTGAATAGGGAGAGATCAAAGTGCGTAGCATAACTGGGCCTCTACCATGCATGGCTCTATGTGCCAGGCAGAGGGACTTAAATTTGATCCTGGCCTGAACGGGTAGCCAGTGCAGCTCTCTCAAGGATCCTCTAGCTGACTGATTCCTGGGAATCTTGAGAAGCATTCTAGCTGCCGCATTCTGTACAACCTGTAACCTAATGGTGACGTATTTTAGTGATCCAAGGTAAAGCGAGTTGCCATAATCGAGTCTCGAGACCACTAAGGCTTGTACCACTGTCCTTCTTGAGTTCTCTGGGAGTAGGCTCAGAATTTTCCTTATCATCCGGAGGATACCAAAGCATATGCCCGCCTGGTTTTTGGCTTGCGTCTCCATAGTTAAATTTTGGTCGAGCCACATGCCCAGATTTTTTATGGAGCATTTAGGAGTTTGGGGGGAGGGGCCGGTTTGCTGGCCAGGATCTCTAAGCGAGGGTTGGAATTGCTGCCCAGAATTATAAGCTCGGTTTTATCCCCGTTCAGCTTAAGACTGCAGTCAGCCATCCACGTTCCTATTTTTTCCAAACACGGAGTTAGTTGCCTATGGTTGGAATTAGAGTCAGCTATTGACACCACTAATTGGGTGTCATCGGCAAATGACACAATGGAGAGTCCAATCTCCTGTACCATGTGAGCAAACGGGCTCATATAGACATTAAAAAGGGTCGGGCTCAGGGAGGATCCCTGAGGTACTCCCCACGGAGCTGAAAACGTGTCTGACAAAATGCCGGCCTCTGTACACTGAAAAAATCTGTCGCTCAGAAATGAGGCCACCCATTGGTTGGCTGTACCTCTAATCCTAATGTTTTTGAGCCTATTGACAAGGATTTTATGGTCTACCTTGTCGAAGGCCGCACTTAGATCTAATAGCACAATAGCCACGGCCCTTCCCTGATCTAGTATGCTTTTTTGTTTTTCGGTGACCATAAGCAGAGCAGACTCCGTGCTGTGCTCCGGTCGAAAACCCATCTGGGTCTGGTGTAGGATGCCATTATCTTCCAGAATCTGTGAGATAGCACTGTTCACATGTTTCTCCGCGATCTTTCCCAGAATGGGCAGTAGTGAGATTGGGCGATAGTTTACCATGACCACGGGATATAATTGAGTTTTTTTTTTTTACAGCGGTTTTACAATGGCATGCTTCCACTCTCTAGGAACTATCCCTTTTTCAAGAGATAGAGAGCTAAGGCTGGTGAGTTGAGTTAGAACACAATTCCCCCCTTGAGCGATGATGTGGGGTGGTGTAGGGTCAATAGGGGACCCTGATTTAATGTTCTGTAAAAGGGAACCAGCCTGTTCTTCACTTAATTTAGGGAATGAAAACATGGTTTAGAGAACGTTCGTGTCTGCTCTGTGCTAGTAGGGGGTACCTGGATACTCTTAGGGACTATGGTTACTTCCGGCATGTGGCTCATATTTGAGTGAAGGGAATTATAAATCTTTTCCACCTTACTCTTGAAAAACGTGGCTAGCTCATTACATCTTTCTTTTGAGTGTTGAGCGATGAGGGGGCCTGATTCCACTGTTGTGAGCTTTTGTAATTTTAAACAGCGCTTTCGAAGAGTTAGACGACCTCTCTATTTTTTCTTCAAAAAAGGCAGCTTGTGCTTTCCTAATATTCTTGTGGTACAGCTGGACAGCTGCCTTATATGCTATTTTGAGCTCGGGGGCATAAATCTTCCCCCAACACCTTTCTAACTTTTTACAGCTTTTTTTGGGCCACCAATTGGGGGCTGAACAAGGAACATCTGTTGGAGTTATTAGGCTTTATTGGACTTGGTTTCCTAAAATTCCTCTTCACAGTTCCATTCATCCAGGTTGACCAATTTTTCTGTCCTTGCTCTAAGCCACTTGTTTCTAGTGGGGCAGTCGCCTCGAGGTCTTTGAGCCAGGCTTCATGGACCAGCCTTGGCCATTTTCATCCTAGTACTAGGCAACTGCCCTTGGGTTTTACTGTGGGGGATTTTAAATACCGAATAGGGATAAAAAAAATTATCTGGGGCATCCGGATGGAAGCAAGCTCCTCCAATTTAGGGTTGTTGGAGAAAATCGAATCCAACGTATGGCCCTTTACATGAGTAGCCTGGTGCATCAATTGTGTTAGTTGTAGGGCCTCAAGATCAGCTACACATCTTTTGGTTGATGGATTGTTCTGATCATCCAGATTATTATTAAGGTCGCCTAATACGGTAAAGGCGCTTTTCTCTATCATCGTGCTGGCCAGGATGTCCGGGATAGCCTCTAAGAAAAGCGTACAAGTCCCTGGAGGCCTGTAGATGAGACTGCATGAGAAAGAGGAGGTCGGGGTATGGGACAATCTAAATGCAAAGGCTTCGCAGTCGACAATCTTAAGGGGGTGATGCCACAGGCGAGATGTGCATTACAAATGATGGCAATGCCACCTCCTATTTTGCAGACTCTGTCTAGTCGGTAGATCTCAAAACCCTGGGGGAGGGTGCTTACAATCTTAGGGATAGAGCTTTCTCAATGCCAGGTCTCCGTCAGGAACAACACCTCGAGGTCTTCATCCAATATCAATAGCTTGATCTCCGTAGAGTGCGTTGGAAGGGATCTACAATTAATTAGCCCCATCTTCCAGTGTTTTGTCTTTCCCAATTCCTGTATGACTTCCTTGCGGGCCAATGTCTCTGATTCAAAGCCACAGATCTGGCAGTTCAGGGATTCATTGATAACCAGTGAATGCAGACAGGAAGGGTGAGCTGCCCCCTTTAGGGCTTCGAGCTCCATTTTTGAATATTTAATCAAATTGGCTGGAGCCCTTACAAAATGGGCAGGGTTCCTGGCCCCTGGTCCCGGACGGGCGGAGATGGGATTACCTTAGGCGTGCCTTCGGCACGCCAGCGGCGCGCTCACTGCGCACGTCGGCTGCGCGTCGGCGCCATCCAGGTTTTAAGTCCTGCCGAGGAAGGTGCAGAGGCGGAACACTAGACTGGCTACTCTGAGTGATGGCGGTGATCTATGGCCCACCGGAAGTGAGTATTCCAGCTGAACGAGTCTCCCGTCCCACAAACAGCTGTGAAAGCTGCAGAGGACCGGGGAGAGTCGGACGAAATGGCGGCGCAAAGGCAAAGATTTCTCCCCAAGGACACACGACTAATACCGCAGGTCGGTGTCTCTGAGCGTGTCAGTAATTAATTTAAAATGTGCAAAGTGCAATCACAGCAAAATAGCTTTAAAATAACAATTAAATCAACAACAGCAATAAAATGTTAAAATTCTTGGCTGGTACTGGTGCAGAACGCTGCTAGTACCTGTTTGGTTGCGTGTCGGCGCCATCTCTGTTTTAAGTCCTGCCCAGGAAGGTGCAGAGGCAGAACACTAGACAGGCTACTCTGGGTGATTGCGGCAATCTAGTGGCCCTCCGAAAGTGAGTATTCCGGGCGAAAGAGTCTCCCTCCCCACAAACAGCTGTGAAAGCTGCAGAGGACCGGGGAGAGTTGGACGAAATGGCGGCGCAAAGGCAAAGATTTCCCCCAAGGACACACGATAAATACCGTAAGTCGGTGTCTCTGTTGAGCGTGGCAGTAATTCATTTAAAATGTGCAAAGTGCAATCACAGCAAAATAGCTTTAAAATAACAATGAAATCAACAACAGCAATACAATGTTACAATTCTTGGCTGGGACTGGTGCAGAACGCTGCTAGTTCCTGTTGACAGCTCAGAAAGATTGCCTGTATCAACCACTCAAGTAAGCCCACTAGGCACGTCAGTTGACTGAGTGATGTGTTCTGCCTTGACAACATACTCAGAGTTTGAACTTCGCCACCTTTCTGGAAGGCAGACAGAGTTTTGCTTACAAGGACGATGACAAGACCCAGGAACTTCGTCCATTGAGCTGGGACCAACAACTATTTCTTCTCGTTGATCATGAAACCTACTTGCTCCAGCAAATCTAATGTAATCTGAAGCTGATCTAAGAGTACCCAAGGACATTGACCTCCTTGGTCATGCTTCTGTTGACACCTCCTTTACAAAATTTTCTCGGTGAGCTCTTTGCGTTCTTTAAACTTACAAATCTGTTAGTAACGACATAAAAACGCCACCATTATCTGTTTCGCTAACCAAAGAATAGTTAATGACCTTTCTTACAAGAATTCTGTCTTTCCCGAGAGCAGCGCTTACCTCTGCCCTACTACGGAATTGTTACTTCCGTTGATAAAGTAGCACATCCATCTACCTTACCCTTCTAACAAGCATTAGCTAACCGTTTCTCCAGAATTAAGACACCTAGTTGGAGACCCAATGCTCCTGAGAAATAAAACCAGAGTTTCACAATTAACCTGAATGCTATTTCATTCACGCACTTTCATACGGAAAATGTAATACATTCACACAGAATTCTGTCTTTCCCGAGAACAGCGAACAGTCTGTCTTACTACAGAATTATTACACTTGTTAATAAAGTAGCACTTCCTTCTACTTTATCCTTCTAGCAAGCTTAGGGAACACATATTACCTTTCCAGTGATAAGTGTAATCAGAGTGCCTTTTGGACTCCTGGCACCTAAGACCAAAATTTCACAGGTGACCTTCGCTACCATACATTTCTCTCATACAGAAAATGTTCCCAATGGCAACACACGACGATGTTACCAAATCGAACCCAGACAATGCGTCGTGCAACTCCAATAGTTACACGTTTTCCCCATGTACCTACAGGGCAACATCAATTCCGTCTTTCCCGAGAGCAGCGCTTACCTCTGCTCTACTACAGAACCGTTACAAACTTCCGACTTCCTACATCCCAAAAGCCGTCAAACAACATAGAACTCGACGCAACTCAACATAGAGTGTTAATCCATACACCAATACTTTCTCACAATCAATAAGCAATTTACAAGCAATAATCGCCAAACCAAAACAATAATAACCATCATCCTGCTACCAGAAAAACTGATCCAGCGCAAAAACCCTAGTAACAGGGAAACAACCTGCACCGATATCCTCCCTGCGTCACAGACCCGACATCACACTAACTCATTCACACTTGCCGTCATTGGGGGCGCCCATAACACCAACACTCACACGTTACTTCCATACCGGTCTGCACACACAGGAGGGAGGAATGATTCAAGCGCCGGACATGTGGGGGAACACCTTATAACCTATAGGGAAGGGAAAGTCATTTACAAAATATACATACACGCCCTTTCGCCTACAGATCCTTAATCCTAAAACATCAAGGCACTCCTCCCACTTCGGTCTAATGGACCAAATTCGTTGGATTGGTTGATGGTGATTTAGAACCAGCTAAAGCACATTTTTAAGACCTCAGAATCTATCTCTTGAATGAAACTCACAACTCCTGAATTCTTGTTAATCAATAATTGTTTATCTAAATTTTCATAATGTTATTAATTCACATTTGTCTCATCAAAGTTTTAGATAGTTTTATATAAACATTTTAGTAAGTCGCAGAACATCATATTTACCTAATCTGGCTATTTGGAGTCCTCTAATTCATTGGCTCTGCATAAATTTGTCATGAATCGTCCTAAAGCAAGCCAAAGATCAAAGTTCTCTGCTCAGCACGCTACAGTCCCAAATATCGGCAAAGGACCAGGGACGTGCAAGCATCTATCATTGCCCATAGATTTAGGAAAAGTTTGCAGTCATCAGATGATCGGGCAGCATGCAGACCTTCAAGGATTCAGGAAAACGTGCAAAATAGGAAGCAAAAGGCGATGCGACAACGTGGTTTTTTCTCTATTCTACTACACCTTTTATAATACAAATAAGTAAAGATGATACAATTTAATAATTTAGGACAGTTGTGATTGGCTAGTTAAGATCGTCCGATGTCAGTTTAAATTTTCAGTTCAGTTCGAGGGGTGAGGTCATGAGTAACTCCAAAAGTCGGCTTGTTCCGGTTTATTGTAAGGTTGATTGTTCTCTGGTTTTTGGCTGGTGTCCCACTCTGTCCTTGTTCGGGTACATGGTAAACAAAGGTCGTGATGAGGTTTAGGAGATTTCTCGTGCATGTGCAGCTCACTCCGTGCCTCGTGGGACAGTGGCCACTTCGTCGTGTGGTGTCAGCGGCCATCTTGGATTTGGGCCCAAATGCTAATTTAAGCGATACAAACACAAAAATGTAATTAATACCTAGAAATAATAAATCTAATGTTAACCCCTTACTAATCCCTCTATGTGCTTGTATTTATCTAGCGTATAGCAACATTTAAAGCCATTATATTCACATTTTCGGTCCTCCTCTTGGGCAACATTACAAAAGCAACATATATCATGCAGTATCCTATTTACCACATATACTACTGTTAATATGCGTACAGATTTTAGTTATATAGGTTATTTTAGCCACGCAAATGCAAATCCCACGTGTGATTTCAATATTAATAATGTTGGTTAATAAACATGCAAACTCATTTAATAATATTATAGTTAATAGATTATTTGATTAGTATTTTCATGCAGAATAGAGGAGGTATACAACATTTTGCACTACCCACTCCATCAAAAGCAAGGAAAATTGGGCTTCCTTCTCTGGTATGGTAGCGAAAACCGCCACTAACTAAGGTCTTGGGGCCCCGTGCCACTGTTCATAGCTACACCCCGTCTTTGTCAACAAGTGTCTCTTCTAGTTTCAGGAATGGAACTAGAAAGGAACATTTCTGGACTCTGCAATGTGCTAATACAGGCTTCGAGTGCCAAAGGTAGACTAGCTTCACTTGGTAGGAAAATGAGGCGACTGGTGCCCACTAGCCCAAGCATGTCTCTATTTGTCACGTGTGCCGATTTCAATTCACTATTTTAAGTATTAGTCGCTACTTTTATTTTGTTTGTTTCATGATATGTAAAGATGTTCCATGATATGTAAAGATTTGTTCTCTAATTTCATATAACGCCCCATCTAAATGTAAATTCAGAAACCTGGTTCGACTCCATGTCAGATATTTAAACCACTGATACCAGGTTTTATATCCAAATGAATTTGTATAAAAATATGTAAAAGAATCGTACCTTCAAACAACAAATTGCCTATTCCATAAAGGAATACAAGTGGCATGGCTTTGCTCAGAACGCTACAAAGTGATTCTTGTAAACACAACACAAAATCTTTGTCAATGGTCCTGCTCTGTTTCCCATATAACATATTTTGGATATTCACTTGCAGGTGCCCCTTCCTGGAATGAAATGGGTCGACAATCATAAAGGAGTTTTCAGTGTAGAGGTTGTTGCAGCTTCCTCTGTTCACACACAGGTATGTTCCTTCTTTTTTCTCAAAAATTTGTTTTTTTTGTATCTCTCTCTTGCCAATTGATCTGCTTAGGATGGAATAAAAATCTGTATTATTTCTTGCTATCATATCTTCTGTTCAGCGTGCGGTATCGTGATAAAATCACGACTCGATTACTGTGTTTACAGTTGTCTATAAAATAAATTTTTATTAAAATTCTTTTGTCCTTGATTTCGCAGAAATGTTCTTCGTTATTATGATTACTCTGTTTATTATATATATTTTTTAAATAAAAGTCCTCCCTATTCTGCAATCAAATGTGTATGGTAGCCTATAAGCATTTTTGATTCTCTTATTACGTTACCTCTACAATAGATACTGGTCTGTGATTATCAATGGCAGGAATCACAGACTGGTATCAACAGTGATTGCTCCACAAAGTGGTTTTGTCATGACATCTCACAATAGTTGCAGAAATCATGAGCCACTTCATTGCTGTGCCAGTAGTCTTTGGCCCACAGACATGTGCATTGTTTTCAGCTAGTTCTTTTATATGCAGTTCCATTTCATTAAGCTGTGTAGATAAGAACTCTCAAGGCCCTTCTCTTCTTAAGCATGGTCACCCATGTCAAACATTCTTGTCTCAGCACATGATGAGGGGCTAACATCTGGTATCATGCTTGCAATGCCAGGAGGACCTGAGGCTGTGTCCTGCTGGGGATTCTGGGATTTGCAGCTTGGGACTACATGCCAGAAGGAAGGAGTCTTCTACCTCCCCTTACAGTTGCACATGGAGTGAAAAACGGAACCACCAACATTAACTTGGATTCCCACTCGTAACACGCAGAGAGAGACAAACCAGCGGTGATGGACTTTTTTGCAAAACAAGACGGGACTGTGTTTTCTGCATTTCTAACACTGTCATAATAATACTTTCACTATTGACGTGTCACTATTTATCATATCTATAGACTGACTGATGCTAATTGTCATGTCTCCTAGCACTGAAGCAGAAAATCATTGCCCAAAACACAGGCTATTTTTTCCTTCTCACCTGCTGATCTCCCAAAGGGAATGAAACGAGACTGCACATAAAATGAATGGTGTGATATCTATGATTTATAAAATGGTTGTTTCGGTGCTACAGCCAGGTTTAACTCCTGATTGAGAATAATCTAGAAAGTTGTGATCAACATTGTATGAATTGGTTGGTTGGGAGGCAAAGCAACTTTCTATCATTTTCACTAAGAATGGGAGGATAGTTATTATGTGGAAATTTTGCAGGTTTTCCCAGTCAATCCCTGTTTTAAGTCAGGAATGGGGTTACCTGACCTGTGTTCAGGCAGAAACTTTACCTTACTACATTGAGGATTTGATCAGCTGAGTTCTGAAAGGGGAGATGTTAGTGCTAATCTATTTCATTAAGTTGGAAGGGATTGGGTACGAAAACCGTGTGTCAGGTTGTGTCTTAGCTATCTTCTTAATTATCATGTTCTGAATTACTTCTCCCTAAATCGTTCCAGCAACAGTTTCTCTTTGAGGAAGTCAAGATGGATGGGTCATCTTGTGAATATCTTTTGAGTGACAATCTAATCTTTGTTATCTTCTGAACAAAGCACTTGGATATCTCCTCACACCTTTCTTAAGAGGCATTCATCTCTTGTTTTTATTATTGGTGAATAGTTTTCTTAGACAGTTTCTTTCTCAGTCTTGTTGAGATCTATAGAACAAGACTTTTTCTTATATGCTAGTTTTGTACCTGTTTCTTTCGGCTCACAGTAGCATCAGATTCAGGTTTGATGGGCTTTGCCTCCAACTGCCTTCAACTAATCTTAGTTGTCTTCTCTTTTCATTCACGTCTTTATTGTACCATTGAGCAAAGAGTTTATTCTTTCATCTCTTAAGCTTTAAAGGAGCCAAATTATTGATTTTATTTATAATGGTTTTGTTGTAGTGATTGATTGGTCATGTGACACATTGATTGCATCTCATTCTTGGGTTGAAGTTGATACATACCTTTTGCTGAGAGTTTAATGGTGTTAATTTGACTGGTGTCTCTAATTTATAGCTTAGGTCTGTAGGTTTGATCTCTACAGAAAACTCTACTAGAAAACCTTAGCAGCGTGGAAGAAAAAAGTGAGGGAATGGTCACACCAATCAACCTGGGACACTGAGTCTTGTTGTGAGTCCAGCTTTGGCAACCAGGAGGTCAAGAGTAGATCCCTTTAAGCGTATAGATCTTGTACAAAACTGTGCTAGATGAGTGTTGTTTAGAAAGGAGCTCAGTGTGGCCACCTTTGAGTCCATAAGGTTGTTAAAGTGGATGGTGAAAACACCTAAGATGATGGTATTTGAGGAGGACCGAGATTGTTCGATGATGAGGTCAATTAATTGTTCAAAGAAAATTTGGTTGTTTACCAGCGGATGGTAGATAATGTTAATCTTGGTGGGATTTGAAACAGCATGCTGGAGTTCTACACCCACGCATTCAAACACGGTGTGGATGTCAAGTTTAAGGCATTTGAGTTTAATTGCTTTTCTGTGATAGAATTGTGATTCCTTCCCCAGAGCATTCCTCTCAATTTACCTGTTTGATTAGGAAATTGGGGTGCATCAGTATACTTATCAGCAGGGCGAATGAGTCATTTACCTAGGTTTCATTCAGGAATAAAATGTCAACATTGTGGGTTTTGAGAATTTCAGCAATCTCTGTGCAATGTTTTGGCTGCTGATTTGAACTTGAATAGTATGCATTTCAGGTAGTTGTTATTGCAGCTATTGTTGATTTGGAAGGGTTGATTGGCATAAAACCTCCATCTAGGGGTTTTCCTTTTTCACGTAAAGAAAAGGCATTTGATGCTTCTTACCTTCTTACATCAGAATGTTGTTGGATTTATGTGGTGGGAGGGTCGAATTTGGTGAGTTGTAGGTATCTAATGGAGATTCTGTTTCTTCATCAGAGACACAGCTGAATGCTCTTTTAGTGTGGGGCTCTTTTTTGTTTCTGAGGAGGGATGGACAGAGATGAGAGGGACATCTATCTCTCAGAGCCAGGCACAAGAAATATCTGACAGTCTTTACAACTTTCAAAGTACAGTAGCTTGTGGAGTTCAGGTTAACAGATAGAGGGTTAATTTTTCTTGTTAGGATATATAGTTTGACCCATTGCATATGTGTGGATGAAAGCAGGTGCGAAGTTTCCTCAGGTGGAGTAGTAAGTTATCTAGTGAGTTGGAGAGTTCCTTTGATCAACATGAGTTTCTTTTCTAGGAATAGTGAGCCTGACTCGCTGGGTTGTTGGCAAAATGTTGTCTAAGATTATATTCTTAACGTTTACATTCTTGTCGCACTGTGGATGCTTTCAGTGGAAGCACACAACTAGTTCTTCATCTTAGTTTTTTTCCTCCAAGTTGTCTTTTTTGTATAATAAGGGCAACACGTTATGAGTATTAGTTATAGTCTGGCAGATTTCCCATTCACAGTTTTTAGAGTGTATACCCATCGACAGAACATCCAACAAATTCTAAATAACCCCCTAAGGTTCTTGTGACACTGTTAGATAAGACATCAACATTGTACTTCATATGAGCTGAATTAAAACCTAATGTGCCGTACATCTGAATAAAGTTGAATAAGGCTTATTCTAGCACAATACTGTTATGCCAGAATAACAAAATGCAATAGTCTTTATATCTCCACATTCGCCACATACATTTTACCTTACATAGTACACTGAAGGCATGACCTCAAGGTGCTATGTTATATTCAATTTTTTTATTATAAAGTAATTTGTATTTGTCTATACAGAAACAAAAATGCAAAGTGAAGAGAGGGCAGAACATAATATGTAGAAGTAATGCAGCACACTTGTCAGTAATCAGCTAAATTGACTTAAGGTCGATAAGCCTACTCAAGAAACTGGCATCCTCCCAAACAAATGTAATGGACCAAGCCTGGGGCATACAGTTTAAACAAGTACTATATCACGATGAACTCTCTTCTTTTACGTGGACATTCAGCTTTTTAAAAAAAAAATTATTTATGATTTTTCATATAACAAAGAAATACTCCTCAGCTAGAGTAACTGTACATGCCAATCGTTTACATCACACAAAACAGTAGCACTAAGAGGGAATTTAAACCCATATGGAACGAAGCATGTATGATAGACTGGAACCATACGTGGTTAATGACTCTCCAGTGTTTGAAGACCTAGCAGAGAGGCATGCAGCTGGTGAATATGGGCGGCTGCGGTGGGTCAGAACTTTCTACACATGGACAATGCAACCTATAGTCAGGGGGGAAGTGTATGTGGTATGGTTCGGATTGTGGACCCCGTGGCACGGATGCTCAGTCTTAAGATGTTTGGCCAGTGTGTTGCAGGTAAGTGCGCAAGGTTAACCATATGTAACGTGGACGGGATGCCGGCGGTTGTAATTGTGCATACAGTTTGCTAGTAGGGCCTCTCAAGATCTTCGAAACCTTGCGCTTTGCAAGGAGAAGATCAATTGCAATGAATCGACGCACCCCCTGCAGGGTGTTACGCACATAAACCAGAAGGGCCAACAGAGGGTCAGGGTCCCCCATTAAGTCCCATCAACTGGGAGATTTTGGAAAAAATGTTTACCCAATAGCGGCTTTCCAGGGGCAGGTCCATGCCAGATGCATAAAGTCTGCATCTGTAGTGTTGCACTTGGGGCAGGTCGATGTCCGAGAGATGTCAATCTTGGCCGAAAAGGAGTGCGTCATATAAGTGCGCCATAGGAACTTGAAATGTAACAACTTGTGCCTGTAGTTCAGAGACTTTAACTTAATCTTTGAGCAACTATGGAGCCATATATCATCCGGAATGGGGCACTGATGGTCTTCTTGGCAAGCCTCACGCAGACGCTCACTCATGGAAGGGAGTCATTTGAGGCAGGCGCGGTAAAGCAGAGAGACCCGGTGGTCACCGGAATCGTCATTGATAAGAATCATAAGGGGGGGCAAAGTCATCGGGAGCGATAGGGTATTAAGTGATTTGGGCCCTCAGCGTGCTCTGTATTTGATGTAATAAGGGCCTATTGAGTGTTGCTGCGTTACTGAAACGAATATCGTCAGCCCAAGCGTTGGCATGGCCATCTGGAAACAGATCACCAATGGTACTGAGAGCGTACTGATTGAGTATGCACTTGACGGAGGCGTCTGCCATCGGGGGAAGCCAGCGGTTATCGGCTAGCGGGAGAGTGGAGGAATACAGGTGCGCCATCCCTAACAAGTGAAGCAGCCGATGCCAGACCCAACATGTCGTGAAGAGTGGCAGTATATCCCTAGGGTCAAGGGGAAGGCCCATAGGCAATAGAACATTTAGGGGTATAGTGATGGCCATGTCCCGGTCGAGGCGTTCATACGTTAGGCTTGCGTTCCTATGGCTCCAATGGTATGCATATTGACACTGTGCTATTAAAAAATACAGTTGAAAATGGTGTACCCCCAGACCTCCCATGCATACAGTAAGACAAAGTGCGCCAGCTCACCCGTGGTCTACAGCCGGCCCAGACGAGACGTAGAAGTAGGCCCTGCAGCGTGTCAAAGAAACCGTTGTTGAGAAGGATGGGGATATTGAGGAACAAATAAAGAAATTTAGGGAGAACCACAATTTTAATAATAGCGATTCACCTAGGTTGACATTCAGCTTGTGACCATGATGCACCGATCCTGCAGGTCACCCACCAGTTTTTCATTCCTTTTCACCCTGGCCATACATTTCTCCTACCAGCTATCAATAATGCACATAACACCACAAGTCATTTGATAGACCATATTCATGCATCCAGCTTATGGATATGTACTTTTTTGTGACGCGCAAGCATAGTACGACAAGTCTATTGAGCAAGTATTGCTTTCAGCTTCAGCTGTAGGGCCAGTATACAGTGGTCTGGGGAAGAGACTACCAATCAATCAAGGATTTATAAAGCGCAGAAAATCACCCGTGAGGGTCTCAATGTGCTTGAGTTGCCAGCTGCTTCTTGGTGATCTGTTCATTTAAACAGCCAATTCTTTAGTCCTTTCCTGAATTGCCGGAGGGAGGAGGCAGTCCTGAGGTGCAGGGGAAGGTCATTTCATGCTTTGGCTACCAGGTGTGAGAAGGAGCATCCTCTGCTGTTTCTAAGGCGGATCCGGGGGGAATCTGCGAGGAAGTGGGAGGCGGATTATAGGTGTCTGGTCCGTTGGTGGAAGGTCATGCGTTTGTTGATGTATGCAGGTCCTTCGTTGTGCAGGGCTTTGTATTAGTAGGTCAGCATCTTGAACTGGCATCTCTGTTGGATTGGGAGCCAGTGTAGCTTCTTTAGGTGGGGTGTGATGTGGGTCTATCTGGAGATGGCGAGTATGAGTCTTGCTGCTGAGTTTTGTATTGTCTGTAGTCTCTTCTTCAGGAGGCGTACAGTGATTTCTAAGTAGAGTGTATTCACGTAGTTCAGCCTGCGTGACGGTCTTTCTGGGAGCCACCTGAGGATCTTGCGGAGAATGCGTAATAGGTGGAAGCAGGCTGATGAGACTGTGTTTACTGATTTCTTCATAGATAGCTAGTTGTCCAAGCTGGTGCCGAGGTTTTGGGCGTGGTCTGTCGTGGTGGGGGATGGGATGGGCCAAGTTCAGCAGGCCACCATGCGTCATTCAATGGGGAGGTGTTGTTCCAAAAGATGAGGACTACTGTCTTGTCTACCACAGTCTTCCACACCAGCCAAATCAGACACCTCTAAGTATTTTCTTTACCACCCAATCCCAAACCATCGACATCTGCAACATTAAATAGAGGATGCGTAAAACAACTCTGCATAGTGTCACAAATCGTACTTTGGGCGCTCACATCCGTGTTAACCTGCAACCAAATGTCTTCAATTATTTTACTCATCCCCAAAATACCCTTAAATTACTGTGCTATGTGATCCTCTACATATTTGACGTAATATAATTATTTTTGAAAACTATCATGCTTTTGAAGAATATTGCTGTGAATAATGTATGCTTTTTTCCTTATAAACCAATTACCGAATTATAAATCAAATGATTGTGTATGAGTTCGAAATACTTTTACAGTAAATGCATCTGTAATTGTGTTTGCTTTTCTGCTAGGATGCTTCACTTGACAAGTTCTTTGCACTTGTTCATGCACTGGATGAGCACATGTTCCCGGTTCGAATAGGAGACATACGAATTATGGAAAACAACTTGGAGAATGAATTAAAGAGCAGTATTTTAGCTTTGAATTCATCTCAATTGGAGCCAGTGGTACGATTTCTTCATCTCTTACTCGACAAACTGGTTCTTCTGGTTGTGAGACCTCCCATTATCGCGGGCCAAATAGGTAACTATACTTTTTTCGTGTTTAAGTGCATAGGAAGTAATTGGCTTTGGCCAACTTACGGTATGGATTTGTAGCTAAAATAAAGTCCCTGTGATGATGTTTAATTCGGTGTGGACCATTATTCAGTATCCTGCCCGCTGACTACAATGAGCTCTATGATTTTTGCCCCGTCTGCCTGCTGTCCTCAAGGCTATGTTGAGGTGTCTTGCTACTGTTATTGCAAGGCATTGTATGAGCAAAGAGTGGAATATGTGTGTCATATATTACATTACTGAATACATATATTGTCTGAAGTGTACAATTTTATCTCAATACGGCTCTCCCAAAATGCAACCGAAAGCACCTCACTTCTAAGCTATCAGAATAAGGTATAGAGATGTGACTTGAGGATGTTGTAGGTTTTAAAGGCAGATAGTATATGTAGATTAGGATAAAGTGGTTATAAGGGTTCTGCATTTGTCATGAAGTTGTGCCCTAAGTTTTGACGTACAAAAGGGGGTGGTGATGGACGGAGCATCAGAACCAATCAAACACTCACACCCAGTCAACAGATCTGGGTTTGATCCATCACCGTTCTTTAGCCCACTCTGCCACCCCAGTTCAGACATGGCCATATGCAAATCAGTCTGACCCTGTGCCTCATGGGAAGAGTCCAGCCCGAACTGCCAAGCCATGCCTTCCCTGGACCGGAAACAAGCTTCCTAGGACCGGTTTCGGGCATTTCAGCCGTCTTCAGCCAGGCTTGCTTAAATCCAGTGGCAAAGTGAGCAAGGGACTCAACGTCTGAGCATAACCTGCCAACTTATGGCGAACAAAGCGGTACAAAAGGGGGTGGTGATGGACGGAGCATCAGAACCAATCAAACACTCACACCCTGTCAACAGATCTGGGTTTGATCCATCACCGTTCTTTAGCCCACTCTGCCACCCCAGTTCAGAAAAGGGCCATATGCAAATCAGTCTGACCCTGTGCCTCATGGGAACAGTCCAGCCCGAACTGCCAAGCCTTGCCTTCCCTGGACCGGAAACAAGCTTCCTAGGACCGGTTTCTGGCATTTCAGCCGTCTTCAGCCAGGCTTGCTTGAATCAAGTGGCAAAGTGAGCAAGGGACTCACGTCTGAGCATACCCTGCCAACTTATGGCGAACAAAGCGGTACAAAAGGGGGTGGTGATGGACGGAGCATCAGACCCAATCAAACACTCACACCCAGTCATCAGATCTGGGTTTGATCCATGACCGTTCTTTAGCCCACTCTGCCACCCCAGTTCAGACATGGCCATATGCAAATCAGTCTGACCCTGTGCCTGATGGGAACAGTCCAGCCCGAACTGCCAAGCCTTGCCTTCCCTGGACCGGAAACAAGCTTCCTAGGACCGGTTTCTGGCATTTCAGCCGTCTTCAGCCAGGCTTGCTTGAATCCAGTGGCAAAGTGAGCAAGGGACTCACGTCTGAGCATACCCTGCCAACTTATGGCGTACTAAGCAGTACAAAAGGGGGTGGTGATGGACGGAGCATCAGAACCAATCAAACACTCACACCCAGTCAACAGATCTGGGTTTGATCCATCACCGTTCTTTAGCCCACTCTGCCACCCCAGTTCAGACATGGCCATATGCAAATCAGTCTGACCCTGTGCCTCATGGGAACAGTCCAGCCCGAACTGCCAAGCCATGCCTTCCCTGGACCGGAAACAAGCTTCCTAGGACCGGTTTCTGGCATTTCAGCCGTCTTCAACCAGGCTTGCTTGAATCCAGTAGCAAAGTGAGCAAGGGACTCACGTCTGAGCATACCCTGCCAACTTATGGCGAACTAAGCAGTACAGTAAATTTTGAGGTAGCACTATAATCCATACTGTTATCCCAAAAGAATTTGGAAATTCTGAAATTAAACGTTTTAACATTTTCCACACAATCTTTTCTTGTGGGCTAATTTCTGCATAATTGACATTACCTCTGAGTATGAAGGTCTGTGAACTGTTTTTGATCACTGTAAAAGGAAATTGGTAAAATACTTTTTCCCAGCGCACACTTTTTTAGTGGAACACTTTAATTCAGCTTTAGAGGCAGTAGAGAAAACAAGATTGATCATCACAGTTCAGGCTATTCATAAGAAAAGAATGTTGGCACCATTGTGCAAAACTATTAAATGTATTTGTCTTTCATACGCCGTAGACTACGTCTCGTGTAGATCATTACAGTACTTTGGAGATGCATGTTCAACATTTGCCAAGGCAATCTTGTGGTCATTGAGACCCCTCCCCCTTCTGATGGTGCTCATCTGTTGGCCAGGAAACCTGTGATAGTTCTATGATATATTTTGTTTCGAAAATGTAATCCATACCTGCCTATCTAATTTGTTTATTGTAATATTGTGTTTGATGTCTGTGTTATGTCAATATTTTGAGACATCATGCAATTACTTCACTGCACCAATACCTCGACCAGAGGATCACTTCTACTTTACATACTATAGTGATAGCCTGCTGAAAGAATGGTTTTGGGATGTAATAGTGGCGCCTTAATGCAGTGTGGATGTAGAGGGGATCTACAGTTACTTTTGTAATTTTTTTCAATCTGTATACTGTATATTGATTTCTGAGTTGTGCACTGCAAATCAAATTGTTTCAAGGAGCCATCAACAAAAGTAACAGCAGCTTTTGCTTAAACAATCACAAAAGTTATCATTAAAACCGATCAACACAAAAAAGTTGACACCTGAATGCCAACAGAGTTAAAAGCCCTAAAAACCCTTAATATATCCTATTGATGCTCAAACGCAGATTTGAAGAATAAAATCAGTAAATATGTGCAACAGTATAAATAATGGTTTCCAATACAGCAGAAGCAAAAGGGGACGTGATAGCACCAGTATAAAGCTAACAGACACCAGCAATTAGAAGTCTCTGCCCCTGAAAAATGTTATAGCACATTTAAAACGTCAATTTCTCAATAATTTGTCACCCAGTGACGTTTAGATATTCGGCCCATGTATTCAGTTTTTGGAATAATTAAGGTTTAGATTCAGGCTAAAATCCTCGCTGATCTAAGAGAAGGTGATTGGAAAATTGTTGTGTTTGTGTGCATTAAGGAAAGTGAATGTGCCCAAATCACAAAACCATTGTTGGGTCTTGTGCTCTTGGTTCAACGCATCTTCTCCAGGGATCTATGTTTGACCTCATGGACACGGGTTCAAACCCAAGTGGGTCCTCCCAGACTTTCATCCTTTCGAGGTCGGTAAATAAATAACGTTGTGTTGGGTAACAGTAACCATCTGTTATTCAGTGCCATGTTGCCCCGAGGAATGAAAGTGCGCTTTACAAATGCATGTTATGTTGTTATTTTGCGCCATAAACGTCTGGACTTGGGTCTGTCTGGCCACAAAAGAAACATTTTATAGTTATTACTACTTAATTGTACACTACGTCTGTTTACGATGATGCAGTTGTGAGGAGAGTGAGGACCCAGGCGTGACTTGCCTTGGTGAACGTTCACAGACCCGCTTCTGACACTTTCCCGCCCTAGAAAGGGTCCGATGTTTGTCCAGTGTGGGAAGAGTAATAAACATGCCCAAACCTGCCCAGGACTTACATACGAGTTTTGTGTATGGGGAGTGTTTTTGCCCAAGGGGGGAATGGGAATTGCACAGCCGGGCTACCTTTTTCCCACAACGGGATTGTACAGAAGAGTTCTACTTTTGGAAAATAGCAATGTTTATGTCACAGGACAGTGGTAGTTGTATGTCTGCAACTCTGTGACTGGCGTGGATTTCCGGGCACAGTCCCTGCAGCAGGGACGTCTTTAGGGCAGTACGACCGGTTTAGCTGCACCTGGCGCTGCGCTTGGGGCCGCTGTGTTTAGAAATAGCTTACGATACAGAGTTTGTGCGTCCAGCAGTTTCAGGCAGCAATAAAAATGTCAAGATAACTCTGGTGATTAATGGTCCTGATGGAGGAATTTTTTTGTCTAGTGGCAGTTTTGGCTCAGCATAAAGTAACACAGAGGGACAATATGCCTGGTGCAAAGAACGTGTACCATACATATTACAGCACTTTTTTATGTGTCTAGTTCGTTGGGCTACTGCTTTAGTCACAGAGATCCTTTTGTTGCTTGCAGTTCATGATTTAAAATCCTAATATAGCACAGTGACTTAACTGTCGTGGAAGAGTTGCATGGCATAGGCTAGAACATTGTTTTTTCCTCAGCTTTTCATCATCCTAATGTTACCAAAAAGGGTTAGTTTAGGTAGAAATATCTTCTTATTAGCAAATCCAACCACTTTGGTACATTGTAAATCCTGAGTATGTGCTTCTCCAGACTAAACACTTAAAATATAGTGCCTACTAGTACCAATGACGTGCTTTGTACACCTTGTAACCCTCATTGTCTTATATAACATTTTCTATAGACTCATTTACACACCTGATCAACAATGTGTGTGTGATGTCAAGTTCTCAGACACCCTACACTGGTATAAGTAGTGCCCTAAAAAAATGAAATGCATGTGAGAGAGGGGCTATGGCAAGATGAGGCCACTGTTGGAGGGTGGTAGTGAGGTAATCCGGGGAGAAGGTCATGGGGGGGGGACACCAAAAAAGATTGTCGCGCCGGGCACCACCAATGCTAAAGGCGGCCCTGCCCAGCAATGTTAGTAAAATGTAAAAAGTAACAAATCTGCCTCTGTTCATAGCAGTACTTCTGAGAGTGCAGATTTAGTACTTTTTTTGTCAGTTGGGCCAGTTATGCTTTACTAATTTTACAATAGTTTATAGTAGCAGCTGCTGTGCGGGCGGAGTAGCAGGACGGGGGGTGGAGGGGGGAATTTATGTACCGACAGATGAAAAAAGGAAAGGAAAACGTACCTGATGCAGGGCCGCCGCTCTTCTTCTCACTGCAGCACAGGCCAATCCTGACGCTGCTCTCATGTTTGAAAGCAGCACCAGGGTTAGCCTGAGCGCTGTGAATTTGCGCTCCCAGAGAGTCTGGGATCCTTTGCTTTGCTGTCTCCAACCCAGCAACGCAGCTCGGTTGGAGACAGCTGTGTGCGCATGTCGGTTTGGTCAGCCTTAGATGGCTGGCCACCCCGACATGTGCACTGATAGCAGTGCCCACCACTCCCTCTCCTGACTGCCCCCGCTACGGCCTCGCCTCCAAGACTAGAACTTACAAAAAAATAAAACGATAAAAAGCTGTTTTATTTTTCAAGATTTGAGGCAGGCAGGGGAGGGGGGGGCGATGCTCCTCCACCATATCAGTTGTTTTGCCACTGATAGCTTGTTAGCTTAGGTACAGTTATTAAATTATTGTAAACATTTTTATTTCACCTTAGACTCTAAACAAAAACATATGTGATTGAATCAGATATAGCCTGAAGTGAAAGAGAATGTCCGGGGCTGAGGTGAATGATTAATTATGTGCTGCATGTAAATGAGGTGCTTTCCCCGTCAGATGCATGTCACTCATCTTGCTTTATTGATCTGAAAGAAACACGTTAGATTCCTTACCTTAGAATATCCCCAGGCGTCAGGCTGGATCCGGAAAGATTTTCGTCAGCAATAACCTTGCGTGTCGCTAGGCGTCGTCTGTGGCTCCGCGTCTGTCGTCGGCGTCGTGATCGCTGGGATGACGTCGTCGGAGTACTTAGACGCCGCCCTCGCGCGCTGACGTCAGTTCTTCTTTTTTCCGCATCAGTAAGTGCAGATCCGGGAAGAGCATACCCTTTTAGTCACTTTTTGACTACACTTTTTCAACTTTTTTGGTTCCCATTTCGAGTCGACCTCGACTCCTGGTGCCGGTAGGGATGCCTGGGTTTAAGCCGTGCGACGCCTGTCACTGCCTGATGTCGGTCACGGATCAACACCGTCGGTGTCGCTACTGCCTTGGGGCCGACCATGATGCCGAGTCGTGCCTCGACTGCCGGGCCTTGACCTCGAAGGCTAGGCGCAAGCTGCTCGAGATCCGGCAGTCGGCTCCGCGCCGCTCAAGGTCCCGGTCGAGGAGGAGGTTGAGGGACTGGTCGCGGAGCCATCACCGCTCGTCGGGGTCGAAGTCCTCGCATTCCGGTAAGTCGAGGCGCAGCAAGAAGTCGAACAGGCGACATCGCTCTTCTGACTCCCCTCGCCGGTCGCGCGACTCGGCTGAGGGTTCGGGTGGCACCACCCGCGCAGCTCCTTCGGAGCCGCAGGGGTTGCCTCTGGCCCCACACCCTCCGGACCCTGGGCCCGATGCGACTCTGGCGGAGATCCAAGACTTCCTCGTGGCCATGAGGAGTCTCGCTCCGCCGTCGAGGCCTGCCGGCGCGCCTTCGGGCCCTGCAGGTCCGACTGGGAGGCCTAGCGAGCCGGCGGCTCCAGCGCCGTCGTCGACTTCGGTCCCGACGCCGCAGGCCCCCGTGGGATCCAGGCCTGGATCCCGGTTGACGCCGGTCGACCTTACGACCCCTCCGCCGGCACGACCCCTTAGGGGCCGCCCCCGGCACCGTCTTCGGACGACGTCGTCCCCAGGTTTAGTCCCGGTCCGTGCCCGGCATCGGAGCGGCGCCGATGGATGACAGATTCATCTACCGCCCGGCTCCGACCTTTCAGCCTGTCTACCAGGAGTCGGATGACGGGGACGACTGGGAGGGGTCCGAGGACCCTCTGGCACAGCAGTGCCAGTTAAGCCAGGACTGGGCAGAAGAGCTGGGGGATGCCAATGGTCTTGACACCTCCCCTGCCACTAGCTTCATCTTTCCTCCCTCCGTGGCTACGGAGGAGGGTGCTACCTATTCTGTGGTGCTGCGCAGGGCTGCCGAAGCCCTTCATCTGGAGCTCCCTGCAGTGGCCGTGAGGACTAATCTCCTCACTGAAGTGCTTCAGCTGCCAGTAAGCTCCTCGGAGCCTCTACTGCAGTTCAATGAGGTTCTGATGGGCACCTGGACCAAGCCCTCCACAGTCCCTCCTGTGGACCGGAACATGGCCCGGCACCACCGCCCCAACCGGGCGACCCCAACTTTGTCGGTGCACCCCACCCCTGAGAGCCTGGTTATCCAGGCCTCCACCTCCCAAACCGCCTTCCCGTCCGCTCCTCCAGATCGGGAATCCAAAAGGTTGGAACAGTTTGGGAAGAAACTGTTTTCCTCCCTTAGTTTGGGGTTGCGGTCTATCAACACCGCGTGCCTTTTGGACCGTTACACCCACTCTTTGTGGGATACGGTGGCGGACGTGCTGCCCCAGTGTCCGGGGGAGGCCCAGACACGGCTCGCCCAGGCTCTTGCCGAGGGGAGGGATGCAGCACGGTACTCGATATTATGTGGGCTTGACACAACGGACTCGCTAGGTAGGGCAATTGCGACCACGGTGACGATTCGTCGCCACGCCTGGCTGAGGTCAACGAATTTCTCCGGGGATGTCCAGAGCACCCTCATGAACATGCCCTTCGATGGCCGTCGCCTCTTTGGCGACAAAGCGGATAGTGCGCTGGAGCGCTTTAAGGACTCCAGCGCTACGGCCAAGTCCTTGGGCCCCTCGGGCCGCGCCCGCAATCTTTCGCTTTTCGCCCCTTTCGTGGCCAAGGAAGTGGCGCCCCCACACGTCCATCTAGCCACAGGCCGCAGAACCAGCCTCAACGCGGTCGCGGACGTGGATTCCGCCGAGGCGGAACAGGGGGACAGAGAGCCGGTCAGCCCACATCTGCCCCAACAGCATCTGCCTCAAAGCCTTCCTAGTCCGAGCTTTCAGGCCCATTCAACGCCAGTGGGAGGCAGAGTTCGCCATCACCTGCTCCACTGGCGTACCATCACATCGGACAGGTGGGTGCTGCAAATCGTACAAAGGGGCTACTCCCTCCCCTTCGAGGCGACCCCTCCATCCATGCCACCGCAGTACCACCGCATGTCGGGGGATCACTTGCAACTTCGGCAGGAGGAAGTTATGGTCCTCTTGTCCAAGGGGGCCATTGAGCGCGTTCCTGACTCAGAAGTAGGTCGGGGTTGTTATTCTCACTACTTTCTGGTTCCCAAGAAGGGCAAAGGGGGGCCTACGCCCTATCTTGGACCTCAGGAGCGTCAACGCCTTCCTCCGGAAGGAGAAGTTCAAGATGCTCAGGTTCTGGCTGCCCTAGACCCTGGAGACTGGATGGTAGCATTGGACTTGCAGGACGCATATTTCCACATCCCCGTCCTGCTGGCCCACCGGCGTTACCTGCGGTTCACGGTAGGCCACGAGCACTTTCAGTTTACCGTGCTCACCAGTGCCCCTCGGGTGTTCACGAAAGTGATGGCGGTGGTCGCAGCTCATCTGCGCAGATTAGGGGTTCCAGTCTTCCCCTATCTCGACGACTGGCTGGTGAAGGCGGGCTCGCCCCAGACAGTCGTTTCCCACCTCCAGACTACGGCCGACCTCCTGCATTTGCAGGGGTTCTCCATCAATGTGCCGAAGTCGCATCTGACTCCCTCCCAAGAGCTCCTTTTCATTGGAGCGGTTCTGGACTCTGCGCAGTTCCGGGTCTATCCTCCGGAACAGCGGGTTCGGGATATTCAGGCGCTGATTCTGATCTTTCAGCCTTTATCCCGGATTCTGGTCAGGTTGGTGCTGTGGCTGCTGGGTCTGATGGCCTCCTGCATCCTGCTGGTACATCACGCCAGGTGGCGGATGCGGGCTCTGCAGTGGGACCTGAAGTTCCAGTGGGCCCAGCATCGGGGCAACCTGTCCGACTACGTCCTGATCTCAGAGGGCACTGCAAGACAGTTGCAGTGGTGGTTCACAGACCGCGATTGGGTCAGTGGCAGATCCCTCTCTCTACCCCAACTGGAGCACGTAGTGGTGACGGATGCGTCCCTCCTGGGATGGGGGAGCCACATGGGAGAGGCGGAGATCAGAGGCCTCTGGTCTCCGGTGGAGTCCCGGCTCCATATCAACCTATTGGAGCTGCGGGCGATCCGGCTTGCCCTGTAGGCATTCCTTCCCTCTGTACGGGGAAGTGTAGTGCAGCTGTTCACGGACAACACCACCGCCATGTGGTATTGCAACAATCAGGGCGGGGTGGGGTCGTGGACCCTTTGTCAGGAGGCTCTGCGCCTTTGGACATGGCTGGAACATCAGGGCATCACCCTGGTGGTTCAACAGCTGGCCGGTTCTCTGAACGCCAGGGCGGACGAACTCAGCTGCCGGTGCATGATAGATCACGAATGGCGTCTGAACTCGGACGTGGCAAAAGGCCTCTTTCGGCAGTGGCGAGAGCCTTGGTTAGATCCATTCGCCACCGAAGAGAACGCGCAATGTCATCAGTTCTGCGCGTTGGAATTTACACGGTGGCATTCGCTCGGCGACGCTTTTCGTCGCGAGTGGAGTTGCGGTCTGTTGTATGCCTTTCCGCCTATACCACTTCTGCCCAGAGTGCTGAAGAAGATCAGGCGCGACCGGGCCCAAATCATCCTTGTGGCTCCGGATTGGGCCCAAAGGTACTAGTATCCCGAGCTACTCAGTCTGTCAATCGATCCCCCGATCCGACTGCCTCTTCGGGAGGATCTTCTGTCGCAGCAGCAGGGGACGGTCCTCCACCCGAACCTGTCCAGCCTCCACCTCCATGCGTGGAGATTGAGCGGCGACAGTTGATGCCATTTGACTTGCCTCCTGAAGTCTGTGATGTCATTCTGGCAGCCAGGCGTCCCTCCACTAAAACGGTATATGCCTGCAGGTGGAACAAATTTGTGGCATTGTGCACAGCAAAGGCTGTGGCTCCCCTTTCCGCCCCTCTTTCTGAAGTTCTCCTCTTTCTTCTTTCCCTGGCCCAGCAGGGCTCTGCTCTGGGCACCCTCAAGGGATACCTTTCAGCTGTTTCTGCTTTCTTACGGCTTCCTGATCAGCCTTCTCTTTTCAAGTCCCCTGTTGTTGCTCGATTCTTTAAAGGCATTACTCACATGTTTCCTCCTGTCCCTTTCGTAATGCCTCAGTTGGACTTGAACCTGGTGTTGACCTATCTAATGTGCGCTCCTTTTGAGCCACTTCATAATTGTCCTCTTCGTCTTCTCACTCTTAAGACTGCTTTCCTGGTTGCCATCACCTCTGCTAGGCGGGTGAGTGAGCTCCAGGCTCTCTCTTCTAAGCCTCCTTTCATCTCTGTCCATCCGGACAAGGTTGTTCTCAGGACTCGTCCTTCCTTTCTCCCTAAGGTGGTAACTGCCTTTCACATCGGCCAGTCTGTTACATTGCCCACCTTCTTTTCGCCTCCGCATCCCTCGAAAGAGGAAGAGAGGCTCCACCGTCTGGACCCAAAATGAGCGCTGTCCTTCTATCTGGAGTGGACCGTACGAAACAGTTCCGGGTGGACGACCAACTCTTTGTTGGCTACGTGGGCGCTAAGACGGGGCGGGCAGTGCACAAGCGAACCATGGGGTCGTTCTGTGCATTAAGACCTGTTATTAATTGGCTAAGAAGGAGCCTCCTGTGGGGCTGAGGGCCCATTCCACTCGGGCCACAGCGGCTACTACTGCCCTGGGTCGGGGAGTCCCTCTGCAGGACATTTGTCAGGCAGCTACGTGGGCCTCGCTGCACACGGTTGCTAAGCATTACTGCCTGGCACAGAAAAAGTCCGGAGAGACGGCTTCTTTGGCCGTTCCGTTCTCCAGGACTTCCTGGTGTGATCTTGGTTCGCAGACCCACCACCGGGGTTGGTATTGCTGGGGTATCTATTCTAAGGTAAGGAATCTAACTAACGTGTTTCTTTCAGATGAACAAGTTACTTACCTTCGGTAACGATATGTTCGAGGCATGTGGGCTGCTGAATTCATATCTGTGCATAGATCGCCGCCTAGTGTTGGGTCCGGATGTTTGCACGTTGTTGTCCTGGAAGAGTCTTCGAAGTATCACGAGATAGGTGACTCCTCCCCTGGACCACAGTGCGCATGGGCATCCTCTCCATCCTTAGATTGTTTTTTTCCGCCGTTTGGTTCGGATGTGCTTATCTTAGCTCAAGTTAGGAAATTTCAGTTTAAGGTCAAAAGGCCTTTAGTTATCGTCGGTACTGTTCCCGTTCGGTATCGAAGAGTTTTCTTTAGTGCTTTAGCACCTTCTTAACAGCTTTTCGGATCCGTTTGATCCGAACATCGAACTTCGCTCGACGATGGAATCGAGGACTCCATTCAAAAGGTGTCCTTTATGCCACGCGAAATACCCACACATCGACGTCCACCCGGTATGCAACAAATGTCTCTCACCGGATCACGATGAGTCGATTCCGATCAAAGAAGACTCTCCGGAATCGACGGGCAGCGAGATTGGAGGCGCAGCAATCGGCGCCTGCCCCAGCCAACATCTTTAGCACCGAAGACGAGGACGCAGAGAGCGTGGAAGAAGTAGACTCCAGCCCCGCTTCCGAACACGATTCCCGATCGGAAGAAGACAATGAGGTGATCTTTCAGAGAGAAGAAGTCATCGACGAGGTAGGAGACTACGATGAGGCCTTTGGGGCCGAGGAAGATAGCTCCAGCGAGGAGCTAGGCCAACCCGTCGATACGGAGGCCGACAAAATACGTCGTCATGAGGCTCAGGTCGAGGGATCGCCTTCGGGTCTTACCCGAGATCAATCCCACGGTTCTTCGGCCCCGCCTTCAGGCCCGGCCTCGAACGTTTCGCAAGAGCCATTATTGTCGAAGACGACTGGATTCCTTTCAGCGAAACCGAAACCATCCATCGCACCAGTTCCATCGAAACCGAAAGTGAAACTGGTTGTGATCGGCTCGAAGGCCTCGAAACCCTCCACTCCTTCGACGCCGGCAAAGGTCATCGGCTCCGACTGCGCAAAAAGGGATTTCGGTGCCGAGCTCACCGCAGCTGATACGGTTGCCGAGCCGAAGAAGAAGGCCCTCGGACCCCACAAGGCGCCTCGGCCTCTGGCACCGAAGACATCGGCCCCAACCACCAAAGTCAAGGTGGTCACCCCGTCTACGTCGACGCCTAAGACGGCGGCGCCGGCCAAGTCATCGACTCCAACAAGCGTCGATACCTCCCTTCGGATCGATGACCCCATGACTGCAAAGAAGTCGGGGGCCGCTTCGACGCCTACCTCCAAGGTGCCGACCGGTTCCAAAGAGCCATCTGCGTTCACCGCGCAACAGGTCTCGGCATCGTTGCAATGCATCAGAGAACGGGCAGCCCTCCACTCTACGTCGGGGCCCGACACGCACAAGGCTTCCAAAGCACCCTCGGCGCCGGGCAACATCACGTTTGGGTTGCCGCCGCCCATGGCGCCGAAACTGTTCGAGATTCGGACGCGTGTCCGCCAGACACAGTCCCCATCCACTGGACAAACAGATCTCGAGCCTTCACAGCCACCATTTATCGACGCCAACACTGGCAGGTTGATGCTCCGCAAGCGGAAAATCACGCCAGAGAGGGGATTGGACTCCTATAAAATTCCTCTCAAACACAAATTGCCGGCAGGGTCGGAGCCAATGCTTCATGAACACTTTCAACCCTTCCCTCAGGATCCCCCGTCCTTTTCTCCAACGCCTTCAGAGGCAGACGCAGTAGAGGACTATGTAGGGGACGATACCACCTACCCTGGGGACGTCGACCCTGATGATCACCTGCAAGACCCAGATCAGGCATGGGATGACCCCACAGACCAGGGTACTGCACCAGATACCCATGACACGCAGCTTTATAACGTAAAGACATCTCCCACAGAGGACACTGCTGCCTTTAATGCCCTCATAGAACGGGCTGCTGCCAATCATGGAGTAGAACTCCATTCTGACACTGTCAAAGAGGACTTCTTGGTGGACACTTTCGCATCTTCCGAAAGAACTGTCAAGACTCTGCCCATGTTAAAAGGGGTTCTCAAACCTGCTAAAGACATTTTTAAGGAAACAACCAGGGCACGGGTGCTAAACCCCAGGATTGAAAAAAGTACAAGCCTGCACCCGGAGACCCTATGTACATTAAGGGTCAGTTACCTTTGGACTCCATGGTGGTTGCTAATGCTCGCAAGAGAGCCCACTCACAAACAACAGGTGATGCTCCTCCCCCGGACAAGGAGTCCAAAGTGCTGGAAACATCAGGCAAACGGATTGCAGCGCAAGCAGCGAACATCTAGCGCATTGCCAACACACAGGCACTCCTGGCCCGTTATGATAGGTCCCATTACGACACACTCGAATCACTACTCCAACATTTGCCAGATGAATATAAAGAGGCAGCGGAGATCCTCATTAGGGAGGGACAACTCCTTACCAATGCATCCATCAAGTGCGCACTGGATGCAGCTGACACAGCGGCGAGGGCAATCGACACAAGCGTCATGCTGAGACGGCATGCATGGTTGAGAATCTCAGGCTTCAAGCCAGAGATTCAGAACAATATCCTGAATCAACCGGTCAACCCAGACTATTTATTTGGCCCTGAAGTTGACACTACCCTCGAGAAAATTAAAAAAGACACTGACACTGCGAAGTCAATGGGGGCTCTGCAGACGCAGCAGTTTCGTAGTGGCTCCTTTCGTCGCCCCGGGAATAGAGGAGCAGCTAGAGGTCAGGGGTCACAGCAGCAGTACACTAAAGGAGGCACACAAAGTACCTATGATAAAACCAACAGAGGTGGATATCGTGGCTCCAGCACCAAGGGCAGAGGACGCGGTTACGGCAACACCAGGTCCTCCCCCAAAAACAAACAGTGACGCCCTCTCCCTGCCCCCCGACCACATAACACCTGTCGGGGTGAGACTCCAAAGGTTCCTGTCAGTGTGGAAAGCCATCACCACAGACAGGTGGGTCAGGGACATTATCCAAAACGGTTACTGTCTCGAATTAACGTCCACTCCACCCAACATACCGCCAAAGCACCGTCCTATGTCCGTAGAGCACTTGGCATTATTGCAGCAGGAAGTGCTAAGTATGCTGCAAAAAGGTGCAATAGAGGTCGTGCCCGTCAACCAGCAGGGGGCAGGGGTGTACTCTCTGTACTTCTTAATCCCAAAAAAGGACGGGTCGCTCAGGCCTATACTAGACCTGAGACCCCTCAACCAATACATTCTCTCAGAGCATTTCCATATGCTCACCCTACAACAGGTTCTCCCGCTACTCAGTCAGGGAGACTTCCTAGCCACACTGGACCTAAAAGATGCGTATTTCCACATACCCATACACCCTTCACACAGAAGATATCTCCGGTTCACTATTCAAGGCCATCACTATCAGTTCAAAGTTCTCCCCTTCGGAGTAACAACGGCACCCAGGGTCTTTACCAAGTGCCTAGCAACAGTGGCGGCACATCTACGGAGACAACACATTCACGTCTTCCCTTACCTGGACGACTGGCTTGTTCAGGCAAAGTCAGCCCAGCAATGTGCCAGCCACATGTCCCTCACCATTCACCTTCTTCACAGTCTGGGATTCTCACTAAATTACCCAAAATCACATCTCCAACCCGCACACGTACGACAGTACCTGGGCGTGACCATAAACACTCTGGCAGCCACAGCTCAGCCAAATTTAGTGAGGATCGACAGCATACAACTGCTGATCTCAAAGTTCAAACCTCAACACACCCTTCCTGCGCGAGTGTTCATGCAGTTGATAGGCATGATGGCCTCCTGCATTTTCATAGTCCCGCACGCGAGACTACATATGCGCCCACTTCAGGAGTGCTTGGCACGTCAATGGAATCAGGCTCACGGGCAATTAAAAGACCTAGTGTTTGTGAGCGGTCGGGCATACAACTCTCTGCATTGGTGGAATCCACAAAACCTTTGCAAGGGCCGACCGTTCCAAGAGCCTGTTCCACAAATAATACTGACAGCGGACGCCTCTCTCCAGGGTTGGGGAGCTCATGTACTCACTTACACAGTGCAGGGACTATGGACAACGCAACAAAAGAAGATGCACATCAACGTTCTGGAACTGATGGCAATCTTCCTAGCCATGAAGGCATTCAAAATACACTTGTGCAACAAAGTCGTGTTGATCCAGACGGACAACATGACTGCCATGTACTACATACAGAAGCAGGGAGGAACACACTCTCCACAGTTGTCTCATCTGGCTCAGAGCATGTGGAAGTGGGCCATTCAGAGGAACATGTTCCTCATGGCGGAACACCTCCCCGGCAAGGACAACCAGATGGCGGATCTGCTCAGCAGACACAGCCACCAGATGCACGAGTGGGAGCTACATCCGTCAGTTCTCCAACCGTACTTCCAACAGTGGGGTCATCCAGAGATAGACCTATTCGCCACAAACGAAAACGCAAAATGCCAAAGCTTTGCCGCCAGGTTCTCACATCCACAGTCACAGGGCAATGCGATATGGATGAACTGGTCCGGCAGATTTGCGTACGCTTTTCCCCCAGCGCCACTAATACCTCTAGTGGCACGCAAACTGTGACAACACTCACTAACACTCATCCTAGTTGCTCCCACATGGGCGCGCCAACCATGGTACACCACCTTTCTAGAACTTACCGTGGTGCCGCATCAAAGGCTGGTGTGGAACCTCAATTTGGTCCTCACCAGATTAATGGGTCCACCCTTTGAACCTCTCCATTCATGTGAGATTCAATTCCTCACCTGGAAGGTAGCCTTCCTAGTGGCAATCACTTCGTTAAGAAGAGTTAGTGAACTCCAGGCACTAACCATTCAAGAGCCATTCATACAGGTTCACGCAAACAGGGTTGTACTACGTACCAACCCCAAATTCATGCCCAAGGTGATATCGCAGTCCCACATGAATCAAACTATTGAACTGCCTGTTTTCTTTCAAAATCCAGAGAATATCGCAGAGAGAATGCTCCATACACTAGATGTGAAGAGGGCCCTCATGTACTATATAGACAGAACCAAGGACTTTAGGAAAACAAAACAACTTTTCGTTGCTTTTTCTCCACAACACAAGGGCAACGCCATTTCCAAGGCAGGGATAGCCAGATGGATCATTAAATGTATTCAAATTTGCTATCAAAAAGCTAAACGCACATTAACGATTCCCCCACGAGCCCACTCAACGCGAAAGTTAGGGGCGTCCATGGCTTTCCTAGGAAACATTCCTTTACAGGAAATATGTAGAGCAGCCACATGGTCCACTATACATACATTTACCAAACACTACTGTGTAGATGTACACTCAAAACAGCAGGCAGCTGTAGGACAGGCTGTTCTCAAAACTCTTTTTCAGACTGCTGCAGCCGGCACGGGTAGCCGCCGCTAATAGAGGAACTGCTATGTATTCTATGCACAGATATGAATTCAGCAGCCCAAATGCCTCGAACTGAATATGCTACTTACCAGTATGCATCTGTTCTTGGCATGTAGGGCTGCTGACATTCATATTGCCCGCCCTCCTCCCCGGCGCCTGTAGCGGCTACAGCTCTCAGAATTACTGTATAGCATGGTCATCACTTACTGTATCTACTCCATCACTGCCACAATGGCGAAAAACAATCTAAGGATGGAGAGGATGCCCATGCGCACTGTGGTCCAGGGGAGGAGTCACCTATCTCGTGATACTTCGAAGACTCTTCCAGGACAACAACGTGCAAACATCCGGACCCAACACTAGGCGGCGATCTATGCACAGATATGAATGTCAGCAGCCCTACATGCCAAGAACAGATGCATACTGGTAAGTAGCATATTCAATCTGTAAGAAACATTAGTTAGTTAGATTCCTTACCGCCCCACCCATCCTTCCCGTTCTGCGAACTGATATCTAGGGTTAAGGTCATCCCTTTCAGGGCCTTAGATTCACGGCACCAGTGTCGGTCTCTTGCATGGCTCTGCGTTCCTGGCGCGGACAGCTATGTGCAAGAACTGACGTCAGCGCGCGAGGGCGGCGTCTAAGTACTCCGACGACGTCATTCCGGCGATGACGATGCCGAAGACGGACGCGGTGCCGTAGACGACGCCTAGCGACGCGCAAGGGTATTGCTGACGAAAATCTTTCCGGATCCAGCCTGACGCCTGGGGATATTCTAAGGTAAGGAATCTAACTAACTAATGTTTCTTACAGGGATATCGTTACCGAAGGTAAGTAACTTGTTCTTCTTTTGAATACTTGCTTTTCCCTCCTATATATCTATATCATATAATTGACATGTAATACCCTGAATATAACAAAGGAGCTCAAACGATCACATAGGACTGGAACCTCTTCTATTTTTAAAGTTCCCATGCACATAGCCTTTTTCTATATTTCACTGGAATTCTTTAGTCTTTCATAGGTCCCGAAGATACATTCCATTCATTTATCATTTAACTGTGCCTGGGAGACATCTTCCATGGACTGTAACCACTGAATCAGGAGGAGTATTTTGTTTCTGTATTTCTAGTGATGGGAAGAAAAGTTATGCAAGCAACTTCAGTACACACTGCTATGAGCACAATAAAAGTTCAGTTGCTCTTGTTCAGTGTGCTAACCCAAGGCAGTGCTTTCCTTTTGGTGTTTGGGAGACACTACACCACAGACCATCTCCTAAGACTGTCCTCCAACCTCATAATGTATCTCAATAAAATATATTGGCAGGGTGGAAACTCCGCATCTGTGAACATCGGTAGTGAGTGGTAATGCCCCACTACTGTGCAATTACGAACTAGATTGAGCGCTCCCCTTGGCTGGCTGATCATGCTTGTGCCCTTCCACAGGGCCCTTGCAGTCTCATTGACCGGAGTCCTTCCAGCACACATTGAGCAAAGGATTGCCATGTTCCCAATACTGCACTGGCTGCAGTAGTTAGTTTTTTCCTTGCTTCCCTCCCACTCTTGTATGGCTGAAACAAAAGGAGTAGTTCTGCCCCTCTTGCTCCTGACCATGCTATCGCTGCGCCATTGCTTTTCATTTTGATCCTGGGGAGCCGGGTGGAGCACACAGCAGAGCTGTCTGCGGCTGTTAGGTGGAGTTGGTGGAGTCGGTGGCCAGGCTGGGGAGTTTGTTTGGATAAGGATGAAGAGAGTAAGGTGGAGGAGGGTAGGTGGAGGCACCCTGCGCCTTTTCCGGTGGATTTTCTGTCCTCTTCAGAAACTTTTTGGGGGTTCCCAGGTTTCCTTTTGGATCTTCTGAGTCTTCTGGATTTTTTGCATCTTTTCAGCTTCTACCACTATTGAGAAGTATTTATTTACCAGAGCGGATGAGCAGACGTTACTCTGTAGGTGGAGGTGGCGGCTGAGGCACTGCACTTTGCGCTGCATTCTGCTTAAAAACCTAAGTGACCCTCTGACTGGGGGCGGGGTCATTGATCATCGAATGCTAGAACATCAGAAGGATGCGTTCGAGAGATTGTAAGTCCTATAAATTTGGGTGGGGGCACGAGGACATATCAAAAAGAGACCTACCCTGGAAGAGAACATTTTTATTTTTGTATTTATTAGCACTTTGAGCACCCAATTATCAATGCCCCTGGCTCATTCAAACCTCTTGTGTTTTTGCCATATCAGCGGCAATCCAATATCGTTCACCAACCGCATCTATTGTTACAGGCTATGTGAATGAAGACACCTATGTGTCTACGTGTTTCCCTTAAATAGTGTGCTATAAAGAACTGCTAATGTCAAAGCATAAAGAACAGGAAAAATGTGCAGGGCAGGCAGTGCCTCACGGAAGTAGCCCCAACGAGGTTGTGTAGACAGGTACTCGCCTACTACCTCACGTTCTCATCATAGGCTGCTGCCGCCTAAACAAAAAAGAAGGAGTGCTGGAAACCTCATACTAATCCTAATAACTGGTGTCTAGTAATAACTCATATCGTAACGTGTGTCTATATTCAAAGAAAAAAAGGGGAGTGTCGACCCAAAGGCAGGAAGACTGAGTCTGATCAGGACCCAAGTCGCTCCGATTAAAACCGAGCAGTGCTACACTGGCTGTGTGAAACTTTATTCTATGCTGTGTAACTGCTCATTAAAACCAACATGTTTCGTTGCCTGATTAGATTTAGTGGCAACTTCTTCAGGGCTAGGGTCGACTGGCCTCTCTGCGTCGCTAGTTCAGACCAGCGATTTGTCTATCAGCACCTGAGGGGAGCACAATTAAAACACACACTCAGTTTGTTACCCATATGATTCATATGGGTCCTTCACAAGTACATGAAAGCGATTGCTCATACAAGTCGGTGCCTGCAACACATCTGACGTTCATATTTACCATCAAAGATGATGTCTGGGGAGCCTAGCGCGCAACCAAGATGGCCGCGTAGATGCGAGGCTCTCGAGGACCTCCGCAACCTCCTACGATTATCCTGAAATTATCCTGCCCTGGATGAGGGGACTATGTTGGTGAACCTGAGCTGAGGTGGCACCCGTTTCCCGCTTCCGAATCGGACCTCGGACACCGGAGTGAGCACCGGTTGAGGTTTGCGGCCTTCCCCTCGCCGGACCCCGGATTTGCGCTGTGGAGTGGTCCAGTGACAAAGTGAACAACAGCGGCAGGCAGGGCCTGGCGACTCGCGTACCCCGCACTTTCACTTTCGCATTCACACCCCCTTGTCGTCTCTGCGAGGTTGGGTCGCGGAGCCCTTGGTGTTGGTGTGGCCTTGCTGGGAGACCCTGCCTGCCTGCAGGCTGTGATCCACCCCGCTGCTCTGAGGGGGCCCCCCCCCGGAGCTCGTGGCCCTGCTTTCCTGCCCTACACGACGTGGCTGGTGCGACTGGGAGACTGGTGGCCATGGCCACGAAACAAGATGGAGACCGGGCAAAGACCAAATCGACCCGGCGTGGCCAACAGTATGGACCGCTATACCCTCCAGAAGGGATCTCCCGATGGACCGCGCAAGTCCCCTGAGAGCCCTCCTGATGCCCCAGACCTGCCCGCAGATCTGACTCTGCGTGATGTCATGGGCGCCATTGCCGAGATGAAGGCCTCGGTGGGCCAGCGGTTTGATACACTGGCGCAGAAGATCGACTCGGTCCTCGTGGATGTTGGCCTGGTGAGGGCCGATCTTTCCAAAACCAACGACCGAGTAGATTCTTTGGCCCACACCGCATCGGGCCTAACGACAGATGTGGCGGCCTTGCAAACAGAGGTGCGCCGGCTTAGTCAGGCGAGTGCGCTTATGGATCGACGCCTGGAGGACTCCGAGAGTCGGGCACGGAGGAACAACATCCGCATTATCGGGGTGCCCGAGGGACGTGAGGAGGCAGCGGCGGATCTCTTTGTGGAGGACCTGATTGCTACCCATCTCCAGCCACGGGGGCTGAGCAAACTCTTCGCTGTGGAGAGGGCCCACAGGGTTCCCGGGGGAAGGCCGAAGGTCGGAGCCCCTCCGAGACCTCTCATCGCCCGGATTTTCAATTTTCGGGACAGAGACGCTATCCTGCAAACCTCCAGACTGCATGGACCGGTCAAGCTTGACAATATGGAGGTTAATTTTTATCCTGATTTCACCCCAGCGGTCCAGAAGCAGAGACTGAGCTTCCTAGGCGTCAAACGCCGTCTTCGGGACCTAAACCTCAAATACGCCATGCTCTTCCCAGCCAAGCTGCGAGTGGAGGTGGATGGTCGCACACACTTCTTTGATCGTCCCGAAGCGGCCGGGGACTGGCTGGATACTCTGCCCGGGGATCGTGATCGGGGGGGCGGGGGGGGGGGCGGCGGGGGGAGACGGCACGCTGGATCGGGACTGAGGGTCTAATATTGGGCCTCACTCTGGACGAAAATGATGCCACTTTCGATTCTGCGTCAATTTTTGTAAGTTCCCCTCCTATGGAGGTTGTGTTGGGTCTATTGGGGGTTCTCCCTCCTCCTCTAGGGGGTCTAGTTAGTCTAACTATATATGGGGCGACAGGCACACTGCACGTTGGGGGGGCTGTTCGGGCTCATGCAGGGGTGCAGGGAGGGGGGAGTTCTGTTGGGGTGGGTGGGTAGGGATGGGGTGTTGTTCGTTTTTATCACAAGGCAAACGTATTTTTGTGTTAGTTCTAAAGTGCTCTCCGGGGGACGAATGATGGCTTCTGTATATGATGGGGGGTAGGGAATTAACTTTGTTGTCTTGGAATGTGAATGGACTAGGGGACAGGATCAAACGAGGTGTGGTCCTGCAGTTTTTGAAGCGAATCTCGCCCGATGTAGTCTTTCTGCAGGACACACACCTCATTGGCAACTCCTTCTGCGCCATGAATCGGCGTGGCTATCGCCTAGTGGCTCACTCGGGCTTCACGTCTGGCTCAAGGGGTGTGGGCATCATGGTGAAGAACTCGCTCCCGTTGGAGATTGATGAGGTGCTCCACGATGACAGGGGACGTTACACGGTCTTGGTGGGAAGACTGGAGGGCAAAGTGGTTGTCTTTGTGTCAGTATACATCCCACCGGGGCTGCAGTCGACCACCTTTGCGGACCTTGGGCGCCTTCTCCTTGGCCTTCCGGGGGGGCTTTTAGTTGTGGGGGGGGATTTTAATGCGGTGGTATCTGGGACTGTGGATCGTCACCCCCCTAGGGACCTCCCCCGGGCACAGGCGTGGCTACCCGGCCTCTTGGATACATTTGGATTAGTGGACTGCTGGCGTTTAAAACACCCCACGCAGCTGCAGTACACCTTCCACTCGGGAGCCCATGGTAGTCTCTCACGACTAGACTATGTCCTTGTCCCGGCGGCCTATGTTGGGAGGGTGGGAGAGGTGCGCCATTTGCCACGGGGTATTTCGGACCACTCCCCGCTCCTACTGCACTTTGATGTCTTTCCGAGGGGTGAGAGTAGGGTGGTCCCAATCAATCCTTGGTACCTGCGCGACCCCACCATTCGCGCTGCATTGATTAAATCCCTTCAGCGATATTTTGATGAGAATGTGGGGTCCGTGCCTTCAGCTGTACCGCTATGGGAGGCCTTCAAGACAGTACTCCGAGGGGAGGCCCTATCCCTTATTTCCCACGCCCGGAGGCGCGAGCGGGAGGAGGTGACCCGGATGGAGGCTGAAATAGCCGAGTTGGAGGGTAATTTAGAAGGTGGGGTGACGGATGCCGTATTACATGTCCTCCAACTCAAGCAAGCGGCCTATAGGGCCCTCGTCACGGAGGCGGCCAGGGGCCTCAGTAGAGAGCAACAGGGGCGACTGTATGATGTGGGTGATAAGGCTGGTAAACTTATAGTGTGGTTGGACAAAAAAGAGAGAGCGAATCGTGTGGTCCCGCTGATTGAGAAAACGGATGGTGTGTGTGTAACTGAGCCAGAAGAAATCGTCTCCTGTTTCGCGGATTATTTCCGTGGGGTGTATTCCCCGGTGTCTCCCTGCTCGGAAGAGGATTCCCGTGCCCTGCTCAGTGATATCGCGCTGCCGTCCCTTTCCGGGGATGACAGGGTGTCGTTGGACGCCGCTCCCACCTCCGACGAGATCGCCCTCGCCATACGCTCGGTCGCTTCCGGCAAGGCCATGGGTCCGAATGGTCTCCCTATCGAGTTGTACAAGTTGCGACCGGATACGCTGGCACCCCACCTCCGGGCTATGTTCCTGGCGGCACACTCGGTGGGCTCCCTCCCGCTGGACCAGCGTCTGGCTACAATCGTGGTCATCCACAAGGAGAGGAGACCTCGGGACCGGGTTACATCCTATCGGCCCATTTCGCTACTGAATGCGGAGCCCAAGATTCTCGCCAAGGTACTGGCCAATCGGCTGGTCGGCGTGGTGGGCGATTTGGTTCATCAGGACCAGTCTGGCTTTATTCCCCATCGCAACACAGCCCTTAATCTGCGGCGTTTGCACGGTGTGCTCGCACGTGCCCCGTTCATACGGGAGCCGGCCATTTTGGCGTCCTTAGACGCCACTATGGCGTTTGACACGCTTGAATGGCCATATATCTGGGCGATGCTTACGAAGTTTGGATTTGGCACAGGGTTCATCAGTTAGGTCAAATTGCTGTATTCGGGCCCATTGGCGCAGGTGGTGGTGAACGGAAGAGTATCGGCTCCGTTCGAGCTGGGCCGGGGCACACGGCAGGGCTGCCCCTTATCGCCGCTCCTCTTTGCACTTGCCTTGGAGCCCCTGGCGGAGTGGCTGCGGTGGGAGCCTTCCATCCGTGGTCTCCGCTGGACCCCTGAGTATGAGGACCGCGTATCCCTATACGCTGATGACATCCTCTTGTACCTAGCTTCCCCACGTAAATCACTCATAGTACTGGTTGATGTTTTGCATTCATTCGGTCGTAACTCCGGTCTGGTCATCAACTGGGCTAAATCGTGTGTGTATGTTCTCTCCCGGGAGGCTCCTATCCTCCCGCAGGGCTGTCCGATCCAGGTCGCCCCGCAGGGATTTAGGTACCTGGGTGTCTTCATTACTCTGGACCCGGAGGCTCGGTATGATCGGAACTTGCTTCCCCCCCTCCAGCGTCTGAAAGAGGATGTCGCGCGCTGGCGGCGTTTGCCGCTTTCGCCGCTCGGCCGGGCGGCATTGTTTAAAATGATGTCGCTGCCGCGTTTCCTGTACGCGTTGCAGAACACTATGGACCTCGTCCCAGCGCGCTACTTCCGCGAAGTGGAGAGTTTGCAGCGTCTCCTGTTCTGGGACGGGAGGCCACGTATTGCCCTGGCTAAGCTTACGCTCCCATGGTATGACGGGGGGATTGCCCTCCCGGATATCAAACGGTACTATTGGGCCTCCCAGCTAGCTGCGATTAATCAGGGCCTATATGGGCCCGCCTTAAACCCGGCGTTTGAAATGGATAGGATGCTACTTCCAGGTGGTGACCATAATCGAGCGCTCTACTCTAGCGCGCCCGACGCTCGCCTAACGGGCCCCACGCGTGTCATGGTGCGAGTGTGGCACGCGGCCAATGCAGCTATGGGGTGGAAGGACCGTTTGACCCGGGCGTCACCACTATACGCGTCCGAGCGGTTGGGCTCCTTGTGGACCTCGAAGGGCTTTGAGAAGTGGGACTTAATAGGCATTAGCAAAGTGGGGGATCTCTGGACGAGGGGAGGCTTTAAAACGTTCGAGATGCTGCAGACGGAATTTCAGTTGCAGGGCAGCGAGTACTTTCGGTATTTGCAGGTCCGGCATGCGCTGGGCTCCGTCTTTCCGGACGTTGCCTCCATCCCGGAGTGTTCCCCCCTGGAGGATAGAGTGCTGGATGGACACGTCCCTGACAGCACGATCTCACTGATCTATAAAAAACTGATCAACGACCGCTCGGACTTGTTGACGGCCCTTCGTGAGGCTTGGGTAGCCGATGGGCTGGAGCTGGACGACGAGGACTGGATCGCCGCGGTGGCCTCCCCGAAAGAGGTGGCCATACCGGCTCGCCTTCGTTTCGTCCAGCTCAAGATACTCCACAGGGTCTACATGACGGGGCCAAAGCTCCTGCGTATGGGCTATGCTGAGGACGGTTTGTGTAAGCGTGGGTGTGGTGCGCTGGGGACTTTTCTGCATATCTTGTGGGAGTGCCCGGAGGTGGAGGGGTTCTGGCGTGGTGTGCATGAGGTGCTGCGAGTGGTCACGCATGTGGCGCTGTTGCCCGAGGCGAGGAGATGCCTGTTGAATGTGTGGGAGCCTACCGATTACTCGGTGCCGCAGACGTGGTGGGTGACTCTGGGGTATATGGTTGCCAAGCGTGATATTGCCCAGCTGTGGGGATCCCAGAGGCCCCCAACTGTCTCGGCCTGGAAGGAACATATGGATTGGTGCATGTTTCGGGAAAAGGTGGTGTATGTGGCGAGAGGTAAGCCTGCGACATGGGTGAAAGTGTGGGGCCCCTGGAACGCCTACCGCGGGGGAATCTGTGCTCCACCGTTATTGCCTGATCCGTCGCCGGCCCCGTCCCCTTAGCCAACTCATCCCTCCGGTACCTGGGCATTAGGTGTACCCAGCCCTAGTTCTGATCTCTCCCCCCTCTTGAGATTCCTATGGATGGCTAGGATCCCCCCTCTAGGGGAGCACGTGTTGCTATTTCCGATTGAGGATTGCCTTGTGGGGTTGTTTGTATTTGTTGTTCTTTAAGTTTAAAATGGAACCGTATAGTGGGGTCTGGATAGTGTGGCTCGCAACGATGTTACCTCCTGTGCATGCTCAGCCGCAGCACCATGTGTTTTATAAATGTATATCGTATGCTCCTTTCATTGCTAGCGGCCGGCCGGAAGGTTGTAGGCCCATATTTGTATATTTTTGAGTCTTGTAATAAACGGTTTCGAAAAAAAAAAAAAAAAAAAAAGATGATGTCTGTCAGCATACCTGAACCTTTGGTATGTGTGGATGTATATGATATCATAGAAACCTGGACTGCTTGCCCAGCGGCCGCGAAATCACGTTTCTAGAAGGGCACAAAGATACATACAGTGGTTAAACATCTCAATTAGGACTATTACAGTCCCTTCTACTCATGTGTCTACTGTCCACTCTTTTAAAAAAAAATATTCTTTCAATACTCCAGAAATACACAGGTGATAACAGCATTACGTTTTTGCCCCGGTTTGTGTTATCAATTCAGTACATGTTATATGCCACTGCGCATTCTAAATTATGATGCCAACAACAGCGCTGCTATACGTGTATTGCTAGTGCCTCAACTGCCTAACTATTAGATAGACGAGACCCCCCAACACAAGACGGTCCTTCAATTGTACCTTACCGCCATCTAGGTCAGGATCGGGGCTGCGTCTATCAGTAGTGTCTACGGGTCGTGAGGATCGCTAAGTCAGTATGTCGCCTAGTTGTGTTCTTACCTCATCAGCCTTGCAGTCTGGACGTAGCTCATCCTCCATCACGGACTGAAAGGCTACTTCCTGCTTAAATGCATATCGCGTGCTGTCATACGCGCATGCATGGATGTTTAATGAAGGGGATGGCGGCCATATTGTGTAAACCGCTCATACTTCCTCGACTACACCTAGTATCTCCACCCCATGCCTCTGGCTGTGTCAAAAATAAGATGTAATTTATTTTCTACACCCCAGACTAATATTACCAAGACTGGGGGCACTACTTGTATGAATGAATTGAATAGTTTATACAAGTTTGTCTGTGCATCGGCGAATAGTTTGAGACTGTGACATAAAGGCTACTGAGAAGGTGTTTAAATACCCGGGTTGTCTGTATCCCCGTATTCTACGCCCATCCACTCAAATATGATCCCCTCGCGTGTATACTACGGCGGGAAGGTTGTTCTGTATGTACGTGAGCGTCAGCCATGTATAGATCTACAATTGGGGCTCTCTTATGTGTGTTGATCAAAGAATATTTGAAAGCTCGGGAAACCCTATCCCGCTGATCTCTGCCCGTCTGCTCTTATGTGGACCCCGGGCATGTATGCTACAACGGAGAGCTAGTTCACCAACAAAGGCCATGAGTATACTGCCTTACTGTACCACCTTGCTCGAGGAGCCAGATTGCCCCACCCTTCTGAAAAGAAACCCTTTGGTTGTTCACACTGTAAGGTGGTAGATGAGAAATGTTTTACTTCATATCTTCATATCAGGCCCATTTGGCTGCTTGTCTTAATTAATCATCCATCATGGTAAAAAGAAAATCACTGGGGCAGTCACTGCATCTGCATCTAATTCCTCAATTAAATGTACAGAATGCTGGAAAGGGCCACAGGGGATATAATCACGGAAATAGCATTAACAGAAAGAAGGCTTTCCATGAGTTTAAGCTTAGGTCCCGTGCCAATTGTAATAATAATAATAATAATCCACATTTGTAAAGCGCAAACAATCACCCGTAAGGGTCTCTAGGTGCTGGGGGCCGTCGGGAAGATTAAGCAAGCTATTGCCCAGAGTCACATGGTGCTGGGCTAATCTGCCGCCGGCTCCGGGGATCGAACCATGAACCCCAGATTCCGGAGTCAGTCGCCCTGGCCGCGGCGCCACAGCTCCCCACACCCATTTCCGATTAGTAATGATACCCGCCTCCCCCAGCCCTGACACCAGACTTATCCTTAACTTCAGTTGCAGCAGCTGCTTCGCCATTGTTTGTGGAGCGTGCCATCGAGGCAGCAGATCCTAGTACCAGCTCCCCCTCGCTACCACAGGCCTCCTCTGTGCCGCTTGTCAGCCGCCAACCTCTCGTGCTCACCGCTGCTCCTACATGGTTTTGTTCACAGACAGACTTTTTTATTTCCTGTCTAGTCAGCCTACACTGTTCACTGTATTTGCCCCAGTAATTCATGCCTCCATATAATTGTTGCTGTTGTTTGTTCTTCCCGCTGCCTACCCCGTCGCTCGATTTCCACTCCCCGCTACCCAGGGCGCTGCCCCCTCCCAGGACCTACTTAACGGTGGCCGCAACTCGACACCATTGAGTCCGTCTGTGTCCCGTCCGCACATGGACCACACCCAGCGCTCGGATTCATGGCCTACCGGTCACCCACCGATACTCCACCGTCGTTCTCCTGGCCCTGGCTCCTGGACGCCGCAAAAAATACAACTGCTGCATCTCCTCCCCACAATCAACAGAAGGACCATTCACCTGCCACCACTACCACTTAACATGCAACACAGGAACCCTCGCCACTTTCACCCAGCAAACCTCGAGCACCCAGGAATAGGTCCAGTGCATGCTGCTCACCACCGTTCCCTCTGCAAACACTCCACAGAAATCTGGGACACCATCACCACCCTCAACCACTCTGTGATCTTCATCACCGAGATCTGCCTCAACTTGTCTTCAACCCCTGACATCGTGCATGCAATGCCCTACGGCTACAAGATGATACACACAGATCAAACCAAAAAGCACGGAGGAGACCTCGCCATCAAGGAGACTGGCTGGTGGCGTTGGACTTGCAGGATGCTTGTTTTCATATCCCCATCCTGCCGGCCACAGACGTTACCTTCAGTTCACGGTGGGCCACGAGCACTTTCAGTTTACCCTGCTCCTCTTTGGCCTTACCCGTGCCCCTCAGGTGTTCACCAAGGTGATGGCAGTGGTCGCAGCTCATCTGCGCAGATCAGGGGTCCCAGTCTTCACCTATCTCGGCTGTTGAAGGTTGGCTCACCCCAGGCTGTTGTCTCCCACCTCCAGACTACGGCGGACCTCCTGCATTCGCTTGGGTTCATTATCAATGTGCCAAAGTCACACCTGACTCCCTCCGAAACGCTCCCTTTTATCAGGGCAGTTCTGGACACAGTGCAGTTTCCGGCCTATCCTCCTGAGCAGCGAGTCTGGGAAATTCAGGCTATGATACCGATGTTTCAGCCTCTATCCCGGATTTTGGTGAGAATGGCTCTGAGGCTGCCTATCCTCATGCCCTCCTGCATCCTGCTGGTGGATCATGCCAGATGTCATATGTGGGCTTTGCAGTAGGACCTGAAGTTCCAGTGGGCGAAGCATCAGGGGAATCTTTCCGACTACGTCCAGATCTCAAAGGGAACTGCACACCAACTGCAGTTGTGGCTAACGAACCAAGAGTGGGTCAGAGGCAGATCCCTCTCCCTTCCAAAACCAGATCTATTAGTAGTGATGGATGCGTCCCTTCTGGGATGGGGCGGCCACCTGGGAAAGGCGTAGATCAGAGGCATCTGGTCTCCGGCGCAGCCCGGCCTCCATATCAACCTTTTGGTGCTCCAGGCGATCAGACTGGCAGTAAAAGCATTCCTTCCTCCTCTCAAGGGATAGTGGTGCAGGTGTACACCGACAACACCACCGCCATGTGGTACTGCAACAAACAGGGCGAGGTGGGATCATGGACCGTTTGTCAAGAGGCTATCCGCCGCCTGACATGGCAGGGACATCAGGACATGACCCTGGTGGTTCAACACCTGGCGGGCTCCATGAATGCCAGGGCAGACAAACTCAGCCATCGGTGCCTAGTCGATCAGTCATCTGGAGGTGGCACAAGGTCTCTTTAAGCGATGGGGAGAGCCTTGGTTAGATCTGTTCGCCTCCGAAGAGAACGTGCAACGTCAGCAGTTTTGCGTTCTGGAGTTTCCAAGGCGGCATTCGCTCGGTGACGCTTTCCTTCACGAGTAGAGCTTCGGCCTTGTGTACGCCTTTCCGCCTGTACTATTTCTGGCCAGAGTGCTCAAGAAGATTAAGCGCGACCGGGCTCAGGTTATTCTTGTAGCTCCGGACCGGGCACGAAGAGTCTGATACCACGGCCTTCTGAGCACGGCCATCGATCTTGCAATCAGACTGCCCCGTCGCGAGGATCTTCTGTCGCAGTGGCAAGGGAGGGTTCTTCACCCGAACCTGTCCAGTCTTCACCTCCATGCGTGGAGATTGAGTGGCGGCAGTTGATAGCTTTCGACCTTCCTCCCGAAGTGTGAGATATTAACTTGGCAGCCAGACGTCCCTCCACTAAAATGGTATTCACTTGCAGAAGGAACACATTGGTGGCATGGTGCACAGCAAAGACTGTTGATCACCTTTCTGCTCCTCTTTCAGAGGTTTTCTTGTATATACTTTCTTTGGCCCAGCAGGGATCTGCCTTGGGCACTTCTCAAGGATACCTTGCAGCCATTTCTGCTTTACTTCGGCTGCAAGATCAGCCTTCTTTATTCAAATCTCCTATCATTTACAGATTCTTTAAGGGCCTTACTCATCTGTTCCCTCCATATCCTTTTGTAATGCTCCAATGGGACTTAAATCTGGTTCTCATCATTCTTATCTGTGCTCCCTTCGAGCCTCTTCATAATTGTCCCCTCAGATTGCTGACTCTCAAAACTGCCTTTCTTGTTGCCATCACATTTGCTCTCAGGGTGAGCGAGCTGCAGGCTTTATCTTCTAAGCCCCCTTTTCTATGTGTCTGTCCGGATAAAGTGGTGCTTCGGACCAAGCCTTCATTCCTTCCTAAGGTAGTCACGCCTTTTCACGTGGGACAATCTATCACACTGCCCACCTTTTATCCACCCCCTCATCCCTACTAGGGGGAGGAAAGGCTCCACAGTCTGGACCCAAACCGTGCACTGCCTTTTTATCTTGATTGCACAAAAGACTTCCGGTAGATAATCAACTTTTCATTGGCTATGTGGGTGCCAAGAAAGGTCAGGCTGTTCAAAAACGGGCCATCTCCAGAAGGGGTGTCATTTGCATGAAATTATGCTATGCTTTGGTGAAAAAGGACCCTCCTGTGGGGTCGCTCCCTCATTCCACTAGATCAGCGGTGGCAACCATGGCATTAGCACATGGAGTTCCAGTTCTTGACATCTGTCAGGCAGCAACGTGGGCAACCCTGCAAAACGTTTACCAGACACTACTGCCTGGATAGCCAAGTCCTGAGGGATGGGTACTTTGCCCGTTGAGTCCTCCAGGACTTTCTGGTTTGATCTTGGTCCGCAGACCCTCCTCCGGGGATGGTATTAATAGGGTATCTATTCTAAGGTAAGGAATCTACAACTAACAGTCTGTATCAGATGAACAAGTTACTTAGCTTCGGTGACGATGTATCTGGCAGAGACATATGTTAGTTGTAGATTCCTTACCGCCCCACCCATCCTCCCCGCTCTACAAACTGATTTCTAGGAATAGCCACTCCCCTAAAGGGCCCTAGTTTTGACGCTCTAGTGGTCAATGTCGTTCATGGCTCTGTGCTTCTGGTGTGGAAAGTTGTGTTAAGAACTGATGTTAGCGCGCATGGGCGGCATCTATGTAGGTCCTGCGACGTCATTCCTGTGCCAACTACGGATGCGGAGCCGACCGATGCCACCTAAAAATCTCTGTTTCCAGGCTGACGCTTGGGGGAAGTTCTAAGGTAACGAATCTACAACTAACATATGTCTCTACCAGATACATCGTTTTCGAAGGTAAGTAACTTGTTCATCAAGAGCAGCCTGATGAAGCCTGTCAGAAGACCCTGAAATGGTTCGATAGCCATTGTTCCCTAGTAAATAGTTGGCTGAGGTAGGACCTGATTGTCAAATCAAGAGACTCACTGGAGGTTAGTACAGCCCTCTAAAATGTTAAACGTTTATTACAATTAAGAAAGGAGAATCTAATTAAAAAGGATTAGGAACTTCTTGAGCATGCCACGATCAGTAAGAACAGTAAAGTGTTGCGGGACATGGTTGAAAGATTTAGGCAGTGGGATTCTTCAACTAATCCTTCGTCAAGTTCCAGTGTACCAAGTTCGTAATGGGTCAGACACTTTAAAACTATCTATCAATCAGTGGAATGGGGAATCCAAGGAGAGGCGTTTTTGGATAAATTGAGCAATGCTTCAAAGCTGTCTGTCACCTTGTCTGAAGTGGTGGAGTATATTAGGCTTTGTCCAGGTGGTTAAGCCCCAGGTCAAGATGGGGTGCCCTCTGGACCTCATCAAACGCAACTTGGATTTATGGGGCACTTTGGTTACTAATGCATTTAATAACTCGCTGTGTAAAAGGATTCCACGCTTGTGGGCTCTTTCAACCTTAGTCCCTATTTTTTAAAATAAAATGAAATTAAATTAATGAAAATTTATAAAGCGTGACAATCACCCGGGGGGGAATCTAGGTGCTAGAAAAAAAGGGGACTGCATGTTCCCTAAGTGTTACCGTCCTATATCCCTTATTAATAGTACAGTTAAGATCTTGGAAAGAGTGGTTTTTAACCACCTGAGGTTTGAGAGAATCAAAATAACATTCTGCGCCCCCACCAATACGGGTTTCAATCTTGGCTGGGTACAGTGAAACAGTGCCTGAACTTGCATTTGGTCATTGGCAAGTATACAGTTGCCAGGCAGTGTCCACTGTACCTGCCCTTTACGGATCCTTCAACAGCTTTTGATTCCATTTGGCAAGTATACAGTTGCCAGGCAGTGTCCACTGTACCTGCCCTTTACGGATCTTTCAACAGCTTTTGATTCCATCAGCCGTACAAAGCTCTGGTTGAAGTTGTTCGAGCAGGGGTAGGAGGTAGCACTGGTAAACGTTTTGCACATTCTGCATTCAAACCTAGCTGCAAAAGTACGTTTTGACCCATCAGATAAAATATAAGACACTTTTGCGTTAGCTATAGTAAAGTGCCAAGGTGGTATTTTGAACCCTGCTTGTGTTTGTTATTTATATTAATGACTTGAGTTCCTTTTTGGTTGGTACCACAAGCGATGTCCCAAAGATAGGGAACTCGCTGGTCCCAGCGTTACTTTATGCAGACGATAAGATACTTATGGCACGAACACCAAGAACACTTTTCATACTGGTGGAGTCATTTGTGACCTTTATGGGAAAAATAGATCTAGCCACCAGTTTTGGGAAGTCTTATATTATGGCATGTGGGCGTTGTAGGGGAAATATTTCTCATCTAGTGGTTCACAGTCAAGCCCTAAGCTGTGGCAATAATTTTTTAGGTCTCGTGACGTAAGCAGTGCATGCGCTGCTCTCGTCTTATGAGGCTTTTTGGAATCGATACGATTCCAAGAAGCCTCATCCCAGCTCCGCCTTCAGTGTTGATTTGTGCGTGTCGTTTGGCGTCACGAATCATGCTGAAGGCAGTGCAATGATTGCATGCAAGGCATGTCAATCGCTGCTTGCTGGCACCCTGTCTCCTTTTAGCCACTCCCGCCGGGATTTGATCTTTTACCGGCGGCGTGACATTCTCCCCTTTATTGCTCCCGACGCACTTTTTGGTTTGCATTGGGAGACATTTTATTGTTGTCAGGTGGAAGGGCCAATCACGCGATGCTAGAACCATCTCGTGGCTTCGTGACCGACAACCCTCTTCAAGGTCGAACAGAAGCCTGTTTTAAATGTGCCAGCGATACAAGGAACATTAACATAAACATTTCTTTATGCATCAAATCTCTTTAACTGCGCGTAAAAACAATGTTACGAAATTACGATCTTACACAAATACATGCTTCCTCCTCCCGGTCACCGGCCTTCACCACTTTTCAGCCCTCCACGATCTTTCTGTTGGGTAATATTATGCCGTTCTTAACTCGTTCTTGTCCCTATCTGCAACAACTCACCGGACTTGCATATACTTCGAGTCACAGTGTAAGCGAGAACCATAGTGAGAGACCTGCTCTGAGTGAGTATGGTGCTGCGTTTGAACAGTAAACCGACCTGAAAAGGTCACTCAGAAGCTTGCAGTTGTTTTCATCTTGATGATTGTTTTTATCCTCACACTTGATCATTTCTGCTGGTGCTTTAGTGTGAACATAGAGAGAGAGATGTTTTAAGACATTGGTCAATTGCCCGGGGCCCCATCTTCCAATGGACCCCCTGTAAAAGTGAACTTTCACTATAAATCACTTATGTGCATTTTTGTATCTTGATTTTGTTTTTGGTTAAACAACACAAGGCATGTTATTTTAAAGAATGCATCCCAGGACTGCAGGTTCGGCGCTCGTGGACGTTCGAGGACGGGTGGGGTAGCAGAGAAGGAAAAGGACTCTGTCATTTCCTTTTTGCCCAGAGAAGACAAGAGCAGTATCCACTTCTCCTGCTCTGCTGCTGGCAGGTGCCCCGTCTCTTTCTTCCTCTTGTTCCCTCTCTTTCTATCTTGCTGAAAAACGTGACTTCAGGAAACTCTTCTTACCCTCTTTTTCCTCTCCTTTTGTTTATTAGATCCTCTATGAAAAGGATCCAAAAACAGAACAAGCATTCGAAATGCAACAGGTCTCGCCTTTTATTAAGTTAAAGCCTTTTGCTTTGCTATACAATACCATTAGCAAAGCAAATGACTTTAAATTAATCAAAGGCGAGACCTATTGCATTTTCAATGCTTGTCTTATCAGGAATAGTGGTTGCTTTACACTCGCAGATCAATAACTCCTGCTTGAAGTTTAGTAGGTCGACGGGTGCAATATTTAATCTCCCTCAGACTGCAGGTAGAGCGACCATCTCTCCCCTAGATGAATTTATATAAATTGCAGTGTGTTTCCGCAGCTCAGTATGGAGCAGGGGTCTGGGGATATTTTAACTCTATCCCTTTACAGACTGAAGACAACTGCATATGCAGACGGCACCTATGTCTTCTCTCTACCAGCTCTCACTCTCGTATTCTCACCGAGCTTGGATTACAGTATATCTCAGAGCAATTGCAGTTGGCCCCTCTTTTGTTGTAGGTTAAGATCTGGGCCAGTAAGGACGCCTTACGCGATTGCCTGAGCCTTGGCAAAGCACCCTGGAAGACTTAAGCTTGATAGAAAAATTTGAATCACCTTCTAAGAAGATGATTAAGCTTTGCTTTCAGGGACTCAGCCAAGCATAGAGGCTATTCACAGAATCTAATAAATACTCTGTTAGGGATTTTACTATGTTATTAGTATTAGATGAGCCTGTGCTGTATTTGACCTTACATTTGTCACATTGGGAAAGATCTCTTTCGTTTTAGAGCTGGTACGGCATGGCGGATTCTGTGTATTTGGGAGGGTCAGAACACCTTTGGAAGCACTGCATTGGCTTGCCTATGCGACAGGCTGTCTGATCAATCGCTGATCTACTTTATGTTCTAATGTATATTGTTTTAGACAGAATTTTATATATTTACTTAAAACCTATTTTAAGTTCTGAAAGTGCAGAGACGCATTACTCTACTTGCAATTTTTAGACCATCCAGATGTTTGCTTTAGAATGTTCGTTTTTCAAAGCGGCAGTAAGTTTGCGGAAAACAATGGATGGTTGACTTTCTGGCCTCCGTTTTCGTTTATGGTACTTAAGGTTATAGGATTAGATACGAAAGTGCGGTGTTTATCTGTTAATTACAGGGTGCCCTAGGCATTAAACTTATAGAATCCTAGCGGACCCTTTGAGGTTTTTTTAGGACTATATAGTGGTACATATATAGGCTTTTCCACACTTGCAACGTCTACTAATTAATGTTTTGAATTTAATCTAGCATACCAGTATGCCTAGGAATGTTAGTCAAGTCACTATAATGTTGCTCTTTTTGATTGTATGCACTTTCTCAGTTGATTGCTCCACGTGCTGCTTTGTACACTGATTTTTAAGCTTTACAGTTTTGCAAGTTGTTGTAACTGTACGCATTTTAACTCGCTTATTGCTCATGTGTTGCTATGACTGCCATTTTATGATGTATTGCTTGTCTCTTTTATAATTTTATTTGTAAATCAAATAAAGACGCATTGAACTTAAAAATATACTCAACTGTTTGTAATCAGGATATTTCGAGGAACTTGGTGGGCAGGCGAGTACCATTTATTAGGACATGGAGCGCTGAGAAAAATGATATTGTCTCCATTATGTATGGATAGGAGTATTTTATACCCCTCATAATACCCATATGTGTGGCACCAACGGCACATCTGTACCTCCCTAAATTGCTCACAATGTTGTCAGCCCTAAACATTGAACGTCGTGTTCTGCGTTTTTTGTGTGCTGCTATTTCCACTTTGATGCTAGAATAAAAGCAGAAGTCGATTTTATTAATACATTGACCTAAATCTGTTAAATTGATGTTCTCTTGACCTCAAAGTGACGAACTGGACATTAAAATCAAATGTTTTGATGTTCAGGTAGAGCTAGGTGATTGTAGTATCGTTCTTTGTGATGTGAAGGAGGCATAGGAATTCCTTTATTAAAAATAAATAAATAATGGTAGTACTTTCGCTTTTGTTTGTCGCCAAGACTGAATAATGTTATTATTAATGAATTCTTTTTTATTAATTCTTTGTACATTGAAGAGTATTTATAAAGTGTCTTCTTAGCGGTCTTGTCTAGTTCACTATTTAATTTTATAGGCACCAATAGGACTAAGTAGATAGCACAAGCTATGTGCTGAGGCTCTGTTTAGGGGTTTTTGTCTTTAGAATCACACACTTATTTATTTTTCACAAATGCATTTCTGAGCTTAAATGTTTTTTATTAGGCGTAAATCTTTCCTTGCACAGTCTGTGAAATGGAAACCATCTTTACTTTACAAAAGTAAATAGTAAAAACAATAGTTTTAAAATGTGAAGATGACAAATAATCGTTGCGATTTTTAAACTGTTTTTGGTATTCAGGTCAGAAGGGGAATATTTTAAGAAGAGATAGTGTCAAATTGTAATTCAATTAACAAGAACTACACATCTAAAATGTGTTTTAAGAATGCCCTATCGGGGGTAATCTCATGGCATTATAGCAATGTATAAAACAAAGTAATTGGACATTTTAGTTTCACTGTTAACATTTCAACCATGCTAGCAGGACATAAGAAATCGTGACCTGGTCTCGTGAGTACATTAATCTACATTTTGTGTTCCCAGATGTGGCCCTAATCATTAGAGTTCGAATTTGAGCCTCACCAGTTGGGGGTGCTGCCCTCCATGTTCATGTGGTGCAGTTGTAATCAATCTTCTTTCCCAACTTAAGCAAAAGATTACCTCATGTCATTTGAACATTAAATCAAATTTAAATAAATGAAACGCCTTTCTGGTTTTGAACAAGTATAATTTCTGTGTATTAATTTTATGTTGATTTTGGAACTGACATGCATTAAGATGCCTTAGTAATACACCTAGGTTGTTTGTGAAGTGTTTGTCCACCGCTGTGCCTAAACCTGTCTGTTTTTCCAGTCAACCTAGGTCAGGCATCCTTTGAAGCAATGGCATCAATTGTGAACAGACTCCACAAAAACCTGGAAAGTAACCAAGACCAGCATGGCCGAAACAACCTTCTTGCATCATACATTTATTATGTCTTCCGCCTTCCAAATACAGATCCTAATTCTCCCTCACCAGGTATTTTTGCATGTATTCACTCTTTAAACGTAGATAATTTAGATTATGAGTGGCATTTATCTTACCCATTTACACTTAACTTTGCAAAGCTCATACTTTAGGAGGAAACCTTAATTTCGTGTGGTTTGATTGAGCCTTTAACACAGGTTTAAATGTTGCAATATATTTGGAAAAGTATCAGTCACACAAGGCATGGCCTTGTTTGACTTTTTGACTTGTTTGTTCATTGAGGTTTAGACCTTTTTTTCAAAACAAATGCAATGTTTTGAAGACTTTGCTTTATATCTCCAAAAGAGAGTATGAGTGAGGAATGCTTATATTGATACAATATTCTATTTTTCTATTTATTTTTGCAAAGGCACTAGATGAGTACATCAATACATTCATTATATTGTGCTTAATTACACATTTTTTTCACTCACTTGTACAAATTCATACTCTATCGATGAAGTTAAATTAATTCGGCATATAATGATAACTTAATCTAAATCATTTCCAAGTGCCTCTTACATTGTCCAATACGTGCATAATTAGCTTTTTCAGGAAGCATAATCTTTGTAATTTTCAGTGACCATATTGCGCTTGTGGGGCATCCATTTCTGTGCAATAATGCTCTTACCCCTAGAGAGGAGAAAAATATCTGGTTTTCTATACTCCCAATTTTGATCTGCATTTCACCATCACGTTATTCTTTCTGAATTGCACAATGACTCTGACAACGGAACTCTCGGAGAATAATCTTCTCTTCATCCCAAACCAGGTAATTGGTAGTCACTCTGTTAGCAGTTTCTTTGTGAAACTTTGATCTAGCGTTTATTATCCAAAAAAGCCAAACAGAAGGCGAGCATCATGCATAATGGCAAGCTTTCAACCGCTAAATCTCGGTCAAGATCTAACCAGTAAGGTCTTGATGATAGGCGTGTCCTGCAATCTTCAACATCCAAGCTGCCAAAGGAAAGTATTGGTGTTGTTGAAGTTGACATTGAGCCTGTTAGCCTCTAACAAAATATAGTAATCTGCAGCAAAACAAATCTCAAGCTCTAAAATATTGGCACAATTAAACAAGAATGATGTATTCATGAAGATTCTAGCTGTGTACAGAGTGACATACGTTAACCCATATACTACTACATTGATGCAACAGATTCTGAAACGGTACCTTCTGTGCAGACACACTGTGGGTCTGATTACGATCTTGGCGGATGGGATACTCCGTCACAGACTTGACGGATATCACATCCGCTGTAATCAAACTTGTAATACAGCGGATGGGATATCTGTCACGTTTGTGATGGAGTATACCATCCGCCAATATTGTAATCAGGCCCTAAGTGTCTGAAGCTTTATGGAGATTTGTTCTTACCCATCAGCTTATTTGTAGTCTTTAAATGAGCTCAGAGTTCAAATTGAGACCTTTTTTCTGCACTACCCCACTGTAGATCTGTTGTTGCAGAACATCTGAAGCCTAAAGGCCAATGTGAACCTAAAGATGGTTATGCTGTATGCTGTATAAAACACGTCTAAAGTAATTACAAGTACAAGCAGTATCACAAACAGAGATTTGTCAGGGTGTTTGCTTCTTCTTTTTTTTTTTTGTTGCAGTGGACAGAAAGAAGAGAGATGTTTATACTATTCTGGCCCATCATCCATTCATCATCTTGTATCTTCTATTCAACTACTTCCTTCCCAAAGAATTCCTCAAAATGAGGCACATGCATTGTCAGCTCTTTAGCTGAAGGAGTGGTTATATGGCTACGTCCAGACAAATATCTAGATCCACTGCCCTATCTGGCACCTACACAGATAGTTTGGTTTCTGAGGATTTCTCAGACATGAGTGTTACACTACTAATATAAAGCTAAAGCATGGCAATGAGGGCACACATGAGAATGTCTGTTTAGCTCTTATTGACTTATGCACCTGCCATTTCTGCCTTCCCAGTATCAAAGATCTGCACTGTATTGGACTAGCCTGATTGCAAGTGTTAGCCCTTCTCGGAACCTCTACATAAGTGAAACCTTTGGTCTACTTCCAGATAGGCTCTGAAGATCAACATTCTTTTTTTGAAGGTTGTGTTTCTAGCACACAATTATCCTATGGGGGTGGAGGGTGAGATGGTGTTCGCATACACGGTCAACACCACTGCAATGTTTTATGTCAAGAAGTAGTGAGGTGCTTGATCATCACCTCTCTATAAGTTTGCTGTGAAACTGGCTTTTCAAGGACTCCTGGCTATCTGTCACGATAGGGATTTAAAACACAAGAGTTGACAGCCTCGTGAGGCATATTTTTTTAAAGCCTTATTGTTAATTGAATTAAAAATCATTACAATATAACATTGTATAGCGGACCATGCGAATAAGCAACATTTCAACTATTACACCTGCTTGATCACTAATTTTTGTCATTTTAGATTGAATTTCACCATGCTCTGACTCCGATATGTGGTAAGGGATAACCCAAATGGAGTACAAACATTTAACGCTATGATAACAACCCTGAATTAAATTAGCTCAATCAAGCCGTTGATATATTTTTCTCATAGTAAGCAAATTAGTTGCAGGTATATTTTTCTAACAAGCAATGTGTATCTAGGGTACCCCTTGTTCCTCAAAAGTGTTCCTGACTATTTATAGCCCTATGTTCTAGTTGTTATGCAGTTGTTTATGAAAAAAGTTTCTAATTTTTGGGTGAAATATGACCAAATAAAACGAAATTTTTATTTTTGACCAAATTAAGAATGAGGTAATTGACAATATTATGCTATTCCAGGATGTGTAATGCCTGTTGGAGGCACATTCTTGTACTGTCAGGATGACTACTCCATCTGTATGTTCCAATGTCTGTAATTTCGTGAGCCTAGTCCTTGGCAGAAAGTTTTTGACTGAAAGAAGAACGCAAGTACGCACCCCTATTTTAATCTTCTGTTAATCTGTATCTGATTCCTGAGTGTGGGCAAATTTCCAAGCTTAACTTCAGCCCTGGTGTCACAACAGAAACTTATAATTTATAATGGTCTTCAGGGGTAATGAGGCAACATCTCAATATGTTACATTTTCCATACTTTTCTGCATCAACTGTTGTTTTCAAATCAACGTAACAAACATACCTTAGGGAATGCTGGTCTCAAAACATGTTATAAATTAGTATCTGGCGCACTTTTACACTGTTCTGGGTTTATACAATATGGACAGATACCTCTTTGAACGTGTGAATCAGGTAATTGCTTACACAGACGCCAATTTTATCCAACAATGATAAGCATACCATTTTGCTTCTGGAGTCTTTTTAAAATAATGGATGCAGAGTAGGCCCTCTCCAAGAATTGGTACCTAAAGAATTAAGAAAACAAGTTGTACAAAAATGTATGAGCTTTCTAGTCCAGTAACTGAATCACTTTTAAACATAGACATGTGGACACAGTTTATCCCTGGGGAACCAGTTCCTTCTAGCAGCTCTATCAAACCCTGTCATTTGTCAGAGGACATTGAGCGTCTCAAAACAGGCTGCTTAGAACCCTTATCAGTAGATCTCTACTAGTACCTATCTATTTTTTCACCTAAAACATGAGGAAAAATTAGCAATCCAAGCCAGTAGCATGGCAGGCTTTCTCATCACTTTTAGAAACTAACGCATTGTGATGAGTGAAAGCTAGTTTTGGGTTAACTTACAAGATTCCAATGTTACAAACCAAATCAGATAAAGCCGTATTAGTACATTTTTATGTTGCAGCTATTTTATGAAGCAAATCATCAACTTCGGCAAGCTATGAACCAGACACTGCCTTGAGGGAAGCATGTTTATGGGAGGCGGAGTGACTTTTTGAAGTAGCTGCTCCATCATTTATACTGTAAGCAACACCTGACTTGTATTTCAAAGAGGGGACAAAGATAAGCCTTCAGGCACTTGCAGTGAGTGAGGAGTGACTGCACCCACCCCAGGAGGATGTAAATGGGTTGGAGGTACACACGTTTTCTCCCTCAAGAGGGCACCCTGGGGGAGCCAACTGATTGCACGCCGTCTCTTTGTGGCTTAACAGCCTTTTTGCCTCTGCACCTGCATCCCTAGTTCTACACAGATGTAGAGCCAAAGTATTTCCCTAATTTCCATGGACCACTCGTCCATACAAATGAGCAAATTCCCCTTTAAGATAGCGTCAAGTGATATGGTCCCTACGTCTGGAACCGGTGAAGACCCAGGCAGTGCCATTTTGTTCCACCTAGAGCCTTTTGCAAAGTTTCTCTGGCTATCCAAGGTGAATGGCATTACCATAGTCAAGATACGACGAGATAAAAACTTTAAATCAGAAGTGTGGTGTTCTGGTGCAGTGTAGGGGAGACTATTGCACAGAAGATTTTTCAAAACCAAGAATTCTAGGGAGAGTGCAGAATCTATGAAGATACCATGATTAAGGACAGTTTTAGCTTGGAAAAGGGGTGGACTACTACTGTAAGCCAACAGGATGGGTTCCACTTTTCCATGGCATTTTCATCAATATTTTATGGATTCAATTTGAGCCTGTGTGAGGCCATCCGCTGTCATACGGTGATTAAAACATTTGTTAGACCCTATTTTGAGTTGACACCAGACGCAGGGGTTGCTTTCAGGGATGTTAGATTTACTAGACATGAGAGATGCTAGACATGAGGAGGCGGGGCTTTTCTATGTCACACCCCAGAAGGCAGTAATGTAGATGACCTATCTCCATGCTAGAAATTGTGGAATCAGCCCAGTTATGTGTAATGAGATGCTGATGTGCAAAGTACTGATCTCAATTATAGGCTTGGATGCTTGACGTGAGCATTAGTCAGACTGAGCAGGTGGCAGGGGGGTGGCTCATCTGCAAAGTATGTACCCCTGGATTGAAGTTGAGATGCCCAGCAACATACTTTTTCTTAAGTTGGAAACCTTGTAGCCAGATTTTCTAACTGGTGAGATAATCTCTAGCCAATAAAGTGTGCTGCGAAAGCAGTGTTTTGCATTCCGCACAAATGGTGTTCACTTGCTCATGCAAATTCAACTAGTTCTAGGGGCCCCCACTGAGAAAACTATTATTATTTGTGTTACCTCTTATGACATACCAGTTTTCCCCCATCACTGTAAGATTACACAACAGTATGGTTGCAAAATATGTACAAGAAATCAGGCCTTGCATGTGACGTATCAATAACAAATGCTAATCTGCTTGCCAGGTTTGCATGCTGGGCTTGTTCCAATAGAAAAAGAAGAGAGCTAACTCCTGTGCTGGGTTGTTACATGCCTTGTGTAGAACACTATTGCTTGTTGAACTAACAATTTGATCATATATTGAGTGTGGGTTATTTCGCTGACGATTTGGGTTTGTTGTTTGTGTGATGTGGGTTTTACCCCAGGGGCAGTGCTCAATGGTTGTGCTGTTATTAGTGGGGTTTGATCCCAAGGGGAGAAGAGGTGTAACTACTTTGTATTGGCGCAGTATGTTTTGACTTTGAGGACCTAAAGAGTATTGATAATGAGTATTCTACCGAGAACGCAGGTAGAAGAATGCTTCAGATTGCAGCATGTGTGCGCCCTTGTATAAATGGTCATTAGAAAGGTAGTGTATAATCCGGTAGTTTTTGTGGAAGGGCTGCACCCTCATAACTCGTTCAGTGTGAGTGATGTCCTGGAATGTTAGTGTATTAAACAACCCTCCTAAGGCTAGAATCGTTTTCTCATATGATAGGAACCTCCAGATGAATATCTTGTTGCTGCAAGGAACACAAAGAAGTGAAGTTTTGTCACCAAGGTACAGGTGCTGATTAGTTTAGATTGTGAGTGAACTAGTTGGACACAAAATCCCCTCTACATATAGCTATGCTTCTAATATGAACTCCTTTGAATATGTGAGACAGACAGCATGGATGCATCAGTATCAGGGTTACTGCGCGATTTGTGGGCAGATATTTCAATATATTCTTAGATTTAGCTACCAACAGATCCAATGCCTCTTTCCCAACTGATTACTTGGGCAGTATTGTGGCTGTACCGTTATGTAATACTATGTCTTATTAGATGTACGCTGACGTCTCAATCCTAGTTTTAAAAACTACACTTTTTACCCCCAAAAAAAGTGTGCAACATAGACTGAATAATTGATTTCATTGCACGGGTCACGTACCTCAGTAGATACTGGAGACCATGCTAAATACTATCTAGGTATTAACTGTCCCCTCTTCACTGACAAGATTTTGGAGATTGACAGATGAGGATTTGAAACAAACAATGAGGCAGGAATTTGAGGTGTTTTTTAAGTGCAATGAGGGTTTATTGTAAGGGGCCGTAATGTGTTACGACGTGAAATATATATATCGATGGATTGTAGGGTCCTCAAACCCATTTGGATTTCTATTCAATATTTAGAGGACACTGGATAAATTATCAGAATATGCTGGTTTAGGGGGACCGATATTGCAGCAAAACAAAGTCATCCTTAAGAAGTTTTGGGTGATGGCAGACATTGAAATCCAATGCTGTAACGAGTTTGGCGGTCCTGGAGCGGGCTGCCACGCCACCGCCCCAGGACTTCCAAACAGGGCGCCGCCCGCCAGATTACGAGTTTTTGGTGGTCTGGTGGGTGGACGGTGTGGCGGTCATGTGGCGGTGCCTTTCAAAGCCACCTATGGATGCCTTAGAAAGACACCGCCGAAGGACCACCACAGCGCGCTCCAGCACGGCATGGACTTTGAAGTTCTGGAACTGGGGGTGCATGCACACGGGGGCACAACATGTGGCCCCCTGCATGCACCCCCATGCATGGGACACAAGGGGGTCCTACAGGCACCCTTTGTTTCATGACCGCTAGCAATTTCATGGAGGAAGTACCTCCATGATACTGCTGGTGGTTCTAAAACTCGTAATATGCATGGCGGTGCTGCAGCGGCACCGCAAGTATATTATGAGCTCCAACTGCCACGGGACACGCCGTGAGACCGTCAGGGAATGCGGTTCCCTGGCGGTTGCGGCAGTGCAGTGGCGGTCTGACCGCCAAAGTTGTAATACGAAGGTTGGACCGCTGCTGTGGCTGGACCGTCACTTCCATGCCCCAGTGAGTCTGGCAGTCCTCAGATCGCCAGACTCGTAATCAGGCCCTTAATCATGAGGTGGCAGCCAAAAAATATGGTAATGGCGCCCAGCTGCTTTCTGGCATGTGATGCAGAAGAAGATATTGTAATGATATTCTTGACCTGATAGACAAAGAAGCGGTAGGCCATAAGAATCCTCAAAAATATTAGAGAGACATTATGAATCATTGTACTAATTTAAATTGAAGTGCAGCACAGTGGACAGTTAGGCATATGAATGAATGAATGAATACCTTCTTATATAGCGCATGGCTACCCTAGAGCATCCCAGCGCTGTTAAAGACCAAGGACACTGTCAAGCATTAGAGGATGTTATTAAACAAAAATGTCTTTAGTTGCTTCCTAAAGGCAGTATGATTTAGTTCATGCCTGATGTTGTCAGGGAGTTTATTCCATTCTTTAGCTGCTAAGACCGAAAGTCGACGGCCACCCATGCGGGCCAGCCTGACCTTTGACACAACCAGCAGATTGCGTTGGTTAGATCTAAGAGATCTGACTGAATGATAGCGACGAAAGAAAGGATCCAGAATGGAAGGGCCAAGGTTGTGAATAGACTTATGTGCCAAACACATAGTCTTAAACACAATCCTTTCATGGACTGGAAGCCAATGGAGCAGTCTAATTGAGGGTTTAGCTGATGATCGTTTAGGGACTTTCATGAGTAAGCGAGCTGCACAATTCTGTACAGCTTGCAAGGTTTTTGTTGTAGTTGCAGAGGCCCCCATATAGATAGCATTAGCATAGTCCAGTCGCGAGAGAACCAGCGACTGTACTAGTATACGTCTGGCTTCAAAAGGAAGCAAGTTTAGGATTTTTTTAAGAACTCTCATAAGCCCATAGCAAGTCGAGGCTACTTTGTTAGCCTGATGCTGGAAGTTCAGGGCAGAGTCCAACCAAACCCCTAAACTTTTAATTTTGGTCTTGGGCTTCGGAGGTGGTCCAAGACACTGTGGCCACCAAGGGTCCAAATTGATTGGGGCTTTGTAGCCCAGCAGCATGATGTCTGTCTTGGCTCCATTTAGCTTCAAACAGGACGAGGTCATCCAATCAAGAACATTGGAGAGACAAGGGGTAAGATTGTTAATCCCTTGATGTAAGGTATCGTCTCTCACCAAGGAAACAACCAGCTGCGTGTCATCGGCGTAGGTGACAAGCTGAATTCCCCAAGGAAGCACCACCTCAGCCAAAGGTCTCATATAGATATTAAACAGAGTAGGGCTGAGGGATGAACCCTGGGGAACGCCGTGACTCAGTTGCAGCTGGCTTGATGACACCTCATCCTCAAAGACGGAAAAGTATCTATCTGATAGAAAGGATTGAAGCCATTTAAGAGCCAAACCGGAAATCCCTGCAAGGCGAAGCCTATGCAGCAGAATAGAATGGTTTACAGTATCGAAGGCTGCGCTGAGGTCCAGTAGGACCACTGCAGCGCAGCCTCCCGCATCTACAATAGCCCTGGTCGCCTCCACTACCGCCACCAGTGCAGTTTCTGTTCCTTGCTTAGCTCTGAATCCAGTCTGGGATGAGTGTAATGCACCAGAGGACTCAGCAAATGAGGAAAGAACCTGGTTGACGTGTTTTTCGGCTATTTTACCGAGGGTCGGGAGAAGCGAGATAGGCCTGTAGTTCGCCAGATCTTCCGGGTCTAAATTAGGTTTTTTCAGTAGGGCACGAACCTTTGCCTTCTTCCAATTGGGGGGCACTACTCCTGAAGCTAAAGAGGCATTGATGACCTGCATTATCACCGGGCATACTGTTTCGGAGACCTGCTTGAGAACCGTTGGGGGGGCAGCATCCTGGGGAGAGCCCGATTTGAGGTGGTTAAGGAGCCTTTCAACATTGGCCAGATCAAGCAGCGGAAAGATTTGGAGAGCTCCAGCTGATTTAGTGGTAACCACATCCGGCGTTTCAGGGCTAATCTCCAAATCATCTGGACTATGTGAAGTTGTTACAAAAGTCGAGTAGATGTTGGAGACTTTGGATGCAAAAAAAGCGGCTAGATCCTCACAATGTTTTTGGGGATCCAACGCTGGATTAGTAGGTCTCTGAGTAGTCACCAGAGATTGGAAGATTTTAAAAATCTCTCTAGGAGCATTAGCTGCTTCTGAGATTTTACCCTGATAGTATGCTGCTTGAGTAGATTTTAGTACGTTTTTATAGGATCTGAGAGAAGCTTTATATTGGGTTTTCAAAGCTGGTGCAAAATCCTTTCTCCACTTCCTTTCCGCCCGTTTACACACCCGCTTAAGTTCCTTGAGTTCATCGGAGTACCATGGTTGTTTGTTTTGGCTCTTCCGATGATGTATCTCTTTCTTAGGGAGAGTGGTGTCGAGGGTGGAATTGAGCCAGTTATCAAAGGCTTCATTCGCAACCACTGGATCCGCGTGAGGAGAAGGCGGACAGCTCTTCAAGGCAGTCTCCCACTCCCCAACTGGGAGTCTAGACCACACTCGACTAACTTTCTTAGAGAGAGTAACTCTGTGGTGTTGTGTTTCTGGCAACCACCTAAAAGAAAGTAGGGCGTGGTCTGACCAGGGGACAAAGAGGGGCTGTTCACATGCCAAGTTCGAGAGATTAGTGAAACAATGATCTAATAAGTGGCCGGCAGCATGTGTAGGCTCTGTCACAATTTGTTTCAGGTGTACTAATCCCAAAGAATCAAGCAGGCATTGCGAGGCAGCAGCATCACTGTCATCAAGGTGGATGTTAAGGTCACCCAGAATGGAAAAGTTGGGGGAGTTACTGATAGAGTGAGAGATTTTGTCGACAAGGTTAAGACAGAAATTATGATGGGCGCCCGGTGGTCTATAAACCAAGAGCCCCGAAAAGGTACATGTGGGTGAAAGGGAAATGGAGAAACCAAGACTTTCGCAATCAATAAGTGGGCTTTCGTAGGTTCTACATCTGAAGGAGTTTTTATGAATGATTGCAGCTCCGCCTCCCCGACCTGACAGGCGATCCTGTCTGATGATAGAATAATTGGGCGGGAGCGCCTGGACTACATCTGGGTCAGATGACTCTGTCAGCCATGTCTCCGTTAAGAAGAGTATGTCAGGATCACATTCCTCTAACAACAGAAGGATCTCCAGGGCGTGCTTCGGAAGGGATCTACAGTTTAGCAGGGCAAAAGTATAATAAACGTTGTTGGCTTTCCCAGGTTTAACGGGCTTACAGTGGGGGCAGAAAGTGCAAATATCATCAGGTAAAGCCTCTATCGGGCAATTGGGCGACTCCACCTTACTAAATGCCTTTAACTGCTCACCATTGTAGATCAAAGTTTTGGGAGGGATGGAATCCATTGCGCTGGCCCTGTGCCCCGTCCTGGCCCGGCCTGGCACGGACGGGCACAGACGGGCTTTCCTTAGGCGCTCCTTCGGCGCTCACGGTGCGTCCGCAAACGCATACGCTAGCGCGTAGGTGGACCGTATCAATTTATGTGCCTTCTGCCTGCGTGTCCCGCCCTACCTCCCAACAACTAGCGCACCAACCTCGTCCTCCCCAAGATGGCCGCTGTGAAGAGTTGGCCCCTCTACGTCCCGGCACCAAACAATCAGCGATACGAGGAGCTAGGATGGCCCCAAAGGTACAGCGCTATGAAGGTGTAGAGCGGTGTTCGTGAGCGCGAAAATACAATCAGGTAAAATTCAGTTTTGTGCAATTTTAATTAAACGGTGAAGGTAAAAATCAACAAAGCGATTTCAATGTTAAAATTAACTAAACTCCCGGCTTCCGCCTCAGGAGCAACTGGCGTCCCTAGGTATCTAGGCCAAATTGCCCTAGCTTGGATTGATGATGAGCAGAGAGTTTCTGAAATACACCCATCCCAACCAATTAGATAACAATGGCTATCTTTGACTTGGCCAATTATAAATCCTCCAGTGCAGATGGGATTTCTATATAATCCTTCAGAGAATCCTCAGATTTGATCCTTTCATACCCTGTATGGATATTTGAGGAGGCACTCTTAGTGGGGCATGTACCATCTTTCACTAAGGCGGCTCTTATTATTCATTATTAAAATTGAGTAAACTGGCAGCGGGGTGCTCTTTGTTCTGTCTCTGACCAATGCAGCTATTAGGCTAAGTTGTTGGTGTATAGACTCCTTTCACAAATGCCATTATTGGTTCTGTCAGTAAAGGTTAGGGTTATTCCAGCCAGATCCATGCAGAACAACTTGAGGAAATTAATCTAAATTATTAACAATGTTGATCAAAGGCCGGTAGCTGTAGATACATCTCTAGATGCATAGAAGACCTTACATAGGGCCAGTGTGAGTAATTATTTATTAGGTAAAGCTATATTATTTGGGTCCTACTGCTAACAGTATCCGTCAATGTGGTGCTTCCAAGGGTTATCTGTTTTGGACAATATGCCAGGCAAGGCTGGTGAATCTATAGCACTCCGTCGCTATTTGCTCTGCTGAATCCCTAGCTTGCATTATACAAGACGAGGCTCATTAGGAGGTATTTTGTTGTTATGTGAAGTACTCTCCAAATAATCTCTTCCCTATAATGGAAAATGTAACCAAGGTTAATATGTATTCTAGACAATGAATAAACTGGTATAAGTCTGAACATTTGCGCATATTGTCTGCCATCCAGACTGATGTCCAGTGGTTTGTGTTACAATGGACTCTACGCTATTTTGGTGTAGCAATAGCTGGGAATGAGCCTACCTTATATGAGAGGAACTATGTAGACATCCTTGCAGATTTGGAAGTTAAGGCTAAAAATGTAATCATCAAGATAGAAAAGCTCTGGTTGATGTTTAGCAGATGCTGGATGGGGTAACTCGCATCCTCGTTCTTGTGGATCCCATTGTAGCATTCGACCCTGCTGATCATAACCTTCTTCTCTCCCTACTTAAACAAAGGTTCGGAATACAGGGGTCATATCTTAGTCGGCTCTCCTCTTTTTTTTAAAATCAATTCCAAATTGTTAAAAATAAAGGGGGTGTCTATGACCCCACCACCAACTTTGGCGGGGTTCCACAGGGTTCCATATTTGCCCTCTCTATAGTCTCTGTGTGGAACCACTCTCTGAAGTGTGCGTGGGAACTGGGGGGGGGGGGTCACAATTCTTCACTATGCTGACACCTTCAACTTTATATCTGTATATTTTAAATACTCAATCCTTGATGCTGAAAATGTATTTCCACTCAGTACATAACAATATGAATTCATCGAGTTCTTTCCCAAATATAAAAAGAAGTTCAGTCCAGTACTGTTGAAGCAACAGAACATTACTGAAGCCTCACCATCTCTCTCATCTTTGGTAACCTCGCTAAGAATAATTCGGAATCCTTCACGTAAGCGAAGCATCAAAAATAGCAAATTGGCAAACTCCCACCTTAAGGCGCTGAAAAAGCGCAATCATTCCTAACACCAGATCTCCTCAAATCTGCAGCTCAAACCCTAATCTTATCACAGTTGGAATCTGGAAATGTTGTCCTATCTGGCCTTCCTCAGTCCACCATCATCCAGCACATGGCAGATCTCAACTCTACCGCAAGACGTCTCACTTCATCTAAAAAATTTAATAAAAGCCCATATCACACGGATCCTCATTGATCTTTACTGAATTCCCATTGGGAAAAGAATAAGGATTAAACTAGGGTGCCTTGGCTGCAAAGAAGTTTATCTCAACTCTCCTCCTTACCTATCCAATCTCCTTAAACAATCACGGGGCCTGAGAGGCCTCATACTTAAGGAGCATTTTCTCCTGGAAAGGCAAAGCTTCAAAACTGTGTACACTCAACGTGAGCCTGTTTTAGGATCTGCAACTCTCCTAACGAACTCACTGCCTGTAGTTCTCAGAAGTAAACCCACCTTACTATTGTTTCGGCAGCACCTAAAAACTCATCTGTTTAGACTCCATCTAATGCATAATACCTACCTCCCATTTTCCCCCTCCTTACCTTTGTTACCCACTGCATTGCTACCCTACTGTGATATTCTGACTGGTTGATTTCAACTTTACACCCTGTGCTCTGCAGCCACTTTACATACTATGTCATGGTGGTTCTGCAGGATCACCAGGCCCTAGACTGTTGTGCTTCTCCCAGTGCCCGTCTTGAAGTTCAGTGGCTCAAGCCTCGCGTGCCCATTGAATTGTATCCCACAACCCCTCCTTGAGTTCTTTGCCTTTCACTGTAAGTAAATCTTATATTTGTTGTAATGTAAAACACCCACATACTTCACAGTGCCTAAGTGCTGGTTTAATTTTTTAACTAATTAATTAATTAATTAATTTGATATCTATGTCCGTTCCCCTGTCCATGATTAGTCACAGTTTGCTCATTAAAATGTTGGTTTCGCCTAAATTGTTACATGCATTTCAGAACGCGCCTGTGTTTTGTAAATCATTGTTTTTATTGCATTTTTAAGAACCTACAACAGGTGACATCTGTGTTGATACAATAAATGCCAAAAGTTTTCTTGCATAACTTTCCGTTGCATACGCCGCCTTGTTCACAAGCATGTTAATGATCAGGCATTGTCGTCATCCCTGCCTCCCTTCTCCTTTTGCCCATCAGAATATGCTCATTTTTGTGCATAGATGGCTTTGTGCAGCTATGTTCTGCTGTGATTCAGTTGATCTAGGAAGGGCATTCAGCGAGAGAGAGCATGCCTGGTTGCACAGCGTGCAGTAGGAGTTTAGTGATTTCAGATTTAGAAGTGTGTTATGTTCATTTGTGGTATTTCTGTGGCGCAAGCCTAGCCAAAAGGCAGCGGAGCTCTGTACATGATCAAAGTTCAACATAAAGTTAGCGAGTGCTAGAATAGGTAGCTGGATTGTGGGCTCGGAATGCATTGTAATGTATCCTTCTTTAAAGAAGTGCATTTTCAGTTTTTTTCTAAATAGCAACAGCATATGTACATATGTGGTATTTCTATTGCACATTTATATTATCTTATTGTTTTATAGGCCCAATTTTCATTTTTTTGGCATTCCCCATGTGAGCATTGAAAGAGTTATGGAAAATACTTTGCCTCTAAATTTGCTTGACAGATATAAACCTCCTAGAAATTATATCTAATTTATGCATGCTGGATTAGAGGCATTGCTCAGCTTAATAAGGTACATAGGGAATGCATTGCTCTTCTCACCCCTCCTTTCCCATTGCCAGAGTTCACAGCCCAGTGAGAATTTGAGGTACTGGTCATAAAGACACTGAGAGAGTGATATTTGTGGCACTGTTGTGACATTAGACCAGTTGAGAAAGAAGGGTACAGTCCCTCTGCTGACCATGTTTTATTATCTCAGTTTGTATAACTCAAAAAGTTTCCTGACCTCCCCAATAATGCTTAAAAAATCGCCCTTGGTTTGTTGTGTTAAGGCAGCTAAGCATCCAAGACATATGCCATCTATTATGTACATGAAGTAGGTGGCCACTAGACCCCTTAGTGCGAGGGGTGCTTATGAGGCCTTAGAGGATGAGTTGGGGTATGCCATAACTCATGCTTAGTGGTAGCTGCCTGCCTACAGCCTGCCTATAGTCATTGAACTATAAACCTAGATTAATACTCTTCAAATGTCTACAGTAGGTGTTTGTTACCCAAGTGAAACTTAAGAAGATGGACCCATTCATGTCTAATGCTTGCTCTAGATGTGGTATGAGCAGTGCGGGCTTTCTGCAACTGCATCACAGTGTCCACAAATATGATTACTGTAAGGATGCGTGCAATGGTTTATCTGGTTTGACTGGTGAACCCTTGAGTGTGAACCCTTGAGTGTGAACCCTGAGGTTTGTCTGTTGGGTCTCTTGGAGCTGCAGCCAGCCCTGACATGCTGATTCGTATGTTATGCTGACAATGTTGTCAAGAGGAGAAGAGTTATGAGTTGGCATAGACACCCTATGCCAATGCATTCTGCTGGTTATCCTCAGTGAACTCGAAGTGACATACTGTCAACTGATTATCCTGACAGCCAGCCCCAAAGACGATGTGGTGGATTTTGTAGCGTTCCTCCTGAGTATTGTACAAAGCTTGACAACCCATGGCTCATACTTTGGCTACCAAAATGAATATGGGCACCCTTACTGCTTGAAGGACTGGGTAGTATAACTGGGCGAAAACTTGTACTTGAGAATACTACACCTGAAAAAGATGGCCTACCTGGAAGAAAGAACTTGCGAGGACTCAAGACTCCTCCTGATACTGGAACTGCTCTTTAAGCATCCAGTGGCTGAACTTCTTTTTTACTGGTCCAGGGACACAAAAAGCAGAACCTCTGACTCTAAGAAAGCCCAGCTGACCACGGGGGACTGGACTCTGCAGGAGTCCTGGCTGGGGAGAACCTGGTCCCTAGAAGCCCAGCAGTTGGAGAAAAGTTTGACTATTTAATTTCTTTCCACCTCCAAAGGACCGAGACAAGTTGCAGACGCGTGTCCAGTGAGGTTGCACTCTTAGTAGGCAGGATAACTAGTCATTTCCTACTTGGAGCTTTTTGCTAGACTGACAAATAGTTCACTGGGACCTTGCATTGAAGCCTTGTGCAGGCTTTCCCAGCTACAGATTTCAGTCTTGCCCTGCTGCAGGATTTTGAGGACCTAAAATGTGACTGTGTCCAAAGTCAATACTTTCAACCGGAGCAAATCTATCCCAGCAGCAAAGCGGTAAAGCTAAGGATTCCAGCTTTTTCTCACTTGGAGGTCTTGCTACAAATCCAATAGCCTCAGTGGGAGCTTCACAATGAGTTATCTGTCTTCAATGACCCTTGCACCTTGCCCCATCAGAGAATTCTGACTTCCAGAATGTAGCCTATGCCAGAAGGTAACAACTTTGAATGAGACGATCCATTTGATGTGTAGGACCTCTGCTTCAGCACGGTCAGCATGAAATCATGCCTAGGTATCAGCCAACAGTGAACTGATTTTTTCAAACTCTCTTTACTTTTTCTAGGCTTCTTTTGCCCAAAAATTTATATGTCTTTTTCTAGCTTTTTTTATTGTGTTGTTTTCTTGACTTAGAAGATGTTTGTACTGCTTAAACTTAGCACACGTTTGTCTGGGCAGTTACCTTCTGCTTATACCACAGCTACCAAGGGCTGTATTACTGGAGTGCCACGGGGGCTCAATGGACGTTTGCGCCCGCTTTGCATGTCCCCTGACACTTTGTTGTTACAGACGGGACCGCCGACGTTTTGTGTCCCCTTCTTAATGCCAATATCGCTGGCGCACATAAAGTGCCAGCACTATCATTGGAGGGCATGGGGCGTGGCCCCACGCATATGAGGGAATACCTATGCCTCTGTGCCGTATTACAGATGTGTGCAAAAACAACAGTTGATGGACAGAATGCAGAACAATGTCATACATTCACCCCAGTACAGAGATCTGGGCCTAAATCCATCGTTTTTTTGCTCACCATGCCATTCCAGTTTGAACCCAGCCATATGCAAATCAGTCTTGACCCTGTGCCTTGTGGGAACAGTCCAGCCCGAACTGCCAAGCCAGGTCCTCCCTGGACTTTAACCAATCATCCTAGGACCGGTTTCGGGGTTTCACCCCTCTTCAGCCAGGATAGCTTGATTCCAGTGGCACGGAGAGCACGGGACTCACGTCTGAGCATACCCGTCCCACTCGGGGTGACAAATGCAAAAACAACAGTTGATGGACAGAATGCAGAACAATGTCATACATTCACCCCAGTACAGAGATCTGGGCCTAAATCCATCGTTTTTTTGCTCACCATACCATTCCAGTTTGAACCCAGCCATATGCAAATCAGTCTTGACCCTGTGCCTCATGGGAACAGTCCAGCCCGAACTGCCAAGCCAGGTCCTCCCTGGACTGGAACCAAGCATCCTAGGACCGGTTTAGGGGTTTCACCCCTCTTCAGCCAGGATAGCTTGATTCCAGTGGCATGGAGAGCACAGGGCTCACGTCTGAGCATACCCGTCCCACTCGGGGTGACACATCCAAAAACAACAGTTGATGGACAGAATGCAGAACAATGTCATACATTCACCCCAGTACAGAGATCTGGGCCTAAATCCATCGTTTTTTTGCTCACCATGCCATTCCAGTTTGCTCAGACGTGAGTCCCGTGCTCTCCATGCCACTGGAATCAAGCTATCCTGGCTGAAGAGGGGTGAAACCCCGAAACCGGTCCTAGGATGCTTGGTTCCAGTCCAGGGAGGACCTGGCTTGGCAGTTCGGGCTGGACTGTTCCCATGAGGCACAGGGTCAAGACTGATTTGCATATGGCTGGGTTCAAACTGGAATGGCATGGTGAGCAAAAAAACGATGGATTTAGGCCCAGATCTCTGTACTGAGGTGAATGTATGACATTGTTCTGCATTCTGTCCATCAACTGTTGTTTTTGTATTACAGATGTGGGCGCAGAGGCAAAGAAGCTGTCAGAAGGTGCACTGATAGTGCTCCACCTAAAATCTGGCACACTGTCAGTGCACCCCTGAAAGCAGCCCCCTTGATGGTGCAAAGGGGGTCCCATGGACCCCCCAGACATGCCCTTGTAGGTGTGTACAGTCACACACTGCACCCGCCTGCAAGGGGATCTGTAGTCCCCCTTCAAAGCGCAGACGGGTTGTCGCCTGCAATGTGAAACACGGAGCGGCTTCAAAGCAGTGGCTTCGCGGATTCCCTGGGGGCAGCACATTCACTATAATACGGCACATTTTCCTGGTTTGTGCTGGGCGCACCTTTTGAAACGTGCACCCAGCGCTAACCAGGAAAGTTTGCACATACTGTAGTACGGCATCAGGTGTTCAGCAGAGTTTCACTGATTTATGTTGAAACCTAACTAGGGTGCATTTATTAGGTTGGTAAAGGTTTCACGTTCCCAAAGTAGTATTCCATTTTCTGACAGGAAGACAGTGGATCAGTTGATTAAAAATATGTGGTTTTTTTTCATTCATCTTCATCGATATACCATGACCTTGGATATATTTGCGTTTTTCAGCTACCTGCTATCCTTATTGAATATATCCAATGCACTCTTTGCCCACTGACTGCAGTAAGATCAGAAACACAGTGTCATTTGTGTGTTGGTATACTGGAATTGGCTTACCATAAAATTTAGGTGGAGAACTTATAAGGACTGTAGACTAAATGTGCATCCTTGCTTTAATCCATGATTGGAGGTAGTTGTTCTTGGAAGTAGTAGAACTTGTCCCCAATTTAACCTGGTCCCAGGTGTTATCATAGAAAGATATAATTGCTCTCAACTGATGGAATGGAGTTCCCCAACGTGCACATGCCTGACCTGTGATTGGTGTACCGGCATTATTTTGACAAGACTGCCAAGTGTCAAACCCTGTCTGAAACTATTAATCAAGTTATTTTCATCTCTCCACCCCAGTAAGCCATCAAGAAGAAAGCATAGAATTTAGCATTCAACTGAGCAAGGTGAACATGTAGTAGTTGCCCAGAACCACAGAGGCCCCTTTTTTAACAATGTGCACAACACCAAGACGTTCCTCTAGTCTTCATCTTTGCCAGTTTGTAAATACGATTTATACAATGGTGTAAGACCGAAATTCTGTATCAGATTTACATGAAGCAGTTGATAGGCCATTTTGCCCGGGCACCCTTTGCTCTGCTAGTAAGAGTATCTTAGTGCATGGACTACTATACTGTATATTTACCCCCTTGCACCTGGTGAATGTTACATTGAGTGTGTAAGTTATCTGCAGTCTGTCATGTGCTGAACCCTGTACCATTTTTTGTAGGGTCAAAGTTGTATCATGTTTGCATATGTTGTAGTTGGAATTATGTCTATAAAAGGTTTATCTAACACGTATGAAATGCGCAAAACTTTAAACATTGTCGTTTTTCATGCATCTAAAATCTCCATTCCTTTATAATAAATATATTTCCAGTGTTTCTACCGCTTCTCTTCTACCTATATTATCAAAGAAAATCTGGCGAATGACCTGACCTCATGTAAACTATGCTTGCTGTCTGCATACGAAAATTGGAAAGATGGCTCAATAGCAACTTCTTGCATACATTGTCTTCCATTTTGGGAAGTGAATAATGTGTATCTAATTCTAGGTCCTGGTGGCCTGGGAGGATCAATGCACTATGCCACGATGGCTCGATCAGTAGCCAGGCCAGCAAGTCTCAATATAAATCGCTCGCGGAGCCTAAGCAATAGCAATCCAGATATATCAGGCACCCCAACATCCCCAGATGATGAAGTGCGGTCTATAATTGGCAGTAAGGTAAGAACAATTATTATTTGCTAATTTAGGCATTTTATGTAGGGCTGATTCGATAACTTAATCCTCTTAACAGAATTTTCATAGGTTGTCTTGAGTAATTTTATACTAACTTTTGTGTTGGTTGCCAGGCTACGGTCTATTTTTTTGGTCAGAAGAGTACTTGATTATTCCTCCTTCTGCAGCAGTAAAATCGCATGGCTGTCCTCTCATTCTTTAAATCTGTTTGCAATTCTAATAAAAAAGAAAAGTTGTGAGTAGTGATAAGTCGAAGAACAAAGCTGCTGAACTTGTTTAATGAGTAATCAGATGCCTTAGTGGCAGACACTCCCCTCACCTGATGCTCACGCAGTCACGCCATTCATTCATAAGCTTTAAATGTTAGAGATTACATGCTGTAACTGTTTTACTAAGGGGTCAACCTTGACTTTTGTCAAGGTCTGCTTGGCTGTCTTATACAGAATGTACACATTGCTCTAGATTCTGGCGATGCACTGTTTACACTTTTCTTAGCAGTGTCAGAAGCAGCTAGCTTCTTATCCTTCTAATGAGTGGGGTTCAGACCCTAGGGATACTAACAGTGGCAAGGCTAGGGCATCTAGAAGCTAAGTAAACGAAGCGTTGTATTATTATTTGTGTGTCTGCTACATATCCAGGCATGAGACACCTAATCAGTGGAGGCCCTACTGAGTGGTATGATTTTCTACATGGCTACTGGTGGCCAGCGACAAATAGACTTCTGAGGAAAGGCCGATCATTTGGTCATTGTGACGGCGATTGAAGGGGCAGACAGTGGTTTCGGGATGCAATCTGCATTGCAGGTGCAGAGAACCACCAGGTAAATCACATAATGTGCATACTTAACTTTGGAGCAGTGGCACCAAGAGAGCTCTGAACTTAATAAGTGCGCTTCCATCCCTGGCCCTGCACCACCATGGACGTAACAACCACAAATACAGGGATGGCAGACTCGTATCTAGAGCACAGTGTTAGTTGGAAATTCACTGCTTCCAACATACCGACCGTAAGCTCGGATATGGCCGAAACTTTCCAAGACCAGGTTTAAGCAAGCTATTTTTAAGTAAATCTATGTAGGTCCCATAATGTATGTTCAAGCCCTTGCTACTGTTGGCTGTGAATGTTTATAATCGTGGAAGTGATGAGAGTGGGAATGTCTAAGATGCTGTTCAGTACCATTTCAAGGGTTGAGGTATTCAAGTTGTAGGTGTCTTTTGCAGGTGACCCATGACAGGCATAGGCATGGTTCTACCAGATGTAAGACATAAGCACCAGGGACAGGTATTAGATATGCTGCACTTCTTTACTGCATGGCAGGGAAAATATTTGGCACTTTAACATTTTAAAAGTGGCGCCTATCTATTTTATTGAAGAGACATCCACACCACCTAACTCTTTTAGAGTATTTAGTTGTATGAGACAAAAAAAAACGTTCTAACTAGAGATAGTGGTCTCTGAATCAATTAGTCTCCATGTTTATTTGATTTTTTGTGCAGTTTTTATGCTCGGTTAATGTTTTTAATCCGAACATGCACTGTGTATGTGCACTGTGCCACCTTTTACAAACGCTCATTTCTTAAATGTGATTTTCTGTTTTTGACTTGTTGGAAATTGGCATTGTGAGTGAGAGAAGATACAAAGAATTATCTTCAACAAATTAAGCACATTTTTTAATTCTTGGGAGGGATGATTGTGCTAGATAACATCCAATGATGCGCTTCAATTAAATAAATGCATGTTGGCACTCTCAGTTTACCAGTGTGTCACGTTATTTGTATAACACCTTTCTTTTAATTGCTAACAGTTTACGTGGCATGGTTATGTAACACTACTTTCAAAGTAATTTGTTTGTTTAGCTATTTAACTTTGTAGCACATAACATTTCTAAAAGATTTTGCTCTTGTCTTTATTAATTTGTGATCTTTATAAAATATTATGCATTTATGGAGATTATTTGATAATGTCCAGCTGTGCTCATTAATATGTTTTTGAGAGCTTTACCTCAGTCATAGATGTGTGACAACATAGTGTAAAATATTAACCTACTCCATCCTATTGAGCTAGTGAAATAGAACAGTGTTTGACAGATCTGAAGATTAGTCAATATAAGGTCCCCAGACTGCCGCAAGAACTAGTTGATGTGCATGCACCTACCATGCAAGTGACTTAACGAAGACCATCCTTGCAGTGGTCACAAAGAAATGCATTGGTTATATATATATTTCTTGTAAGGATCACAAAGTCTTAGCACTACTGTATTATCGCATAGCATGCATCGCCTAACACTGACTTCCTTCTCCGCTTGCTTTCTGTTACATGGCCAGGGGTTAGACCGCTCCAATTCCTGGGTCAACACTGGCGGCCCAAAGGGTGCACAATGGGGATCCTCCGACCCCAGCTCAAGTGCTGATGCAGTGCAGGTGGTGTTTATGTTTTGATTGTCTTCATCTTTTAAAAACACCCATTGCTCCTGACTGAGAATGTGCACTTATCACTGGAACACAGTGGTTCTGCTATGTTTCCATTCCTTCATTTTGTGTAATGTTGAGCACATTGCATGATTCTGTTGCCATCAGAGTGCATGAGGTGCAAGAGGGATGTGCCTTTGTTTTTACTGCTACCTTTTGGTTTTTGCTTTTACACTGTTTTTTTTTGGTTTCTTAATGATGAATGGAATGTATAAGATGCACATAGTGTCTCATCACTGCCTTTGTTTTTCATGTTAGTCCTTAGTAACTCACTCTGTTAGATTCATTTGTGTTAGAAGGCCATAATATCTCTACCTGTTTAAAAAGGGCATCTTCACACCCTCCTGTTGGTAAACAAATGTGTTACATTGTTGCAGTCTGTGTTTCCTAAATAGTATCATTATAAAAGTTACCTGTAATGGTGTGCTACTAACCTGCAGCAAGACTAGCATATACCACACAGTGTGAGCCAAAGTTCTGCAAGACTCTCTGCACATAAATCATGGTGGTCTAAAATGAGTCCCAGTGGCACCCATTGGCTAAGAGTAACCACTGAGTATTCACCATTCAGGTAGTTTGCCACACTGCAAATGCCCACGTATTACCCTTCGGCAGTGGTGTGAGTACACGGCTGAAAGCTTGAGCCAGATGCCTAACTGTGGCTCTGCTCGAAGTCCTCTTGAAACCTTGGGCCCAAAACTAGTCTAGCTTTCATGGTATGTCCTCGGGCAAGGTTCACTTTATGTAAAACTGCCAAAACAATGGGGATTCTTCTTGTCACACACGCTCTAATATTTTACACTAACAGTTAAACACCTTTGAGGTGAGAATGCGATACCCATATAGTGGCTGAATTGCACAACGTGAAACTGTAAAATCTGGGCTTAATCTTGGCTTCCCTGCTTAACCAAATTGTGTGATGCTCGGCAAATACTTTATTTAATCGGGCCTCCTTTTTGTTCACTATCCCATATGAGATCGCCTCCAAATATGTGAGTTCAGAATGTGCATTGTACAAAAGACTCTTGTGTTTGACTTATTAACTCATAATGTTGCTCCATCTGTAATAACAATTTGGGCCACATATAGGGTACATATGACAACTAACTTGTCTCTTAAATCAGTACTGGAGAGCAGGGGACAGGAATATTTTTCATTTCATGTTTAAAAACAGTCACTTTTAATAAAAACTTCTCAATGCAGAGCTACAATTTGATGTACTGAGGTTAAACACTTCTTCATGATGAAGAAAGGCATTTTAAAAAACAACAGTGTAAGACACCTTATGATTTTCAAACATCATGTTTGTTGCCAAATATTTTAAAGGCTCAGCACGTGTGCATGCTGTTAGAGCTAGAGCCTACCATTGGTTCGGCTCTGGCTTGTGGCTCCCTGTCAATTTGTTGGCCTACCTTCAGGCATGAGTAAATGCATTTTCAAGGTTGGAAAAGGATGGGAACATCCGAAAATTAATGAGGATGTAGGAGAGAGGATTAAGAAACAAATGCATATTTACATTGTGTTTCTGCATGCTGAATTATGCTCCTTGCAATATTTGTGCATGCAGATACTCACCTTTGTCTGATGGATACCTCTAATTGAAGATTCCTCACCTCTTGAACCTTCTCAAAGAGCCAGGTAGGATCCAGAAAAGTTGAAATCGCTCTGTTGTGTCTACATTTGGAGCTACTTTTCCAACCCCACTCCGGTGCCCTTTCCTTCCCTAATATGTGACTTCACAGATTGGCCCCTCTACACTCTGATACCAGTTCTGTTTTTTTCTGCATTGTTCAATGGGAATCTGGAGTTGTGGTCTGCTCCAAATTATGTTATATATATTGTGTTTTGTAGTGATTAAGATATTCTCACTGAAGAGGTCACCCTGCCATAGATGCCGGTTTGGAGTCTTTTTCAGGCTCATGACTCTGCTCATGGATGCTCTGCACGTGCCTTAAGGGCATCCCTTTATGGGACTGCTTGCCTTTAGTGTCTAATTGAGGTAGGGCTGGGCTTTCTTACACACCTGGAGAACTCAATGAATACCTGTGCCTCTATAGGCCCTGCTGCGGTACATAGGTGGTGATGTTGTCTTTTTCGCAAGGAAGTCTTCCTTCTCCATTGCCTTGCGGAGGATTCATCTTTGTTCGAATGTCGATCTCACTAAGGGGACAGTTCTCTGAGTCAGAAAATTCTCCCCCGACTTTGACCTCTTCTTTGGAGCAGTGTCCTACTTTGGTGGACACGAGTCAGTCATCAGGGCCTGCCTCTGTTCTGGTTCTGTGCTCAAATCTGCTGCCCCTTCTGAGGTGGTAGCTTTCACCCGGGCTCTGTTGACTATAGATGGCCTACTCTCGTGCACCTGATTCTTTGACTATGCATTTGCTTCTGTCCTCTTCCCCTGAACAAGTCAACTCTGCCCATCAATCTGACACCCTTTCTGCGTCAGAGGCTGTGCTTGTGTTCTTCTTATAATGCTAACGCAACCCTTGCTCAAGTCACAGTTCAGAGTATTAGTATCCCCAACATTAAGGTGAAAGAGATTGACTGTTCTTACGTGGACTCTGAGATAGTTCCAAGTTTGAGTCCCAGAAGGATCATTATCTGTGCATTTCTGATGCAGTTACTCGTGATTGCCTCCTGACAGTCCTTTCTAAGGACATTATATACTTCAAGGAAGTGTTAAGCAAGGCATCTTGAGGTCCTTGAATTGCCTTTATCTTTGCCTGAGCTCAAAACTAACGTTTTGACTGAAATTTCGGAGACTGCTCATTCTATATCAGAAACCGTGTTGCCTTTTAATGAGATGTAGTTGGATTTAGTCATGTCAGTAGATAAACCAGCTTCTGTGCAAGCAGTCCACTGTGAGTTGGCTTGCCATTATCATCATATAGCATTGAGCACTATAACAGGTTCCTGATTTCATAGCGCAGCCTGTCCTTTCTTCCCTGGCTGATGACACGTTTTTGTGGGCAGAATTCATAGGAAAGAAAATATTTCCCTTTGGGAGTTTGGCTTTTTGCTTCTCTCATGCTATGTTCTTCCTGGCACATTATTTTCACACTCTCTGAGAGATGGCACAGTTGGTTGTTCCTCTTTTGCCATATCATGTAAGCTGCCACTTTTCTGAAGTGGTTTGTGGTCACTAGACAACGTCTTAGTTTTGTCTTGCCACTATGGACTTTGTGATATTGTTTTCATTGAGATCTGAAATAAAAGAAACATTGATTGGACGTTAGAAATAACCATCCTCTTATGGGCTACAATGTTATGGTTTTTGGACCTTGTAGGCTGCTGATGCATGTGGGTGTATTTACCAGACATTTTGTTGTCACCAAGTCTCTTGCCAGGGGAGACAAATTATTTCCTACCTTCCTGCCTTTTTCAGCAAGAGTGTGCACTAGATGAATCCACAGGGTTATTCTGCTTCTTGTTGTACATCATTGTTTCTAGCGTGGGCTTGCAGGGTTAATTTTCTTCAGTGGTCCATAGAACACAAATCATCTGTGTTTCTCCTCAGTATCTCCTGAGGTTATTGCTTTGGTATTGATTTTAGAGGTGATGAGTGTGCAGGCAGAATTGTCCATAAGAAGAAGTTACCTACCTTAGATAATAATGTTTCTGGTGGATTCTCTATATCCCTGCAGGTTCATCACGGATCCACCCATCTCCTCATTCTGAGGCAGTTTATGTATTTAAAAATGCCCCTAGTTAGTTCTTGCTCTGCATTTCTGTATTCTGTGCCGCTCTTGCCAAGAGTGTTTAAAATGGATAGGAACTGAGGTGGGAGCACTATGGTAATGCCAGATATTTCTCCATTACATCACATCCAGTGGGCACTGTGAAAGACATGGAGCTGTGACTCTACCAGTTTGTGCAGGAGATCTAGCTCAACATTTCCAGATCCTTTCTAGGTGCTGTGCTGGTTTCAAGAGGTGAAGAATCTGAAGTTAGATAATGTATTAACATTGTTACTTCTTCAGAACTAATTTGAAATGTTTGCAAAGTTACAAGGCTACTCCTGGAAATCTTTGTAAATTCCAAATGAGTTAGATATTTGTTCCAAATGTAGGAGTGATCCTACAGAAGCAAATTTCTGACTTTTTTTTGCACAGACATGTTTGGTGAATCGGGCCAACAGTAGTACAGCTGATGTAAAATTCATCTCATCTGTTGGTGATATTGCTTGGTTGGTAAAGTCTCTTTTCATGCTTTCATCTTCATATCCTGCATGTAAGAGGCGTAAAACCACCAGGAGGGGAGAGGGGCTTAAGCATGCTAAAGTTTTAAGCGGGCATGCAGAGCCCCTTTTAGATGTGATGGTGTGCACATTTTTTTAATGTTCAAAACAAATGGATTGTTAGGAATAATTGGGGAATACGTAAGCATAAAAATATGTGTCATGGTGGTTTTATAATCGTGTATTGTCCTTGAAAGTGCAGAGTCATCCACTACCAAGATTAATGTTGTGTCATCATTCATTCATCTTCACTTCATAGGCCATGGATCCGCGTTGTAACCGCATGTCATCGCACACAGAGACGACAAGCTTCTTACAAACACTCACAGGACGCTTGCCAACCAAAAAGGTAGATTTACCAAGTAATATTACCAAAGGAACGTAGCTTCGGATTCATAAATTCCTGTAAGCAAGGGAGGGGATTTTATAACATCAACTAGAAAAAGTACACGTGAAACATAGACTACTCAAATACATCCTATACAGTTCACTTATTTGTACAAACCCATCTTGTTGAAATCAGTTGATGTTAGCTTTATAACGCATTCTGGTAGTTTACATCTAGTACACCAATGAGTGAACTTTAATTTGGTGAAAGTTTGTTCATTCGTCTCTGGTATGTAGTGTACTTACATATGCATGTGGATCATCATAAGTTTGTTGGACATTTAGGATTTATTTTAACACCATTTTGCAATGCTCCTTATTAATTTTTAAGGTTGATGTCTTCTTTTAATTAGCTTGCCTTCATGGTTTAATTTCTTCCATGCACTTCATATTGCTTGTTATCAATTGGATATGCTTTATTTCTTCTGCTTGTACCAATGCTTGATTTTACCTTGCTTAGCTTTTCCACGAAGAGCTGGCATTACAGTGGGTTGTGTGCAGTGGCAGTGTCCGTGAAGCAGCATTACAACAAGGATGGTTCTTCTTTGAGCTCATGGTAAATAATTTTAAATAGTATTTATTGGATGCCTTAGTTTCAGCCTGGGTATATATTGTTTGTACAGCCTTACCTGTTGATCAATTGGTAATCACTGTATTGTATGTTAGTTTATGGTATGTGTGTGTGTTAGGTTATGGCCAGAAATATGGCTTGCTACAGACATTGCATGTAATTTGCAGTTCACAAGTTGGCCTATTTCATCCATCTGATGTAAATATGTTAAGTCCCATTAAATATGCTTTTTATTTACAAATCTATCATTAGTGCAGTGGGTACAGTGGCACCAGTGTCACATGGGTGTGATGGGCCCATTGCACTCCAATTATGGTTGTATTTTATTACCCCATAGGTGGGGGGATCGGGTGCATTTTCCCTGCTTCCATTAGTGACCGTGAAACCCTTGCTTCACGACTGTGTAAAAGATTGAAAGTTGGACAACAGGCTTAGATGTTTATCTGCCATGTTATGATGGACCCTGTGGAGGTGATGATGCCTCTAATTGGACATTACTAATAATATGTTAGAGTTATGGACTGATGTATACACATTCACTATAGCTCATTCTTCTCATAGGATCAAATTGTATGCAATGATAGACATTGTTTTTTTCTTTAACATGGGGATAATTAATTTTTAATTTCTTCCTGTATAAGAAGCAATTTGTTCTCAGGAACATAATTTTGAAAAGTAGTCTTTATATTTTTTACAGGTTAAAAGTATGGTGCATCATTTATACTTTGCTGACAAACTTGACGCCCCGAGAAAGACTCGTTTTCCTGAGCGCTTTATGGATGACATTACTGCCTTGATCAGCACAATGGCTAGCGATATTGTGTCCCGATTCCAGAAGGTAGGCAGAAATTGTGCACTTTACTAAGAAAATACTTAACTGTTAACTTCAAGGTTTTCACACTTCCCATCATATTTTTCTTATCAGGATACAGAAATGATTGAACGTCTCAACATCAGTCTTGCCTTCTTTCTCAATGACTTGTTTTCTATCATGGATAGAGGGTTTGTCTTTACCCTGGTGAAGGCCTATTATAAGCAGGTACATTTTAAGTCACTGCATGCAGTTTGTGTTTTATGCCTTTTAAGTTCATGTTCATTTTGCTAGCTCATTATGCAGGCTTCTCTGTGGTACTAAAGTGGCCCAAAAGGGGTCCCACCAAAGTATCTGCACATGCAGTCTTCATCATGCCAAATTACTCAGTTGTATAATAACTGAAGCTTTTGTTTGACCATATGCCAGTAAACGAAAACAAAAAATGTTAATCTGAAGCCCTTGTGATTTTCATTTAGTAAAACTCTCCCATGTTGCCTGCTAGTTTTAAAACTCACCTATTCCTGCCCCCTTATCTACACTCCCTAATCGGGCAGTCCTAGCCCTGCTTAGAAAAATCCATGCACCTGCCTTACTTGTTTCATCCAGCTTGTAATACAAGGCCCTTTACCAATAGCCACTTCTTTCTGTACTGTAATCTACTGTTATGCATCCTGTATTCCACATGGTGGTATGAAATGATTCATTTATAATGTGCCCAATGACACCATCAGGCAGCATCGTAGTACTAGATCCCTAAGAAAATGGGTCATGCTATTCCTGTGTGCCCCTGCTAAAGGAATTTTTGACAGTTAAGCCTTGACTGTTTTTTTAATAGGTGCACTTTGTTGAGCTTATAGAACCTCTTAGGATTATCTTCATAGTGAAGATCAATGGGCTAAGCAGTGCATGAAAGAGTACCAAAGGCTGAGCAGGCCCGTCCTCTGAAACTTTGAAAATTGAACATGAAATGTACCAACTTGGCTGAAAAGGCAGCTTTTAACACTCTTGGAGGATGGTATTGCCTTGCAGTTGACTTGAGATGTTGGTGACTCGGGTGATACAGAAATAATGATTAAGAGCACAGAATCCTAGAATGCATTCCAAGTGGTACTGCTAAGCAGTATAGACTGTCAAGGGAATCAATAATGTGATCCCACAGTCTTATTCTGTAGGTCATTATTATTACCTTATTCTAGATTCACTGCAATACGTTTGTGAAAGTAGCAGTCAGTATTATATAGGGTATATTTGCGTAGTCTAGCTGAGATAGAACAAAAAACGTTTGCCACTAAAATTCAATACTCATAGTTCAGATAAAGTATACAATGCTTCTGGAATTTCATGTGGAATTTACAGGGTTTTATTACCTATTGTACATAAGTCTTTTGAAGAAGGGCTCTGTCCATTACTTGAGTTCATCAGTGACTAGACTGGCATTAGCTTTGCTTCCAGCAAGCTATGCCATGTATATGGGAGGTCTATGGAGGTGGCAAAGATGGAGGTCCCACAACAAACACCTCTTTTAGAATTGATTCAAGCCTACCAGTTATCAGCATTCATACATGGATGTCATTAAGAGTTGTAGGCTACTTGAGGTGTTGCCAAAGGGCCCTTTTGCTCTCTTCTTCTGAACATCTACAGATAGTTGAGTGCCATTGGCATAAATATGAAACTCAGTGCTTTGCCTGGAAGTGTCCTCAACCAGCAAGTACAATAAACATTAAAAAGGAATGGAGAGAGGGAAAAAACCTGGGGAACCCCACTTGACGCTTATGATTTAAATGAAGTAAATGTCAGTCACCAACTTTTTCCAGCTTATTCTCCATGCAAATTGTGTGTTTTTAATGTCCATGCACGATAAGCGTATGCAGAGGCATTAAGATTTGCTTGTGTTGACTTTTTTTTTGGGAAACATCAATCATTCCCTATTTTAGGCCAGTCAACCTGACTTTGTCACTAGTTAACTTGTTGCTTTCTTTGAGAACTTAGAAAATCATTTGGATCTGCTGGTTCAAGTATAATTGCATGTTCTTTAGTGTATCTCTGTCTTTTGTTTATCAGGCTTTCTTTTTTCAGATGTATTGATGAATCATTGGAAAATTTTACTTTTTATCCTGTTCTCTTTGCTAATCTTTTGTGATACAACTTGCAGATATTTTTGACACCTAAGCAACTTGAATTTTTTTCACCGCGAAATTTTGTGTTTTGCCTTCAATTACTGTTATTTCCCGCTTGTCCAGAAAAACATACTTTGTACAACGTTTTTGAGAAAGTACTTTTTGAAAGATTTCAACCTGGGTTTACAAGTCTCATAAAATTGTAAAGCTGTAAATTTATAGTGAAGAATACAAATTCTCAACTTAGCCACTGATTTTCACATCATATTGATTTAGTACTTTGAAAATGCATCCAACCAAGTCCAGGATAACCAAAGGTTTCATAAGCTTGAATTAGAGTGCATAGTATTTAAATTGAGGTAACTTGTTGAACTGTAAGTGTCCAGTGTTACATAACACTTAATTGATGTTGTTAATCTGTTTCCATGTGATGACATTGGACCCATATCACTTCCAGACCACAGCACGACAATAAATGCCCAGCATTCATTTTATTTTACTCTTGCCTTGGCACTATCACTTCGTTCATAGCACTACTTTGTCCATTTCTCCAAATGCTTCACTTAACTCACAGTCTTTCTTTTACATCTATCTTTACCTCAACACTCCAAACTTTCCCTTACTCTTAACCATATTCTTTTGATAACCCTGTCCTCAAGCCTATATCTTACTCCTAACACAAACTCTCCTTACTTTACCCTCACCCATATTTTAACAAAAACTGTGTTCCTTTACCACACTCTAACTCGCGCACTAATCTATTTCCAGCCCTAACACTATCCCCTGGCTCTTCCCTTTATATTCACCTCACCTTGCCACTCAATCATAACCCTAAATCTATCCCTTACTACTAGCCTTTATGCTTCCCTAACACCAACTCCAAATATACTTACCTTACTTAACTTAATATAATTCATTTGAGTTAATGGCTATTACGCAGTAATGGTGCCAAGGAAAAAGTTAATTGCAGAGGTGTTTGAAGTAATGATATGTCAAGGTAAAAGAAACTCTGTAACTTGGTGTCCTCCCAGTCTGCGTAGTTAAAGTAACTAAGTTAAAGGGCCTCAAGGTCCTTTGTTTCTCAAGGTTCCACATTTGAACAAATATCTACATATACAATTTTCTCAGCATACCCAGTCGTTAAAACAGTGTTGAGGAATATTTGCAAATAGTTCAAAATAGCATTATTGCTATAAGCCTAATATGTTCAAGTCTCTTCAGCCAACAACAGCAGATTTATAAAATGATCACCGGTAAAATATCTTGCCCATGAGACCTTAGAAAGCTTGGGGTATTACTACTACTAAAAACAACCTTGACTCCTCCACACTGTTTAGGTTTAGATCTCTTGCCGCATTGCCTTTGATTACCACTGTCCTGATGTGCGGACCAATCCCCCAACTATTTACCTACCCAAAGCTCCATTCAGGACTATCTGCTATACAAGATGGCTCTAACTCGAACATGGGATTGAAACCCCTTTTATCACCCTTCTTGCTCCTTCTAGTGCGATTTCCTCTGCATGGTGACAATAGAGTGGGTTGTCTGATGCTGATGTTTTTTATATTTTTGTTATTCTTTTTATTGAAAACTGGAAGCAATTAACTATTGTCAATGATACATTGTTACAGTACATGTCCATGAATACAGTTCCTTCACATTGCAGGGTACACGTAAAATACAATGTATACAAAATTATCAGTAGCCTGTATTGTAGGCCCCACCTCTCATTGTTACCCATGTAAGGGCGAATCCTCAAACGGCAAACATATCATTCCTCTGCTTTTATTCCAAGTGCCCAGGATCTTGGTCCACTTTTGAGGACAACCTCTCCCCTCATAAACCACTCTTTCAGCCTGCATGCACCAATCCTTGTCATCTTCCCACTCTTCGAAGTCTAGGTCCGGCCGCCCCTCTCCACTTCGTTGCAATATTAAGTTTCGCCACCATACACCCCAAGGTGATCCAGGTTGTTTCTTTGGATGTAAAGTCATTGTTGTCCCAAATGTTAAGGAGACACCATCGGGAAGAAACCGTTACCTGTTTAACACACAGTGTCAATATTCTTCCCATTATTTTATCCCAGTATTTCTGAATAATCAGGCAATCCCACCATTGGTGTAAAAAAGTTCTCATTTGACCATAGTGTATAGGGCAGAGCGAGGAATCAGAGACCTCCATTTTGACTAGTAATGCGGGTGTTTTAAACAGTGAACCATTCTGCTTTGTCTGACACTTTATTGACCTGGGTTCCATTTTTTTTTTATGTAGGCAAACCCACCTTTATGTAGGCAAACCCACCTTCTGCTAGCAGAAGTACAGTTGCTACTGCTCAGAGGAGCAATAGATGAGCTTCTACTTGAGGAAAGGAACCAAAGAGTTAATCATTGTTCTTCCTCATGCCAATGACAGATGTGTCTTTAAGGCCAATGCTAGCCCAGCTGACCTTTAATTGAAACCACAAGTCACAGGAATTAAATGACAGTAGCAGTATGTGATAACTCTGTTTGAGATAGCTTGGCAGTGTTATGCCTCAATGACTCGATTTTGACATCCCAATGCTACACACGCATCGGATACACCTGAAGTCTGTAGAGGGTGAAACATTACCAAGGGTACTACCTTTTGATATAAAATCACCAGGTTTATATAAAATGGCTGGCTGTGGTGGCAGCACAGTTCATGAAACCATCCTTTTATGTATAATCCATATCTAGAGGACTAGATGTTAAAGGGAAACTGGTGCCAGCAGTGTCATGAGAATATAAACAAGTTGATCCGATTGTTGTACAAACTAGAATTGCAACTCAGTATGAAAAAAGCATCCCGACCACCATCTCAGAAAAAGAGTTTTCTGGGGGCAGAGATTAATGTGATTATTGCAGCAGCTACTCCATTTCAGAGATTTCAGGATTCAACTTGAATTTGCCAGCGATCACTCTCAGACAGGGAGGGCAGATATGAAATTATTAGAAAGATTCCCTCATCCATCCATCTAATACCACCTTTTTGATTACACATGGGCCCCGGTACAGAAATGGTTCACAAACCATATACTCGGACGTAAGGTGACTGGGTGGATCGCCTTAAAGTGTTAGACACAGAGCAACCTGGACAATTGGAGATCATTGAACCAGCCAGTCCCAGCCATACTGACAGATGCCATCTGACCCTTCAGGGATCCCTTCACGTGAGAGGGCCTAGAGAAAACCAGTGTACCTGGCATGGAGGGATTTTGAAAGTCTGATTGGTGCACACCTAATTGGTTCAGATTCATCCACAAGAAACACGTTTTGCTTAACAAATAAGGGAACAAAAGCCATTCACACCACGAAGTTAGCAAAGGATATTTAACAAAATATTTCACTAATGTCCTGGTGACACATCACCTGCCAGAAGAACAGAACCTCATGGCAGATTCCTTAAGCAGGTCGTTGGGTATCTCTCACTAGTGAGAGTTAAATTAAACTTAAATTGTAATATAGAATATTTTTCACCTTAGGGACGCTAGACCTATTTGCCTGTGACGTAAACAAAAAGTTCCAAAATGCAACAGGACTCGTGGCTTATTAAGAACCTCAGGAAATATGATTCAGTTACCAAGGTCCTGGAGGATCTACACTGGCTTTTTAAGGCACTCTGTACAGCACACAGAGCCCTCTATATTACCAGTCCAGGCTACTTAAAGAGTAAATTTGTCTGGTATAATCTGGGAAGATGTTTTAGGTCAGGAACCTCTAAAATGGTTAGAGTACCTAGAGTTTACACTGCCTCATGGGATGGTAGAAGCATGATCTACTCCACTTGCAAACTTTGGAACCAGCTACCTGTGCACCTCAGAGCCCAGCAGGATTTAATTACCTTTAGGAAACATTTGAAGAGATGGTTATTTTCATCTTTCTAGGAAGATGTGGGTTTTTATATGGTATATGATATCTCTGTTTTGCAGAAGCTAGCGCCGAGATGCCCTTGGGCAAACGTTGCGCTTTATAAAAATAAATATAAAATATCAAAACGTTTTATCCCTCAATTAGTGGGAAATGCACTCTCAGTGGTAGTGCAGTACGTTTGCTTCTGCTTTTCCCCTACACCAGACATTCCATTTGTAATGTACAAATGCAGTCGTTTTCACACGACATTCATTCTAACAGCGCTGCAAAGGGATCCACAATCATGGAACTCCTTCTAGCCAAATGTTTTCCCTCCTACACATGCTAAGTGTGCCGGGCTAGGATTTGGCATCCATACCACAAGTGTATTACCTGATATCACAGAGTTCGGGCAGCATGATTTGCCAGATACGTGGCAGTATTGAAAGAAGCTTGCAACGTGTACGATTTATACAGCAAAATGGAAACATTTAATTCCTGTTGTATTACTTAAAATTAATCAAACACCCTTGACAAGTTTTCAGAACGTAACTGTGGAATAATCTATGTTGTTTTAGACAGCAGCCTGAGTTATACGTTCCTTTAAGTGCATTTATAGGCGAAATCAGTGTATACGAGGATCCTGAAAACAAATCACTGCCCAGAAGGCCTTTTATAAAAGCATTTTAGAGTAAGCACACAGGTATATCCTATCAAATCTATTTCATTCTAGAATCATAATGTGGTCCGTGGTAAACTTACGTTGATTCCATTTGACCTCACACTTTTTTCTGCATAAGTGAGACATACGTGCTAACAGTTCAACACCCTTATTTACGAATACTCTAGACGAGAGTGGTAATGAGAACCCAAACCCACATTTTTTACGAGATACTTTCTGTTTTCTATCCATGTTAATCAAACGATTCTACTACAGCGTGTTTACAGAATCCAACTACTTCTGCAGAAATAGCTCTGCATACATTAGATGTTAGACGAATATTAATGTATTAGGTGCTGTTAAAAACAAGCATTTGCTTTTCTTTTTTTTTTAAATATCTTTATTCAAACCAAATTTTTAACAGCGACCAGTTACCCCCAACCCCCCTCCCACTCAGACAGACAGGTATACATACGGTTATAAAACAAACAAAAAAAAATGAAACACAATCAGAGCATGAAAAGAGGAGAAAACAGTTATAATTTACACTTTAAAGTTCATTCCTGGCCTACATTTCGGCGCCACTCTATAAGTGGGGCCCATATTTTTAAGCCCCTTGTACGTCTCCTTCTGCCCTTGCGTTTGTAAACAGCAATTTCGATATTAGCTATAGCGAGGAATCTGGATAGCCATTGTTGAAAGGTGGGGGCAGCAAAATCTCTCCAAGCAGAGGCAATGCATAGCCTAAAGACAGCCATTGCAATAAAAATAAGTTTGTGTCCTACACTAGAATTTCCGGGGTCTACAGCCCCTAGTAGGAAAACCCCGCTGGATAGTACTGTGTTATTGTGTAACATAGTAGATAAAAATTCCCCAATCTCTAATTTAATCAGCTTTAAGCCTTCACAGGTAGAGAAAATATGTATGCAATCAGCCTTATACAAATTACACCTGGGGCAGCACGTGCACACCCTGCTACCCCACTTGGCTATTCTATCCGGAGTGTAGTATAAAATAAAAAAAGTTTTAAAGAATTGTGCTTGAAGTTTAGTTGACATTAATATAGTTTGTGACATTCCATAGGCGTAGTTGAACTCATCATTAGAGATCTCTGCTTTCTCCAACGATTTCTGAGAGACTTTCTCCAAATCATCGGGAAACATAGCATTGATATGCGAGTAGATGTTCCTAATCGATTTTGTTGTGTCTAATAATAGTGTGTCTATTAGATTAACTTTAACAATCCCCCCCCCTCCTATCTTTCGTCGCAAAAAATCTCTCACTTGAAGGTACTTAAAAAAGTCCCGCCACTGCAAATCAAAACTATTCTTCAGTTCCTCGAAAGATTGAATCCCGTTAGAAGAAATAAGGTGGCCTATCTGCTTAATTCCTGCCTTGGACCATCTATGAATGTAGTTATCGTTAAAAATTTCAGGCAGATTTGGGTTGTTCTTAATGGGTGTATAGAAAGATAATCTCCCTATCCCCAGCATTTTCCTAACGGTTTTCCAAACCCTGTATCCACTAAGTATTGTTTTAAATTTTACCTTTTTGTAATGACTATCATGCAGGTGTCTCCACCAGTACACTCCACTATCCCTACCTAACAATAGTTGAAATGTAGTTGGTGTATAGGCCTCCCCCGCTATACCTTCCCAGTTATTCTGTAGAAGTTCCTTACAGTACAAAAGTACCGTTCTCCCAATAGTACGCCGGGAGATTTGGGAGAGCTAAACTGCCCCGATCTTTCTGAAGGGTAAGTAGCTTATAAGCCCGACGTGGCTGTGAGTACGCCAAGATAAAACTAGAAAATATCCGTTCCATTGACTTCAGCCATGGTACAGAGAATTCTGAACATATTGCTCTAAACAAATACAGGATTTTGGGGAAGAAAACCATTTTAATCGCATTTACTCTGCCTATAATAGAAAGTTGTAAATTGTCTAAACGTTTAAGATCTTTCTGAATTACGGCTGTTAATGGTTTTACATTCAAATTTACCAATTTATCCAAATCAGATGTAATACAGACACCTAAATAAATGGCATGTTCCACCACCCGGGCATCCCTCATTACACACTTTTTGTTGAGAACAATCTGAGTTTTCCCTTGGTTCAGTGCATACCCGGCCACTATCCCAAATTTCTTCGCTTCTTTCTCTTTTTCGATCATGGCCGCAATTGGGTCAGCGGTCACAATCGCAATATCATCGGCGTAGGCCAGTGTTTTGGTAGGGTAGCCTTGAGATACTATAGGTTTAATTGCTCTGTCCTCTTCTAAGCGCCTGAGAAACGGATCTATATAAATCGCGAAGAGCAGCGGCGAGCAAGGACAGCCCTGCCGTGTTCCTCGCGATATTATCAGCTCTTCTGTTGGACTACCGTTTACCATCACTATGGCCCTTGACTTCACATATAGTTTTTGAATTGCCTGGATAAACCCTGCCCGGATCCCTATTCTAGACATCGCAGCCCATAGGAAATGCCAGGAGACCCTATCGAAAGCTTTTTCTGCATCAAGCAGAACCAGTGCCATAGGGTCCCCTGACACCTCCATACCATCAAACAGGGTGATTACTCGGTGTATATGATTGGTAGTTGATCTACCCGGAATGAAGCCATGTTGGCTCGGAGAAACCACCCTGTGAATTAAGGGAGCAAGTCTATTAGCCAGGACTTTCGCATAGATCTTGGAGTCTGCGTTAATAAGTGTGATGGGACGATATGACCCAAGCTGCTCGGGGGGTTATCATATCGTCCTAAAAACAAGCATTTGCAATGCAAATAGGTCTCGCATTAGAGCTATTGACATTGTAAATGGCAATGTTTTTTACCTACAGGTTTTATTTTTGGAGTGAATGCATGTAGTGTGCAAAATCCCTTGGAAAGGTCCTGCACTTTGTGATAAATATATTGAAAAAGATGCAAAGTGTGGATTGTGTCAACAATTGCTTGGCACGTACCTCATGGGTGAAGTGTCGCCACACATGCACACCGTGGTGCTTTACTAATGCGAAACTCATTAATAAAAGTAGTGCTTACAGACTAACTAACGCGATCGGGATCAGAGCATGTGAATCCGAATCCCGGCTTCTCTTTCATTTTCTAGACTATTTGACTCACTCTCCTGCGTCTTGGTTATTCCCCAAACACTGGGAGGCAATGAAGTTTGCCAAGGGGGCAGGGGGGCTTCGGGGGTACATGAAAATGTATTCATTGTCTAGTTGTCAAAGGTCGCCCGGTGCTATTAGTTAAAAGTGTGCAGATTTAATTAGGATATTAAGAGTACTTTACTCGCATCTATGAGAAAATCGACATTAACGAAACAAAATGCCAGAATGCGTGTCAGTTTTCAAGTGTTTTAGACAGTACTGGTTGCTTAGTTTCATTGCATTAATTTTTGTATTTACTCTTTTACACAGCATCCAAAGTAGGTTACCTAACCTCAAAGCCCCGAGTTGTTAAATGACCCATAGAAGGGAGTGTTTTACAGTTGAGCAAATGTGTCCAAATTTAACTTTGGTAGTGCCATGGAATGATCAGCCAATGAGGTACTCGATGAGCAGGTATTTAACTAAACGTTCAAAACATACAGTATTGTGGCTGTTGTTTGTCTGTACACAACCACCTATCTGAATGTGTTTATTAACACAGAGCTTCATCTACCAAACAGTGCTCACAGAGCAGAGAACAACATTTATTTATTTATCCTGAGCGTGAAGGCACCCGGAAGGCTTAGGTGCCCGCCCGGAGAGGCTAGGGATCCCAGCGCTTCTACAGACCCTGCGGTGCTCCTCTGCACCAGCAGGGCACAGCTCAGAATCTGCCGCTTCTGCTAAGAATAGGTGAGGGGATGAGGTTGGGGTATGTAGGAGTTGCTGGCAGATTTCCAGGTTATTGAAAGTGATGATTCTGATGTGAGGCAATGGAGACTGACTTTGTCTGTTTGTCTGCACCAGTCTATTTCTCTACCATCTACCGGGCTCACTGTCATGTATCCATTCATCTCTCTTTGTTAGAGGTGCACGAGCCAATATATTGATTAACAGGTAGAGCTAGCCGGAGACGAGCCAAGCGTATAGGAGCCAGTGGGCGAGCCGTAAAAATGATCGGCATGTTAATCATACAGTAAACATGATGTAAATGTGCGATAATGTCTCTTCAGAATTCAAAAAGGTGCATTTCTTTAGCGCATCACCTCAGTACACAATATTATAGTACTGAATTGAAAGGAAGTTATTAAAAGTGCTCGTTTTAAGCATGAGTTAAAACACTGCCGCTCCTCCCGCCCGACAAAAATATAATTTTTGAACTAAGAGGCGTCAGTTGCCATGCATACCCCGAATGTTGCCTAGAGTCTTATTATATTTAGAGTAACATTAAAATCTAGTTCATTATACAAGAAGTTTTTGTACAGCAAGCATCTTGAACTCTCATATTTCAAGGTGGCAATAATAAAGATGAAAATGGAAGTGCCGGCAGGCAAGAAAACACGAACAAGAGTGAGGATGGGGCGGGAGGGAGAGAAGTCACAGACTGAGGGAGGGGGCGGTGCGGTGGGGTGGGAAGACAGGTGTTAGGAGTAAAGGGGGCAATAGCCGTGGAAGGATACAAAGGATGAATGAGGAGGGACTAACAAGCCTCAAACCAATCGGAAGTCAGCATTTCAGACAAAAGCCAATGGGTAGAGAGTGGGCGGAGCTTCCACGAAGCTTCCACACTACAGTATATACTGCATGTCTTGCAAAGCGATGGCAGCGTATTCGCGCTGCAATGCTAGGCGAGACCTAAAAGAAAATAGTGTCAGGAGTAAAGGAGCCAATAGCCGTGGAAGGATACAAATGATGAATGAGGAGGGACTAACATGCCTCAAACCAATCGGAAGGCAGCACTTAAGACAAAAGCCAATGGGCAGAGAGTGGGCGGAGCTTCCACAAAGCTTTCACACAACAGTTCATACTGCATGCCTCGCAAAGCGATGGCAGCGCATTCGCGCTGCATGGCTAGGCAAGACCTAAAAAAAGTGTCATCAACTTGTCAACAATTGCAAGAGTGATTGTGCAGGACCATCCACATTCTTTAGAAGTGAAATATTGGAATAATGTCCAGAGGTTCATCCCAGATTAAATACAGTTTCCTCATTACCTTACGAAGAAAATATCACTAAAGGATTGTTGTCGGGTGTTAACCTGTTAATTAGAATATACGCTCACAAAATCTTAGTGTGAATGTTCATTTAAGGAAAAATGCTTAGGTGGGGCAATGGTGTTACGCAGTTGTTGAACACTACTCCTTGTTCTCACCTTTCACTCACTATAAGTGTAAATACTGATGTATAACCGATGCACAACTTTTGAAACCAGAATATGTTCACACTAGTTACTTATCTTTAACAAGCATTGGCAAAGCCAATAAGTCTTGCATGCACAAAAGCTTTTGTCTTTGACAACATGTTTTTCTGATGTTCTACACCAGTGTGGCTGCTGTTCAGTATGGCTAAGCGTTAGTGGCATGGACTGACGTAGAGTAGAGTGGAGGAGTAGAGTGCCGTAATGTGTAGTAGGGGGAGTAGAGTTTCATAGAGTTGAGTAGTGTTCAGTGGTAGATTGTGGTGTACAGTGTAGTGGCTAAGAGTGGCGTGGGGTGGGGTAGAATAGGATGGAGTGGATTGAGGTACTGGGGTTGGTTGGAGTGGGGTGAACGGGATGGGGTGGACTGGAGTGGGGTGAATTGGAATGGGGTGGGGTGGACTAGAGTGGGATGGATTGGAGTAGGGTGGACTGAAGTGGGAGTGGGTGAGGTGGATTGGATTGTGGTGGGTTGAATTGTAGTGGGGTGGGGTGGATTGGAGTGGATTGGAGTGGGGTGAATCGGTTTGAGTGGGGTGGACTGGAATGCAGTGAGGTGTATTTGATTGAGAAGGGTAGATTTGATTGAGTGAGGTGGATTGGATTGATGTGGATGGACTGTGGTGTTGTTGTTTGGACAGGATTTGACTGGACTGAAATGGGGTGGAGTGGAGTGGACTGGAGTGGGTTCGATTGGACCGGCGTGGGTTGGGTTGGAGTGGATTGCATTGGAGTGGGGTAGATTGGGTTGGTGTGGAGTAGGGTGGGTTGGATTGGAGTAGGGATGGGTTGAGTTGGACGAGAGTGGTTTGGAGTGGGGATGGATGGATTGGATTGGCGTGGAGTGATGTGGATTGTATTAGGATGGAGTGGGGTGGATTAAGGTGGTGTGGAGTGGGATGGATTGGAGTGCCTTGGATTGGAGTGGGGTGGATTGGGGTGAATTGGGATGGAGTGGGGTGGGGTGAATTGGGATGGAGTGGGCTGGATTGGGGTGAGATGGATTGGATTGGGGTGAGATGGATTGGAGTAGGTCGGATTGTATTGGAGTGGGGCGGAATGTTTTGCATTGGAGTGGGTCGGAATGTTTTTAATTGGATTGGGGCGAAATGTTTTCGACTGGAGTGGGGCAGATTGTTTTGGACTGGAGTGGGGCAGATTGTTTTGGACTGGAGTGGGGCAGATTGTTTTGGACTGGAGTGGGGCAGATTGCTTCGGACTGGAGTGGGGCAGATTGCTTCGGACCGGAGTGGGGCAGATTGCTTCGGACTGGAGTGGGGCAGATTGCTTCGGACTGGAGTGGGGCAGATTGCTTCGGACTGGAGTGGGGCAGATTGCTTCGGACTGGAGTGGGGCAGATTGCTTCGGACTGGAGTGGGGCAGATTGCTTTGGACTGGAGTGAGGCAGATTGCTTCGGATTGGAGTGGGGCAGATTGGATTAAGGCAGATTGGAGTGGGGTGAGGTAGATTGGAGTGGGGTTGATTAGATTAGGCTGGATTGGATTGATGTTGGATGGATTGGATTGGATGGAGGTGAATTGGAATGGAGTGGGTCAGATTGTTTGAATTAGAGTGGGACAGATTGTTTTGGATTGGAGTGGGGCAGAATGCTTTGGACTGGAGTGTGGCAGATTTGAGAGGGGTGGGTTGGGAGGATTGGAGTGTGGTGGATTGGATTGAGGTGAGTGAGATGGACTGGATTGGTCTGGAGTGGATTGGATTTAGTGGATTGGTGTGGGGTGGGGTGAGGGGGTGTGGGTTGTAGTGGGGTGGGGTGAATTGGTTTGGTTGGGGGTGGGTTGGGGTGTACTGCACTGCATTATTTTGAAAATTACACATAAGAAAGAAGCGATGTCGCTTTGCAATGTATAGAACAAGATAATCGTCATATTTTGAGAATATTGCCTTGGAAATTGAGAATAGATGAATTGGCAAAATATAAAGTTTACTATATGTAATATTAATTAATCCAAATTATTGAGGAGACCATTGTAGAAAGAAGTAAGTTTATTCCAGAGAATGAAAAGTCCCATTCATCAACCAGCAGGAGTCAGGTGCAACTGACTCAACACAAACATCTAAGATTCCATCTCCATAGAGCTAGTCAAAGGACAACACAACCAAGCCTAGAGCATGCACTAAGAAATATAAGAAACATAAGACTAAATTAGTATACTAAATTGTGCACTATATTACACACCTTCCTTCCATAAAACACAGCTTATTTATCCATTACAAAGTTCTTGAATCTTGTGGGTTTGGTTTTGATTCTTGTACTTCTCTCCCTTTGGAGGATAGGGGGGAAACTAGAGACATTACAAGATGGTTACCTTGGTGAGCCAGTTCTATCATCTCCTCACGGAATACCAAGGGAGGAATTAGTTTTGAACCCCCTGAAGACGAGACCATCAACTTCAGAGAACTCATTTCTATCATTCCAATATTTGTTTAAGTCTTCATCAGTTTTTTTACTCCACCCTTTTTTAATTAAGGAACTCAATTCATTGAGAACCTCATCAGTCTTGCATGCCTCTCTCCACCTATCTTCTTTTATGCCATCATGTTAAATGTTACAAGCCCATTCATTCACCTCATTACCCTTTGCATTCACGTCATCCTCAATAGGGTGTACAAGTTTCGAGAGGGTATCTGCAATACAGTTACGGGCACCAGGTAGGTACTCAACATGAAAATTGTAAGCTTGGAGAGCCACAGCCCATTTAGATATTCTGCTAGAAATTGCATCTATGCCCTTTTTGTTAAATACTTCACATAACGGTTTGTGATCTATTCTTACAATAAATTTTGTAACCCACAGTAAATTTTTCTATTTCTTTGTTGGCCAATGTACTGCTAACGCCTCTCTTTCAATTACAGAGTATCTAAGCTCTGCCCCTTTCAGACTCCTTGAGAGAAACAAAATCACATTATTTTCATCACCTTTCTCTTGTAAAACTGCTCCGAGACCCTTCATACTCGCATCTGTGATTAACACTGAGTTCAAGGATGAATCAAAACTCCCAAGTTTTGGAGTCTTTCTTAAATGAGCTTTTAAGTTCTTAAATTCTTCTTCACATTGTAAGGACCAATTAAAAGCTGCTCCCTTACATAACAACTTCCGCATTTTGACACTTTTCTCGGCAAACCCCTGTACAAACTTACTGTAGGTTTCAGTCATACCGAGGAATTTCATTAATTCTTCCTTATTAGTTGGAGGAGCTAAGTTCTGTATGGCTTCAATCAAATCCTGTTTTTGGTTCTATGCCTTTCTCTGAAATGGTATTTCCAAACCTGCATTTGTCCAATCTGACAGTGAGGTTGTGTTGGGTAAACTTCTCCAACACTTGCCTTACCCTTAAATCATGTTCATTGTCATCTCTTCCAAAAATTAAAACATCATCCTGATACATTTTTACACCAGCTTGACCTTGCAAAACCTTTTCTAATGCCCTTTGAAAAACTGAAGCAGCCGAAACCAAACCAAAAGGTAACCTCACGAATCTGAAAGTTCCAAATGGAGTGATAAAGGCGGAGTAATCTTTTGAACCATCGTCCAATTTAATCTGATGATATGCAGATTTTAGGTCTACAGTAGAAAATACTTTAGCATCTTTCAACAACATTCGCATGTCAGAAATTTTTGGAAGTGGGTACCTGTCAACAATAACTTGTTTATTCAGAGCTCTCAAATCTATGCATAAACGCAAACTTCCATCAGATTTGCGTGCTGCGACTACTGGCGCCAACCATTCGGTCCCTTCAACTTCTTCAATAATACCATCTGACTTCAATTTATCTAACTGTTTTTCCATTTCTTTCCTCACTGAAAATGGTACGCTACGAATTTTACTAGTGACTGGCACTGCTCCTGAAACAAGTTTGATTTTATGTGTATAATCTCGAAGACAGCCCAGTTCATCACTGAACACCCTGGGAAAGGATTTCTTGAGGTTAGAGATGTAGCCATCGTCACCATCATTGGTGTCAATTATATTCACTTTGAAATTTTCTTTTAACAAGATTGGGGGATTACTATTTGGATCCAACATGACACCAAGATCTTCCTGGTGGAACCAACTCAAAATGCTTTCCCCTTTGTGAGAGACATAAACCTTACCAGAAGTAAACCTTCCTTTGTATTCTATCAAACCTTCAAAATAACCAATAAGTTTGATAGGTTCACCACCATAAGCTAGTGGTTTAATGTCCGCTCTAACAATTTTAACCTTGTCTCTCAAACAAAGGGAATAAAATTGTTTAGAAATAATAGTAATTTTTGCTCCAGAATCGAATAACATGCGGGTTCCTTTTCCTTCAATCATCACCTCATCAAATGGGCCCTTCTTACTACTGCTAGAAACCTGTGAGACAATCTGCCCACAATTAAAATCTGAATCATCTTCTATGCAACTACTTTGAGAAACCAAGTTTACTTTCGCCTTGGTTTTCTTTGTTCGACAAGCAGAAGTATAATGACCAATTTTTTTTACAATTTCCGCAAGTACTTTTCAGTGCAGGACACTTCTGGTCATTAGCCAAATTACCAAAATTCCCACACCGAAAACACTTGGGTTGAAAACTATTTTTATGAAAAGACCGAGAGCCATTAGGTTCAGAATTGGATTTAACACCTTTTTTCTTAACATTACCTTTAGTAGAAACCTTGACCTCGTGAATTACCTCACTGTTGTTCTCACGTTTTGTGAGGATCTCCACGCATTTCTGGGAATGCTCAATTTGTTTGGCAATAGTTATTACCTCATCTAGAGAAGGTTCATCTTTTTGCCAAATATCATCTCTTACCTTTTGTGTTTTACAACCGAGCATAAATTGGTCCCTAATTCTTTCTGCAATTAAAGCACCGAACTTACATGATGACCCTAATTTCCTCAACGCAGTGATATAGTTTTCCACTGTTTTACCATCATTTTGATTTCTTCTACCAAAATGATATCTTACTAGAATCGTGCTTACTTTAGGTAAGTAATGTTTGTCTAACTTGGAGATACAAATGTCATATTCATTCAACTAGAATCATCAACATCTGGAAGATGGTAAAAAACCTCCTGACCATCAGATCCTAGGCAGTGTAACAGTAATGCAGTCCTCCTTTCTGCACTTAAGTTAGTTCCACATACTTTAGCATACCTTTCGAATACCTTCTTCCACTTTTGCCACTTGATGGGTGGATCACCCGGTGATGACAAAAAGAAAGGAGGTGTGGCAACATGTTGCATAATGAAAGTAGATAATAGACACTGTAAATGTGACACTGTATACTGTAAGACAAGAAGTCCGTTATTACTAGTATACTAAAACACTTTATCACCGTGAAGTAGATATTGTTTGCTAGAATGACAACCTAAATAAGGATAGAGGAAGGAAAATGTACAGTAGAAGGCATGAACTGTAGTCTTTCTATTCCTTTCACACTCGTTAAAATATACTTTCTGTTAAAACAGTTACTGTTAATATGAAAGCACCAGTAATAAAAAGAAAGAGGAGAAAAATAAAAAAAAAAACAAATGTAAACAAGCAAAGTCCACAGTGATGTGAGGTAAATACCAAATGTAAATCTGTGTAGACGCTAAGCTGGATGTCAAGGAGCACTTAGCGATTGAAACGTGCGTGACTGAAAAGGAATCCTCCAAATACAAACAGCGCGTAAGGTTGGTTCTAAAACTAAAGCGTTAAACAGAAAGTACCTGAAACGAATGGGTAACTAAAAGAAATCTAAGATGGCCGTCACGTTACGCACGTAGCCTGCAGCGTAACGTGACGACATTCGTCATCCCTGGCGAGTTAGGAACGTTGCTGAGGTGCAGGAATGATGCGCCGATCGCAAGCAGAACAGAGTTGTGAGTTCCAGCGTCGATGGAGTTCCAACTTGACGCGCCGATCGCAAGCAGAACAGAGTTGTGAGTTTCAGCGTTTTCAGAGCTCAACGGTTGCAGCGCCGACCACGAGCAAGCCTTGACAGTTAACACATGTTGTTTTATGAAGGTGAGATCGTCTCTCTCTCTCTTTTTGAGTCAAAACACGGCAATTTAAAAATCGGTTTCAAGAAATATTTCTAAAGTACAGTACACCAATGAAAGCGCTTGCACCCCAGATCAATTTCCATGGCACTGATTTAAGTAGATGAAGAACATGTATAGCGCTTCTGCCAAAATGAATTTCCACAGTACATGTAGATGGAATTTTTACAGCATTTAGGCACAAAGTTGAAGCAGGTCAACTCCTCAAAAGTGATGTTGGTGAATCACAAAAAATTAAGTAGATTAACTCTTTCAAAGCGCTGCATCCAAGATGAATTTTAAAGGCGCTGCAGACACTCCTCAATGTACAAATAATTGAACATGAAGGTCAATTCTGAAAATTACTGGAGAATAGTCTACTCTCAATCATGTACAACTTTTCCCTTGGCAGTGTAAGGAAGCTTACCAACTAAGCGTACCAAGAGAGTTAAACTGTAAAGAGCCCACATCGAAGCCTCTCAACCCTTCCAAAATGAATAAAATTTAAAGGTAAGGCATGTGGCGAATGCTCAGTTCCCCAAAAGTAATTTTTTAAACGTAGTTTATAGAAAGGTTGATTTCAAGTTGAAAAGTGAATAGGTGGTCCTGGTTTAAAAGTGATGTTGGGACTAATCTTCCTTCATCTGGAAACGCAGGGTTGGTATTACACTATAGAAAGGAAAACTTTGTAATTTTGTTTGCCCTGCCGGGCATGTTTTTGTCAGTCACACCCCTTCTGTTTGCAGGGCACTAGAAGTTAAAAAGAACAAAATAGTACCTCAACCACGTCAGCAGCCGCGAATTGGCACTAATAAAGTTGAATCAATAAGTGCTCTGTCCCTTCTCCACAGAGAGGAATGCAAATGATGTTAATCCTGCAGTGACCAGTTACGAGACTGTAAAGAGTACCACGCAATCCAGCAAATGGCAAGCAACCGCTGGGCTTCAAGCCCTTTTTTGTTTACAGTGTCTCGCAAGCGATATGAGTGCGCTAGCGCATGCTATCGCAGGCTCAGCCCTAAAAATAGGTTTGCAGCTTTAAAGACTTCCATATTCACACATGACCTCTGCACCGCCCCCGTGAAATGGATTAGTGCCAAACAAAAGGGAAATAATTTTCCTCAACCTCTCCATGCACCATGTAAGGCTGAGGAAAAGAATCTAAACAATGTGATTACTTGCTTAGGTATTCTGGGCTTACAGTTGGCTCCATTGTGGAGCATATAGGCGTTGACGAAGTTTAAAGTCCTAAAGGAAAACGTTTCCTGTGAATACTTCCAGTACCAACTATTAGAGGGAAAGAGCAATGCAAAACTATTTCTAGAAGACTTTCAAGCTTGAAACCTATTGTTTCAGAATAGTAGCAAGTTGATCCACTTTCAGTGGGAATTTAATTAGCAGCGTAGGGAGTAGTGTGTGAGAACCCCATGACATCTCCATTTTCATAGATGCTCATTTGAGAAAGGGCAACAGATCTGTTTTTACACATAACCATAAGGAATTATTTCCATAATTATTACATGTTTTAAAGATTTTTTAGTCTGTGAAAGAACTAGTATGTCATACCAGATTACATCAAAGCTTGACTGTGAGCATGTAGAACAAATGATAAAGGAATACATCAAATAAAGTCACCTACAATGTACAGTTTGTGACGTAGTATATGCATAAATATTTAATGAATGTTTTCTCTTAAGATATGATTTTATTTCTATTGTAATGGTTTGTTTGCCTCCTATCTGGTAGGTTTCTGCAAAGCTTTATTTGTTGCCAAACCCAAGTACTCTAGTGTCTTTGAGACTGGACTTCCTCCGTATTGTCTGCAGCCATGAACACTATGTTCCCCTAAACCTGCCATGCAGTTTGCTCACGCCACCTTCCTCTCCATCGCCATCTGTTTCTTCTGCAACATCTCAGGTAATCAAACTATATAGCCTGTCTAGAATATAATCACTCTGAAGTTGCCAGTCAGTTGCATGTTACAGATATCCCAGATGGAATTGCAGAAAATTAAACCAAATACATTTCTCAATGGCAAAAGCGCACACATTATTTTTCTGTTTGTTTATACTATTTGTGAAAACACTGAAAAACTCCACTGTATGTTACAACAAATAGAAACTGAGTATAGGAAAGTCTAAGAATATATTTTTGTATTGTGATTCTTGGTTCATTAGTGATTTTAATATAATGTAACAAATGTCCTGCTGTGATGTCCCCCTTACTTGGAACAATGGTCTCCATATCATATTCTTTCTGTACCAATAGATGATATCACCTATGTATGCATGGTGCACTGTGACAAGATATGTCTCTTACTAAAACATGGGAACACTACCACAAGTGCAGCAACAAAAGCTGTGCCAGGGCTGGTATGTATTCAGGTCAGGAACACTTGAGGTTCTTCAGTGAGTCTGTGATCCTGCAATTTATGGATCTCCTGCATGACGGGTCTCCCCTCCTCCCCAGGTTCCTTTTTATAGTACATACACAGACTGTCTACACCACGCCTTTGTCCCGTTTTCCTAGATGGACTCTCTCCCCCCCCCCCTCTCCTGACACTGGTTTGTCATTAATACCATGTGCTTGTCACCCAAAACCCTTTTTTTCTGAAAGCTGGGTCATACCTCAAAGGGCACAATGCAAGGGCTGCTGCGTTCAAAAGTGCCACTTCCTTGTATCTAGCTCCAGCCAGACTTGCTTTGACTGGCAGCATCTTGTTTCTGTCAATTCGTTCTAATCGCAGATCAGCCCTCATCCCACCTAAAACCAACTCCAACAAATAGGGAACCTTTTTGATTAATCTCTCTTGCATGATTCCTTTCTTTCACAATGGTAAGAAGGATTCAGTACACATTATGGTGCGATTGTGGATTCCTCCCCATAATATGAGACATGGGTGTCTCATCTGCACCAAGAGTCCACAGTTAACAAAGGGTGCTATTCCTTAATAGGTAAAACCATACCACTTGGAATTGTATATATTGCGCTTAACCCTTGCATCATCCCCCAAGTGGCTAGCAGTTGTTTTAAGTCAAATCATCCAATCTCCAAGGAGAAATGCTGTATAGAAAATAGAACTGACCAGTTTGTTACTAAAATATCATTCTCTAATCTAAGGCCTTTGTAAACATTCTGATGATATTAGCCTTCTTTGGAAAACAGCTTGATAATTTGATATCCAAGTGACCAATCGCCTCACAAGGCCATGCCTGGCCAGTGATGACTCTTTATCTGTGAGTTTACAGGATGTGAACTCCATCATCACTATATTTTTATTTGCAGCTGTTCAGAGCATTATGACTCTTGGCTTCAAAATTTCACAGAGGTAGCACCTGAAGAACAGTGAAAATGATCCATGACCCTAGTGTGCTGATCATCAAGTGTACCGGACTGTATATCTCAATCCAATCAGAATTGTGGGTTTAGAGAGAGTCTGCTTTTCTCACTGGCACTACCAACACATTTCAAAGTATGATCCTGTTGTCTGCTGAAGAACTGATTTGTTTTATCCCACAGTGCTGTCACAGGCTATGTCAGCTGTCCTTTTGGGACCTGAAGCTCTGAACATCTCCGAATGATACCTCAGAGAAAGTTAAGATGTATTCCAACATACATATTTTTGTTAGGATAACCTTGTACCAGCATAGGACGAGCTAAAATGTGCGGACCTTCTGTTTGGAAAAACTACCATGGGGTTCATTTTGCAGCTGCTCATATGAGAAGACATAGCCTTTTAGCAGCTGAGCATAGCATGTGATCTTCCTTATACGTGAGATATGGAGTAGATATTTTAACCTAGCATGGCTGAAATACTGCACACCCATGTATTACCAGAGGTATAAGTTTTGTTTCACCTCTTCAAAAGTGTTTGACAGAATACAAACCAAGTATGGAAACCTACAGATAGCTGTTATCACTACAAATGTAAGCCATCTTCAATTGACAACATTTTTTGGGCAGTTTAGAAAGGATTGTTTCCAGAATAATGAGTACTACAAGCAAAATGTAATGTGGGTGGATGGGCCAGTCATATGTGGTAACCTCCAATGTAGCAGCCACAGTTGTTGACATCCTCCATTCTAGATTCCAGACACTGTACTTTCATGGGGACCCTAGTACATGCCATTCATTATTTGAGAGTTGTGCTTTCCCAAGCGAAACTGATCTATTGATCTATTTTACTTTCTAGAGCCTTTAATGTGAGACATTTGTTAATGCAGCTTTCGTTTTTTTTCTCGACAATGTGGCACTGATACAATGCCTGGGTTTCCATCCAGAATATTGCCCAGAAATGGGTTTTCTAGACCCTCTGAGCACTTAGTCACTTATTCAGTGTGCCAATGTAACACAGAAAACCCAGTGGCCTGCAACCACCCCTCAAGAGGCAGAATAATAGGGAGGCTTGGCTTGGCACCGATGGAGTGAGCAGCAAGCTCGCAAGCTCCGGTCAGCCAGTTGCCTTTTACCGACATCCTGACGCCCTGTGTGAGTTTGTACACCCCTGCGGCTCACCCCCGCTGCAGGCAAGGAAGAGCAATGTACACCTGGGACTGAAACTCCCTGAAGGCGAATGAAAACGGTGGTTTCGGCCGCGCTGTCTGAGCTGGTGCGGAGAGGCTGAGAGGTACGCTAAGATGGCGACGCTGAAGGGGGAAGGACTGATGCAATGAGGAGCAGCGGGCCCGCAATAATACAGGAGCTGCTGTGCTCATACCTGCGGGGGCCCCCTCTTGTACCTGCTAGCGTGACCTGCTCTGAATGGAGGAGAAATAACCCCCCTGCAGGGGCGAGTCACAGCTATAGCGCCTGACAGAGAGTAGCGGGCGTGGAGGCAGCAGAAGGTTGACGGCTCTGTATAGGTGGAAGACCACGGCGAACGCGGGTACATTTGAGACTTGCTCTGTGCAGGGAGATTCTTGGGGAGGCCGCCCTGAGAGAAGGTGAGAGGAGCCTTGGAGGCGGCTGGCAGGGTGTGGACAGAGGCCCCTGCTGAAGGCAGTGGCAGCAGAAATGAGTGTTGGGCTGCTGGGCCTGATTGGGCCCAGACTGGACTACCTGTAGGCACCTTCACTAACTAAACTAAATGGGCTTTGAGAACTGGCAGTTGGTCACTGGGCAGGTGGCAGAGATTGAGCTGTGGCAGATGGCGCTGAGAAGTCTCCCCCCCTCTAGTCAGCATGGGGTGGCGACAGTGTCCTCCTGCTTGCCCAGACGGAGGGACCACAAGACTGCGTCATAAACCTGGAACACTCCTGACGGGATGAACGAGCGGCGAGGGACACCAAGGCCACGGTAGACGCAACAAGCCTGGAAGTAAGGGAGAGGCCGCGCATGCGCACAGAGAGCCTACCGGGAGCCCGGACGCCGCGGAGAGCACCAGAGATTGCCTGTGAACTTAAGTAATGCCAAGGCACCGCAGTTTGCAGAGACACTATGGGGAAGGTCCTCAAGAAGAAGGATAGGTAGGAGGTCACAGCAGACAAGCCAACGGAGGAGGGGGAGAAGGCCTGCTCGCAGGCAGACAGCCCCAGAGACCCCACGCTGCAGGACATTCTACAGGCCATCACCTCATCCAGCGAGCGCCTGGAAACTAAAATTGATTCGCTCGGCCTAGACCTGGGCCTACTCAGGGTAGACCATAAAAAGTTAGCAGACCACGTTAGGTCCACAGAGGGCCAAATCTCTGAGAAGCTACCGGACATGGTAAACATGAAGCAGCGCATAGCAGCGCTAGAGTAGAAAGTACAGACATTGGAGTTCCGAGCAGAAGATGCGGAACACAGATCACGCAGGAACAACATACGAATCATAGGCCTACCGGAGAAAATGGAAGCATGCAACATGATAACTTACCTGAAAAACTGGATAAGAGAGGAAGTAGCGCCAGAGGTCCATTCCAATTCTTCCCTCTAGAAAGAGCGCACCGAGTCTCGGCGAAGCCCCCTGTACCTGGAGCACCGCTGGGGTGGTGATAGCAAAGCTTCTCCATTTTAAAGGTAGGGACCACTTACTTACCCAGGCGCGCCTCAGAGAAGACATAGAAGTGGACAATTCTGTGGTGCGAATCTTCCCAGACTTCTCGAGAGAGGTCCAACGACAAAGGGGGCTCTACAGAGAAGTTAAGCAACAACTATGGCAGCTTAATTACAAGTATGCAACACAGTACCCGGCCACGCTGTGAGTCAGTACTAAGACGGGCACGGAATTCTTCAAGACATCACAGGAGGCGGTCAACTAGTTGGAGAAGCACGAGGGATGGGTACCGCCAAAGGAGCCGGAGAGGAGAAGACGGAGAGAGAACCGATCCAGAGGCCGTCGAACCATAAGAGAAAACTTGGCCCGACACAGGAAGAGGTACAGATTGAGCACCAGAATGCAATGCAGGTGGTGGCGCTGATCAGCGGCAAAAAGAGGAACCTTGTACCCCCTGAAGGAAGCGAGGCGACAGCGGACACTGGCTCTGAACACGGATCTAACAAATCTGAATCTTCGAGTTTGCTGCTTCCAGACGTAACCCCGCAGACGGCAGATGATATTGCCTAGATGAAAGGAGTGAGAAACTCCCTAGAACAGGTAAGAGCTCAACTGGACGTGTAAGACATAGCGATGAGGTACAGGGACTCCTGAAGGGGGGGGCCGTGCGGGGGGGTCCTGATGGGACAATGCCCCGAGAGGCGGTGGCAGAGACTGGGAGAGCAACAGACGAACAGCCTCCCCCTCACAATTGACTGATAGACCTGCAAGTAGTCACTTGCGGACTATTGACCTTAGTTTGGATGGGGGGGTTTTATACTTTTTATCCTGTGGAGTGGGAGTTGGGGGCAATGTTTAATGTTAATGGGAAGGGGATACCTTGAGTTGCAGCATATCAGGAAACAGGAGGGCTCGAGTGGGAAGACCGACCAGGGGACGGCATGCAAGGGAGGGGATTGGTCGGGAACAATGATACCTCCTAATGGCTGACAAAGAAAAATATAAATGCATAACATGGAACATCCGGGGCATGCACACTATGACGAAGCGCCATAAAGTTCTCTCGTATATACAGAGGAGGGCAGCTCAAATAGCCTTACTGCAGGAGACGCACCTCACTCAGAAAGAGGGACAAGCTTTACACAGGCGATGGAGGGGCCAACTTTTCTATACTACCTTTTCAGCATATGCGCGAGGGGCCCTAATATGGATCCAAGTGGGGGTCCCATTTCAACTGACTGATTCTCTGGTGGACCCGGAGGGGCGATACGTGGCTATAAAGGGACGCTTAGAAGGACGAGATGTTAGTATGGTTAGTGTCTGTGCCCCTAATATAGAGCAGCCAGCCTTTTTTGCAAGATTGAGCCATTGCCTGACACAGTACCTGATGGGCACTTCCCTAGTAGGGGGCGATTTGAACAGTGTGGACGATACGCTCCTAGATAGATCGCAACCCGCCATTACGTAATTCGCAAGCAGCACGCGCCTCACAGGCGTTTATGGCCTGGAGACAGGGATGTGGGATGGTGGATGCTTGGCGAACCCTGCATTCCCAAGACAGACACTATTACTTCTTGGTGGTCCATGAGGTCCACGCGCGGCTACATGCCTTCCTATGCTCCGCAGACATGCAGTGCCATGTCACTGCAGCGGAATACCTAGCGCATACAATATCGGATCATAATCCATTGGTCCTCTCCCTGGGATGAATTCATCCCATATCAGCGATACCTACATGGAGGCTTCGCCCGGATACACTTGAAGACCAGGTTTTTCGGGAGGAGATCAGAGGGGAAATATAGAACAAAACTTTGAGACCAACTCTGGAACAGCCTCCTCGCCAAATGCTGAATGGGATGCTTACAAGGTGGTCCTGCGGGGCCAATGCATAATGCGCCTTACGGGGGTTCGACGAGTCATACTAAGAGAAGTGGAAGGGACGGAGACAACCCTTCGAGAGCTGGAACGCAGAAGACCCGGACTCCCAGATCTCCAGCAGACGCTAGTAGAAGCAAAGGAAGAATTGGCGAGGCAGATTGAGAGGCTTAGATGCTTCAACTACAAGAAGTACTTAGAGCGCACCCATGCTGACCGCAACAAGTCAGGTACGTTCCTAGCATGGCTAGCAAACCCGGTGGGTAGGAGCCACCCACTGGTGGAAATAGAGGACGAGACAGGGAGTTGGCACTTCACGCAGATGGAGATCAATGAAGTCTTTGCCAACTGTTATGCACAGTTGTACAGGAGGTCGAGGGAGGGCGATCAAGCAGACATGGGGAAATATCTTGAGGGCCTGCAGATCACGCGATTAGCTCCTGAGGAGGCAGAAGAGTTTGGGACAGACATAACGCAGCAGGAGGTACGAGTTGCCATTAGAGTCATGGTAAGGAACAAAACCCCGGGCACTGATAGCCTGCCGGCTGAATTCTACACAACGTATGCGGCAGAGCTGGCCCCCAGATTGACTACCATGTACTAGGGGGCTCTAGAAGCTGAAATAATGCCGGAAAGTACTAGAGAGGCACTTATCGTCCTGGTGCCCTAACCTGGGAAGGAACCGCATGATTACACAGGTTATAGGCCCTTGTCCATGCCAAATATGGATTATAAAATCCTGAGTACAATTTTAGCGACACACCTTCTCCCGCATATTCCTGGCCTGGTCCATGTGTACCAAGCGGGGCTTATTCTTGGGTGGACACAGCCATAAATATTGAGTGACTCTTGGCCGTTATGGACTCCACTTGGTATAAAAAGCACGAGGCGGCGGTGTTCGTGGTGGATATTGAAAAGGCCTTTGATAGCCTGGAGTGGCCTTACCTCCATCAGGTCTTGTCTAAGATGGGCCGGGGAGGAGGGTTCATAGCATGGGTACGATTACTGTATATGTCACCCACGGCCTGTGTGTGCACTGGACGAACCATTTCTCCCATGCAGTGTGTGGAGAGGGGTACAAGACAGGGGTGCTCTCTCGCCCGCTCCTGTTTGCGCTGGCCATGGAGCCGTTGGCGTGCAGGGTGTGGAGTGGACAAGACTACGATGGTTTAAGAGTGGGTGGAGCAGACCACTCTATTGTGTTATATGCAAATGACCTTGTACTGTTCCTCAGTGATATGGAGGGCGAGGTGAGAGGGGCGCAGAGAATGCTAGCCCAGTTTGGTACCATCTCTGACCTTAAGGTTAATTGGAGAAAGTCTAGCCTGTACCCCATGATGCCTAATGCGCGCCCGACGCCTGATCTTGGCCTCCTGAAATGGGAGCCCAGCTACCTGCAATACTTGGGAGTTAAAATATATCATGAACAGCTGGAGCTATTAGAGGGAAATGATGGTAGAGCAATCAGATCAGTGAAGTCGGCAATGGAATTCTGGAGCACATTGCCGCTGTCAGTGGCGGGGCGGGTGGCAGTCCTGAAGATGATGACACTCCGCACCTTCTGTACTACTGTGAAACCCTGCCGGTGTGGATCCCAAGAGCAATGTTCAAAGATCTTGACTCACTCCTCACGTCGTTCATATGGGGATCAAGGTGCAGAAGAGTAGCGCTGACTTAATTGTAGCATCCGACAAAAGAGGCTGGACTGGCAGCCCTGGATTTTGAGGGGTATTACATTGCCACCCAGCTGTACTGGATGATCCAATGGTTAGCGGAAAGTACCAACCCTGAACGGGAACAATACCCTACCGCACAGGACGCCGCAAACCTAGCAGAGATTTTCCTAAGGGCCCGACAGAATGCGTTAGACGATACTATGGAGACCAAAGTGGTGGTACGTTGTTGGACTCGGTACCCGAGACGGGTGGGAGTCAAGATCCCCTACTCCCCAGACATACCGATCATAATGCTGAGATGGTTGCCACAGGAAGCTCATTGGCTGGGGTTAGAAGATTAGGAAGTGGCAGGACTGACAAAGATGGGGATCTCTATCAGGATGCTGAGCTACTCCTGTTCGAAGAACTCCAGGCAGCATATGATCTACTGGGGGCCACTTCCTGAGGCATGCAGCCCTTTCCAGGAGGATTAGGCAACACTGGGGTGGAGTAGGTACGGAACCGCGAGCCCTGGCACTCTCAGCAGGGAGAATCAAGACAGTCTCCTACCTCTATAAGGCAATGAGGCAAGATATGCAGAAGCCCCTAGAGCGCTTGCAATTACAGTGGGAGGAGGATTTGGGCAACCAGATCCCAGAGGTAGAATGGGCCAAGATTCTGGAGAGAACTCCGAAAGTGTCCAGAAACGCACAATTAAAACTGATAAATTTTTACACACTGCATAGGGCATATCTGACACTGTCCCGCATTAGACAATACTTTGGCGTAGACGCCGCAGCATGTCCAAGATGCGGCGAGAGGGAAGCGCATATCATTCACATGTTCTGAGCTGCCCCACATTGCAGACCTTTAGGGAAGAGCTCAGAGATATGATAGGAGACCTCATAGATAAGGAACACCCGCATACCCCAGAACATTTCTTATTAGAGTGGTTCCCACACACGGCCAAAAACAAAACGACTGGTAGATTTCAGGGTCTGGCCTATATCTTAGCCAAAAGAGAGATAGCCAGAAACTGGAAGGCACGGGGGGCTAGAATTCCTTCCTGGAAAAGAGAGTTGGAGAAATGGGCTGGGGTGGAAGGCCGACTGTTACTTAGAGAGGCTAACCGAGGGATAGGAAAGATGGACTGGGCTAGAGCTTGGGAGAATCTAGTCACTGAACTAGCAGCGGGTGGGCAAGACAATGATGAGGCGGACTCCCCACCACCGGGAAATCCTGAGGAGGAACAGAATAGACGAGAGCACCAAGAACAAGGCTGTAGTAAGGGACCAAGACAATTACTGACAACTAAGAACCCACGAATACTCAGAGTTCAGGCTGTGCACACATAAGCGCAACTCAAGGGGGGGCGGGGTAGTTTTGTTGGGATTCATGTTAATGAATGTACCGAGATTACTAATGACATGTCCTATGTTATAGACTGGAAGTACATAGGGCATAATACTGTAACTAACTTACTTGAAATTTTTTTTTAAATTGGTTGTAAAAAAAGAGGCAGAATAATAGAAACTATTGTAACATTATAATGGTGTCATAAAGCTTTTCTGCATCAAGATTAACAACCCCCTCCTTTCTCTCTGATATCTTGAGAAATATAATTTCTCTTAGAATCATGCATGCTATGTCCCCAGTAACCTTGATACTTTCTTTTCTCTAGGCTTAACCTTTTCTTACAAATGAAAGAATAAAGTGCATGGAATAAATAAACCTGTGATTTGCACACAAGATCTTTTTCAGTTTCTGGTTCTTAACAATAAAGAGCAGATGGCTCAGTCCGGTCATCATCATTAAATTAGAAAAATCTCTTGAAATTTTTAGGACGTTTTACGGGCAGAGTTCTACAATGCTCCCTGAAGGGCTTTTTTTGATGAATATGATTATGCCTATAATGATGAAAACAAAACATCTCCTGATGATTTTCTTTATTTAAATAATGATCCTCATTTTCCAATGCAGATTATGAACTCAGATCAGTCATTAATTGTTTAACAGCATTTATGTCCAATGAATGCAAAAGGGCCAGACATTATGATATCATCCAGGGAGATTTTTAAAACATAGGGGATTTAAATCATTTCTATCGGACCAAAATTTGATGAGGCACCTTTTCCAGAAGAACACGGTCCAGCGCAGAATAAGCAGTGATGTTCACAGCATGGTAATCCCTTTGTGCTCTGTGAGAAGAATTTTGTTGCAATCCATGGACATCATGATAAACATTATAATCAACATTACAATCCATTCAAAAAGGTTCAGCACCGTTCAGAAATAGTCAATAAGTATTCAAAGAAATGTTCAAGACGTCAGTCATTTTCTTGAGAAGATTCTCTTTCTTTATTGTGCAATCACATGGAAATGAAGAGTCATAATCACATTGGACATGAAGGATCTTAGCCGACGCGTTTCGTCTCTTACAAGGAGACTTCTTCAGGGCTTTCTTTTAACATTTGACTGATGCAGACTGCAAGTTATTTGAAAATAGAGCCAGCAACCCAAGTTTTTCACGCTGGCAAAAGGATTTCAATGATGATTGTTAGTCAATTCAAGGACAATCCAACAAATGAGTATCTAAAGGGGTATGATAACCCGTGTCTTCTGGTCTCGTTCTTTTCAGTGGAGGAGTCCAATGTGATTATGACTCTTCATTTCCATGTGATTGCACAATAAAGAAAGAGAATCTTCTCAAGAAAATGATTGACGTCTTGAACATTTCTTTGAATACTTATTGACTATTTCTGAACGGTGCTGAACCTTTTTGAATGAAATTTTGTAACAGGGTTTTTGTCCTGATAAGGAACATATAGGGCAGTGTTCCTTGGTTCTTTGCACTGTAAGAGCTATATTTAAAGAAAACACTTTTCACTTGTTAAGTGCGGTATCTATAGCCTCTACCCTCATTCTGTGTGTATAAACATTACAATCCACATTAGAATGACAAAACTCCAACAGCAATCCAGATATATGATCGTGGTGGAAATAGGTATCTGTTACAGAACTATTATCAAGCAGTAAACCATCTATACTGCCTACTGACTGGAGGGATGATTATTTCTCTTGCTTTAAAACCTGAATCAAAGTCATTTTCATACAGCATAATCTCTTGCAACAATATAATTTCAATTGACATGGGTTCTGATGGTGATTCATAATAAACCACAGTTGCAGAGGTTCCAGTTGTTATATTGCAGCATCAAATCCACGTGTTGAAACCTGCACTTCTATCCCATAGATACACAGCAGTCTCATCAATACCCAAAATTAGGTTTGAAGATTTCAGTTTGGCTACTCTCTTTTTGAGGAAATTCCTCAGTTAGGTGAGAACTACTCGTAGGCACCTTAGTATCAGTGAAGGTCTGCCGAACTGAATCAGCTGCATGGGGCTTTTTGATATGATCGATCAACACTTTCCTGTTGTCATTACATTTGGAAGCAGTAGAAAAATTACTGTGCAAGTGGTTTCTACCCCAAGAACTGCAACGGTTGTCTGTACGATGGTCTAAAGACTGGCTTGTCATGGATCGTCTCCTTAACTCGCTCTCCCACCTTGAAGAGCCACCTGCCAGCAGTTTTAGTGACTTTATCTTCATGTTGGACAATTTAGTTCTAGTTTTGTGGGCAGCCTGTGATAAATTAAACCGTGGAATAGGGTCAGGTTCTTTGACTTTTCAGTGAAATCAAGATCAGACACATACATTGGTACTCCAAAGAGTAATTTGTATCAGGTGTGAACACTTAATACTCCTTAGGCAGTACTCCCCTAAGCAAAGTTTTAGTGCTCTATGAACCTCATACAGGCTATTTAACCCTGTCAATCCTGTAATCAGTACCCTAGCAGTCAAGGCTTGTTTAAGTTTACTGTTGACTTGCTGTGCAACGCTGTTTGATTCCGGGTGGAATGGGTGCAAATATAGTACTTTCAGAACAGATAGCATCCATCAACGTCTTTGTGGCAAATGCAGGACCATTGTCTGAATCAAAGTTATTAACCGCTCCCATTGCTTCTAGGCACTGCAAGTCTTTTGTGACTGCTCAAGCAGTGACAGTCTTTTGTGGCCAAATTCAAAGGATTCTAGAGCATGACTATACCGCAAACATTATGTACGTATATTGATTGACATTTGGTAATGGACCGACATGGTTGAAGAAGATTACTTTGAATGGGTTTTAAAGATAGTAAAGGAAGTAGTGCTGGTCTTACAACAGTTAAATGCTTTTATTGTTCGTAAATGTTGTGTTGATGCACATATTTTTTCATATGTTTTGTTATTGTTGTGGTAGCAATGTTCTGTAGTAGGGGATCTCTGTGTATAGTCATAATCTAGTGAATAGTCCCGCCCATGTGCGTGGACCCCGGAGCAATAAAAAATAATCTCTAAAGGTGACAAATCATGCAGACCTGCATACACCTTTAAGAGAGAATTTAATTTAAAGACAGATAATGCAGCCTATACCCACAGGCTACACTGTCCAGTACTTCAACTAGAATTCCACCAACATCCACAAACAGCACTGCCTGTCCAGCTTTTCTCCACATAGGAAAAAACCCTGCCTCTACCAGCAAAAGCCTCTGGAATGATAGAGAAGAGGGAATGGACAGACAAGCCCCATAGGCTGCCATTATGTGGCTTAGAACAGGATACTGTGCCTTTAAGAAAACTTTCCAGATTTCCAGAACTTTCCCCAGTATCCCAGAATGCCCAGCAGGTCCCTTCTACTTTCAGTTCTTTTTTCCGGCTCCTGCTAGCAGGACCCTGGAGCATTGAGCTCTCCCTTTTCAAGGGTTATTGGTACTTTCAAGTGTTAGAAAGTCATTTTTCCTTCTGGTGTTATCAGAATGACTGGCTTGTTCGACAAGTGTCCTGATTGTGGAAGAAAAAAGGCGAAGTCAGACACACACAGGGTGTGTATAGTCTGCCTTCCCCAGTCCCACGTGCCGGAGGATTGTGAGATCTGCAGATCCTTTTCAGCCAGGACCCTGAGAGAGAGGAAGAAGATCAGGCTCCAGGTCCTGGAGGACAGAAAGCTGAAGGCACGAGGTGGGTCTGGAGGGGCTGATTCTGCCCATGCTGAGGCCTCTGGGGGGCTCCCCAGGGGCAGGAAGCCCAGCAAGCGTCCCCTCTCCCCGTCGACATCGAGGGCGTAGACGACGGCGTCGAGGGGGATGACTACGGTCTGTTCGCCATCTCCCCAGGGCTCTGGGGAGAAGCGGCGTCGACGATCGACGTCGAGGGAGCTGGACAGGCCGCCGTCGACGACATCGGCATCTTCTGCGACGACGCCATCGACGGTGAGATCAGGCCCGGCGTCGGCGCTCGCCGTCGAAGGAGGAGCGCCGCTCGCCGTCGGCGAAGAGGCGACGGTCGCCGTCGAAGCGATCGACGTCATGGAGATCGACGTCGAGACGATCGCCGTCGAGAAGACGCTCGCCGTCGAGAAGACGATCGACGCCGAGAAGACGATCGACGCCGAGAAGACGATCGACGCCGAGCAGACGATCGACGTCGAGAAGACGATCGACGTCGAGAAGACGATCGACGTCGAGAAGACGATCGGCGTCGAGAAGACGATCGGCGTCGAGAAGGCGATCGGCGTCGAGAAGACGCTCGACGTCGAGGCGGTCGACGTCGAGACGGCGCAGGGGGAGCCCTGGCGCCAGGAGTAAGAGGGGAACGGAGTCGCCGGGATCGGAGTACTCCGTGGTGTATACACCTCCTCGGAACCCCACACCATCACCACCGCCGCTACCACGGCCACCGACTCCTCCACCACCACCCCCGCCACCTCCAACACCGCCTCCTCCGCCACCACCACTGCCACCACGGTCGGTGTCGCCACCTCCACCTCCCCCTCCGCGTTCTGTGCCACCTCGCACGCCGTTGGGGCCACATGCAGTTCCACCGAGGTCGGTCTCCCTGCCCAGGTACCCGACTCCGCCGCAGGGGACGCAGAGGCCACGTCGCCCACGGTCGCCGGGCCCGGCTGGACCGTCGGACAGGCCGAAGCCGAGGAGGTCGCGCTCCCGCTCTGGCAGGAGGAGAAGGTCGAGGAGCCATAGGAGGTCATCGTCGTCGACATCGGGACGGCGCCATAGGAGGCGCAGGTCCAGGTCATGCACGCGGTCCTCGGCCAGGGACTTCTCGCCGACGCTGTCGGACTCACCGGGGACTAGGGTGTCTCCGGTGGATGATCTGGTCTCCTTCCAGGAGGTACTGCTGCGGGGGGCAGCCAAGTTGGGCATCTCGGTGACGGTACCGACGCCCACGACGTCCGTGATATTCGAGACGCTCCACAAAAAACACCTGTCTCGCCCTCTGCTGCCTCTAGTGCCGGGACTGGTGGAACCCGCGTTGGAGTTGTTCCTCACCCCCGCGGTGACGAAATCCGCCCCCTCACGGCTCACGAAAATGTATCGGGCCCCGGACTCGGACCCGGCTTTTTTACGGATGGACCCGAAACCAGACTCTGTCAACGTGACGGCGGCGAGGAAGCAGCATGCGACTGCCCCTTCATCGACGGTCCCGCCCGACAAGGAAAGCCACTGGCTGGACTCGGCGGGCAGGAAGGTGTGTGGGACCGCGTCTACCACCATGAAGGCGGCAAGTGCGGGGGCACTGTTGGGGCGTTACGACCGGGCCCTGTGGGAGTCCCTCCAACAGTATGCGGACCTGCTGCCCCGGGACCGTAAGGAGGACTTCCTGGAAACGGTGCGAGAAGGCATGCTGGTGTCGAATCAGGTCATCAGTGCGGCAGCGGATGTCTCCTTGTTGGCGGCGCACTCCTACTGTCATGGTGTCCATCAGAGGCGTCACTCTTGGCTGCGCCTGACGTCGCTCAAGCCGGAGGCCCAGCACAGAGTAGCCAACCTGCCCTTCTTGGGGGAAACCCTGTTTGGAAAACATGCGGATGATGAGATGGCCCGCATGAAGGCGGAGGCGGAGACCCTGACGGCTGTCGGGTTGGAGAAGGCCGAAAAGAAGAAGTGCCCGTTCCAGAGGAGGTTCCGGTCTACGGGCAGAGGGCGCGGGCAGGGTTCGGGACAGCAGCAGCATCAACAGCAGCAGTTCCGGAAGCCCTTCCATAAACGCCAGAGGGGTAGAGGCGGCCAGCAGGCTGCTACCACTACCAAGGGCCCGGCCGGGTCTCGGCCCTGAGCGACTACTTCCCCCTCAACCATTACCCACTCCAGTGGGGGGAAGCATTCAACTTTTTCCGGCAGAGTGGAGAAAAATTACTCAGGACAAGTGGGTGCTGAATATTGTTTGCAATGGATACAGTCTTCGGTTTATCAGCCCGCCTCCAGCGATTCCGCCGGTAAGCTCTCAGTTTCAGCTGCGAGAGCTCCAGGCTCTTGTTGAGAAAGAAGGCGGTAGAAGAGGTACCTCTGTCTCAAAGGGGAAGAGGTCTGTACTCTCGGTTCTTCCTCGTTCGCAAGAAGGACAAGAACGAGTTCAGGCCCATTCTGGATTTGCGACAGGCAAACAAATGGATTCGCAGAGAGAAGTTTCGCATGCTATCGTTGCATCGGATTTTTACCCTCAGCTGCAACGGGGGGACTGGCTCTGTGCCATAGATCTACAGGATGCGTACTTCCATGTGCCCATCGCCCGGAAGCACAGGAAGTTCCTGCGATTCCAAGTCGGCGCCAATCACTATCAATACACAGTACTGCCATTCGGGCTAAAGTCTGCGCCCAGGACCTTTTCGAAGTGCATGGCAGTGGTGGCGGCACACCTGCGGAGGAACAAGGTGTTTGTCTACCCGTATCTGGACGATTGGCTGATCAAGGCATCATCCTTCGCGGAAGCGCAAGAACACTTCCGGTGGACGTGTGCTCTCTTGCACAAGCTGGGGTTGCATGTCAACATGTCCAAATCGGTCCCGACTCCGGTCCAGTGCATACAGTACCTGGGAGCCTCCATCGATACGCGGTCAGCAAGCGTGTCTCCTACGGAGGAGAGACGGTTATCGCTCCTTCGGAAGGCTCAGGACCTCAGGGCTGCTCCATCGACGACAGTGAGGAAGGTGTCTTCGCTGCTGGGATCGATGGCCTCCTGTATCTTCCTCACGCCTCACGCGCGGCTACACATGAGACCACTACAGGAGTGCTTGGAGGATCAGTGGGATCAGAGGACAGGTTCTTGGGACGACAAGATACGACTGTCTCTACATGCTCTTCAGTCTCTGAAGTGGTGGTGTTCGGCGGAAAACCTCCTCAGGGGGGTTCCCTTCCACAAGGACATTCCCACGAAGAGTGTCGAGACGGATGCGTCTCTCCAAGGCTGGGGAGCGCATTCCGAGGACTTGCAGATTCAAGGAAAGTGGTCCCCTTTGGAATCGACGTACCACATCAATTTCCTGGAACTCAGATCTGTCTTCCTGGCACTGAAGGCCTTCCTTCCGTCCTTCCAGACCAACTCGCTGCTGATACAGACGGACAATACAACCACGATGTATTACCTCAACAAGCAGGGGGGGTCGAGATCGCGCACTCTGTCGCAGGAGGCGCAGGCGATCTGGCACTGGCTTCTGGCCCGAGGACTGACGATTACGGCCACGCATCTGCCAGGGGTACAGAATGCTCAGGCGGACGCACTGAGCAGGCTGATTCAGGAAAACCACGAATGGGTCATAAACGACGAAGTACTAGGAGAAGTCTTCGCAAGGTGGGGGACTCCAGACGTAGATCTGTTCGCCACCGCCGAAAACAGCAAATGCCGAGACTTCGCATCCAGGTACTACCAGCGGGGGACGCTGGGGAATGCGTTATGGATCGATTGGTCGAACAGCTTTCTGTACGCTTTTCCACCCATTCCCCTGATTCCGGCAGTGCTCATCAAGCTTTCCCAGTCCAGGGCGCGGATGATCCTGATCGCCCCGGAATGGCCCAGGCAGTGGTGGTTCACGGACATGCTTCACCGGTCTCTCCTTCCTCACATACGGTTGCCGTGCAGGCCGGACCTTCTCACGAAGTTCGGGGGGCGGATGGTGCACCCCAACCTCTCGTCTTTGAGTTTGGCGGCATGGCTCCTGAAATAGTGCAATATGGCCATCTGAATCTACCAGAAGATTGTATGGACATACTGAAGGAGTCTAAACGGCCTTCCACTAGGACATCCTATGCCTATAAGTGGAAGAGGTTCTGTATCTGGTGTAAGTCCAAGAACTTTGATCCTACGACATGTAAGGAAGATGTCATCCTTCCGTACCTTTTACATTTGGCGCAGTCTGGCCTTAATTTCCATTCCATTAAGGTTCATCTGGCTGCTTTGACTGCTTACAGGAAATGCCCTTCACAGACTTCCTTCTTTCAGATCCCTGTGGTCAAGGATTTTTTGGAAGGCTTGAAGAAAGTGTTTCCTCCTGTCAGACTCCCCTCGCCTTCCTGGGACTTGAATGTGGTGCTGTCCAGACTGATGAAGGAGCCTTTTGAACCCATTCACAAGGCTTCGTTCAGCACCTGTCCTGGAAGGCGGCGTTCCTAGTGGCCATTACATCGGCCTGCAGGGTGAGTGAACTTCAGGCATTATGTTGTCAGGAACCTTATACTGTATTTCACGCTGCTAAGGTTGTGATGCGTACTCACCCTAAATTTCTTCCTAAGGTTATCTCTGATTTTCATGTCAACCAGAACATAACTTTACCTACGTTCTTTCAGAATCCCTCTTCGCCAGCGGAAAGGTCTCTCCATTCCCTGGATGTTCGGAGGGTGTTGAAATTTTATCTGGATAAGACCAAGGATATTCGTAGGTCAGACCAATTGTTTGTTAATTATGGATCAGTCAGGACCGGTCTCGCGACCTCTAAGCAGTCCATTTCTCGGTGGATTGTGTCCTGCATACAATTGTGTTATCAAAAGGCTAATAAGACCTTAGGGGGTAAACCTAAGGCTCATTCCACCAGGGGCAAAGCTGCCACGACGGCTTTGCTGCGTAATGTTCCTATTGCGGAAATCTGCAAGGCGGCCACTTGGAAGTCGGTCCATACCTTTGCTGCACATTACTGTCTGGACTCGGATGCCAGGGCAGATGCTCAGGTTGGGCAGGCTTCGCTGCGAAATTTGTTCGCACAGTAGTGGTATTGTCTTGTGTGTTCTCCACCGCTGTTGTTGTTGTGGGGATGGGCTTGCCATTCTATTCACTAGATTATGACTATACACAGAGATCCCCTACTACAGAAGGAGTAGTTTCTTTTCTGTAACTCCAGTTCTGTAGTAGGGGTATCTCTGTTATAGTCATAAGCGCCCGCCCTCCTCCCCGGTGGAGAGATAATTATTCATGTGAAGAATGCTACAGGTCTGGCGTGCTACGCCTTCAAAAAGAACTGAAAGTAGAAGGGACCTGCTGGGCATTCTGGGATACTGGGGAAAGGTCTGGAAATCTGGAAAGTTTTCTTAAAGGCACAGTATCCTGTTCTAAGCCACATAATGGCAGCCTATGGGGCTTGTCTGTCCATTCCCTCTTCTCTATCATTCCAGAGGCTTTTGCTGGTAGAGGCAGGGTTTTTTCCTATGTGGAGAAAAGCTGGACAGGCAGTGCTGTTTGTGGATGTTGGTGGAATTCTAGTTGAAGTACTGGACAGTGTAGCCTGTGGGTATAGGCTGCATTATCTGTCTTTAAATTAAATTCTCTCTTAAAGGTGTATGCAGGTCTGCATGATTTGTCACCTTTAGAGATTATTTTTTATTGCTCCGGGGTCCACGCACATGGGCGGGACTATTCACTAGATTATGACTATAACAGAGATACCCCTACTACAGAACTGGAGTTACAGAAAAGAAACTACTCCATCCTGTTATTAGCAGAATCGGTCTCTTCCTGAGACTGAATCTAATCTAGATTTCTCATTAGGAATGTATATATATCCCTATACTGCAATTCAAGGCATGGATTACTTCTGTTAGTGCCAACTGCAGGCTGTGCTGAACTGTCTGTGTTGAACTTGTTATTATACTCATCCATGGGTAGTATATTTGGAATTTGTGAACATTTTGTGTGTATTGCAATTATTCTTGAGTGCAGAGCATTGGATGATGTTACTAGCTTTTGTTGCTGTTTCCATTGCAAGTATGGGAGAAACTATAATGATCTGTTTTCCCTATACAATAGGATATTCCTTGAGATTAGCTGTTTGTACTGTAGTTAGTATTTTCTCAGTTGGATTGTTACTCAGCAGAGAAATACAAGTGGGATCTATATGTCATGGCAGTCTGTAAGTGTAGTCTGAAGTGTCAGGAACAATCATAATCGCTAGGTTTGTCGTGTTGTTCCATGCTGTAAATGCTTTATCTCTAACACATCTGCTTGCAATCCATGTAAGATGGCTGTGTTTTCGTGTGATTCTTTTCAGAAAATGTGGGAGTTACAAGGGATTAACCCAGTCTGCATAATGTAGCAAGTAAGCTCTTCCAAAGTAAAAACAAAAACTCCATCCAGGCATGTAATTTTCTTCTTGTGTTCTGAGGTTGTATAGTCTGCAGGAAATCAGGTGCCAGTTTTTTAGCCTCACTCCATAATTCATACCCCCAAAAATCATATTAGGATTGATATGAGCTGGCCGGGAGTGCTCACAATGAGGGGAGAGGAGGATTGCTTACTTGGAGCAGTCCTAGAGGTAGACCAAAGTGGGCCATACATTTACGGAGAAGTCAATGGCCATCTTGCTTCATGTTTGATTGATACAGGGCTACCTGTTCTACAGTTTGTTCTGGGGAAGTTCCAAAGGTAGCCCTCTTAGGAAGAGAAGTTGTTGGAATCAGTAATAAACAAATTGTTAATCAGGTTACTGCAGATGTTCCAGGTAAAATTGATCCGATGGAGAACAAGCGCTAGTTTATTCTGCGTAATTCAAGTCCTGTGAACTTATTGGGAAGGGATTTACTCTGCAGAACAAGTTGTGTAATTTTGTCACTCTCCTGTGATGGGAATTAAAAAAAAATAATGGCAAGTGGAGAATCGTACTAGATTGCCACAAGATTAAAAAGATTTATTGTTCCATGTTGTCCAGTAGTATGGAATCTAGGAGTGATTTTCTTTCAGATTTCATCAGAAGCAGAATGGTCTACAAATTTTGAAAAGTTCTGTTGTGGTGTAGAATCCCATAAGGGTATACAGAAATTCATTCAATGTTTAGCCCAATAACGAAGAAAGATTTAGAGAGTTTGAAGTTGCATTGCAATTCAGTCTTAGTGTAATATATTGATCTACTGGTTGCACCTAACATTTTTTTACAATTGCTTTGTTAAATCAGCCAGCTGAAAATGGACTTAAGGTATCCCCAACTTAAATGAAGTATTGTAGAAGGAAGTAATTTATCTTGAAGGAAGTCATTTAACTTGGACAGCATATTGAAAAGGGTGAGAGGAAAGTCTCAAAAGAATGTGTTTCTACAATTCTGAAATTGAGTCAGCCGACTACCCAGAGGGAGGTTTGATGTTTTTTGGAATTGTTGGATACTGTTGTCAGTGCATTCCAAACTTTGATTGCAAAACCTTTAGTAAGGTTGACATGTAATGATGCCCCAGATCCGGTACCATTTTGATGATGAATGTTCAGATGCATTTAAGAAACTGAAAGAGAATTTGTGTTATGTGCCTGCACTTGTCCTGATTACAATTTAATGTTTTTTCTGTTCTACCATGAGAGAAATAGATGTGCACTTTTGGTTTTTAATATAGAAACATTGAGGTTTAATGCGCCCAGTGTTTTTTTTTCTGCTGTGTTGGATCCAGTAGCAGTTAGTCTTCCAGGTTGTTTGAAATCGGTGGCAGCTGTTTACATTATCATTCAACAAAGTGAAGAAATTGTTATTGGACAGACTAATTGTATTTGTCCCACATTTGTTGAAATTCTTTTGACCAGAACGAGAGTACAGCATATAACTAACAATAGACTGACTGGTTATGAGCAGAGAGTTGTGAAGACAGGGAAAATAATGAAATTAATGACGATCCAGATTATAATTGCATAGAAGTGACTGAGGCATTTCAAAGCCAAAAATAGCTTTATTTCGGTCACTAGGGCCATAAAAGTGTACATAAAATACATAATACATGGCTAAAACCTAGAGTTCATTAAAACAGCAGGTTCATACATAATGAAAGAAATCATGTCAGTAGCAGATAAAAAAATTAAACAGCCATGATTTTGAGAGAACCCAATAAGCACAAAGGACAGTGACCTAATGTAAGGCAGTACATCGTAAGAGTACAAATCAAGAACCAGGTACAATGACTACACAATTTTCCCCTTAAGGGATGACGAATACAGCAAGATACAAAGCAGTGCCAGGGGGTCAAAGGTAAAGCTCAACCATGGCTCTGATGAAGGGAAAGAACCTTCCTACTTAACAACCACATTGTACTTACAAATTTGGCAACCGCACAGGCATTATAGCTGCCAGCAATCAGTTCTGAATTTAAAGATCGATGCAATGCTTGCATGTGCCCAGCTGCCTACAAATGGGTGATAACTAAAATCAGCGTACGCATACAGGGCATACAAAGAAAACATGGGAAACAAAAGGATTGCTCGCTGTAAATTCATCCGACCATTTGGAAGTGAAAGATTTCAGCGGTAATGGACCCACTCTGAATAGGAAGTACTGTTTCTTGTCCATTGGCACAGTAATGAAGTCCCAGAACAACTCAAGGCCACAGGAAGACTTGAAATATGTAAATTGCCGCAACAAAGTGGCACTGACAGCTTTTCGGGCATCATTGGCCATTATGATAAGCCAATACGGTTGTTTCAGGGACTATTCAGGAGAAATGTTACCAACACCTGAGGTCTCGCATAAATCAAACATTCCAGACAACATTCTTTTAATGTGCAAGTGGCAAGAGATTTTATTAATGCGGTCTGCCTTGATAACGTCCTGCGGAGCAGCGGCCAAATATGCAAGCGCAGGGGTTGTCCAGAGTCTCCTCCAATACAGAATAGGGTGCAGCCTAGCTTTTCCCTCTATCCCTTTCGCCCCCAGATCCAAGGAGTGTGGATAAGAAGGGTTACTAGCAGATAAAAGGGCGAGGGATCTCAAACATGTATTCTCCAATGTAACCTAGTCATTGAGGTTAGAAAAGCCCCTGAGGTAGGTGCATAACCAAGACCAGACATTAAAGAGAGACCTTTGGACATGGCTGTTCGGACTTTGTTTCTTGATGGTTCTTGCTTGGGAGACCAATATAGAGCATTGAGAACTGCCCTTGCAATATGTTCCATTTCTGAGACTTTAGAAGCATCTTCTCTAACAAATGTAACTTCAGCACGGATGGCAGAAATGGTTGCATTAACAAGAGCTTGCAGCTTATCGTAGAATTTGTATGCGATAAATTATACAGACAGCCAATATGATTTGGAGTTGTTCATTACTTTGGTCAACATGGGGTTTTATGGCATTCTCAGGAGCCCCTATAAACAACTGTGCTCACATACTGGGTTAGTTAAAAGCTGTACAAAAGCCAAAGGAAATTGCTTTGTCAAATGTATTGTCCATAAAAGTGGAAAATACGTGGTCATGCTTGAAAAGAAGTATGCAGACCAAGTGGCAAAATATTGTGCATTACAAGATGAGACAGTTGTACAGAAATTTTTTCTTTATGAATTCAATTCAGACTTGTTCGAGTGAACTGAGGGAGTTACAGGTGGATGCCCCAGAATATGAGAAAAGATAATGGGTGAGACTAGGCTACAAGAATACTTAACAGGATATGTATGTGAATGCTAAGCATAAATATGTCCTGCTTGTCTCAACGTTCTATTCCATACGTAAATATTTGCATAACAGGTACCATGCAGATAAGGATAGTTTAACTAGAATATTCAAAAAGTACAGGTTTTTGAAATGTTGCTAAAGATATGTCATTTGAATAATCAAGGCAAAATAGCAGATACTTGAATGAATCATATTGGCAAATCAGAAGGCCCATTTACAAGACTGCAAGAAGATTTTATTTAGATGCGAAATAGGTAATGATTTAAAGTAAGTCTTGGTAGTTATCTGCTTGTTTTCTAAATGAGTGTAGCTATTTCCCACTGGGACATCAGATGTTGAGGGAGTTAGGGCCATATGTAGGAAGCCAAATTGCAATCGCAAATGCTGAAATTTGCAGAATTTCAGCGTTTGCGATCGCAATTTGGGCAGTGTGCTATGTACCACACAAAAACCCACACGCAAAATAAGGAATCGCAAAATTTGTGATTCCTTATTCTGCGAATGCATTTAAGGAATCCCAAATTGCGATTGCTTAAATGCAATGTAGGAAGCACCCAAGTTGTGCGATTTTGGCTTAAGAAATCGCAAATTACCACCAACTTCAGGTTGGTGTTAATTTGCGATTTCTTTGAAAAATGCACTTTTTTGTATTTTTCAAAGTGCCATGTGGCGCACATACATGCCCTTAGCGCATGTATGTGCGACACATGTGCACACATGTTTATTTCAGGGGTGCAAAAGGGTGTCCTATTGACACCCTTGCAACCTTGAAATTGCATTCTCAATTTGCGATTCTCTAATTGAGAATCGCAAATTGAGAATGTCTTCCTATTCATTCCTATGGGCCTTCTAGCCCATAGGAATGAATGGCAAGGTATACCTTATTTGCGAATCTCAGTTTGCGATTCATAAATAAGGAATATGTGGGATTCGCAAAATATTTTGCTAATCCTACCTACATTACGTTTTGCGATTCTCTAATTGCGATTCCCTAAAAATCGCAATTTGAGAATCGCAAAACACGTTTTACCTACATATGGCCCTATGTTCCTAGATTTTGACTTCCTACTTCTATTGAGACTAATCGTGAAACTTGTTTTCAAAAATACATTTTACAAATAATCTGCACAGCTTTTAAGATCAACCATAAATATAATTGTAGTTATTGACCACAGTCTTCAGGAATCCACTCTTCATGCAACTCTACTATATTCTACTCTACTCTGTGCCATTCCAGTCTATGCCACACAGCTCTAAGCCAAGCAACTCTACTGCATTTGACTCTGTGCCACCCCAGTCTATGCCACTCTACTCTGCTACACCACGCCACTCTGCTCAACACCACTCTGCTCAACACCGCTCTGCTCTACACCACTCTATACGTAACTATTCTCTATGCCACTCTAATCTACTGTGCTCCTCTCAATTCTATTCCACTCTACTCCACTCCTCGCTATACCAATATAATCCCCACTCTATGCCACTTTGCTGTCTGCCACTCCACACAATGCCACTCTACGGCACTCTACACCACTCCACTCTAAGTATCTCTGCGTATTTCTACCCTGCCTTCACTCTACGCCACTCCACTCTACACCACTCCATTCCACTCTACATCACTCTACCCTATGCTACTCTACGCGCGATACTCTTATGCTGCTTCACTACTCTATGCCACTCCAGTCTATGCTGCTCTACTCTGTGCCACTCTACTCTGTTCCACTCTACTGTACACCACTCCACTCTAAGTCACTCTACCCTATGCCACTCTACTGTATGCCGCTCCTCTACCCTACTCCACTCTACGCCACTCCACATCACTCCATGCCATGCCACTCTACACCATTCTCCCTTTGCGCCAGTCTCATCTCAGACACGCCAATAACTTTTAGCTGTGCTCATCAGCAGCCATGCTGTTCTACAACATGGCTAAAAGACATTGCGATGCCAATAGCTCTCACATAGGCGAGACTCTAAGCTGCTCCACTCCTGTGCGACTTGTCTTGATTCCTTGCCAGCACCTAAGTTTGCTTGGGATGACTACACTGTATCCAGGTTAGCTGGGTTAAAGGACAGTCTGAAATTACAGGCAATCAAGCAGATTTGTTAGGTTGTGTTATCAGTAGGTGAATGTCTGAGAAACAAATCAGGTCAAATTAAACCTGAATTTGTATTGTAAATCTTCACATTATAAGTTTCAATTAAAGAACTATAATGCATGAAATCATCTATGCAAGTTTAGGGAACAAGTGGGTATAATTTCACTAATTCAATACTGTTAAAGGCCCCTCAGTGCACTGCTTTACAAATAAATAGAATGAGGAAAATGATGGAGTTGATGAAGTTGTATTGGAAATGCTTTCGATTTGATCCGTGCTTCTTATTGTACATGGACGAGAAATGCATGTTACACAATCTTTTTTCAACAGAGTTCTGGATTTTCAACGATTATCCAAGACCAGAAGATTGCCAATATGTTTGAACTGTCGTTGCCTTTCCGCCAGCAGCATTACTTGGCAGGACTTGTGCTTACTGAACTGGCTGTCATTCTTGATCCTGAGGCTGAGGGGTGAGTCATCATTACACATTAGTTTGAGGTCACATTTCAGTGCATACAGACAAGCGCACTCCCTTTATTAGATTAGATCCAAGATTAGGTCAGCACTGCTATGTTAAATCTGTTGTATTGTCTGCATGTTATAATGTTTGCAGAAATTAATCAATCCAGTAGAAACTTTGCAATCGTTGGATTTGCATGCAACATTTTTGCAGATTGCCTCAGCTGGATAGAAAGTATGATTCAGTGCCACAGATATTTCTGCTTGAGCGTTTGCATAAAACAAAGTGCAAGACTAAGGAATAAAGACTCATAGTTTCATGAGCAGACATTTCCATGAGTGCATTTTAATTATGATGGATGCTTCTAACTGCAGATTCCTCACCTTTAGACTGTCCCCTGTCACCAGACTGGATCCAGAAGGTTTTTCACCATAGCTCCTGCATGCTGGTAGGTGGCATTGTGCGGTTCTGTGTTGACTCCGCTCTGCCCTGGAAATGTCTGCTGGAACAACAACTCCTAGGTGCCACCAAAGCATGCTGACATCAGTTCCTTTCTTTCTGCGCCTTCGTATGGGAATCAGGAGCTAGCCCCTACTTTTTTATCTTCAGTTGAAAAGCCTTTTGTGTTGTCTGAAATTATTTTCAATGTCCCCTCCTAAAGCTACAAGGTATACGCCTTGTAGGGACTGTTGCAAACAGACGCCCATGAACTGTACCTCTGGTGTTTGGTTCAGGCCACAACGCCATGAGAAACCTGAAGTCGATCTGCAACACCAAAGCCAACCTGTATGTCGCCAAACACCACAGATCCGTTCCAGCTCAAAGTCAAGGACAAAGACTTGTTCCCTCTCGCGGCCCATCCTGCTTCAAGTCAGCGTCATAATCCAAGTCTTTGGTTGAATCCAAGTAAACAAAGAAGCACAAGAACTCAAACGGCCTTTGTCACAGCCTTGCTACGAGGACGTTGATGTGACCTTCGGGCCCAATGAATCTGCGGAGACCTCTAGTCAGGTTACCGCCGGCAGGTGCTATATGTGCCTCCCAAACCTGCTTCGAGTTCAGTTCCAACTTTGGCACTGGCTCCACTTCTGACAGTACGATCCTTACCAGTTCCTACAGTGTTGATTCCGGAGGATGACATTAATCCTATTGTCCTTTCTGACTCTGAGCCAAAGCCATTTTCTGACACAGAATCGATGCAACCAGTCCAATACAATTGAACTCTGACAAAGCAGACCCCCAGCTGAGGGGCCACCCTTCAGTGTATCACCAGCTTTTGGAATCAGGCTCTACCCAGACCCAGCCACCCCTTGATGAGGATGTTTGTGATGGTGGAAATGAGTTTGTTTCTCAGTATGATGATGACTGTTTTTATATGAACCTACAAGAGGCTAGTGGACTGATTATTTCCTCGTACTCAGCCTGCCTCCCAGTCGCTTTGCGACAAACTCTCTAAATTCTTTGAGGATAAGATTGAGGACATCTACTCCTCTTTCCCCCTCCCCAAAACCGCAGGGCAAAAAAAGAAACTTTCTATCCCCTCGCCCCAGCTACCTACCCTATTCGAATTTGACACCATATCAGAAGTAGACTCTCTGGCCGAACTAACCAAATGCAAATCAGGCTCACCCAAAGACCCCTGGCCGGCCAAGCTCTATAAAAAACATGCACCCCTTCTCAACCCCTACCTCAATCTCATCTGGAATGATTCATTCAGAACGGGCTGTTTCCCTGCCAAATGGAAACATGCCTCCTTAGTTCCCATCCTAAAGAAACCTAACCTAGATCCAGACAATCCCAGTAACTACAGGCCTATTTCTCTCCTGCCTGCCCCAGCCAAGATATTGGAAAGACTGGCACATTCCCAGCTGTCGAAATACATTGAAACCCATGGTCTTCTCCACGACTCCCAGCACGGCTTTAGGTCGGGCCACAGCACCGAGTCGGCCCTTATTGAAATGGCCGACTCGGTGAGGTGGACGCTTGACCAAGGATCGAGGGCGGTGTTGGTGCTGCTGGATTTATCGGCAGCATTCGACACCGTCTCTCACAAAATCCTGCTGGGAAGACTGGAGGACCTTGGGCTGGGTGGAGCTGTCCTGAAATGGTTTTCATCCTACCTTTCGGACCGCACACAGCAGGTTTTCACACCCCCTTTTTCTTCTCTGGCCAGACCACTCAAATGGGGAGTCCCACAAGGCTCTTCCCTGAGCCCGCTCCTTTTTAACGTGTATTTCACCCCTCTGGCCAAGTTGATTGCACAGACGGGGATCAAATCTACCTCCTACGCTGATGACATCCAGCTTCTTTTCACTTTCGATTCTCACTCTGCCTCTGCTTTTGATCCTTTGAAATCCTGTCTCAGGGACATCTCGAGCTGGATGGATACCAATTCCCTCCGGCTCAACGCCGGTAAAACAGAGATCCTTTTTTTCAACACATCATCCCCCTTGGATTCCAGTATATGGTGGCCAGAAGACTTAAGCTTAGCTCCCATCCCTAAAGACTCGGTGAGAAATCTCGGAGTCCGCTGGGACACTCAACTTAGCTTCAAAAATCAGGTGCAAACAGTAGCAACCTCCTGTTTCGCCAAGATTAGAATCATAAAACGCCTCATCAATTATCTGCCGGCAGACTGCCGTAAGACTGTGATCCAGGCCCTGATCATATCCCATCTTGATTATGCTAATGCTCTCTACCTTGGTATCACAGCGGGCCTCTGCCACAAGCTCCAGACGGTCCAAAACGCCGCCGCACGGCTGGTTGAGAGAATCCCGGCCAGACACCATATTACTCCTCATCTCCGTAAGTTACATTGGCTGCCCATAGCAAAAAGATGTGTATTCAAGGCCATGACTCTGGCCTTTCGAGCTTCAAAAGGCAAGGGATCGGCACACCTCAAAAACATTCTTCGACCTTATGCCAACTCCAGGACTCTACGGTCCAATACCCTCCATTTCCTGGAAACCCCCCGATGTAAACGATCTCGGGCCGGTGGCAAAACCTTTGAGGTCTGTACCTCTCAGTGCTGGAACAAACTTCCATTAGCCTTACGCACCTGTCAGACTGAATTAGTTTTCCGTAAATCCCTGAAAACACATCTGTTCTCCTCATAAATTTGGATATCTGCCCCTACGACCTCCCTTTGTTTCTCATTGTTTCAGCGCCGGGACGCCCCGTTGGGGCCGCTGTGCGCTTTATAAATTTCCCAAATAAATAAAATAAATAACACAGAGCTGGTCTCACCTCTTGGCCCTTCCACAGAGGACTCTGCTTCATTTGCGAGGGTCATTAGATGAGTGCAGAAGATTTGAATCTTCAGTTACCTTCCATTGTGGTGAGAACTAATGGCCACGTGAAGTTGCTACAGCCCACACAAATCTTATTAGAACCCTTACTACCCTTTAACAAGACTGTGGCTGACACCCTCTTGTGCACTTGGAACAAACCCTGCTCTTGTCCGCCAATAAACAGACAGGTGACGCATTATCACAGACCCACTCCGACAGAGCCTGCTTTCTTATGCAGTATCCTACTTCTTGAGGGCTTTGTAGTACAGACCTCCACCGGCAGAGTTAACTCCACTTCTTTTCTGACTACCTCGCTGAATAGAGAGTCAAAAAAAAAATTGAGACCATTGGAAAGAGGATTTGTTGTTTCGATAGCCTCATCCTTCTTTCTTTCAACAACAGCTGCTGTTCTGCGTTCTAGTCACTGAAGAGGGGTAGGATCCAACAAAAACATCAGGCATCTTCCTTGGCACACTACTACACAGTTAAAAAAGATTGTGATTGTCAGTTAAACTAACCTTATATAAGGAACACTTGGAGTTTGTTGAGAAACGGAATTCAATTTTAAATGTGTACACTAGACTTGATGCTTTTGAAGAATTGGCAAAGAGTCTTGGACAAATGACCAGTGAGAAAGGCAAAAGACATGTTGGAAACAGAAGACTAGCTTCAAGACTGAGATCAAATACTAACAGATAAGAAAAATCTGAAAAGTTAGCAACAAGATTTACAGGACTGCAAAATATGTACGTTTCTTAGAGACCCCTGTTAATACCATAATAATCATATGTATACCTGAATGGATGAGTTAAGGATGGTTTGATTAAGAGACAACTCAAACATTTAGAGCAATTAGGTGGACACTATGGGCATGGACTAGTTAGAAGAAACAATGCCAGAAACCCTAAAAAGAGACCTGATGGGTAAAGTATTTCCGTCTACCTCAAAAAATAAAGTCTCTTTTTAGGAGACCCACAACTAAAGAGGAAACCAGGAGAAGCAAAAACACAGAGAGAGAACAGAGAAATTAAATTCGGGACTTGGGGCCAAGAAAATGATGGGCTTGATTTATTGTTTGGCTGGTGTCCCGTCGTCTTGTCAGGATGGTGCAGAATATTATTTCCGCCACCCTGACTGATTACCACTCACCAGATTTAGAGATCACCGCCGGCCCAGCTGTGACCTCTGTTGATGGCGGTTACTCAAAAGGCTCTACAATGTTGGTGGATGGCCGTTGTCTTGTAGGTGGCCATTCACCAAACATTTTTTTTTTCCAGACACTAACTACACTAGTGGGACTTTTTTCTGGAAAAGCAAACAACTAAAAAAAACCACACAGGCATAAGCATTGTTGTGGCACCAGCATACAGGAATGCATTCACGTTTAACATTTCGTTTGAACATATTTTGTGATCCCACTACTAAAAGACTATTTATATTATTAGATGTTATACATTATTGATGCATTTGTAATATTGAAAGGATCGATTATAGACCTGCATCGATTTCATTAAGCTCTTAATGATGTTTATCCTAGAATTCTGGTGTCCATATCAGTTGTAGATCCTTATGTACAACAGTATTATGTAATTGTAGGATTGAAAACAAAACATAATTAACAACAAAATATCGAAAATCTACTGAGAAGAACTTGTTTTCATCCTTAAATCTTCCACCCACAGATTATCATCAAAGGCCTTCCTCAAAGTCAGAAATTGAGATTAAAAAGATAATATCTGATTAACAAAATGTAATACGCTAAGAACAGTTAATAGAACACTTTAGGAACAGGAGGTTCCTAGAAGATTATCTACGCAAAGGAAAAAGCTCAGCAAAAAACGTGTCTCCACCCGTTACATAAACAAATAATAATAAGAAATTATCCAGAGCAATCCTACGAATAATCAGCATTATCAATTGGAAGCATACGTCTAGCCACAAATTGTTTTAGTTTAGAACATCCACAGGTACAAAACTGGATCCAGAGGATTCTTCCAACAACGTTTCAGTGGGCTTGTAGGTGGCGCTGTATGGCTCTGTGATGACTCCATACAGCCCCATAAATGGCAGAACAGAGCGCCATATAAGTGCCACACCTACTCGCTGAGGTAAGGTCTTTTCTTCCTACACCATTTGACACAGAGCCAAAGACCTGCCCCCAACTTTGTCAATGTCCTGACTGCTCCCGAAAACTTTTTCACAGTGTTCTAGGGAATGATGTCCATGCCAAGACTGCAGATGTCAGTCACAGACCCACAGAAGATATACTTATTGTGATTGACTTTAGGCCACTAGTCTAAGGCCGGTGACAAATGTGTCTTTATGCACCCTAAGGCAATTTGGACTGGGGAACCTAAACTCTACATCCCTGAACATAGGAAGCCTAGGGCCTGCTCTCATTCCAGGTTGTGGGCCTGAACACAAGGCCACTCCAGTGAAAATTCCAATTCTGTCTCTAAGTCTTCCGGTAAGTTAAAGGCTAGGTATAAATGTATTGTGGTCAAGCAGGACTTGGCTCCGACCTGCCACTCAAAGTCTAACAAGCAGGCTCAAGGGCGTTATGACAAAAATCAAAAGATCACTTCCCCCCTACTCAGCCACAAATGTCTCCTGAATCTGAATGGATCCTACATTTAGTCCATGTGGTCTCCAAGTTTTCTGTGCCATCATTGACCCTGCTGCAAATGGCAGCCTTCAAAAAGCCTATGCAACAATTTTTGGGTGTGATTCCATCTCCTTCTGGTGCTCCTTCCGGCCCCACTGAGCCATAGGGGGTCTCCCATTGACTTCCACTGGCAGTTCTGTCTCCAATGCAGTCTGCCACCCAGGACTGGTACTGACTTCAACTATGGTATCAAGAACCATGGCGGTTCTGTTCCTTCTTCACTGACTCTGCTTGTGCTGGTCGAAAATCTAATTCCAACTCAGGTCTTCAACCCCAAACTAACATCAGCCTGCTTCAGGCCTATGTTACATCATGAAAGCGTAACCGGAAGTTATTCAACCGGTTTCCAAATCCGGACTTCTGCCTCTACACCAGTACCAGGAGAAAATATACACACTTTTTCTCTCCAGTTCATACCTAGTGCAAGACACCAATGTTCCTATGGATGATGAGGAAGGGGACAGGTTGCTGCATTCTATTTGGACTCACAAAATGCCAGGAGGCTAGATACATCTCCTGAAACAGAGCTATCAATGGAGGAATGCTTTGTGTTCACTGGTGGTTCTTAGGGCAATGGAGACAATAGAATTGCAGTTGCACACTATTGATGCAAAAACACATGTATTGACTGAGATTCATTAACCAGTGTCAGCTTTATCCGTGCTGTTATTGGTACTTAATGAAGCCCTTACTAATGTCCTACTGTCTTCATGGTCCAAGCCATGCTAATGCTGACCATTCAGTCAATGTGTGGTTGGGTGACAAAGCACCTCCCAGTAACCCGGACTTCCTGGTTGAACATCTTGCACTGGAGAGACTGATTGTTCAAGATTCATAAAGTAAGGTCAATCTGAACTGCTTTCCGACCAATTCTGTGGATAGGTCCAAAAGGAGATGCCATCAAGAAAGTCAACAGGAGATGCAGATCCCACTGAAAAGGTTCAACTAAAGTTAACCTAAACCCCAGTGGCTGATCGGGAAGGCACTTGAAAATCGACAAGGCAGCCAGGTAACCCTTGACCGTAGCTACTGCCAGAACCTGCTGTGCAAGAGAAACTGTGAAATGCAGGACATCAGAAAGGCATTACCAAAATAAATCCAAGCCTTCTGATCCACACAATTGCACATATTTGTTCCAGTGACCCACACAAATGGATTTCATATCAGGATTTTTGACAAGCCAATATGACATCTGCAACTTCATCAGGACACAAAAGGAAAGGCATCCATGTATGTTGAGCCATCACCGCGACTATGAAGGTCACTGTCTGCATTGGATCGAGATGGGACTTTTGACCATTGATCGGAAAGACCAAGTCATAAAGCAGAGTCATCCTGAGCCTAAGGTTGTTATACCTAGTAAACTGTTTTTTAGTGATGGGTTCTGGATTCATGACTATGCTGCCATGATGCTTTTGATCACTGACACCTCTGTATTTTTTCCTGAGAAGCCAATAAGAAACCTCCTGCTCTTCCTCCCAGTAAAGCCCATGTGGAAGTGTAAAGACTAGAAATTCAGCAGCTTGATGGTTTATGCTATCCATACAATTCTTCCCTCATTTTTCTCCCTCTGGGTGTCCCATGGCTGAAGCGATTGTTGATTACAAGGGCTGCTTCACACTGGTTCCATTTAACTCTATTGCTTGTTGATTTTCCCACCCCTTCTTTTCCAATCTGGCTACTTCTGCAGCAAGCAAGTTGGTTTCTCTGAGGCACTTAAGATACAAAACAACTTCTTACATTTTATAAAATCAAACATGCTGTTACCACTCATGGATGCCCTATGTAGATACGACATATCTCTGATGAGAATTACATCGGCCTCTAACTCTCCACGCGAAATCTTTCGCATCGGGAAATCACTTCTCCAATCCCCTTCCCCTCCCATTGTATCTGACAATACCTTATCTCGCTGTAATCAAATGGCAGAAATTTTTCTTCAATAAAATACAGGATATATATACCTCTTTCCCCAGGCTATAGTTCAACAAAATGCACCATCTATGGCCAATAGGCCCCAAGACAGAGAATGCTCATTCAAAGAAATTCCTCCTCTGAATTTGCCTTCTCTGCGAGGGATTCTCAGCCAATTAAAATCTGGCTCTCCCATGGACTCTTCCCCTCCCACCATCCTTAATCTTGTTGCAGAGACTGTGTCCCAAGTTATTCTTGACTTGATTAATGCCTCATTCCTGATGGGACATGTCCCCCCCCTCTTGGAAACGGGCAATGGTCAAAGCACTTTAAAAAAACCTAATCTGGACCCTGAAGTGTGGAGGGATTACCGTCCCATTTCACTACTGCCAGGAATTAGCAAAATTGCAGAGAAGCATCTTAATTCTGCTCTTTCTGCGCACAGCATGGGAACGTGATCTAGGCCGGCCCATATCAGATGACCAATGGAAACAGTGTTGCATGGTCACAAAGGAAATATCCCTCAACAGCAGACACAAACTCATTCACTTTAAATTCCTTCGTAGAATGTATCACACTCCTGCCTGGTCGCATAAGATAGACCCATCTAGACCACACCATTGTTTGAAATGTTCTGCCCCTCAAGCGGACTTTGCCCACTTGACTTGTCCAAAAATACACCCGTATTGGGAACAGGTGCTTGCCACATTAGGTGACATGATCTCCATGTCGCTGATCCCCACTCCGGAAATCGCACTTTTGGGATATACGATCAACTTCCCCAAGAAAGTAAGGAGGTTTGTGGCACTTGGGTTTCTGCTGGCTAAGCGGGAGATAGCGCTTGTGTGGGGCAAGAAAACAGCACCCACACTGCAGGCCTAGCTTATTGTAATGTAAATTGTGAAGTCTACGCGTCACTAATGCCAAGCTCCTCACGCCCCAAAGACATATGGAGCTCTTACAGGGCGTACATCGCTGAGAGGAGCAGGGACATTGATACACAAGCTGAATGCGGCATTGTGCCAGAAGGGGTGGGTTGAGAGGACATCCTATAGGCACGAAACTCCTGTTATTTTATGTACTCTAGACTCACACTTCTGCACTACGCTTATCTCATTGGATGCATCTGCCTACGGATTGGGTAACTGCTACTATACACAGATTTGCTATAGACCACAACATCGCTGACCATATGAAATAGGGACTGGCAGTTTACTAAATTCCGCTGCCCTATGGACAGGATTTCCTCTACTGTTGCTAAATATTATGTTATGCATGTATATCATTGTTATGTGATGAAGCGCCTGACAATGTACAACTCCAATATTGATTCCCTGATTACTGTGTGTTAAAACTGAAAAATAAAGATAAAAAAATAATAATAATAATTCTGCTCTTTCTGCCTTTTTGGAAAATAACAACTGTTTCCACCCTTCGCAGACAGGATTTAGACCCCAACAAGTTATAGAGACTGCTCTCCTGGCAGTAGTAGAGGAATCCAGAAAAACCCTAGATGACGGAGGCTGCGCTGCTATCATTCTTTTAGATCTCAGCGCAGCCTTCGACACGGTTAACCATCAGCTGTTGATCCAGAGACTTAGGGATGTGGGAGTGGTTGTGACAGCTCTGAAGTGGTTGCAGTCTTTTCTGGAGGATAGATCTTTTGAAGTTTTTGAAGCTGAAACCACCTCAGAACGGATGCCTCTTAGATGTGGGGTTCCCCAGGGATCCTTTCTAAGCCCCACACAATTCAATATCTATTTGAGTTCCCTGGCAGAAGTAGTGCTACCTTTTGGAGTCCAGATCGTCACCTATGCTGTTGTTACCCTTTTCTGCCAGAAGACTGATGGTGCAAGCATTGATTCTTTCCCGGCTTGACTATGCCAACGCCCTTTATTTAGGAGCTCCATGCTGTACCACAAAAAAATTACAGATTGTGCAAAACTGCGCAGCACGCTTGCTCCTGATCATTCCCAACCGTCTATCGGCTAAACCTGCCCTTGCTTATCTTCACTGGCTTCCTATTCAGGAGAGGATCCAGTTTAAGGCATTGTGCATGGCACATAAAGCACTATCAGGCAAGGGACCCCCCATCATCCATTCTTTCATTCTGCCCTACTGTTTCAATAGGGTTTTGAGGTAGGACAACAAACATCTGATGGTGGTACCAAAAATCAGAAGATCGAGGAGGGGATGGCATCTCTTTTCATATAATGTTGCCAAACTTTGGAATCGTCTTCCCCTCCAGACCCATCTTGAACCAAATTATCTGATCTTTCGAAAAGAAATTAAAACCTTTCCTTTTCCCTAAATATTGCTCGGAGCTTTTTGACTGCACTACTAGCAGCGCTGGGGTGCCCGTGGGTAACCACGCGCTTAGAAATGCTGATTCATTCATTCATTCATGAGTCTTTGCTGTCTGCAAGTCCCTAAATTGCATTGTTGCCATTCCTCTGATATTGAAAAGGCAATTCTTTAAGGAACTGAATAGACAACTCACTGAGCTGTATTATTGTACCGCACAATTGTTTTTGCTCTCAGAACCGAGTGGGCCTGAGGGGCTGGACATTTGTAGACCCTCTGGCTTGAAGGGTGCAGTGGAATTGTTGAGGGGAGCTGTAAGGATATGAAAAGGCCATACAAGGCAGCTCAGTTTTAGTGGCGTAAATACGTGTCTAGAAAAGAAGGTGGGACCGAGTATGTGCCAAACACACATTATAGTGCCTACAAGAATTCTCTAGGGTAATACAGACATTTAACCCTAAACCCTGGAGGTAGGCAGGGATAATGACGGTGGATGACATACAAAGGGGGCACCCTGATGAAATTTGTGGCACTACGGGAGGAGACATTTGCGCCCGGGCACTTCATGGCACTAGCCACCCTGACAAGGGCTTTGTGACTTACATGAGGAACAGAAGACGTTGAGCCAAAGAGGTCTGAGGCCCTTATGAATCTCCTCAATATGGGAGCTTGTGGATATATGTCACTATCCTATACATAGACTTGGTATCCGTGTTTTGTTAATAGCAACACGATTTAGGCAAAGACATCCAGGATTGGATCAGCATTTAACTACCCAGAAATCAGAAATTTTAAATTTACACAGATTATTTACTTACACTAAACACACATGTCACTGAACTGTATAGCCAGAATCTTACCCGTGGCTCCGGGTATTTCTCCTAGAAGCTAACAACTGTATGCTGTTTTTTATCACATGTTGTTGACTGATTCAGATATACTGGCCAGGGGCAGTGCAAATGCAGGGAGAAATAGCTGAGAGTACAGCTGACACTGACCCCTTGCCCTGCTTGTTAGGAAGCATAGTAAGCATTTGCAATACAATAGGTCTTGCATTACTGAAATTTTGAGCTAATGGCGTTGCTAATAATAATGCAACGCCAATAGCTCTTTAGTAATGCAAGACCTATTGTATTGCAAATGCTTGTTTTTCCACTTTCTTTACTTTTGAAGCAATCGCAGCATGCCTGCTTTAAAGCTAAAGCGCGGGTGCCACAATTGTAGCAAAAGTAAAGAAAGAGAAAAAAAGGCACGCAGCTGCATTTTATTTCTGTTTATCGGATGTATGTCAATACTTCGCATACCATTATTTCGCATAATTTTAGTGCAATGTTTTTACTTAGCATAAACCATTACTTCGCAAGTTTTAACTGCGCGTGCATTTATAACGCGTATGGTTATAAATGTACTATGGTTTATGCTAATCAAAAACATCGCACTAAAATCATACTTACACTACACTACCTCAAACTACTTAAACATCACTACACAACCCGAAACCCTAATACACTACCCCCTACACGACCCTCCCCCTGCCTGGACCCTACACTCTAACACTACACTTCACGACCCCCCCGACGCTACCCTAAACCTTAAAACACTACCCTACACTACACAAACACCACACCACTAATCTAAACCCTAAAACACTACTCCCTGCACGACCCTCGCCCTTCCACCAGTCCGCTCCCTACACTACAGCACTACCCTGCACGACACCCCAACACTACCCTAAACCCTAAAACACTACACAAACACCACAACACTACCCTAATACACTACCCCCAGCACAACCCTCCCCCGACCTCCAGTTGTGTTCCTACATCCAAACACTACCCTGCACTACACCCCGACACTACTCTAAACCCTAATACATTACCCTACACTACACTAACACCACTACACTACACTACACTACCCTAAACCCTAAAACACTACCCCCAGCACGACCCTGCCCCTACCCCCAGTCTGTTGCCTACACTAAAACACTACTCTGCTCGACCCCCGACACTACCCTAAAACACTACCCTACACTACACATACCCCACACATACACCACATCACTACCCTAAACCCTAAAACACTAGCCCCAGCACGACCCTACACTACTCAAACAGAACCCTACAACCTAAAAGACTACCCCTGCACTATACAAAAATACTACACTTACCTCTCTCTCCTCCCTGGTTCCTCTCTTTTCCGGCTTCCGGCGATGTCAGATCTGCACGTCGTTGTTTGGAAACAGAAGCTCTTTCCAAACAACGATGTGGCTAGTGCATACCATTACAACGCATGCGTTGTAACAACGCTTGCGCTGTAACAACTTGCGTACTAATGGTACGCGTTGTAACATCGCAAGCGTGGTAACGCTTGCGAAGTAATGGTATGCGCACAAGCAACCGCGCACTAAAGACTGTTTACCCTATTCATCGACTTTGGAAGCTATTGCGGCACTCGTGCTTTAGCTCAAGATGTTTAAAGCTAAAGCGTGGGTGCCGCCATTGCTACAAAAATGAACAAATGGAAACAAATGGTGGGCGCCTGCTCTTTTTTTCCTATTTATTTACTTTTGTTACAATCGCGGCACCCGCGCTTTAGCTTAAGGTGTTTAAAGCTTAAGCGTGGGTGCTGCATTTGATACAAAAGTAAACAAATAAGGAAAGAAAGGTGCATTGCACCTGGGGCATGCCACGCTGGTTAATAAGAGTTGGGGGAGGGCGTATCCTGCCTGCAACAGCAGGCAGGAGACAATGATTTAAGAAAATAGTGCTCAAAGGCTGTAATTAAAACATCTAAAGTAACAACACATATAACAGGAGCAGTCCTCATGGGAGGTTACAACAAGAGAAAAGGTGGTACAGAGGAGGGCCTACTAAGCCTATTGACCAATGAAAAGCCACCATTTACTACGAACAGTAACAGGAGTCAATTAAAAATTTGGGCGGAAAGTGGGTGGAGCTTAATGGCCATATCCTGAATACAGCATGTCTCGAAGAGACAGTGCAAGCACTGCCTTGTCAAGACCTAAAAATCATGAAGCAGCCGAAATGTAAATGCTGCTTCCGGGACTTAGCTTTCATGTTAGTCCCGAGAAACATAGAGATGGGGTGGTGGGCAAAATGGCCCATCAGACACACAGTGGGAAAGAGATTTACGTAAATTGGCTATAAATCGCTAGAGGTGGGCGAGCCAAGAAATTAATAGGGGGCTGAGCCACAGCCGAACCCAGAGTCTGGCTCCGATCTTTGAGCCCATGCACGAGCCGAGCTCTGAAAATGTTTGCGATGTAAATCATGCAACAAACATCAAGTAAATTATGATATTCTCTTCAAAATTGAAAAGAGCATATTTTTAACATGTGTAAGCTTTGACATTAATACTTCATCTTATATAACACTGCACTGAGAAGTACTTATTTAAGTGATTATTTAAATATAAACCATTTGTGAAATAAGAGCCAGATTATTACAGAGCAACATTATAGTGTATTCAATCAAACACAATAGGTTTTTGTACAAGTGCAATTCTGAACGCACATATTTGAAAGTGTTTTCATACACGATAATGAAGAAAAAAGAGTTTTGGTTAAATAAAATATTTGCCTAAGGTTACACAATTTTAGAGAGGAAGATTCGATGTATCCACGTTATCTGGTTTCACTTTGTATCAAACATCAATTAGATTAACAACAATGGTAATCTATTTGTCTTCCCTTGTGCTAAGGCTTTCGTTTTTACCTCTGTGCTGCAGTTCCTATTTAGGGAGAACTCGACCCACAGATATTGGAGCTCTTTCCACTAGCCCCACTTACATTACTCAAGACCTCCATTCATTGTTTATAGGGATGTCGGGTTAAGTGATTTGCCCAGATTCAGAGGATGTTGAGCCGAGATTGCGAACTGTGACAACTGAAGGAAGTTGAGGTCTGAACAGGATTTCCGAGTAATAATGTGTTGAGTCCCTGTCAAGATTGGAAGTGAAATGAGTTAATTTGCTGGACTGCCATGTTTGTGACTGCTGCTAGACTAGGCTGATCTATTAAGGAAGTGTACCAACGTGCTCTAATGGTTGGGGTGGTGAGATCTGAGTTGGGAATAGTTCACTTTATATTGATTGTTGATCAATCCCTCCAGCTTTTAATCAAAACACTTGCTACTGCCTAAATATTGCCTGATATAATGACTGCCTTGGATTGATTCAGCAGCCTTGATCCATTTTTTCTGGGCTTTTCAGGATTCAAATGGCTAGTGTGAGGTATTCTCTCACTCTGATGATGTTCATGCATTAAGGGCTCAACCGCTAAACGTGAGCTCTTGATATCATGTGTAGGAGAATGAAAAAGAAAGTTCAAATTTTTTAGAGAATCAGCCCAATTACTTTTTAATCCGGCTCCTCGGACAAGATGGAAAATCGTTGTGGATGTAACAGGGGATCTATCTTCCCAACATTCTTTTGTTGTCAACGTATTTCAGCCAAACTATTAAGCCTGAGAAGGTCAGTGGCTTTCATTAGGGCATTAATCCCAACTACTCGCTACATATCTAAGGCGTTTGGCTATTCATGTGTCTTTTCTTGACTTCGTTAATCAGTCGCTAAAGCCAAGTATCCATAGTATTCGCTTGTGTCCAGAGTGTGCCCTGCCGAGGTGAAGACTGGAAATGGTTGGCATGTTCAGCATTTCTAGGAGTCTGGTTTGCTTCAAACACCACTGACATTTGCAGCATTCTGAGGAGTTCGATTGAAGCAGCATAAATACACATAGAGGCGCGAAATTCTAACCCACCGGGCTTATGTCATGCAGGCTTTTTAGTATTAAAGCGCTCCACCACACTGAGGCACAACCATGATCTGTAAAAACGCTAAAATATTCTTTGGGCTGTAAGGTGGCGCAGATAGTTCATAGTCTGTGCTATCAAACGCCATCTTCAAAGTTGAGACACTCCAATTCGTAGTAAGAATTCATTACCTTTAGAAATGCACCTAGAAGTGACATTTTGGGGTAGTGTTCGAGTCCACTTCTACTCTATATTAACTCCTAGATGTCCTGATTATCGTCCCAAGGATTACACATCTCTAGCTAGTCAAAGGCCTTCGGTGCCTTCTGCTCATTTGTTTTTATACCTAAACCATGTTTGCAAGACCATGACTTTAGCTCTCTAGTCACTGGTGATTTCGTTTCTGTCTCTTCAGTACTGAAGGGTTTCCTCTGAGAGTTGTAATAATTAACTTTTTGTGCATGCCTCAAGCACGTTTTCATCAGCAAATAGATGAACATCCCAATCAATGGCAGACAAAGTTAAAAGTCTTTTTAGGTCAACAAAAGCCAGACAGAAAGAACACCAATTGGAAAATACATAAGACTAAGAAAGCAAGTGGAAACATCCCTCTCTAAAACATGCCCAAAATGTTGAAACCAGGTACTTTTTAGTGGGCTCCATAATTTAGAAACAGGTTCCCCAAATCATTTGTCCAAGCAGCGTACCAGGGAAATGTGCAATTCATTCATAGGTTACTTCTTGAATATATATTTTTTTATTCCACTTTGAATTCATGATTTCTGATTAATTCACTACTGCAAGATTAAGAGGAAATTTTGCAAATTAATTGGTTGGGAATTGCTTTTTGAGTACAATGGACCACAGAGAGATCAGAGGTTGGAGATGTGTGAAAAATAAGTTTTGGAGCAAGGGAAAAAGTATTTTGATAATGTGGATTTGCGACTTTGACGTGCATAATAGATTTGTCGCGTAAAAACATTGAGCATGATATAGATAGAGGGGTGTGGGGAAAAACAACAACATTTTACCCAAGGAGAATAAGAGCATCACATACAAGGATGGAAAAAAAAATATTCAGAAGCTGAAAGCTGTTTTCCCAGTTGTAAAGTTGCAACATTGCTCCTAGTTCTAAACTAAAAGAAAAAATAATGGGTAATTGCTACAGAGTGTCTAGGAGCCTTGATCTGTGACTCATGAGGCCACTTGGATACCCCCAACTCCACCCACACATGGCAACAGGCTGTGCTCAGTGGCTTCAGAGGCCATTGCAGCGGATCAAAGTGCTGGGTTGAGGAGTTGAGCAATGCCTCAAGAAGCCACGGGGGTGGATGGCCCAGCACTGCACTCGACAACTACTGCACATGGCAAATCCGCACGGATCAACTTAAAGGAAACAGGTTTTAATGAATGCTGGGCTTAAGGACCAACACTGCACTCAGACCCCACAGTGCACCCCCTAGCAGCAGGGGTTGATCACAATGCTCAATGTCCTCAACTCATAATTCACTCAGTGCACGACTGAAGGTTGTGGACAGTGTCATATAATGCCACCAGAGTTGATTACAGAGCTGGTTCTTCAGCACAACAGTGCCTTCAACTCACAATGCACTAAATACAAACATGCCAAAGGTCTTTCACTGCAGCAATGAATCCATGGGGCTGAATGATCATAGTGGTACTCAGCATCCACTGTACACAGCTGAAGGACATGCACAGTTGCTAATGTGGTTAAATGGGCTGTATGCAGAGCTAAGCTGAAGGCCAGGCATTGCGTTCAACGGGGAATCAGTGCAGGGCTAGGTGAAGGGTGGGTTGGACCACACAATCAAAGATAATGAACAGAACATTAATGATCTTAGAAGTAGGATATTATTTTTTTTAAATACTGAAAAACTTTGTTAAATGTTAGGTTATAGCACCCTTTTTGTTCATAAAATTAATTTTTTGGGGTTTTTTTATGCTAAAAGCCCAAAAATCAAATGAAAACAATGCACTTGTGATTATTGATTTTCAGTAAAAAAAATCTCTGAAATGTACCAGTAATAGTTAGCAATGTTGCCATTTCTACCTGTGATGCACTGCTCAGGACCACACATGGTTCCACAAATGACATCACTATTGACAACACTGGGAACATCACAGATGAGTCCACCACTGTTAAAATTAAATGATTTGCTCAGCTGAATGCCTTGCACAGTTGGCTGTTTAGACAAGGGAGCTGTTTCAGTGCTTGGTGAGATGTAATTAAAAAAGCTCACATAAGACCACATAACTGAGTCACAGTATATACAAAAGCAATTAAACATTTGTGGATTCTTTCTAACTACAATGATGATGCCACTGTTGAGGTGATATGTAATATCAACGACAATCTCATTTGTGAAGTCATCTGCGGCACTTTAGGTCATGAGCAGTTCCCTGGGGGCGTGCTATTGTTGTGTCGCAGACCATAAATAATCTTAGTTTATCTGTGGTATATATGCTGAGTTCATATTGGTATATAGTATTGATGCAGTTTTGCATAGTAAAGTATGCTATTAATACCATTGTTGAGTTTGGGACGCTGCTATATTTCACAAAGGGCAAACCCTCAAGTGGGGCCCAACGCCACTTCCCCTCAACTTCAGCCAAAGAGATATTAAGATGGCAATGCAAAACCGAGATGCCCCTAAAATCGGTCTGTGCACAACAATAAATCCACCCATTACTTCACACATTTGGTCTTGTACAGAAGAGTATGCAAGCACACTACACCAACTCTGTCTGTCCCAGTTGCAATTTTGGAATGTATATGGGATCCAGAGGACCAACACTGATCTGTGGGATCCGGTTCCTCATTTGGTTCAACAGACCCTCATGTGTAATACTAGTATGTTTTATATATTCATTTCAGGGCCAGGCTCTCCCTCTCTGCGATGTCCCCTCTTGCTCCCTTGGATTGGCCTGGACATGTGCTCAGTGAACTGGTCTCATAGCTGTCTAAGTGATATAAATGGCGGCGTGATAATTGTTGTCATCGGTGACGATGTGAGTGTGAACATGAGTAGCGCATGTAAGGTGCAGGAGTAAAGTTTGCATATCCGTCTTTTCTGAGGAAGTGCAACTTTTTTAAGGTTTTGTGGTACAGACACTATGCCACAAGAGTATTGTTTGATCTAGTTCTTCAACTGCATACTAGTCAACTTTAATCAATGTTTAAATAAGATTTATTTCTGGAAATTTATACATAGTCAGAAATAGTCACTCTAGTAGGATTAGAGTGCATGCCTCATAGGAAAATCGTGCATTAGCATGTTAAACACTAAGTCACAGTTTGACAAACCTGTAGGAAATTTTGTAGCAACCTAACACATCATTGAAAAACTCATAATTTAAAATGTCATATATGTAGATATTGGGGTACAAAACGCTAGGGAGTTTCACAAAATCAGGAAAAGTACTAGCCATTCTAACTCACTTTGAAATTTTTGCTCTATACTACAACCATAACTGACAAACTTAACTTCATTCAAAGTAGTTCCTTTACTTGGTTTGGGGGTTTTCTCACCTGTTGCCTGTGTGGACTGAAGAGGGAGTTTTGGACTGCGAGCACGCTGGAGCTGCTCTTCCTTTAATCTCCTCAATCAACTCCTCGCGGAACCCGCTCCGCGGGTCCCGCTTCGCCTCTGGTTCTCTGTTTAGCGCTGCTGGAAGTGCGCTGTGACTGCGAGGTATTTCATCAGACAGAGCCTCTGTGGCGGTGGTGTGGGCAGGGCTGCGAGCGTGGTCAGGCGAGGACTTCAAGTCCCAGGAGCGCCTGACCCTCGGCATCACCAGCAGCTGACCCGCTCTCCCTGCTGGCTCCTCCCCCGCCTCAGCGCGGCTAAAACCAGCGCGTCAGTTTCACTGTTGGTTTTCTCACCTGTTGCCTGTGTGGACTGAAGAGGGAGTTTTGGACTGCGAGCACGCTGGAGCTGCTCTTCCTTTAATCTCCTCAATCAACTCCTCGCGAAACCCGCTCCGCGGGTCCCGCTTCGCCTCTGGTTCTCTGTTTAGCGCTGCTGGAAGTGCGCTGTGACTGCGAGGTATTTCATCAGACAGAGCCTCTGTGGCGGTGGTGTGGGCAGGGCTGCGAGCGTGGTCAGGCGAGGACTTCAAGTCCCAGGAGCGCCTGACCCTCGGCATCACCAGCAGCTGACCCGCTCTCCCTGCTGGCTCCTCCCCCGCCTCAGCGCGGCTAAAACCAGCGCGTCAGTTTCACTGTTGGTTTTCTCACCTGTTGCCTGTGTGGACTGAAGAGGGAGTTTTGGACTGCGAGCACGCTGGAGCTGCTCTTCCTTTAATCTCCTCAACCAACTCCTCGCGGAACCCGCTCCGCGGGTCCCGCTTCGCCTCTGGTTCTCTGTTTAGCGCTGCTGGAAGTGCGCTGTGACTGCGAGGTATTTCATCAGACAGAGCCTCTGTGGCGGTGGTGTGGGCAGGGCTGCGAGCGTGGTCAGGCGAGGACTTCAAGTCCCAGGAGCGCCTGACCCTCGGCATCACCAGCAGCTGACCCGCTCTCCCTGCTGGCTCCTCCCCCGCCTCAGCGCGGCTATAACCCTCCCTTGTGACACCGCAACGCGGGAGCGCGCGGGGAGAAGCCTGGGACAAGGGCGGGACCGTCTGAGGCCGTCAGAGGCTGAAGAAGGCTGGGCTGGGCCCCCTCCCTTAGTTCTCCGGTATTAAATCTGTGTGACACTGCCTCTATAGATTTGTATTGTATTTTAGGATTCTTAGGTTTCTTATTCTACAATTGTTATTAATTGATTCTTACTCCCCTTCTAATACAGTCTCATGACGGCTGAAAAACTACGCTCTGGGCGAGTGATTGTAGGGAGATCTGGGTCTAAAACCAAATCTAACCCCCTACGGAACCAAATTGCAACTTCTATGCAATTGAAAGGTCAATGTCAGCTTTTCAATTTATGGGACAAAGGGAAAGATAAACCCACTGATCTGCAGCCCCCGAATGAAATCCCAGGGTTTAGCGATTCGGTGCCTGTTAATGGGGTCATTGATGTTTCCTCTAGTTTAAGCTTGGTTGCTAGTCAATCTTTGCCTATTCTAGTTAGTCCCGAAGTACTAAGGGGCTCGCCTTCGGCGTCAAACAATGTACATCTGAAACAGAATGCTCCCCTTGAATCTTCGGGTAATATGCCCTCAAAATCTGATAAAATTGTCCCCTCCCAAGTTGCACTAATGGATGTTCCTAAAGTTTCAGTGAATACTGATCTTTTGTCAGCCGCGTTAGTTAAATCCCCTGTAGTAGGGAATGATTTTACACTGCCTGACATTGATTTAACAGCTCATAGGGCGCGGGTGGGATCGTTACATGGGAACCCCAAAGGTGTGCCTTTGGAGGAAGCAATAACTATTTTGAGTACCGGTCCTCTAAGTAGCACACCTTCTAATAAACTAGATTTTTCCCTTCCACAATTAAACTTTACATCTTGTTCAGGTCCAGTGTTGAACAATTTAGCTGAGGGTTCTCCAAATATTAATGGGTGGCTAATTTCTAATTCTTTGTCCTCTTTGGAATCAATTCTTTCTTCGATTTTGAGTTTACTTGAAAAGTTTGTGGGAGGTTCGGAATGTATTTTTGACACTGTAACGCAAATTTTGCAAGTTCTCTTGCTAAGTAAAAATGAGTTAGTGTCAGATCTTCCCATACCATCGGCTTCTCTGCTGGTGCCCCCAAAAATAAGCGCTCCTTCCGCTTCGGCAGTTTTGGATTCAGCTCAATCTTCTCCTTTGACAGAAGGTCAAAGGGAAAAGAAGCCTGTAGTTCTTCCTGCTGTCCCCAATCCTTCCAAAGTGGTTTCGGCTGGCGCTAATTGTATAGCCCCAATAAGTGACAAGATAGAGGTAATAGTAACATCTCCTCTCATTCCCAAATCCGAAATTCCATCTCTCTTTCCGATATTCTCCTTGCCATCAAGCAAAGAAGAGGAGATTCCCAAAGTAAATACTGGATTGATGGGAAAAGTGAGTCCCCTGAAACACAAAAAGATTAGAATGAAGAAGAGGAAACCCATCCGAAGATTCGCTAAAAAAAGACAGAGGAAACTTCTTTTTGATAAGAATGCTGAATTAAGTCTAGAAGATTCTCCGCAGGTGGAGCAGTCTCCTACCTCTCATGTAGAAGCTAGGGTTGTCTCGCCTAAAGAAGACGCCCCTTCCTCTGGTCTAGGTCCTATAAGCTTTACCAATCCTTTCCTCCCCAAGGTTTCCCACCCTTCCGCCAATCCTTTTTCAGCATATTGTAATGTTAAAGCAGGATCTTGCCAAGTTATTTCTAAGGTTACCTCTTCTTCTGTCATCCCGTCCCCTACTTCCCTAAATCTTTCAGCAAGACCCTTTCAGGTTCCATCCTCAATGACAGTTATTCTCCCAAAAGAAAAAATAAATGTGGATACTTTATATCTTGATTTTTCTCCCTTATTTGAACCAGATTTAATTTTAAATAGATCTGCCCTACTGATCTGTTTTAAAGAGATCGAAAGTTTGAAATTAATTCAAACGTCCGATTTAGATATTGTATTTCTCCTTAACTCCTGGAAACCAATAAGATCAACAAGGGTGAAATTCCATTCGAAAGTTGTGTTAAATCTTGTTCTACAGTGGGCAGAGGAATTACAAGTTAGAGGGATAGATGTCATGCCACACTTTGGGGAAAAATGTACTCAAAGTATTCTCGCCAATTCTTCACTATCACTTCCCTCTAATACGGGTGTGCTGTTGTCGGATTGGTCTAATCTCAGATCAGAGGACCTAAAAATTTGTGTGGCTAGGAATGAAAGGCTAGTTTCATACAAAAACCCTCCCCTTAAGCAGACAGTGAAGGATGACCAATCTAAATGGAGTTGGTTACCTGGAGTTCTAGCGAGTAAATCTGCTCCCTGTTCTAAACAACATTCCAATTTTTAACAGAGAGCTGAAATTTATCTCATGGAACACTGCCGGATTCAAGGATTATAAGGAGAAATTGGGTTTCTTGCATTCTCAAAAGGCAGATATAATCTGTTTGCAAGAAACCTGGGTTGAAGGAAGATTAGCTTTGGAAAAAGACTATTTTATTTTGGAATACAGCGCAACCAGCACTAGAAGAGGCCATGCTAAGGGAGGGTTAGCATGCTTGTTATCTAACAGATTGCAATGGAACTATTCACACTATCTAGATCCAGGGAAACTGTTTCAAGCAATAACCCTAAAAGATGTATTTGAGGATTGCCCTAATAGATTGTTGATTGTGGTTAACATTTATATTCCCCCCAATTGTAGTTTTAATGCTGGTTTAAAAACTTTGTTCACTTTTTTAACTAAAGCGTTGGATGTCTCCCCAACTCCGCATGTGTTAATGTTTGGGGACTTAAATTGTAATATATCTAACTGTGGGTCGGAGTTGTTTAGAAATATTCAATTGGAAGAGTCTTTGAATATACCATCTGCCCAGTTTCCCTCCAAAATTAAAACTAACAAAAGAGGTAAACTTATCTTAGATGGTTTACTTAAAGTTGAATGCTTAATAGTAAATGGGAGGCTTCCGTCTGACACCCCGGCAGCTTATACTCGTAAATCTAATAAGGGAAAATCTATTATTGATTTTATCATGGTAGATTATGCCGGTTTTCACCTACTGAAGGATATGAAGGTCATTGAGTCTATTCTTAGTGACCATAATGCATTGATGCTTTCTGTCTCCGTTAATCTTCAGAAAGTGGATCCGTGGAGTCTGGATATAGATTTTGTGAATTTTGATTCCAGCTCAGGGAAATGTTTTTGGAACCCTTGTACTGTTGAAAATGTGGTGCCTCTTTTGTATTTTACTGTTGAGAATTTACCCCTCTGGGAAGGGAGAGAGCTGTTGAGTTTTATTAATTTTTTAGATTCTGTAACTGCTAGTGCAAAAAAGAAACCAGGTGTGAAACAATCCCTCGTAGTCCCTCATCCTCTACGGGCTATAAATAGAGAAATAAACAAAGTGGTAAGGGGACAAGGTTAAGGCCCGTTTAAAACGTTCTAAGGAAGATGCCCTCTGGATTCAACTGAGGGAAGCTTCTTATAATGGCCAAGCCAAGACATTCTGGTCCTTAATCGGCAAAGGTTGTGGTACCAGAGCCAGTCCTACGCCTATTGCCATTGAGGAACAGGTGTGGGTTCATTATATCGAGAAGTTGTACAGTAACAATAATTCTCAAGTTTTTAATGTTGAATCTGATAATGTCTCACGTATACTTGACTGTCCAACGGAAAAGGAAATTGAATGTGCCATTAAGAATATGCGCTCCTCTGGTGCGATGGGTCCTGATAAAATCCCAATTTCAGTATTAAAACACCAGAGTGAACTTTGGAGTAAAATACTCTTTCCAGTGTTTAAATTTTGTTTTTCAAGTGGAACAGTCCCCCCCTCCTGGAAAGGAAGTATTATTGTCCCTTTATATAAAAAAGGGGCAAGAGATCTACCGCAAAATTACCGTCAAATCGCTTTGCTTGATGCCATTGGTAAGGTTTTTGCAAAATGTGTGCTTACTTTAATGAATCAATGGGTATCTGAACATAAAATCCTTCCCATGGAGCAAACAGGTTTCAGACAAAATCATGGAACTTTAGACAACCTGACTGCATTGCAAGTTATTAATGAAAAATATGTGAAAGTCCGTGGTGGTCAGGTATATGGCGCCTTTATTGACTTCTCCACCGCCTTTGATAAAGTAGATAGAATTTTGCTGTGGAGAAAGTTATTTAACTTAGGTATGCCCCCATTCCTGATTAAGTTAATTCGCGCCCTTTACTCTGACACCTGGTGCAGAGTTCTACTTGGAGGTGAACGTGGTGTATCTAAATTAATTCCCACTTCCAATGGGTTGAAGCAAGGTTGCCTTTTGGCTCCATTGCTATTTTCCTTATATACAGTTGATTTACCCGTCACACTTTCTGCTTGCGCCGGTATTGCCCCGTCCTTGGGTGGAGTTCCAATTGCATGCCTTATGTATGCAGACGACATCCTGATTTTGGATCTCACCCCAAAGGGCCTGAACAATCGGTTGCAAGCACTCTCTGAATATGCGGAAAGTCATTTCTTATCAATAAACACGGCAAAAAGCAAAGTGATTTGCTTCTCTGGTAGAAAGAAGCCTAAATGCCTTAATTATCCATGGGTTGTGGGGGGGAAAAAACTGGAATGTGTGAAATCTTACACCTTCCTAGGTAAAATTGTCACTTATAATTTAAGTGACAAATTACACATTGACAATAACTCTCGGAAGGCTATTTCTCAGGGAAAGAGTTTAGTTTCCCTGTATAAAGCCACAGGTAGAAGGCATTTTTCTATTCTTTTAGATGTTTTCAGAGCGAAAGTTCCGGCCTCCCTGTTATACGGAATTGAGTTAATTGATGTAAAAAAGTGGAGTTTTTTAAACTCTGCGGAAGGGAAAATTTTACGCAGTTTAATGTCTGTAGGTACAGCAAATTCGACTGCTTCCTTGAGACAGGAACTGGGTTTACGTAGCAGCTGGGTTCAAGGTCTGGCAAGTATCATACGTTGGGTAGTAGCATTATCTAAAGGTGAACCTAATACCTTAAGAGATCTTATAAAAAATGAATTATTAGGATCTTTTAATGATTTCTCCCTGATTGTAAAAAACTTCAGATTTGCCGTGCTGCAATTGAAATTGGATGAGGAGACTTTATTTTTATTATCCTCTCATCAATTAAAAACTGTTCTGAAGTCAGCCTCCTGGGAATTGGGGTTTTGTCAGGATAGAGACTTCTGTTTAGCGAAAAAAGGTGGTTCGCCTGTTATCGAATCTTATACCCTGCGGAAAGCTCAACCGTATATGTATTGGAACATCTCCCATGGCGTCAGACGCCTTGTGTACTTATTAAGACATAATTTGCTTCCGCTGAAAGTTCTACATGCCAGCTGGTATGGTCATTCGGCATGCTGTGATCTTTGTCAATTGTATGATCAGGACTTAGATCATGTCATGTTTGTTTGTCCTGCACTGATGTCTTGCAGGCGTAGATGGTTAAGACCAATTTGCTTACAACTCAACATATTATCTGCTTCTTCATTTAAGGCAGCCTTGATTAACCCACCTAATGAAATGTTTGCTTTTAAACTGTACAACTTTTTTAAATGTTTTTTGGACCTGTATTAAGATGTCTCATGTAATTGTGATGGAATAATATTTTATGTATTTCTTGTTTTGTATGTATATGTTGTTTTATGTGGACCTCATAAAGAGTTCCTTATCATAATAAAAATAAAACTTGAAAAACTTGGTTTGGGGTGAATTCATTTAATAGATGTTGATACATTTAAAGAATAAGATGCCACATGGGCTTTAAGGGATTTGTTTTTGTTGCGGTGGTGATTTGAGAACCCATGCTGTTGTATGAGATGTGGAGGAAATGAGAGCACACTCCAACCAAAGCTTACAGCAGAGAACTTTTGCGCCATTATCGAGCAACAAAGACATGTTGCCCAATGAAATGATGGCAATCAAAAGCCATGGGAGTCTGTCGACTGTGCCCACATTTCTGCTGTTGAAGCAGACTGGTGGCATTACTCCCTCTCTACCCTAATACATTAACTCTAATCCTCCTCCTTCTACACAAATCCTTAATTGACACCAGCACATGACTTTATACACGGCCATGGTGCTGGTGCTAGTTCCAATTCTGTCTAATCGAGACCAAATCCTATTAAGTCCATTCTAATTCAATCCATTTTCATTTTAACTAGTATTTGGAAAGCTCTCGTCAAAGATGGCTGCATCCTAATCAGCTAGTGCTTTACAGAGAACGCTTTCGTAACATGGAAGGAGTTGTTATTCTGCTAGATTGTTCTGGGTGAATAAAATACAACGGTTAATGTGACGTTATAGTTAAGTGCTGAAATATTTAAAACCACAAACACACTGCAATTTACAAGCTGATTTACTGAGCTAATTGTAACGTACTCCATCATACACTGCTTTGGACTTCACGCATCACCTCATTCATGATATGTTGAATGACATTATTGATGACATCACAAATAGCATCATTAGTGACATCACTTATAATATATTCATATACAGTATAGAGTTACTGTGTGTACACAGGTGCATAGAATGGAAATAGCGTAAGCCCTCAAAGCAAGTGTATATGTGAAAAGTTATGTGGTGCACCTTTTCAAATCAGTAAAGTTTGGGGTGCAAGTACTACTCCTTCTTAAACAACGTATAGTTTAACTGCACCTCATGTAGTTTACAAAGATATGCTTCAAAGTAGTTTGTGGTTTAAAGCCAAAGCCTCTTGCAAAATGTCAATGTTAAAAGTTTGTTGACAATAGATTATCCACTGGTAGATGCCTGGGAGTGTACCCATGTTAAATATTTGTGATATAGGATTGTAGATAAATTATATGTAACAAGGATGTTTAAAATGTGTGGATGTTTATTTCTGGAACTTTGTTCAAGATTTTGGGGCATGGCAGATTGTTGGATAATTTACTGTAAGGAAATGCTTCTTTTTGTATGGTCACCCCCAAGTTTTTCACCTGATGCTGCTGGTTTTGCGACTCTGAGAGTGCATTGAGGCCTGCTAACCAGAACTCAGTGCTAGTACCCTGACCCTAAAGTGTATTTCGAATTGTCCGTACCCAATTGGAAGTGGCTAACTTACCTGTTTTTCCCTAGTATATCGTACCCTGGTACCCATGGCATGTAAGTTAGAGGAGTACCCCGGGGCTTGTAGCATGGACTGTGCCACCCTGGAGGTCCTCCAAGTAAAACAAGTCCCAGTCCGTCACTGCAGACCGGTATAGTAGTCGCGCACATCTAGCATGACTTTGCCATTGAAAGCAATGACAAAGCCACCACTTCCCCTGCACATGTGTGTAAGTGACCCCTCTGGCAAGCCTACCGAGTCCTAAAGGCAGGGTGCAACATATGGCACGGGCAAGACGTGCACTTAGCATGTCCTGACAGTAAAACAAGCAAAACTGTTGTTTTTCCTGTGGAAAGACTTGATTGCCCAATTGGCAAGTAACGTGTTGCACACTGACCCCTCAGCTGTGATAACTCCTGAACGATGTGACCACAGTAAGCACTCCAAGGTATCAAACAACTCTTTATATTAAGCCTGGCTTAAATCTTGAGTTGAAATTAATGTAACTTGTTGCAGTATGCAGCTTTGGCAAAGCTGCATCTTTGTTGCCCTCAAAACACCTGTGCCTTCCCGGGCACACATGGTGCCTGTTCGACGAGACAGCTTCCTGCCCTCCTGGAAAGATGTGCTAATGACTCCTATGAAGGAGAACAATGAGGGATTGAAGGCCAGGGCGGTGTCACCGCCCTCCTGCAGGATGCCACTTGGGTGTTAACTGCAAAAGGCATGATTTAAAGGTGAAGCTGCCTTTGAAGGGCAGATGTGTAACCCTTGTTGAGGTAGACAAACTGGCACGCGAAACAGAGAAGGGAAACCATTTTCCAAAGCTGTTTCCCCAAGGGCATGTAACCCTGAGGTAGCCACACATTGATGGTGGGCTAGAGAGGTCTGAACACCAAGAGAGGGGTCTCTCCATTTTGGGAGTGGGCAGAATGGTGCATCCTGTCGTAGCCAGATGCCATACTCCACAGGAAATGGTCACCAGGAGGGAGGATCCTGGCAACCCATTATCTATCGACCGCACCCTGCCCTGAAAGCACTTTACGAGCGTATAACGATGGCCCCGTGGCAGCCAGACCTCCGTTCTCGGAGGACTGCCCTGCTGCACTGAGAGCCTAGCAAAGAGAGGCTGCACTGATGAGAACTGCACTTGTTGGCTAGTGATGAGATGGACTGTGCTTGCCATGTCCTGCTCAAGGAGAAGCTATCTCCAGAGCCCAGTCAAGCCAAGAGAACTCCAAGGGCCAGCTGACTGGCCTCCTGTTTGAAGCAGAGGGACAAAACAGCTGACGAAGCCTGCTGGGGCAAGTTGGTAGCCTAAAGTCTTCAGGTTGCTACCACTGTCGCTGTGCAGCACCGAGGACCTAGACCCGACACACAGAAGTGCTGTCAGAGTTGCTGGGGACCTCGGAAGATGAGTTATCCACCCAGGAAGGATTGGCCTGTGACCACAACAATGGGCTATTGGTAGTCCAGTGGCAAATGAACTTTGGCCTGACTGTAGAGGACTTTGTGGGACGTTGACCGTTCAGCCAGGACCCCCTCCCCATCTTCGTGGTCCGAGAAATCCGTGCAGGAAGACCCCCAATGACCGCATTGCATCCATAGCATCCTTGGAGTGTCATCAGCATCCTTCTTGCCTGGCATAAGGACCACTCCAAAGGGATCCATTGCAATGCAGCAAAAGCGCCTGGAACTGGTCAAGGAGCTTCTTCTGTGAATGTAACTGTTCTTAAGGACCTTTGGTAGTCCCCCTTACTTTCTCCCTGCCAGAGTCGATTGCCCCAGGTACTTCTAAGCAACTGCATTGTAACTACCCTACATTTACTGTGAACAAGTGTCTAAGTGTCCAATTCGTTAACGTTGGCAAGGCTTGCTCGCAGTTGAGTGAAATTGTTTTGATTTGCTGTTTTCACTATGGGAGAAGGTGTCTTATCAGTGGTGAATGCATACCTGTCAACCTTCTGACTTAAATTTTGGGTTATATGAAGCCTTTAAGAAGGTCATATTAAGGTGAATAGTGTACAAATTATATTTTGGCGGATGTTCAGGGTTCTAAAAGAGGGTGACCACAGGTCTATAGAGGCATCTTATTTGTTAGTTGGATGAATATCAGTAAAATGAGGGTGACTTCATAGATATGGTATGTGTCCAGCATGTTGTCAAATGTTACGTCCATTATCACGTGATTGATGATAGAAAATTGCCCATAGGTGTAGACTGTTGAATAACTTCAACTCCACAAACCTTATTAGACACTTTCTCAATGACTGGATGATATCATAAGTGATGTCATCAATTATGTACTTTGAGATGTCATCAGTGATGTAATTTAACATGTCCTGGGTGATGCAATATGTGAGGACTTAAGCAGGGTAAGGCCGGATGCAACATCTATTTAGCTCAATAAAGTATAACTTGTAAATTTCTGCATTTTTTTTGTTAGTTTTTAAACGTTATATTTAATCTTATTTCAACACTTAACTCTACCGTCACTTTAACCTTTTATTTGTGAATTTCTTTTTTTTAACGTAAATTAAGACATTATTACCATACCGAACTATAACATAACTTTAACCTTCGATTTTTTTTCATTGAATGTCTGTAGTTCTTTTTTTTTAATCATTTTCGAACTTGAACATAGGTCCAACGATCTTGGGCTACCTGCAGTCAACTCCACCACTGCATCTTTGGTCATATGCAGTGGGAGGCTGCATCCAATCTGCCCCACCACTCCACTTGCAGCCAGCCACACAGAGTGAAGGTTGGCTTAAAAGCCTCAAGCCACATCCTGCGCTCAACCACTCTGCCTGCCGCCATCCCCTGCTGCAAACAGGCTTCGGCAACGAGCGGGGTGGTTCACCATAAGGTCTGGCCTTTTGCTGTCACAGCGGGGGTATGCGCAGGCCTGGCCACTCCCCAGTCCTGTGCCCAACCCCATATATTACACAAACCCCCTCTGCACACAGCATTAAGCAGTGTGTAGGTGAAAGCTGGCCCTGCCACAACCCACTGCAGGCAGCCAACTGCCCTTCGCACAGCCTACAGTTTACCAATGGCAGTTGACTGCAGGGTAGTGTCTATGATCCAGACCTTTCTATTTGTTCTCTTTTTTTGGTACTACTGTATCAGAGAGGATGCTACTACGCTGGTTACTGCTGTACCAGCCCCCTTAAATTATTTGATAAATGGCCCTTTGGGGCACCGGTCTGACCACCTTGTCTCTTACGAGCTTTTCCATTAAAAAATTATTATAATTTTGCAGGACTCTGGGACCATCTTCCTGAGTCCTGTAATGATGGTAGCAATATTTGAATTTTGACTTGCAGCCTGCCAGTCAGATCACTCGCTGATGTGCTGCTAACAACGCCATAAAAAAATGGTGGACGGAAGAAAAAGCTTACAAATTTTCCAATAGGAATTAAAATGGGAAATTGACCCCCCTCTTTTTCTTGGTCTTCACTTGCAAATCATTGTGAACCTTTACATAAAGGAGCCAATGTGGATGAACTTTGGGTTTTCTTCTTTGGAAAGCTTTGTACAGATACATCAATCAGTGCCAAATTTATTAGCCAAACAAACAAAACTCTTCCTAATGAAACTCTCATCAAACTATACACAGTGGCGACTGCAACAGTTTAAAATAAACATATATATACACACCCATATTTAATTTCCTTATTACTTGTGACGTCTACACCCACTTGTAACAATGAAATGACATTGCTACTCAACTGTAAGAATTGATAACAGTGGAGTTGTTGCATCACAGTACTTGCTGCTAGAGCCAGCAACCAAGTTAAAAGGCAGGCCATGGAGCATTGTTAAAGCTGCAGTTTAAACAAGGCATTTAAAGAGAAAACTGGATTTTCATTCTTCTGAGCTGGTTTTTCTCAGAGGACCGCTGATGAGCAATAAGATTATATTTGCAGGTTTATTTTTAACATATTACAGGAAAGAAAGAATAGCTCTGCATTTATTCACACATTGAGAGCCCCCATCATTCTTTTAATCAGACTAACATTAAACTGTTTCCACTAACTTTCTGCAACAGTTTACAAACTGCTTGTTGATGTGTTTAATCTCACACTAGAGTCTGCTTTTATTCTTCATGTCTGCAACTATACTATCTGTTACACAAGAAATATAAAAGACCAAGGATCTAATCAGTTTGAGGGAAGGGTAATGGTGACCATGTAGTATGAAGAATAAAATACCTTCTGTTGTACATTTTAAGGATATTGCAAGCCACCTTCGAGGTCCATGACCTTATAAAGGAACTTGAACTACAGGCTTATTCCACCGTATGGTCACTGAACTCCTTGGTGACTAGCAGTATGTGCAGAAGGGGGTATTTTATCTCATGTATAAAGGATACATTTCAGGTAACTGTATAATATGGTCCGATATTGCCACTGATGAGAACTAGTGAAATCATTACCCACCGACAAGGAAAAATGCAGGGTGGTTTGTAAATGTCACCAGACCCCCAAAATGACAATGTTACACATGGTGACAGTTATGCATTTTTATATTACATCTTTGTTTTGGGGTAGTTAACTTCTTCAAAGTGCAGCTAGCAATATGCATTGATTGTGTTAAAATAATCAGATTTTATTTACCATAAATTGTTGTAAAACAATGGCCAGTGATGAGGACCAGTACATTTAGGAAATTTTGTGGCAGCAATGTTTACTGCATGATTATGGGTTTACCATATTTGTCACTTAGGTTGCAAATTTCATCAAAAATTTTGTTTCTAGCTTATATGGGTGAAACTAACGCTGTCAGAGAATGTGCCACATAATTTGAATTTTTTTCTCATACGTTAGATAACCTTGCTGAATAATTTGGTCCTCCATGCCACATTATACAAGTAGACCAGACAATGTTAAAGCCCCACAGAATGGTTCAGGAGCTATCTTTATGGTTGCACCGAAACCCAAGTCGGCGAAGTGACCTGAGTGACCTTCCTGCCAGACCCGACTGTAGTGTTTTGTTACCAACAATGCATATATAAAGGACCCCCTGTTAAGACTAAGAGTCTCCTAGGGCAAGGCAAATAGCAAATATGAATCTAAACACCCTAGGCAGTCTAGATATTACATGTACATAGTAATAACAACAATAACATATTCAAAAGGGAAATCAGTGTGCACATTATTTATGAAAACATGTTTTTATTTTATGTAAATTTAAAAAAATGTATCTTCATTGAAGCCAATGATATAGGCATAATCTCAATTTAAATATATGTGTTTTGTTACCAATGCACCGGTGCCCACGTTGCAGACCGACAAATGTCTAGAATAGGTACCTCTAGCACCAAAGCTGTTGTAGCAGCAGCCTTGCTGTTTTAGAATGAACCGTAAAGTTAACACAGATGTAGCCAAATTATCACATTCAAAAGTGGCTATGTTGGTGTCTTAATCAACAGTTTTAAAACATTTATTCACAAATAATGAAAAGAAACAACAAAATATACGCAATAAGTGAGCTAGACGTGACGGGGTAATTGGAAATCAGCCGATTTCCTTACCACAGGCAAGTGTCTTAAAAGTGAAAATGTAAATATGTAAAAGTCACAATGAACAAGACATCTTTTACTCCACATATATGAAAAATTATAGTATAGAGTTAAGATGTGGAGCCGGGATAAGGCAATGAAGGAATATCAGGTCAGTCCGCGAAGCCGTGAATGAATGCGCCGCTGTCCGTGATGCACGATAGATAGGGCCTTATCCCGGCTCCTTTCCATACCGGACCCCGGTTGGTTACTGGCTACCCAGCTAACACGCCCCTAATTGGACGGCTTATTGTTCTACTCGTTAAATCCTCGCCTTTTCCTACTCTGAAGCTACCCACGTCCAATCTAGGCCATTGGTTCCCGCTCCCTTGACGTGGCCATCGCCATACTATCCTACAGACCGTGGCTCTATTAATACAGGGCTACTTCCCAGGCAATTTGTTCTATTATTCAGTCCTTTTGATGATCCCAGAATCCCCTCTTGTGATCGAAACGTCTTCGACACCTAAATCTTAACTTAAGTCCCTTTTAAGTCACTTGCCTGTTGTAAGGAAATCGGCTGATTTCCAATTACCCCGTCACGTCTAGCTCACTTATTGCGTATATTTTGCTGTTTGTTTTCATTATTTGTGAATAAATGTCTTAATACTGTCGATTAAGACACCAACATAGCCACTTTTGAATGTGATAATTTGGCTACATCTGTGTTAACTTTTTCTCTAAAGGGACCACTGTCACTTAAAACTACTACTGGCCTAGATCCCTCGTTTGACTTTAAAGGGTTTCCTTTTCTCTAGTCTTATGTTTTAGAATAAACCAGCAGGCTTTAAGGGGGTTTCTTCTTGGCAAGTGGACAGATTTTGGTACAGGCACTGTCCACCTTGACATGGTCCTCTTCTGTACCATATTGCATTTCTTTGCCCCAGAAAACCCAACATACAGCTCACTGACAGGCGAGCAATGAAGGAAGGTACAACCTTGGAAAGGAATGTTGCCAGGGTCCTTGGTACCAATTTGTCTGGCATGAAGGTAATGCAGGGCGGTTGCACCAAAAGCACCCACAGTTCATTCATGCAGATGTAATTTCAATGATCAAGATGGTTTTCACTATTAAGAAACCTAGGAACAGCCATGCGTAGGCTCATAGGGAGTGCCTATGAGGGATGTCAAGACCAAATTCGGGTCCCTTTGAGGCATAGCAAACGATTTGGGGTAAAACAAGTGAGTGAAGCATTTTATAAAATGCTTCGCAACCAAGGACTTACACAAAGACAGTCAGTCAGGTAAACACAAACATTTTGAAACAGCCAACAAATAACCTTTTACTGCACTTACTGCAAGGCCCTGCTGGGCTAATGAAAGAACAAACCAAAGAACACCAGAAATATTGGCTTGTAAGGAGTTGCTGTTACGAACACCACACTAAGCAACATATTTGTCCGAGCACCCAGCATAGACAGGACAGCGTATAGGGTGTCTAGCTGCATTTAATAACATCAACCAGCTCGTTCAGCAAGTCTAATGAACTTCGCCACAAATGGAGGTGTACATTTTGGAGACTCAGATGCAGCCCCCTGTCCTTCTGCTGAGACAGTGGAAGCCTCATTGGGGGACAAATACTCAGTCTCAAGAGTTCTGGATACCACATATTCCTGGTCCAGTCCTGGATAATAAGGATGACTTGGGCATTGTCCTTTTTTTATCTATTAAATCATTTTATTGATTCAAACAACAAAAACATAAATCAAGCACTGTAAATGATAAATCTTTCCACACCATAGTATGATTAATACCTCTTCCTCCCCCGACCCTCCCATCCCCAGTTTATTCTCCAACAGCGTTTGGCAAGACCACGGTAGCCTGCTGTCCACATTCAGCCACTGTGTCAGGGGCATTGCAGATATGACTTCTGTACTCATTCCATCATCCCCAAATCTTACCCCAATTCTCCAGCCAGCCCCGACCCTTCTAGAGAACCCTTTCAGCTAGCATGCACTGGTCTATATTGTGATTCCATCTATCTACTTGGTACTTGTTCTGCTCCCCTTGTCCTGGCAATGTTATGTTTTGCAATAGCCAACCCTAGGGTCAACCATATGCGGTCTATTTGGAGATGGTCTGTTCAATTCCAAACATTCAAAATGCACCATTTTGCTGTTGGGGCCAGGGGAGATCCACAGATCCCACTCACACACTCAATCATCAACTCCCACAAGCCCTGTATCTTCGGGCACTCACAAATCGTGTGATAAAATGTAGCTATGTTGTGACAGCCTCTTCTACAACTGGTTTCTGTTGTCCTAGCCGACCTTTAATTGTATTAGGTGAAAAGTTGATCGTATGGTCACCTCTGTAGGGGAGGGCATAGCTTCTTGCCATTCATCATCTTCGAGGTCCTGGGTCCACTGCGCACGCAGGCGCACCAGGGCGGCGGGCACATTGTGAATTAGTTTGGCCCTGCTCTGCCAGAAAGTGCTTTGGAGGAATACACCTTAGATGGTGAACTTGTCTGCAAGATAAGCGGGGGTGCTGGTAATGATGGCTTTCTAATTGATACAGCTAGTTTTTATGATGATGAAGGTTTGCAAAGGAAGCCATTGCAGTTCCATCAGGATGAGAGTGAAATGGTCCTATTTCTTCAGCTCTACCATGCCACAGTGGCTCTGGAGAGCAACAGCTGGAAAAAGCTTAATCGTTACCATAGACAAATGACTTTTACATCTAGTTATTATTACTGTTGACTTCTGGTTCTCTTCAGTCTTCAGAAACTGTGTGCGTTTTGGACGATAGCAAAAACATCCTAGTGATATGTGCTTTTTATAATGGAAGGATGTTCTGTCCAAGTTTTTCTCTTTGACTTTTCTAAACTAGTTACTAGCTTGATTCCACCTTACACCTCATGCCTTCCACCACCCTCACTCTTTCTTAACCTGTTTTGTTCGTTTGTTGCTGTTTCACTGTCTTTTTTCTTTCCCTTTCTGCCTTTCTTTTTCTCGCTGTCGGTTAAGATTTGATGGTGAAAACAAATCTTGGTCCCCAAAACGATTGCCGGTGTTCTTCACTTTTTGAGTGTGTGTGTGTGAGAGAGAGAGAGAGAGAGAGAGAGAGAGAGACACAAACTATAAACAGTGGCCCTGAAAGTCTCAGATATAATCCATTTAGAAATGGTTGTAACACAAATCACTTTCATTTTAGCCAACTTTTTTCAAACAGAGCCATAATTCTTGTGTTCGGCAAACAGAGACACAAACTTGGTTTAATTAGGTAATTTACTTGTTGTTATTTAACCAATCGCACAGCCTTTTCTAATCGTGAATCCAGTTGTGCTTTTCCACAAAATGTTTTCTTTTTGAGAAATAGAAATTTTGAAATTGCGTGATTTAGACAAATAGTTATGGAATTAAAACTGTGCATCTCAGGGAAATATTGTATTCTTACTTGATGTTATTTGACAGGTTTTCTTCATTCTTTCTAGTGTTACAACACCACTACTGAACAAATGCAGATGATAACATAAAACGTTTTTTTGCCTAATGTTGAGAAATATTTCACGATTTTTTTTTACTTGCTTTTATGGCAGTTACCTTTTCCTGCTCACTTAGACAGCATTGTTTACTTTCCTACTGATAACTAATCTATGACTCAACTTTGTTCGCAGTTTGTTTGGATTGCATAAGAAGGTCATCAACATGGTACACAACCTGCTGTCCAGCCATGACTCGGATCCGAGGTACTCTGACCCGGAGGTCAAGGCCCGCGTGGCCTTGCTGTATCTTCCCCTGATTGGCATTGTCATGGAGACGTTTCCCCAGCTCTACGATTTCACAGGTATTTTCTTCACTTTGAAGTTCACTGACATGAAATGATGCTCACATGTAAGTCATGTTACAAAGAGATAAAAAATAGATGAGTAACCTGCATTATCATCCCTGCAGGGGGTCTATGTATGATTATCAGGGGTGTGTGCCTGACTGTCTCACTAACGCTGCCGAAATTCATTTAGAGCCTGGATTTCTCATGTTGTGACCCTCAGTCCAGGTACAGCATTACTAACTGAGACTGCAACAGTTTCTCAGCATTGACTACACCGCAGATTCACATGAAGCCTGCTGGGGAAAACATTCTTTCATTGGCATCGTATGTTAAATAATTGTGCACGTTTACATTTCTGACCAGTTTTGATCTCAAGCTGTCCATATTATAATCTTTTAGTACTACAAGCTGTATTTTTATCGGAAAATTGCCACATTCTGTAACTATTGCTGTGCGCATTGACTCCTTTCGGTTGATCAGAGAGTTTTTTGGGTGATTCTGTCATGCATAGATGTCTCAAGTGGTCTAACGTGGGCATCAGTTTGAAAAATATATGTATTGTTGTAGGATCAGATCATCGAAGTAGCTGACCATCCCTCTGCACCAGTATTATGGACAGATCAGTTGCCTCCTATTCGGCTTTATCTCCACAGCGCAAATATCAATGGAGGCCACCGTTCTGTCTGTGCCCTGTTTGTGCTTTATGCACTCGCCTGCTTTGCCTACTAGTCACTAGGTCCCCTCATGCTTCAGCCTCGTCCAGCACTCACCCCAGTGGCAAACAATTATACTCGTCTAATGACGATGTCTGGCCACCAAATGACCTCACACATGCTCCTGGCTCCATCAATTCTCCTGCAATTCGCTTTGGACTTTCCTACATGTTTCACTTGCAATAATCTTGACTATCTATTGCTAAGAGTCCAGGTTACAGCCTAGCTTCATTGCCTGGATATTCCTTGCTTTCTAGCAGTCTGCCTCACCAGTTAATAGCAGCATAGTTCCGCTAGGCTTCAGTGTCATTCACAAGAAAAGTTCAGGTGGCCAAGGTGGTAGCTTGATATTCTGCCACATTTAATCAGTCACTTGCTCTGCCCTCTCTCTGAATCATCGGTGCTCCGGTACTCTCTATCCAGGTCCTCTTCTTTGCATTTGCTAATCATTCACAGCTAACTGACTCCTTATCTACCATCAGTGGGGCTGTTGCACATGTAGCAGCTCACCTTCTAATCTCCTACTTAAACACCATATTTCAGACATTTTTAGCATTTGGGTTGCCTGGTTCACCCTATCCAACTGTAACATTTTCACGCCCAGTGTGGAAGCCCTGGCGGTAACACAATATTTCTGTGGTTGCACTCGTACAGCAGACCACAGCCTTTACTTGCTGCTCACCACTAGCGTACATTTTGTTAGCTGCTAACAACATTTCTATCTTTCCTTTTCAGATCATTATGATATCCATTTATCAAATCAGCCGCATAAATCCCCATGCTTACTCACTCAGCAACAGTTTGATTCATTAAAAAGGCATGAAACAAAGTCTCCAACCACACCATGATTTTTTCCCTGTTTGTCTTAAGGCAATCCTGGCTCCCTTGTCATTTTTAAACCTAGCCTTCCATTTACCATGACACTTCCCAGGCCACTCCAGCCCTTCTGATAATATTTTTAAGCACTTTCAGTGCCTACTTTGGTAACAAATTGCCAGCTTCATTCTCCAGCCCTATCTCTGGATCTAAACCAAAAACACTTGCCCCAGATGAAGTCCTGGAACACGCTGTGATAAATGTGTGACAACTCTACTACACACACAGAACCTTATATTATACTACGGAATGTCTCTCACCCATGAAGTTGGCAACAAAGGATAAAGCACCTGCATTTGATGTTGCACATAAATATGTTCCTTAGTCTTTCAGTGGCAAATTGATTTGTGACGTACTGCCTCAACTTTGGAATATACATTGGTGGCCTCACACCTATGTGGATATCATCGGTATCATACAGAGGAAGGATTGGGCTAGGGGAAGAACACCACATTCCTATTCTTTTAGAGAGAAGGGTGTAGGATTGAAGAGAAGCCTGCTGTCATGCTTGAAGAGGAGGCAGTAGACTGCCAATGGGTGTAGAGAATCAGTTCAGATTTACTAGCAAGAACTTGAGTGTTCTCCTCCCATGTGCTTGGTTTGGTGACTAGCTACCTACTTGTGTAAGGAGCCCGTGCTAACAAGGGGTATCCTTGTCCAACTCGACCAAGATGACTTATAAATAAGGCTTCTGATTTTCCATTTTTACTGATTTTTACAGATAAATACAGACAGAAAACAATGTGTTTCCTGTCTGTATTTTTTTTAAAAAGCTGAAAATGTTGCTTCTTTTGAGAGACTTTCCATGCTGTCTTTCATGAATTCCAGATAAAAACTGAGCAGATAGACGGCATGGAGAGTTAAAAAACAGGCTGCGATTTCCTTAAACATAGAAATATGCTAACACATATTTTTAGTATGACGCTAATATGTACATGTGAGTGTAGTCTTTTGTTATAAGTGACTGCTTAATTTGCTAAAACATGACAGGCATCCATGTATGAGTGTACGTCCAAGAGTTAAATAAATGTGGAAATATACCATTTTACAGCTCCATTTATTTTCAAAACACAAAATAAATATGTATAAATACCAATGAGTTGGCCAAAAAAGAAATATGGATAAATGCAGACGGAAATGTTAAAAAAATAAATACCATAAAACCGGGAGCCCTAATTATAAAGCTGTGGAAGAGACTTCAGTGCCCCTTTTCATATACCTTTTAAAAGTAGACCCTCTTATGCCATCACACCTTTTCTGGCCCAAGACTATATAAGGAACAAACCACAATATTTCTTCCAGCTTTCCAGAGGCCCTGCTTTTCTCCTGTGCTTGAAAAGCACAAAAGGGCACACTGTGCCCTCCTGACTGAGAATGTGGGAATGCACAGAGTACTGCAATCATTAAGGCATTACTTACATTTTCTGATGGATCCTTCTTCCTGATCATTTTTCACCTTTTGATTATCCCAGGCACCAGCCTTGATCCGGTATCTTCTGGTATAGTTCTATGGCACTGGTAGGGAACGTAAGTGGAGTCATAGTGATATCACTTGAGCCATATAGTGCCAACCCCAGCCCCTGCTGTTGTTTTTTTCTGTGTCTTTTGAAGTAGGTCCAGAGCTTCTTTCTTCCACTCTGAGGCAAGGAACTGTATGGTCTCCAAAGCTTTTTTAGTGCAGTGCTAGAGACATGCCCTTACCAAAGAAGTCAGGGTTCAAACTATGCCTTAGATGTGAGGGACATGATGACTGTCTGTGGTGTGTGTGGTTCAAGGCACGACTTGTCATCGCCTGGCCTCTGCCTCCAAATTGATCCTTATGCCATGAAGGAGCTAAAGGCAAAGCTCTTAATGGCCTGTGCAAAGGGTGGAACGTAGAAGACTTTGAAGGTCCAGGTCAAGTTCTACAACCAGGGCTAGGCCCAGATCTTAATCTCGCTCCACCCCGTCCTTATAGTCCTCGCAGGAAAATAACAGAAGCCATAAGAAGAAAAAGAAACACTACTCAAAGTCCAAGGGTAAGTCTTTACTTTGTGTTTCAACACCACTTCCATACTCAACATTGCCAGGGGTAGTGGCATTGTCCTCTAGGACGGCGCTGACACCACCGGCATCATTGCCTGCACCAACACCGTCTCTCTCAACTCAGATGATGCTGGCGTACTGCACAAGCAATACTGGACATGTAACGGAAAGTGGCAGTCCCTTCTGGTGTGCCTGTCACCCCCATGGCCCTCTTTAGAGCACCCCTTGGTGCCCTCCACCCACTTCAGTGCCTAGTATTTCCCTGGCACCATACAGGTTCTTCCTGACACAGTCTTGCTTTAATTCTATACCTAGACAATTTTTTATTTTTTTTATTTTTTTATTAATAAACCTTTATTGGTACATAAAGCAGTTACAAACCCGGGCCTGAAACCATCACAGTCGGCCAGTAGTACAGAGTCGATCAAAGCAAATCAGTCAATCCACAAGAGTACAACAACCCGCCTCCCAAATGCCCCGTCGTAACTCAGGATAGTATCGGTACCATATCGGCACCAGGATGAAAGAGGTTTCTTTTAGAGTTTTAAGAAGGAAGAGGATCTAATGCCGCACAATCCAATAATACAAAGGACAGGGGTTACCACAGCTCAGGATATTCACAGGCGGGACTACTGTAGGCAGGACGTTGGCGTTGACGCACCTTAAACAGGATAGACAATGAGCTATACAATTCGCCCACCAATACAGATTCATGCCCGCTGCAATATAAAAACGTTAAAGAAACATCCACCCCTGTAATCTGTAATACCAGGACGTATAGAGAGGAACCTGTGAGACAGTTCCCAAAAGAAATAAAAAAGAAAGAGGAGAAGTAAGAGAAAGCCAAGAGAGACAAAGAATAAGAAAGAGGCCCTAGGAACATAAGAGGAAAGAACAGTAGTACCCCTCCCCCCTAACCCCCCACCCTGCACCTCTGCCAATGGCTACGGCCTCCCCCTTAACAGCGTGCCTGTCGCCCGGTGTACGGAACCCGAAATATAGAAGAAAGGAGAAATATAAAAGAAGGAAATATAAAAGAGAAAGATATATTGGGGGGTTCACCAGTACAGGCCCCCGGCCCCTCCGCGTAACTTACAGGTATATCCGTTCCGCTGCAGGACAGCCGAGGAACCCATCGACTCAGAATAGCAGTCGCCCCGCCAGCCCCCCCAGTTACCCCCCTGTCAGCATCTGAGGGAAACAATCACTATTTCGTAACCCAGCCCCACCCGGCCATTATCAGAAACATGTCCCAGTCCACACAAAACGTAGCCAACAAAGCACCAAGAGTACAATAGACAAGGATATCTAGAGAAGAGTAGGAGTTCTTCCAATACGCCAGGACACGACACATTTCACAGCCGTTCACAGCCCACAACCGCCTCCCACGCAGCAAGACATAGTCCGGTTCAGGAAGAGTAGGCAGTTCAATTTAAATGGGTTGCGCAACGATGTCTGCCACAAGGGAGAGGGCAATAAAGGAGTCCCCACAGTCTCACATCCGATGGAATCCCCGAACACTCCATTAGTCCATGGACCAAGTTCCATTCCGACGATGCCCTTTGTAGCGATCAAGTAGACCCCAGTCACCAACGTCCACTCATCAGCAATGTATAGGGTCCCGTAGAGATACCCATCCGGGACATACCACAGATCGTAGAGGGAGTCACCAGGCAAAGGCACACAGTGAAAATACCGCATCAGGCTCTCTCATACTTCCACTTATGCCGGGGACTAATCGCCATGCGAACCAAACCCACTCGCTGTGCTTCCAAAACACGGGAAGGGGCTTCCGAACTCCACACTCCTTTTGAAATGCTCATCGCCATCGACTCAGGCGGGCAGGGTTCCATGAGGGTATCACTACCAAATGGGGCGCACAGCATTAAAGCCACCAGAGTTCACACTAGAGCCTCCATCATTTGTGCCATCCGGACGTCTCCCCGGTGGCACCCGTTGTGATAGCCATCGCAACTGCCCCCCAGAGGTCTCATCTGCGCCACCCAGTGTGTCCGAACGACTCCAAATCGCCATGCAGCAATCGGCCCCGATCCGCCGAATCGCGGGATACAGGCAGCAGCTAGCGGGTCGTACCAATCTCCAGCAGAGAGACACAGAGCAGCGTCACACGTCCACATTTAGCGAGGCAGCGTTCGGGTGGGTGGGGGGGGGGGACCCGTCCGGCATGAGGGGACGGCACTCAGCAATGGGCGCTAGGATGTTGTTCAGGGCGGGTTCGAGCGCCCCCGCGGGTGACCGTGTTTTCCCGGCCGTTGTTGTTCCACTCACCACCGGCTACAGTATCACGCGAGGTCCCGGCTCCGGGACCCGCGTAGGCCACACCGACCGGGAAGCATATCTTCGTCCCTGAAGCTCGGAGAGCCGCCGGAGCGACTCTCGGTGAAATCGGTCCTTCTCCGACATCCAGGAGAGTGTCGGCAGAGCTGCCCCGACAGCTAGGTCCAGCAGCAAAAAGAGAGAGTCGACGGAGCCGGGAGCCCGGGCGGCCATCTTGGCCGCCGGCCTGGCTCCGCCCTATATATACCTAGACAATTGATGGACTTGCCACTTCTGTTATCACTTCAGACATCGATCCTGGCTCTGCTAGAACCTCCACATCTTCCACCAACTACTCAGGAAGCACGTCTGCCACCTGTCAAAAAGGTTAAGTGGCTGAGCACTTCCTAGAGAACAAACTATGTAAAGAAGCGCCCAAAGGTACTATTAGGACAAAATCCACACTCTTCTTGGCTCTGACATGGGCCAATAATCCCAAGGCAGCCGAGGGGACATTGACGACACTGAGCCCCTGTCTTCCTCTGAAGTATCAGATCTTTTGGCCCATCAAAATACCAGTGGCCTGGATAAGTCACCAGACATTGACATTGGTCCACCCCTGGTCCAGGACCTGCAGAAATGGCATCCTTCGTACCATACTTAAAGAGGTGGCTGAATTGCTTAAGTTCCCTCTCCCTTCACTCGAATGCAGACCTAACATTTTAGCTGATTTGCTGTAGTTGGCTTCATCTACTGTGGAACCCATCCTCCCCTTTAAAGCGGCGCTTGTGGAAGCATTCAAAGTATCACGGACAAACCTGTGCCTGACTGTTAACCAAACCATTGTATGCTGCAACAGGCCATCTCTGACCTGGCCTTCTTGTCCCTCAACCCTTCTCCAGAAATCTTATTGACACAGGCATCCTCTATACCAAAGCTAAAACCAGAAGCCTTTCCTACCCAGCCTTCAGAAAGAGATTTGGAAAAAGCTAGGGGAAGTGGGAAAGAAAACATTTTTCGAAGGCAGCCTATTGTGGCACTACTCCCAGGCCCTGTGGATATGCCAGCTTTCATGGTTCCCAACTTACCTGAGCATCCCAAGGGCCACTTTTTGGAGGTGTTCTTGGATGAGCAAGATGCTTATAGTATGCTTATAATTAGAGAGGGCCTGGATAAGGCACCCTGCATCAATAGGGCTAGGAGTTCATCTATGGCATTAAGATGACATGCCTAGCTGCAGTTAATAGGATTCCTGGCAGATGTTCAAAGCCCGTTAAGGGCTATGCCCTTTGCTGGTGAGTGCCTCTCTGGTCAGAAAGCGGTGAAACAGTTGAGCCTCTGTGAAATCATTGGGACTTCAGTAATCAACAAAGGATTGTTGTTCCTTGCCCAAGCCATTCAGAGCGGGGTTTCCCTTTCAGGTAATGCCTGTCAGTCCACCCGGACTGGCCAGCAACAGCAAAACCCTCTTGTCCGGTCTTCCTTCTACTCCTCCTCATCCTTCCCCACACTACCAGGGAAGTTGCAGTAGCCCATCTGTGAAGAAGCACTTTATGCCTATGGGAGGATAGGTATTCTCTTTTGTACCAGCCTGGAAGGCAATATTCTCAGAGCAATGGGTCGTGCAGATTGTGGAAAAGGGATTTACCACTCCGTTCCAGCAGCATCCTCCCCATATTCCTCTTCAGCATTCCCTTCCATCCAAGGGCCATCCCATGATCCTGCATCAAGAAGTATGAGTCCTGCTGCAGAAGGGAGTAGTGCAGTGATGCGATTGGTGCCAGAGCAGTAATTTGGGCAGGGGTACTATTCTCGGTACTTCCTGATTCCCAAGAAGCATGGCAGACTTCAGCCGATCCTAAATCTCAGGCTCCGAAACATGGAAAAGTTCAAGATGCTGTCTCTGTTTTATGTCTTTTTTTGCTCTGGATGCAGAAGACTGGATGGTGTTACTCAATTGTGCTTTCTTACACTGATCTCGTGGTCACACAGAAGATACCTGCGGTTTGTGGTGGGTTCCCTCACTACCAATTTGCAATTCTTAAATTGGATGAACTTCGGAACCTTTGGCCTTCACCAAGGTGATGCTTTGGATGCTGCCCATCTGGTATTCCTGTACCTGGACAACTAATTGTCTGCTCAAAGTTAGTAAGCCACAAATGGTGGAGTTCCACCTGCAGGCAACCGCATCCCTGCTCTTCGACTTGGGGTGCTCAATCAGTGTTCTCAAAACTCATCTGTAGCCCTCCCAGCATCTCCTATTTATAGGGACTGTACTGGATACCACCTTACTCTGGGCCTTCCTTCCTCCTGAGAAGTTTCAGGATGTTTGAGAAATGATTCCCATGTTTCGAGAGGGAGGCCGCATTCCAATCCTGACAGCTTTACACCTGCTCAGTCTGTTGGCCACTCGCATCTTACAGATCACAAATTCCCGCTGGCACATGCAAAGCCTTCCAGTGCTGCCTCCTCAGGCAGTGAATCCGGCATCAGGGAGATCTGACTGGCTCTGTTATAATCTCAAGGGACATTACAGGGGATTGTGCTGGGGGGAACGCAGGAGAATCTGTCTCCAGGGAGGTCCTTTTGTTCCCTGTTAGTAATGACCACTGTGGGGAAGGGCATGTGTACCTTAGGGTGGGGTGCAGCTCTCTGGAAGATTTAGATTATAGGGTACCAGAAGTGCAGAAACTGCATATTAATTTGCTGGAACTCAGGGAAATCCGCCTGGCACTCAAGGCCTTCCTCCTGTCACTTCGCGATCACTCAATCCAGATCCTGATATACAGTGCGACTGTGATGTGTTACGTCAGAGGAGTGGGATTTCACCTTCTCTGTCGAAAAGCACTGAGGCTCCGGACTTGAGTGCACCGACGGGGGCTGTGAGTTGTAGCCACCTATTTGGTGGGTTTACTCTGCGTCACAGACAAAATGCCTCAGTCGGCATCGTGCTGTTAGCCACAAGCTGTATGGATCTATAAGAGACCCACTTTTGTCCATGTACTCAATGAGCAGATTTAGACTATGTAAAAGTTGGTCTGTTTCTGGATGGTATGCACCAGGTCTATAGTGGTAGTCACTAATTATGCAGAAGAACCCAAAACCTGGCTCAATGCCTGAGTGAAGTATTGAGCCTTGATCATAACATAGGGGTGCTGAGATGTGTGCTAATGTAGAGCTTTGTCTTTGAAAGACATTTTGACCACTGTGAATCCATAGAGAGGCTCTAACATTGCAAATGTTTGTGTTTATTGTTTAATTCTAGAGAATCATAATCAGCGTGGAAGGCCAGGCATATCTTCTGATGACTACGAAACAGATGGTGGAAGCATGATAAGTCAAACAGTCGCCATGGCAATCGCAGGGACTTCTGTTCCCCAACTAACCCGACCCACCAGCTTTCTACTCAATTCAACGGTAACCATGCATTCTTGCCATGTGCTATTTAATTTATTGCTTTTTTGTGTTGTGCTTAGACCACTGTTATGCTGCTTATATGTCAACAGATGGTAACATAGTCCATACATGAGCAAGACAGAGGGACCTGTCTTGACAAGTGCTTCTGTCCAAATTACTTTGGACCACAAATGATATGGTTAAAAGCAATGAGCGGAGCACAGCACAAGGTTCTGATGGGTACTTCTTACTGAATATTCCTCACCTTAGAATATGCCCCATGTGCCCAACTGGTTCCCGAAAATTCAGTATACCTGTGCCGCTACTGTCAGCATTCAGCTCTGTTCTGTTTCCACAAGGAGTGGCGTAGAAGGGCCACCCCTGTCTGCTGACATCAGTTCCTTTCTTTCCTCTCCAGACTTCGCTGATTTCCAGAAACACTTCCAAACTTCATACCGTGTGTTAAAGAACATATCCCTACTGATAAGAACAGGGTTTATGCCTTGTGGCAACTGAAGGAGGCAGATGTTGGTCACAGTGCTTCACAATGTATGTCTTTAGTGCCTGGGCTTGAGAAAGGAGATTCTAATACATGTGAGAAGTGCGACATTATGCAGCAGACTGCGTTTCAAGAGTGGAACGGTAAGCTGCACCCACTAAGCATAAGAAGAGGTTGCAGCCTTCGCATAGATCCATCTTCAAGTCACCAGACCAAACAAAGTTTCAGCCCTGAAGCCATTCCCGTGACCGTTCCACTTCCATCTGAAAGTATCCCTGCAAGTCCAAATCCAAATGCAGGCAGCTCTGACTCCAAGGAGAATGTTTGATGGTGTCGCAATGCAAATTACACTCCATCGAGGTTGCCAAGTCACTGAGCTCATTCCTCAGTCTATCCCAATGTTACCTGTTTCCAGGAATGTCGTCGACCTCACAGCGGATCGAAACCTTCAAAGAAGCCATGGTGTAGATACTCAGTGCACTTATGGTCCCTCTGGCACACCTTTGGGTCCCAATGAATCGTGGGGGCCTCAATTGGGTTACCATCGCAAAGTGCTCCCCTGGCACCTACTGTCCTAGTGGGACCTGCTACAGGGCAATCTGTTTTCTGATTTCCACACCGGCCCCAAGATCCATGTTGGTTTCCACCACCCAGATACCAGTGCTGATACCGAAAGCCAAAAACTATGATGGATTAAACCCAGATCAGTTGACTGGGGTAGAGTGTTTGATTTGCTCAAATGCTCGGTCCATCATCCCCTTTGGTATCGCTTTGTTCGCCCTAAGTTGGCAGGGTATGCCCAGACGTGGGTCCCTTGCTCACTTTGCCACTGGATTCAAGATAGCCTGGCTGATGAGGGTTATGAACCCGAAACCGGCCCCAGGATGCTTGTTTCCGGTCCAGGGAAGACATGGCCTGGCAGTTTGGGCTGGACTGTTCCTATGAGGCACAGGGTCAGACTGATTTGCATATGGTCATGTCTGAACTGGGGTGGTGGAGTGAGCTAAAGAATGATGATGTATTAAACCCAGATCAGTTTACTGGGGGTGAGTGTTTGATTTGCTTAAACGCTCTGTCCATCATCCCCTTTGGTATCGCTTTGTTTGCCCTCAGTTGGCAGGGTGTGCCCAGACGTGGGTTCCTTGCTCACTTTACCACTGGATTCAAGATAGCCTGGCTGATGAGGGTTATGAACCCGAAACCGGTCCCAGGATGCTTGTTTCCGGTCCAGGGAAGACATGGCCTGGCAGTTCGGGCTGGACTGTTCCCATGAGGCACAGGGTCAGACTGATTTGCATATGGCCATGTCTGAACTGGGGTGGTGGAGTGAGCTAAAAAATGATGATGGATTGAACCCAGGTCAGTTGACTAGGGGTGAGTGTTTGATTTACTCAAACGCTCTGCCCATCATCCCCTTTGGTATCGCTCAGTGTCCGGAGGAGGCCCGGACAGTGCTCTCCAAAGCTATTTCTGAAGGGAGAGATGCGGCAAAGTTCACAATACGATGTGGTCTTGACACCGCCGACTCACTGGGCAGGGCGATTTCCACGACAGTGGCGCTCCGCCGCCACGCCTGGCTGAGGACTACTGGCTTCTCGGGGGATGTCCAGAACACACTGATGGACCTGCCCTTTGATTGCATATGCCTTTTTGGCAACAAGACAGATAGTGCGTTGTAGCGTTTTAAGGACTCGCGGGCTACGGCCAAGTCCTTAGGCCTTTCGGCCACTTACCCTCCTCCGCCTTGTGCTTTTCGCTCCTTTCGTGGCCACGGTAGGGGCGCCCCAACACGTTCGCTTCAGAGCCACAGGCCACAGCAGCAACAGTCTGAGCGCGGCGGCGGACGTGGGACCCGCAGAGGCGGGTCAGTCCACATCCACCCCGGCCACCACTGCCTTCAAACCTTCCTAGTCTGGTTTTTCAGGCCCATCAAACGCCGTTGGGCGGCAGGATTTGCTATCACCTCCCCAACTGGCGCACCATCACTACAGACACGTGGGTTTTACAAATAGTCCTAAGGAGCTACGCCCTCCCCTTTGAGACTACCCCTCCAGCCATGCCACCCCAGAACCACCGCATGTCGGGGGATCACTTGGTACTTCTTCAAAAGGAAGTTGTGGTCCTCTTGGCTAAGGGGGCCATCAAGCGCGTCCCTGCACCAGAAGTAGGTTGTGGTTGTTATTCACACTACTTTCTGGTGCCCAAGGACAAGGGCCTGCGTCCTATCTTAGACCTCCGGAACGTCAAACGCTTCCTCCGGAAGGAGAAGTTCAAGATGTTAACTCTGGCTCAGGTCTTGTCTGCCCTCGACCCTGGAGACTGGATGGTAGCGTTGGATCTGCAGGACGCGTATTTCCATATTCCTGTCCTGCCGGTTCACAGGCGGTACCTGCTGTTTACGGTAGGCCACAAGCACTTTCAGTTTACTGTGCTCCCCTTTGGCCTTACCAGCACCCCTCGGGTTTTCACGAAAGTTATAGCGGTGGTCGCAGCTCATCTGCGCAGATCAGGGGTTCCAGTCTTCCCCTATCTCGACGACTGGCTGTTGAAGGTGGGATCGCCCCAGGCAGTCGTCTCCCACCTCCAGACTACGGCCGACCTCCTGCATTTGCTGGGGTTCTCCATCAATGTGCCGAAGTCGCACCTGATTCCCTCTCAGAAGCTCCTCTTCATCGGAGCGGTTCTGGATACGACACTCTTTCGGGTCTATCCTCCCAAACGATGAGTCCAGGATATTCAGGCTCTGATTCCGATCTTTCGGGCTCTATCCTGGGTTTCGGTCAGGCTGATCCTGAGGCTGCTGGGCCTCGTGGCCTCCTGCATCCTGCTAGTCGATCATGCCAGATGGCATATGCGGGCTCCTCAGTGGGACCTGAAGTTCCAGTGGGCGCAGCACCATGGGAACCTGTCCGAGTCCATCCAGATCTCGGAGGGCACTGCAATCACAGTTGCAGTGGTGGCTCACCAGCCGGCGTTGGGTCAATGGCAGATCCCTCTCCCTTCCCCAACCAGAGCACACAGTGGTGATGGATGCGTCCCTCCTGGGATGGGGCAGTCACATGGGAGAGACGGAGATCAGAGGCCTCTGGTCTCCGTCTGAGTACCGGCTCCATATCAACCTTCTGGAGCTTCGGGTGATCCGACTTGCACTGAAGGCATTCCTTCCCACTGTCTGGGAAAAGAGTAGTGCAGGTTTTCATGGACAACACACCGACATGTGGTACTGCAACAAACAGGGCGGGGTGGGGTCGGGGATCCTATGTCAGGAGGCTCTGCGCCTCTGGACATGGCTGGAACATCAGGGCATTTCCCTAGTGGTTCAACACCTGGCAGGTTCACTGAACGCCAGGGCAGGCAAACTCAGCCACAGATGCATGATGGATCACGAATGGCGTCTTCACTCGGACGTGGCGCAAGGTCTCTTCAACAGTGGGGAGAGCCTTGGTTAGATCTATTCGCCACCGAAGAGAATGCGCAATGTCAGCAGTTCTGCGCGTTGGAATTTCCAAGGTGGCAATCGCTAGGCGACGCTTTTCGTTGCGAGTGGAGTTGCGGGCTGTTGTACGCCTTTCTGCCTTTACCACTACTACCCAGAGTGCTTAAGAAGATCAGGCGCGACCGGGCCCAAGTCATTCTCCGGACTGGGCTAGAAGGTAGAGTTGGTATCCAGAGCTAATCAGTATGACAATAGATCCCCCGATCCGACTGCCTCTTCTGGAGGATTTTCTGTCGCAGCAGCGGGGGTCGGTCCTCCACCCGAACTTGTCTAGTCTCCACCTCCTTGCGTTGAGATTGAGCCGCAGCAGTTGATTCCTTTTGACTTGCCTCCTGAAGTTTGTAATGTTATTCTCGCGGCCAGGCGGCCCTCCACTAAGTTGGTATACGCCTGCAGGTAGAACAAATTTGTGGCATGGTGCACAGCAAAGGCTGTGGATCCCCTTTCTGCCCCTCTTTCAGAAGTCCTTTTGTTTCTTCTCTCTTTGACCCAGCAGGGCACTGCTCTGGGCACTATCAAAGGCTACCTTTCTGCTATTTTGGCCTTTCTCAGGCTCCCTGATCAGCACTCTCTCTTCAAGTCTTCTGTTGTCAATAGATTCCTCAAAGGCATTACTCACCTTTTCCCTCCTATTCCTTTTGTGATGCCACAGTGGGACTTGAACCTGGTTCTTACATATTTGATGTGCGCTCCCTTTGAGCCTCTGCACAACTGTCCCCTATGTCTCTTAATCTTGAAGACTACTTTCCTGGTTGCCATCAACTCTGCTAGGAGAGTGAGTGAGCTCCTAGCACTGTCTTGTAAACCTCCTTTTCTATCTGTCCATTCGGACAAAGTCGTACCCATCCATCCTTTCTCCCAAAAGTTGTCACTGCTTTTCTCACCGGGCAAACCACCACTTTGCCCACCATCTTTCCGCCTCCGCATCCTTCCAGAGAGGAAGAAAGATTCCACCGTCTGGACCCAAAAGGTGCGCGCTCATTTTACCTGAACCGCCCACAACAGTTCCGTGTGGATGACCAGCTCTTTGTTGGCTACGTAGGTGCCAAGAAAGGTCGGGCCGTACACAAGCAGACCATTTCCCGGTGGGTTGTCTTGTGTATCAAAGCCTGTTATTCTTTGGCTAAAAAGGAGCCTTCGGTGGGGCTGCGCGCCCATTCCACCCCGGCGATGGCAGCCACTACAGCATTGGGACGTGGTGTCCCCCTGCAAAACATCTGTCAGGCAGCTACGTGGGCCTCGCTGCACACTTTTATTAAGCATTATTGCATTGACAGCCAAGTCCGGAGAGACGGCTTCTTTGGCCTTTGTGTTCTCCGGGACTTCCTGGTGTGATTTTGGTTCACAGACCCACCACCGTAGTTGGTATTGCTGGGGTATCTATTCTAAGGTAAGGAATCTATCACTTCGTGTTTCTTTCAGATGAACAAGTTACTTACCTTTGGTAATGATATATCTGTAAGAAACATGAGTAGTGATAGATTCCTTACCGCCCCACCCATCCTCCTTGTTCTGTGAACTGATTTCTAGGGTTCAGGGCCCTAGTTTCAAGGCACCAGTGGTCAGTATCTTGCATGGCTCTGCGTTCCTGGCACGGAAAGTCATGTACAGGTCTGACGTTAGCACGCGAGGGCAGCGTCTAAGTAGCTGCTGTGACATCATCTCGGTGACCACGACTCCAACGACGGTCACAGAGCCGCACAACGCCACCTTCCGACACGCAGGGGTACTGCTGACGAAAACCTTCTGGATCCAGTCTGACGCCTGGGGGTAATTCTAAGGTAAAGAATCTATCACTACTGGTCAGTTTAAAAGGGAGAAACATTTTTCCAGGTAGTGCCTTATGTACAATGCAAAATGAGATTTGTGTGTGTGTGTGTGTGTGTGTGTGTGTGTGTGTGTGTGTGTGTGTGTGTGTGTGTGTGTGTGTGTGTGTGTGTGTGTGTGTGTGTGTGTGTGTGTGTGTGTGTGTGTGTGTGTGTGTGTGTGTGTGTGTGTGTGTGTGTGTGTGTGTGTGTGTGTGTGTGTGTGTGTGTGTGTGTGTGTGTGTGTGTGTGTGTGTGTCTGTGTGTGTGTGTGTCTGTGTGTCTCTGTCTCTGTCTCTGTCTCTGTCTCTGTCTCTGTCTGTCTGTCTGTGTCTCTCTGTGTCTCTCTGTGTCTCTCTCTGTCTCTCTCTGTCTCTCTCTCTGTCTCTCTCTGTCTCTCTCTGTCTCTCTCTGTCTCTCTCTGTCTCTCTCTGTCTCTCTCTGTCTCTCTGTCCATGCATCAGGTCTCCTTAAACCCAATCTGTTGAAGACGAGCATCCATGCAAGTGGTGTATTTATTGGGCCCACTACCCCGCATATTGACTGTACCTGGCCGTATTAAGGCACCACTATGCCCGGCCTCCTCTTTGCGTGAGGACTCTGCAACGACCGTGTGTCCACCATCTTGGAGGTACTAACCAGGGAAGCGACAATCTCTTGTGAAAACGACCCCTATACTAATCGCCCAAAAGAATCCATTCAGGATGGCAGATTTGTGTCGGCCATCTTTGAACATTATTTAAGCCTTGAGAATGAAGTTATGGGTGCAGTAGCACGTAAGAAAGCCTCTATAGAATACAACAAGTGTTTAACAAAACGTAATCAAGTCTTCACGCTATACGGAAAATTGTATTTTTTTTTTATATACCCTTACCATCAGGGTTTATGAGCCCTATTGACTTACTTGTAGTAGGATTACCATTGTTACATCTTTGAAATCCACTGGAGGATATGAGCTCAGTGTAATTATCTTTCCTATTAGTGATTCATTTTGATGTATATTGTAATATTAGCACTGTTGCAGCTACTTTTAGATCTGTGCTACCAACACATGGTAGCTCCCAGAAGACATCCCATTGGAGAGCGAGCCCGCCTCTTAGAGAGACGACCAGAGGGAAATTAGGCCTGCGCCGTTACAGAATCTCTTTCCCACCCCCCTCCCCCCATGTCACATGTTTTCTGGTTTATACATTAACATGCAACTGTCCAATTAGGGATGGTTTTTGCCTTTGCATGTAGATATAACCAATGTTTCTGCATCCTAAAAAGTAGTCTGCATAGTGTTTCTCTATTCTCCTTTGATATACGGCTTGTATGTTTAACATGGTTTTTGGTCGGTTTGTATTGGGATTTTTTGGTTAAAATGTGTTATTATTGGTCAATTTGTCTGTTCTTTTGTCTGTTAGGTAATGTGTTGGAATACAATTATTTAATGTTTATGTTATGTCTTTTAGTATATAGTATATGTTTATAAATAAATAAAAGTAATAAGTATATTGCCTTTACAGCCCTGAAGAAGTCCATTGCTATGGACGAATCCCGTTGGCTGTTTCTGTTGTAAACACTGGCTACATATATTTTTATACAAGAATACATAAAAAAGCACAAAGAATAAAAAGAAGAATTTCATATATTTTAACATTGTACTTTGAAATGTAGTCACACTGTTCTCTTGTGGTGCACTTTTACTGTGATTTAAGGATTATGATTATTACTTGGTTTTGGTACTTACCCCCTCAACTATTAACCATATTTCTTAGCGGTACATATTGGAATAAGGGGTGAGGACCATTGTAGTCCATAAGTAGTCAATTAAGTGGCAAAGCCGTGAAAGAACAAAAGTACTGTGAGTTAGGGTGACATCTGATCATGCAGGAGATATAATACATTTTAGGGTAACTGTCGTTAAAACTGAATAACTAACAAAATGCCTGGATGAAGGGGTAAGGAGCTTCTCAATCTTAAGTACTTGTTTTCTTATGTCATAAAAAGGGGGTTTCACATGAAGGATCCCTAGAAATGTATTGATAGGTCACTGTATCTTCTGTAACCTGAATGGTCAGGTCAGTAGTATGTTTCTGTTGGTTACCTGAGGCTTCTGGTCAGTTTAAAAGGGAGAAACATTTTTCCAGGTAGTGCCTTATGTACAATGCAAAATGAGATTTGAGGGCTAGAATGACGGGTTGTATTGTCTTACCCAAAACATTGTGCCCCCCCTATATAATTTTAAAATTTGGTATTTCAAGAGGTATGTCTTGCAATAATCCAGGCAACATAAAACAACAGTGAAGATTTGGGTACTTTTCTAGGAGCAGTAGATCATCAGCAGGATCTCTTTTACAGACATAAGTGATGAAAAGCAGTTTTGGAGATATTCTTTTTGTAGTGTAACTGAAGCAAGATACAAATCATTCGGCCAAGGTGATGGAAAGGGGGCTTGATTTACAGGGTCTGGGTTAAGCTTTCTTTTTGTTTAGCATTTTGGCAGAGTATTTTAGTCTGTATCCAACAATAAACCCGGGAAAGGCAGCAAAATACATTTGTGTGGTATCTGGTGTTTAGAGCTCACTGAATGAGCCTGGTCTGTTGCTGGGTGAGCTAGGGTTCTAAGAATGTGTAAATTCAAGGAGTGAGAGTTCAAGAGCTGGTTCAGCTGAGCTGGTTGGAGTGATTGCATGCATCTTAAAATAAACAAATTATAAAGAAGACTTACTTCATGTACCATGTTTTCCTCTTCACTCTGGCGATGAGCGGAAATGACACATCGCTTGATTCCCCTCAACAGCTGCCATCTGGTAGACCAATTGGAATTGCTGACTTATCTGATTTGAACCTCCACACTGCTTCAGGTCATTTCTTTTTTTTATTTTACTTCTTATTCCGCCTCAACCCGACTGCTAGATTAATATTGAATCTCTCGAGGGCAGCGTGAGAGTACTACTCGCTCTGTGTCTCGAACAGACATACGAGCTGAGAGACATGAGCGGCCACACGAGCAGAGAGGCTCGAGCTGCGTACCAGTCAAGACTCAACATTTGCTTTTTCCTAGCAACTACATGCGACGAGTGGTGCTGGGCGCCAATCAGAGCAGAGTGCTTGCCACTTAGCAACCGCCACTAGCGAAACAATCGACGAGTGGAGCAGTGCTTCAATGTGTGCACATGAGACAACTGGGTGCAACTGACGTTGAGGGCAATGGAAAACTTTTTGAGAGATAAAGGGGATGTGCATAAGAAATCTGCACGATATCACCCAGAATGCAATGGCAAATTTTCTGAGTGCCCAGGTTCAAGGCTATCAGTGACCCAGAATCCAATGGCATCATTTCTGAGTGCCCAGGTTCAAGACTTTCAGTGACACTCCCCCCTCATCATCAGTGTGAGATCCTCCAAGCGCTTTGCCAGGCTGAAGGGGTCACGCCCACGCTGCTATGACATCTTCAGCCCAGCGAAGTTCAGCTCCGGCAGCCTGGTGTCTACTCATTTTGTGCATATCTAGCGCCAGGCTGCCTGACCTGAGCATAAAGAGGCCTGACAGACCCTCTACATGTCTGCCAGTGGGGGGGCATGGTATCCTGCCCTTAAGGACAAGTCGTTGCTGATTGCAGTCATGTGGTTTCAGCAGTTAATATGAAGTCAAATGTTCCTGGTCGGCCCACTGTCCCACCACCCTTCCTTTGCAAGGACACAACTCTTATTTATTTATGTATTTGTATAGCGCACTAATACCCGGAGACGTCTAAAAGCTGACATCACTGTCTCCAGCCGGCCACAGGGCATCAAGAGAAGAAAATAATCACTGCATAGCTTTAGGCCTGAAAGAGCCAGGTCTTTAAGCTTTTCCTGAATGATATCAGGCCTGGTGAGTTTTTCAATGGGAGTGGCAATTGATTCCAAATTGTGCACGGTTAAAAAGGAAGGAATTGAACAGTTGTAGGGCGGTACCGTCAATTCCTGTTTCTTGAAGGCGACGTAATAGGAGGCCATGGTCCACCGTGTCGAATGCTGACGACAGGTCAAGAAGGATCAGTGCTGCCATACCTCCCTTGTCTTCCGAGCGCCTAATTTCTTCCGTGGCCGTTATCAAGGCAAACTCCGTACTGTGGCCGCCGCGAAAAACGTATTTAGAGGGATCCAAAATGTTATTGTGATTGATAAACATAGTAAGTTCTTGATTCAGGTATTTATCAAGGATTTTTGCTGGCAGTGGCAGACGAGCTATAGGACGATAGTTGGCTGATCTGTCCAAATTAGTGTTTTTTAAAGTGGTAGAATGGAGGTCTTTTTCCATTCTCGGGGAAGATGCCGGTTTTCAAAATTAGATTAAAAAGCTCAGTAAGGTGGCTGGCTATCGGTTCAATCACTAACGTTAAAATTTTGTGGGGGCAGGGATCCGATGGAGAGCCTTATTTGGCAGCAGCAAGAAGTTTGAACGCCTGCTTATAAGTAATAGGAGGGAACTCAGAGAGAAGCACGATATCTGGGCTACTAGAGTGTTTAAACTCTGGGGGGATCCTGACTATTTGCCACTTGAGTAGGGTTCGAAGTAAATTTGTTGTAGATGTCCCGGACTTTACTACAAAAGGTGGAAGCCAAAGTGTCACAAAGGGCTTGATCTGGGACTGTCTCTTTATGCACCTGAACTCGGCTCAATTTTTGAACTGTGGCAAATAGTTCTTTGGCGTTGTTCTTAGCTTTGTCAATGGTCTCTGAGAAGTACTTGATTTTGGCAGTGTGAATCCTGTCTTTGTAATGGGTAGGTATTTCCCTATAGCGCTCTTTTTCCTTGGGGTCATAAATAAGTCTCCAGCACCTTTCTTGCCTGCGGCACTGCCTTTTAAGTAGTCTCAGCTCATCCGAGAACCAAGCTTCAGTGGGGGCTGTCCTCATGGTTTTTCCCAATTTTTGGAGAACGGTTGCCTGTATTGAGTATCCGATCCAGTCATGGTAATCCAAAGCTGCTCTCTCCGGTGCAGTGGCTAAAGGTGGTCTATTATAACTAAGTTCAACGGACAATTGGGTGTGGTCTAGGCGATGCCAGAGAAAGCGCTTCTGGCTTTTTATAGGCACTTGGTTATTACTAGCAGAGGGAGGCAGTGCGAGAGTGAACAAGACCGTTGCATGGTCCGACCATAGTAGTTGTAGGCCGCTGTTGAATTGCAAGAGCGGACAGTTGGAGAAAAACATATCCAACAGATGACCAGCTCTATGTTTAGGACCTTCTGTCTGCTGAGTTGGACCAATGCTCGCGAAAAGGTCCATCAGGGCCTTTGAATCATTGTCATGTATATTATCTAAACTCCAATGGTCTCAGGGTCTGGGTATGCCCCTCCAAGCCTGGGTCATATTTGTGGCCTCCTTTCCAGTATCATTATACCTGTTTGGCCTATGTCTCAGAGAGGAATATTAAACCCAGACAAGGAGGCCCTGATTATCACCCAGCAGATACACACAGATAAGAATCAGTGCCTACCCCAGCCCGCCAAGCTTCTAGAAAGAAGAGGGAGGGACACAAGGGAGCGGGGATGTCCAGCAGGACAGATACCCGCTTTGCTCACATTAAACACAGTGGCTCACCATGCTCACTCAGTGAACCCACTGGCTCTCAAAACACACAGCCCAGCTGTGACAGAGGCAAAAAGAACCCTGGTAACAGAGACTGCAAGACTTTACCAGGAAGAAGGTGGTAGGCAACCCCTCCCAGTGGGTATAAGAGTACAGGTACCCCTTATTATTGATTCTTGCAGCCACTACTGTCTGTCTTTCCACAACATGGGTGGAGAGGGCAGTAGGCACTATGTAAAAGAGGGTCACTATGCATGCCCAGTAGACCTCAGAGCCAAGCTCTAGGGTCTCATTCCATGTATAGAGGGAGACTCTCAGTCGACATGTAATTGTCATGTTCACTGAGGTAGAGATCAAGAAACCCTACAGCAGCTTTTTAGTGACTTGCTTAATTTTCAGCATAGAGCAGGTAAGCACACTGTCCAGAGGTATGCAGAAGACTTACCATGCCAACAATCGTTATCTTATCTTTTCACACTATAACAATTCCAGTTCCCCTTTAGAATCACACTTTGCTAAGTACCTAATACTTTTGCTTTTGAGTGGCACTTTTGAAGTCATTGAGAAAGCGTCAGCCCTCTCCTGGCCTGAATCTGGTGTCCCTTCATACTCCGTCTGGCCTTTGAGTGTATCCTTCCAGCACTATCCACTTCCAACTCATTCTGAAAGTGCATTAAGTCTAGTGCCTTTATTCTTATTTAGTATGGTAAAATAGTGTTTGAAGTTTATGCACAGGTGTGTTGTAAGATGTGTGTATCGTTTACTGGCATGGCTGCTTGCAGATGTCCTTCAAAAAATAAATATGCAGTTGTCATTTTGTAAGCCTTAATGCAGATGAATACTTAGTACTTTACTGTTAAGGACCGATGTGTAAACTAAAGACATCTTGCCAGCATCACACAAATTAGTAAAGTTGCGAAATTATAGGATGACCACCACACTCAAGATATTGCAGATGTTATTGATAGAGCAATAACATTGTAGCTTAAATAAATCTAATAATAAAGCTGATAATTTGCCTTCGACATTAACGTGAAAATACATAGCAGAATGACACGTAGGGAAAAGGTGCCTTTAGTAAACTTACAAAAGCATATGTGCAGATTTAACATGCAGCTTGTTTAAAAATGGCATGCAGATAATTGGTGGAAAACACACTAAGCATTAATTTCTATTGTATTTCCGTTTCTAGGTACAGACTAGGCCTCTTCCTCTTTCTATATTTCCTTATTTTCTCTCTTTGATAAATAATACTTTTATGAAATGCTGAATCATGCACAAATGTAACTTGTCATTGCTGTAGAATGTGCTGACTTTATAAAATGTATTTCTTGTTCTCTAAGATACATGTTCGCATTGTATTTAGATAGTTTAGCTACCAAGTGCTCACAATGCTGAATAGTGAACAGTTTATTCGAACAATAATGCTTACATGAAGACGTGAATCTCATTACTTAACTAGGACCTTGAAAATAAAAAATTTCTATTTTTAGAGTAGTTCATTGCTGTGCAGTGGCACACTGAATAGCTAATAGTTTAGATTCTGCTGAAGTTCTCATGGGAACCAAAGACAAATACTACAAGTATGTGAATTTTTAGCAAATGTAAATGTAAATGTCAAGGTACTTATAGAGCGCACTGTCACCAGACGGCCACCTTGCGGTGTCGTCTTTGCGGTTTCCTGGCGCTGATACTCATACCGCTGTGGAACCCCTCCTGGCTTTCCCTGTGAAGTGTCCACTCCTGGGCGCCCCCAGGGTGAAGCCAGGCATCCTTAGCGCTGTTGGGGCCGGTGTGGAGGCTAAGCAAGCTATTGCCCAGAGTTGCAGCGTGTGGCCCGTGATTAGTATAGGCACCGAGGCGAGAATAGACAGGTCCGAGGAAATTGAGCCCGAGCCCCGCCGAGGCGGGAATCGAACCCTGGTCCCTGGCCAGAACTCTGCTTCAGGGTCTGCCGCTCTAACCATTGAGCCACACTCCTCCAACTAACTGATAATTTGAAATAGTACCCTGTCAACTTTGTGGGTTTGCCGTGGGAACGAAGTAAGAAGCTGCACCATCTGACAATTTCTTCTCATTGGCTGAAGATGATCTAACACCAAAATTGATTGATACAAGTGATTTTGAGTTTTATATTAGTGTGTGTTACCTAGATAGAGTAGCTGTAGCTCTCTTGTGCTCTTGAGAGTTTTTGTGCCCAGTATCTTTTTGACTTTCCTTTGGACTCTGGCTAAAAGCTACTGGTGATGGGGTTTTGTTACTTGCCACTTTGGCAGTGACTCTTCCTGAGCTACCTCCTTTTCTTATGATTTTATGGACGTAGCTAGGGCAGCACCTGTTTCTCGCATAAGGAGACTCGGCTGAGTTCTCCCGAACTACTCTTTAGGTGGCGTTCTATTTCTTAAATGCTCCATTAATCTCACTCTTTTAAAGAATCCTTCAAGGTCTCTGCCTAACTTTATAATCTGTTTTAGTATAGAATATGGACTAATTCCTTTATGGAACACGCGTGTACATTTTTGTATTATATTGACTCTAACCATGATTGCTTGATATTTCTGTAAACTGACTTATCTGACCCGCTAGTTGAATAAAAAGAGAAAAAAATCTACTTATCCATTGTAGAGAAAATAAAGTTTTTGAACCGATCCTAAACACTCGTCATTGACTGAACTAATTAACTGTAATGATGATGTTTATTGAGATGTTTTCGATTTATGCTCCATTCTAGAATGGTGGCAAAGAATCATCATTCATTCACCTGACGAAGCAGATAGAGCAGAGTTGGAGTCTTTTTGTAAGTCACAGGTTGAACTGATGACATGTAAACAGTTCTCACACTATAGCACTATATTTCCAGTCCTGGACTTTTGACTTTCAAAATATGGCCATGAAGTGTGTTAATCTAATTAGGTAGTTGGGAGCAAAACAGGACTACAACCATTCCCAGAATGCAGTAGGTTTTCAAAACAATGCCCATAGCTAGAAACATTATCCATGATAATATGGAATTAGGTGGCTATGCTAGAGGCCAGTGGTAGACTGCAGGTTTTGTGACAACAAAACTAACATAACCTTTAGAACAGATTATTTCTAAAATACCGCGGTTGCTGGGAATTCTGATATTATGCAGAAAGAAGGTATAATTCCACTTGATGTCTGTGAGTTGAGTGGTGCCTCGTCTGCTTAATCTCATCCATTTTCAAATGTGAATTATATAATTATGCACGTGGACCACTTTGTTTAATGTTCCTTTTCTTTCTGTTTAGCCCGCGAGGCAGCATGCCACGTTTTCAGCAGAATCCAGTCGAAGTCTGCTCATCTGTCTGCTGTGGGTCTTAAGGAACGCTGATGAAACTGTGCTCCAGAAATGGTTTACAGATCTCTCTGTGCTCCGCCTCAATAGACTCTTGGATTTGCTTTACCTCTGCGTTTCCTGCTTTGAATACAAGGTGAGAGCTAATTTTCCCTATTACAGAAAACCATTAGAGTTGCTGGTTTTTGATACACATGTATAGATAGAAAGTTTGGTTAAATTAAATGCACTCGAAGCATAAACAGAAAAACTACTAGCTGCAAACCTACCTCACCACCACTTTGCTGACCAGGCCCTGTATTACAGAAGTGCCATGGGGGTGCAACAGGCATTTGCACCCTCTTTGTGCGCCCCCGGGACACTTTGGTATTACAGAAGGGGTCGCAGACGCTTGTGGTGCGTCTTCTGTAATACAGATAGCGCAGGCTCATATGTTGCACCACAGCTATCTCAAGAGGGCGTTCTCGATTGCATGAGGGCGTGGCCCCATGCAAATGAGGGAATCTCTTTACCTTTGCACCCACACCATATTATGGAAGCAGGCACAAAGGTAAATAAGCTGTCAGGAGGCGCACTGTCAGCGTGCCACAAAAAGTAGGGCACTGTCAGTGTGCCCCTAATGGCAGCCCTCTGGCAGGGGTAAAGGTGGTCCTTTGAACACCCCAAACATCCCATTACAGACAGGTGCTATCACTCACTGCACCCCCCTGCAAGAGGATCTTTTTCCCCTCTTTAAAGTGCAGGTGGGTGCCACCCGTACAGTGAAACATTGAGCGACTTTAAAGCCGCCGCTCTGCATTTCATTTGAATGCGCTGCCTCCAGAACAGCACAAGGCCGCGGCTGCCTTGAGGGGAGTGCATTTGCCTTAATAGGGTGCACTTTACCGGTTTGATGGTGCACCGTGGCGCAAACAGAGAATACATAATAGGTCCCCTGTACGTTTCTGTTTTCAAATGCATTACAGGAGGAGTTATTGTTGGTTTTCTTAAAGATGATTATTTTTTGTAAATGTTATAAAACAGGGTGTCCAGCCCATGTCTACAAAGGCTCAATCTATACTTGCCTTTCAGGAAACCCACATAAGCTACCTTTCCACATGGTGAATTTAGATACAACTTATTTACGTAGTCAATGGTTATCCTTAAAAGCTAGCAAGACTCTGGCCATCGTGCACCAACAGAATACAAACCTGCTATAAAATGTGACATTAGAGATTCACCTTTGCGTCTCTCTTTCCTTCTAGGGGAAGAAGGCTTTTGAGAGAATGAACAGCTTAACGTTCAAGAAATCAAAAGACATGCGAGCAAAACTGGAAGAAGCGATACTTGGAAGTATAGGTGCCAGACAAGAGATGGTTCGTCGAAGCAGAGGTCAGCTGGGTGGGTATATTCTTTGCAGGTTGTTTTGTTTTAAATGTATTGCATAAGTGTACTTATGTGATCATTTAAAATAGAATCTTTATAAAGATAAGTTTAAAATATTGTAAATAGTGTTATTTTGATCAGAAATGTTGGGCAGTAGGGGGCAGGACAAAATTCAGCATCATTTTATATCATATGTGTTACAAAAAAAAGCTGTTACATAAGAATAAGAACAACATCTAAGTAATCTACAATGTAAAGGATAATGAATTGACCGACATAAGGTGCGAACACTTCGAAATTAAACATTAATGTACAGATTTTCCATGTATTTAACACTTGATATCTTACTATGTTAGTGGTGAACTATTCCAACTACACAAAAGGGTTGAAAAATAACACCAATGTTGATTTCAGACCAAGCAAAAATGAGGTTAGGAGCTAGTAGTAGTTGAGGCAGTATCGGAGGTAGAAGGAAAGAATAAGGCTTACATGAGTTCACTGTGAGTGATTTAGAGCAACCCAGTGACAAATAGTAATATTGCTGTTATATATTTATGATTGGAAGAGGGGTTATAATGTTGGAAAGATTAGGGTGTGTCCCATGAAGTTACATTTGCACAGTCCAGCAGTACCATGAAGATGAAGCTTGAGCATTAGTACAGTGAAAAATTGTCGATAAATAAAATGTAGAGCAGGGTCCAAAGAGGGCTTGTCGTCCTCAGGAGAAAGTCAGGTCCTGCCGCCCAACCCCTACTGCACACAGTCAAAGGTTGTTTGCAGCAGGGGGTTGGCCGCCCACTGGGGGTTTGGCAAATTGTAGCTGGGGGTTAACCTCTTGCTGGGGCAATGGCCACATGCAGCAGAAAGCCTTGTTAGGTTCCGGGTTTCTGCCAAATTTAGTGAAATTCTGTTCAACCCTTTTTTCTGTAGCAGGGAGAAACATTTCCTAAGGGAAAAACTTTTTTGTGACCGGCCCTTTTCTCCCTGCCTCCGATTGATGGATCGACGCAAAACTTTCCATAAAGGAACTAAGATGGATTAACTTTTATTTTAAAGTTCAGTGCAGATTTGCCAAACTGCACCAAAGTTATAAGCAAGCAGTGAAATGTGCTATTTATAACCATTGTTGAGTGTGGGAAAGTGCCATGACTCACAAGAGGCATGAGTTGTGTCTGTCCTCGTACTGAAGCCGCAAAACGAGTGTAAATATGGGATGAAATAAAGAGTTTCAAAGTAAATTGGGATATCTCTAAATCCAACTTGGATAGCTTCTGCCATCATTAAGCAAACTCCCATTCAGTTAGTGACTTTGTAGCACTCACTTGTGAATGAACCTTTATGATGATAATAATTACAACTCAGCGTCCCATTGCTGATATGTCAAATGAATGAATGAGGGTTCACTCAAGATTGCTGAATCGAGAAAGGACTTTTCTCTGAGTCCTGACAGCAGAGTAATTAAAAGACACATTCACAATTAGGATTAACATTAATTTAGTGGGTATTCCTCAGTTTAAGTGTTTTGATGGGTACAGAACCCTTGAAAGACTCACTCCACACATCAAAACAGTTAGCTATTCATGTGTGACATATTTCTAGGATCATCCCTAGAATATATAGTTGTTCCAAAATGTAGACTTTTCTGACTAGGCATGGCTTTCTGAGTGTTCTTTATGAAACTCACTACCTAAATCCTGGTGTGCTGAAAGTAAACATATTCACTTCCTTAAAACGTTTACATTTCCATTTTCATACTTAATGGCTATAGTGGTTCTCTGCCTGTGTCCAATATCTAAAACAGTGCCGAGAACCTATTGGATTGTTTGGTGCACTATGCACAATAAAATAATATAGGTTTAGTGAGCTGTAGAGTACCTTTACAAAGCTAAGTTGGTAGAACTGGAGTAGACTTAGTAATTAGTGTTTTCTGAATGTCAAGAGAACAACACTGATTTGTGGTTGTCCATGTCATCCAGTGTATATAGCAACAACCTGAACTAGATTATTGAAGTACTAGCTTCTAGTGTCCCCAGGATAAGTGACATTATGGTTCTCCTCTCATATTTGCAGGTTGCACCACTTTATTGGTTGTGCCATTTATTTTGAAATGTTTGGAAACACGTGTAAGGATTACTATCTTTGCTATTTACAAAATCCTACCTAATGTTTTTTGACCAGAGACACTATCACCACCAAAGAAATAATTCATAGTTGAAGTGCAACAATCGGTCTTGGAGAAGTTGACCATTTGGAATTATAGTTATCTTTCATCATGCTACAACTTCCGAATGGCTTACAGGCATTCTTTAGTGTATTTATTTTTTGCATAGCTTTGATAAAGACATTCTAACAATTGTACATGAATATTTGGGGTCATTAGTGAACAGAACTGCTATAGTTGTACTGATTGAAAGAGGGGGAATAGCACGCAGTGCTGTATCTGAATGGGTTCTCCTGAAAATGCATGTAAAAGGGCTTGCCAAGCAGAGCATCTTTGCTCCAGGATAATTTGTTCATTGATATTATCCAACATGAAGATTCTAAAATAATCTCATGACTTCAGTTGATAGCCAGACCTTTGCATGTGCGAGCCTTGGTTGTTGTTTTCTCTGTCAGCCTTAATTGACTCCATCACTTAAGAATGTCAACACTTCCTATTCTAGAGCCAGTTAGGTGAGATATGTTGTTGAATAGTTCATTGTTAAAGTATGCTTTGAATGAGAAACATATCCTTCCTTATTAAATCACCCTCAGCCACAATATTAGTGAGTGAAAACAAATTTGGGGACGTTTTGGAGCTCTACAATACAGCATTGGCCACTGTGATAGGAAATTAACAGAGATGCTTTTAAATGGTGCACTAGGAAAGACAAAGGTTTCTTTGAATCACTAGGTATGAGGAATATCGACAAGACGATTGGTTACTATTGATCGCCTGAGAAAAGAAAGTGGGAGGGTAGCACAAATAGAGGTTGCAAAGCACACTGAAACCCAAGAGAATTAGGTCACCTACACCCAATTACACCAGCCCATGGGGATATGTTATACGCCTCAATATCCATCCAGAGATCAAGATTGTGATGTCAGAACTACCTAAGTGGAAAACCCCAAGATTAGATATACTCATGGCTGCCTTTCTAACACATTCTCAGATCTACACATTGGATCAGGATCAAAAGACATACTCTCACACAAGTCCAAGGAAGCAATCGTAGTAGTGCTTCCTAAACTTCGACTAGACCCATTTAATAAGACATTGTCCCATCCATTATCTAGGCTAGAAATGGTAAAATTCTGGGTTACTTTCGGCTGAACACCTGTCACATGTACTACCAATACTCTCCAATTGACCTATACCAAAGCATGTTCATCCTGGGTCATAACATTTCAGCTCACAAGATACAGATACAGAGACTATTTCAGATGGTGGTGGTATCACCTGTCACTGCTTCAATGTCTCTGATAGAGACTTCTAACTGTAGATTGCTCATCGTAGAATATTCCCCAGTTGTCAGGCTGGATCTAAAAAACTTGAGCAGTACCTCTGCTCAGCGGGAGGTGGTGTAGATCAGCTCCGCGTCGACGTCATCCACGCTGGAGGTGACGTTGCGGTGCACATAGAAGCGCCACCCCGACGCGCTGGCATCAGTTCCTTTCTTTGCATACCAACAGCATGGATCTGGAGAGCTACCCCAACTTTTCTGACCATTGTTTTTGATGTTTTTGTTGCTTATTTTTGAGTGATTTCTCCCATTGTGCTGAGGACATGTCACCTGCAAAACATGGTTAAACCTTGCAGGTAATCTCATAGTCTGTGCTTGATCCACACTTGATCGGTCTCTGGTGCCTGGGGCTGGGCCACAGCCCCAAGGCCTGCATCAAGTGCATGTCGATGCACCCCAAGGCAATTCATCAGTGAGTGATGAAGCTCCTTGCGGCATGACAGAAGGCGGCTCCATGCCATTCACTGTCCCAGTGCTCTTGGGCCATTCCTGATGATCGTCTTCCAAGACCTCTTCTTCCAAGTTGGGTAAATTCAAGAAGCACAAGAAGTCAAAGCGTTCTTCGGCGTGCGTATAGGACCCATTCCTGCATGCCTCCGGTGAAGCCAGTCTCCAGGCCGACTGCCTGTTACCCCGAATTCCCCAGAGCTGGAATGATGCCCGCCCATCTAAAAGAATTTTGTGACGCCAGCATGCCATTTTTGGGTCGCTGACTCCCTCTAGTGCACCTTCGGGTACCACGGAGCTGCAAGGTGCCCTGGCTGGATTATTGCTGGTAGATAGGCCCTGGACGCCAACCGGACCATGTGAATCCGCTCCAGGATCCAGACTGGTGCCACCACGGATGCCTTCTTACACCCTGGCTCATTTTCTTTCAACTCCATCCCCAACGACTCCAACAAAGTTCAATGATGAGCCCATCATCATCTCCGACTCTGAGCCCTCACTGTTCAAGGTCGATTCCATTGCTGTCCAGGCCCTACCAGCCCCTGAACATACTGCGCTTGAAGGTAGAGATGTGAAAGAAGGGTGTGGTCCCCTAAAGGATGACCCAGACCCAGAAGAAAACTGGTATCGGGAGCTGGGTGATACTAGTGACTTGGACACTTCTCCAGGCTCTGGCATGCTTTCCCCTCTAGACCCTGTTTTGGATGAGAGCGCATCCTTTGCCACGGTGATGGATAAGATGGCTGAAGTCCTTGACCTACCACTGCCAGAAGTCGAGGTAAGGACCAAAGTATTGACTGAGGTGCTTCACCCAGGACCAGGTTTGGCTGAACCTTTGCTCCCTTTAAAGGAAGCCCTCACCGACATTCTCTTAGGCACCTGAGTAAAAACCTTGACCGATGCCACTGGCCTGCCCCAGAAAATCCAGCCTTGGTCTCCCAGCACCCCTCCTCTGAGAGCAGGCCTTAACAACCAAGGCCAAGCTCAATGCCTGCCCCCTCCACTCCACGGGACAGGAATCCAAGATGCTGGACAATTTTGGGAAGCATATTTTCTATTCCACCTGCCTAGTCATGCAGTTAGTGAACACCACATGACTCTTAGGCATATATTCCCATGCGTTGTGGGTTTCGGTTGCGCAGCTGTATCCTATGCTTCCCGGGAAGGGCAAAGCCATCCTCAACCAAGCCTTTTATCAACCATTCATTGGATTTATATAGCGCGACGAATCATCCAACAGTGTTTCCAGGTGCTTGATAGTCATGATGGTTCAGGTGACTCACTCTTAATTGTTCTCCAGATCTCCAGTAGAAAGGTGGAGGTCCGTAGCTGCAGAGGGAGCTCGTTCCAGGTTTTTGCTGCAAGCCTTAGTAGATGTCGGGTTGGAGTGAATTTTATCGGGTGTGGGCTAGATACCACAGACTCTCTGGGTAGAGCCATTCCCTGTACGGTGGCGCTGCATCGCAAAGCCTGGTCACTGTCCACTGGGTTCTCGTGGGACGTCCAGTCATCATTGATTGACATGCCCTTTGATGGCTCTCACCTTTTGGTGACTGGGCTTACACAAGACTCTCATAGTCTTTCTCTAACTGCCCGGTCCCAGCAACACAGACGTGGTTGTGGCACATATGTGCATACGCAGTGCCAACCTTAACCGCCAGCCCAGCCAACTAACTATTCCATTCATGGATGAGGTTGTGGATCCCAAAGAGGACATGGTAGACATGCTGAGCTTCCTGTCCAGTCCCTGCCTCTCTGGCTGCCGTAGCCTCTAAGCCTCTTTAGTACAACCTCTGTACAGCACAGCCACCCCGTTGGCAGCAGAATCAGGCACCATCTGCCCTAGCCATCGCCGATTACCTCTGACAAGTGAGCCCTTCAGATTGTGAGGAATAAATATGCCCTTCAATTTATGAAACCCCTCTGCCTTAGCCACCATCCAAAGATCAGCTGGCAGAGGACCATCCCTTCTTTCTCCTTTGGGAAGTACAGGCTTTTCTGGCCAAAGTAGCTATTGAGAGGGTGCCCACACCGGAAGTAGGGCATGGATGTTATTCCTGCCAGTTTCTGGTGCCTAAAAAGGATGGAGGCCTCCATCCTAAATTAGATCTGCACCCTCTCAATTACTTTCTGTCTGCCCTGGACCCTGGAGATCGGATGGTAGCACTAGACATGCAGGACGTGTATTTCCCATACTGCTGGCCCACAGACATTACCTGCGGGTCACGGTGGGCAACGGGCATTTCTAGCTCGCTGCCTTCCCTTTCGGCCTTGCCAGTGCCCCCCAGGTGTTCTCAAAAGTGAAGGCGGTGATTGCAACCCCTCTGTGGAGGTTGGGGGTCCTAGTCTTCTCTGTGAGAAGTTGGCCTGGTATATGCTGGTCACTAGTTAAAGTGGCCACCGTGCACCAGTCCAATTCGACTCTTATGGTAGATAAGTTTAAGACAACATTTTAAAGAAAGCTATCCTAGTGGTAGCTGTGGAGAGCAGCCTTCAGGCTAAGTCTCAGAGGAATGTAAAGCAGCTTGTTTTACCTTATAATCTCTTGAATTACCAAATGAAAGGACACCACACAGGTATATATATAAAATATATATGTATTTATTTCTAGACACACTCTACTAATCTCTTTATGAGATTAGAAGTCAGGAACATATGCACAAATCAATGTTTCACAACAAATTAAGCCCTTATATGGCTGGGGCCCTAGGGGCGTTACCAGACCATATACTAAAAAAGAGGTATAAGAAGAACGACTTGGGAAGAGAGAAGGCCTAAGGTCTTCAGAAGCGCTGGGGCCTCACTAATCCACCCAAGGCAGGTAAGTAAAGGACCCACGGGAGACGCATGCAGTGTGAGAACACAGCTGCGGATCCCAATAGACTTCAATAGAGCTAGTCGCGGTTGGAATTTTAAAGTTTTAAAGGTTGGAGTCTACAAGCAAGTCACTTACAGGGTAAGTAGTTCGAGGGCCAACACACACATGAGCACCGGAGTGCACGAGTTACCTCACCCAGGGAAGCCGGGTGCATAGGTATCTTTTGGTGTCGGGTCACGGCGTCGTTTTCAATGGGAGCCAAAGAAGACTTGCTGCTTGTGAAGACAGGAGAAGTGTCCAGTGTAATCCAAGGCTGGATTCTGAAGAAATAAGACCTGAAAGCAGAAGAGACAGTGTTCAAAGTCACTTGCCAGTGACCCTGGCCCAGGAAGATGGAGGCCCACAGTCAGGTGATTTCAGGTGATCACGGGTGTTTTGACTCTTCAGCCACGAGGTCCAGGAGGCGTCAACGACGACCAGGAGCTGGATTCGGAGTGTCCCTCGAAGTCTGCAGCTTACTGAGTTGTCGGCAACCGGATTGGAGCCAACAAGCCTTGGCAACAGCAAGTCTCGTGGAAAGTGAAGAAAGTCAGCGGTGCAGACCAGCAAGGTCTGAGGGACTCACCCAGCAAGGGTAAGTCAGGGCAGGCCTGGAGCAACCAGGGGAGCCCTTTGGTTCGATGAAGAAGTCTTCAGGGGACCCACAAGCCAACCGGCAAGGGATCACGAAGACTCCTCGGGAGGATTAACTTCACAGGAGCCCACGGTCACTCGGGACGAGGCAGGCCACTGATTTTCGGTGGAAATCCTGCTGGAGGCTTGGACCACACGTGGTCCAATGCAAAAGTTCGTAGAACGTCGTGAAGGGGTTGCACTCGACAATAGTGCACGGTACCTGAGTATTGCTGTTCCTCGTCACTCGTGGGGTCCACTCACCTCAGGTTTGCTGGGGACTCACAATGGCCGTCGAGAAGTCAGGAAATCCACTTCCGGGGTTGCAGGGACTTCGGACTCCGGCGGGTGCGTGAAAGTTTGCGACCGTTGATTCAAAGTTTTGGTGCCTGCCAAGCAGGGGAGTCACTCCTTGACTCCAAGGGAGATTCTTCAGTCTTCCAAAGGTAGTAAAACGTTGAAGGTCCAGGATTCTTCTTGTAGAGGGTCGTCCAGGGATATCTAGTTTGCAATGGCAAGGTTTCCCTATGTTATACTAAAGGAAAGGGAGGGACTAGCTCTATGACCACACCTAGGGGAGGGTCATGGGAGTGGGTGGTTACACCTACTTCCCTTTGTCTAGTTTCATGCCAGAGCAGGGGCTGGTAGCCCCTGAACCGGTTTGAGCTGGCATATGCACAGAGGAGCCTACCGCTCCCCCAGTGCAGGACTTCAAAGCACTCTAGGAGTGCACCCACCCAGCTCCAATACACTAAATCCTGCCTGGAAGGTGGTTACACCTCCCTGTGACAGGATGCCTATTGTTGGGCCTCCTCCACTGCGAGTTTCAGTCAGCAGCAGGAGGGCAGCCCAGTGTCTGTGCTGGTGGCATCCATTTTGTGATGCCAGGGCTCTTCAGTAGGTACATGTCTATCCCTCTAGAAGGGTGGGATAATACTCCCACACCAGTTACTGGTGTGGGGGTATGATCCCAAGGCGTTTGACACCAAACACAGCATGTTTTGATGCAGCCATCCCAAAGTTAGCATTTACCGCTAGGTTATACTGCACTTAAGAGTATATGGTTTAACCGCATCCACAAACAGCAACAGAGAATAGACTCTGAGAGCTGCAGAGGGGCACCCCCTCACATGGAAACCAAGCACCCTGCCTTAGGGGTGACTGATAGGTTTATATATGTTTATATATGTGTGTGTAAGGTGAGATATAGGGAACCTATACCTCAGTGAGGAGTGCTAACACTACCTCACCCAGGCTGCAGTAGCAGGCCTGTGGTGTCAGATTTAGTCTGCTTCCCAGGGGTGGCATAATACATGCTTCCGCCCCTGGTAGGCCTGTGAAGTACCTAAGCCCTTGGTACCTAAGGTACCATAATCTAGGGGCTCATAAGGTACCACAGTATCCAATCACTAGGGCACCTAATGTGACCACCATGTCGTTTAAGGGAGTAAGCAGATAGGCTGGGGTCCTGGATAGCAGGATCCCAGCCAGACTAGTAAATAAAACATCAAAACACCAGAAAAAAGTGGGGTCAACCATGTAGTCAGATTCCACCTTCCTACATTCTCCTACCTCGATGACTGTTGTCACTCACCTCAAGACTACGAAGGACCCCCTTCATTTGCTGTGGTTCGCTATCAACAAGCCAAAGTCACACCTGACCCCCTCTCAGATTCTCCCTTTCATAGGAGCCATTCTGAACACAGATTCTTGGAATGGAGCCCTCCTATATAGACCTCTAGGAACTAAAACTAACTTTGTAAATAAACTTACCGAAACCATTGCCTCGCATGCTCTATCCTCGACAAATTTCTTTTTATTAGGCGATTTTAACCATCACATTGAACTGTCACAAGACCCACACACCACTGAACTGATTACCAGCATGAATGCGGTAGGTCTTGACCAGTTAGTGACCGGCCCCACCCATTCTGCCGGTCATACTCTGGATCTTTTATTTACTAATTCCAACAAAATAACTATTGACTGTCCTGTACCCGTTCTCTGGTCCGACCACTTCAAGATCAATTTTCATATTCAACTCAACTTACTTCCACCACAATCTAGGAAAGATCCTAACATGAGCAGACCTTGGAATACAATTAGTCCTGAAGCATTTTCCACTCACTTTTCCCCCTCACCCATCGAATCGCTCAATGATCCTAATCTGGCAGCGATCAACTTAGATCTAGCTATCACCACTACCCTCGATATCATCGCTCCCAGTAAACTAAATAGATGTCCCAACAAACTGTCCCCATGGTATACCGCAGAACTTAAGACTATGAAACTGGTCGTAAGAGCTTATGAACGCAAATGGCGTCACACTAAAGACCCTAATGACAGGTCTCACTACAAAAAATTTCACCACCAATACATGAACGACATAGCTCTAGCCAAAAAAGTCTACCTGGGGAATAGGATAGACCAGGCTGCTAATTCGCACAGAGAACTCTACAAAATAGTTAAAGAGTTCTCTAACCCCCCGGCTTGCCAGCCCGCTACAAATGTTTCCCATCAATGGGTTGACACTCTTTCCTCTTTCTTCTACAACAAAATTAATGATATTTACAAGACATTCACCAACCTCACTGATATCGCCCCTTCTCTTGAGCAGTCCATCATTACAGCCCATCCTGTTCCCATCGCCATCTTAAATCAATTTCACCCATTCACGGAAGATGAAGTAACTCTCACTATGAATAGAATCAAGTCAGGCTCCCCAACTGACCCAGCTTCTTCTTTAATTCTGTCCAAAATTGCGCCCATCCTGATCCCTCACCTGACCAAAATTTTTAATCTCTCACTTTCTCACTCGATGGTTCCCTCACACTGGAAAGAAGCCATCGTCAGACCTATCCTGAAAAAGCCTTCTGCTGACCCTTCACAGCCTCTGAATTATAGGCCTATTTCCCTTCTCCCGATGTTCGGCAAGGTATTGGAATCTCTAATTAACATCCAACTCACTAAACACCTTGAGTCTAATAAATTATTAGACCCATCCCAGTCAGGATTTAGGGCTTTCCATAGCACCAAAACAGCCCTACTCGAAATGGTCGACAACATCAGGTTAGCTTTGGATGCTAAACAGTCAGCCATTTTAATACTACTCGACCTATCCGCCGCCTTCGATACCATCTCACACAGCATTCTGATAGAACGGCTGACAGAGGTTGGTGTCGAAGGCCCAGCTCTAGCATGGATCAAAAGCTACCTGACTGGACGGAGCTCAAAGGTCCAGATTGGCAAATTCTCGTCAGCAAATCAGGAAGTTGATAAAGGTGTACCGCAAGGCTCTATTTTGAGCCCCACGCTCTTTAATCTTTACGTCTCTCCCCTTGCAAGATTAATCAAAGCTTACGGATTTGAAACTGTGTCCTATGCAGACGACACTCAAATCCTTATTACTCTGGGACCCAACCCCACTAACACTAAACTGAAGTTCCAAAAACGTATGCTTGCAGTAAAGGACTGGATGTCAAACAACTATCTTTTACTCAATGCGGCCAAAACAGAGATCTTGCTTTTCGGAAACGCTCATAGGCATTGGTCAGACGAGTGGTGGCCAGCATCGCTGGGAGCTTGCCCTCTCCCCAAGGAAGCAGCCCGCAACTTAGGGATTATGCTTGATAATAAACTCACCTTGGCTGACCATATCAACAACATCTCTCATACCAGCTTTGGGCTCATGCGTAACTTAAAGAAAATCTTCAAGTGGATTCCTCTTTCCTCTCGTTTGTCTCTAATCCAGTCGCCTGGACTACGGCAATGCCCCTTTCGCCTCTATAAATGAGAATCTCTTGAACAAACTCCAGGTCCTCCAAAATACTGTAGCCAGGATGGCTCTTGATCTCCCCCCTCGTACCCCTTCCGCCCCTTGTCTGATGTCGCTTCACTGGCTCCCCATCAAAAAGCGCATTAAGTTCAAAATGTGCTGTTTAGTCCATAAATCTCTGAACGGCAAAGGCCCAGTCTATCTAGCAAAAAAACTGACAGACTACCGCCCGACCAGAACACTCAGATCCTCCAGCATGCACCTTCTTGCGGTCCCTAAAGTACGAACTGTCAGAAACGGAGACAGATCCTTCTCCAAAATTGCCCCCGAAAGCTGGAATGCCCTCCCATTACACATTAGACTTGAACCCAGCCACCAGAAATTTCGCAAACTCTTGAAAACATGGCTATTTTAATTCTGCGTGACCTATGCCTATCATCTGAGTATCTGCTGGCGCTATGAGACCTTCGGGTGATATATGCGCCTTACAAATGCCAATACATAGACATAGACAGTGTGATTCTTCCCCTAACTCCCAGGGCGGCGAGTCAAGGATATTCAGGATACGATTTTGACATTTCAGCCTCTATCCTGGATTTTGGTGAGGCGGACTCTGAGGCTACTGGGTATCATGGCCGCATGCATCCTGCTGGTGAAGTCCCAGTGGGCACAGCCTCGGGGAAATCTCTCTAACTTGGTCCAGATATCGGAGAGGACTGCCCAGTGGTGGCTAACGAACCATGATTGGCCCAGCGTCAGACCCTTCTCCATCCAGAACTGACAGTGGTGACTGGTGCATAACTTCTGGGTTGGGGCGGCCACCTGGGCAAGGTGGAGATCAGAGGTCTCTGGCAGAGTCCTAGCTGCGCACCAACCTTCTGCAGCTGAGAGTGATTAGTGTGGCATTGAAACTTTCCTTTGATCCATTAAAGGAAGGTTGATTCAGGTATTCATGGACAACCCCACTGCTCTGTGGTATTGCAACAAACATGACGGGTGAGGTCATCGACCTTGTTCCAGGAAGCTCTACACCTCTGGACTTGGCTGGAGCACCAGCACCTAGCAGGCTCACTGAACGCCAGGGCTGATAAACTCAGCCGTCAATGCCTTACAGATCACGAATGGCATCTACACCCAGAGGAGGCACAAGGTCTCTTCCATATACAGGGAGAACGTTGGCTTAGTCTGTTCGCCACTGCCAAGTGCGGGCAATGTCGGCACTTCTGCGCATTTGAGTTTCCAAAGCAGTTCTCGCTCAGAGGCGCATTCTGCAATGAGTGAAGTTCAGGACTCCTGTACGCCGGTCCACCAGTACCACTCCTGCCCAAAGTACTCAAGAAGATCAGGACCGACCGTGTCCAAAGCATTCTGCTGGCTCTGGATTGGGCACAGAGTATTGTATGTCAAACTCCTGAGCATGAGCATTGGTCCTCCGATCAGGCTGCCCCTTTGGGAGGAACTCCAGTCGCAGCAACAGGGAAGGGTCCTGTGCAATTTCCCCCTTTATGTGTGGAGATTGAGCGGTGACAGTGAAGGGTTTTCGATCTTCCTCCCGAGGATTGTGATGTCATCTTGGAAGCCAGGCATCCTGCCACTAAACTGTATACGCCTACCGTTGGGATAAATTTGTGACTTGGTGTTTCTCACGCCAGGTGGATCCCGTTTCTGCACTTCTGTCAGAGGTATATCTGTTTGTTTTTTGTTTAGCCCAGCAGAGCCTTGCCCTCTGCAATATTAAGGGTTTCCTGTCAGCCATTTGACTTTACTGTGGTTGCTGAATCAACCCTCCCTGTTCTAGTTACCTGTCATTTTCTGATATTCTAGCAACATTTGTTCCCTCCTACCCCGTTCATGATGCTCCCAATGGGACCGTAATCTGGTCCTCACTTTTCTCATATGTTCCCCTTTCAAGCCCCTACAAAGCTGTTCTTGCAGCTCTTGACTATTAAAACAGTTTTTATAGTGTCCATTATATCAGCCAGGAGGGTCAGCAAGCTTCAAGCTCTCTCGGTTTACCCTCCATACTCCAGCTTTTTCCCTGACAAACTGTTTCTTTGGATGTGCCTCTTTCCTGTCACCCTATGTCATGTTGGCCAGACCAACACTCTGCCCATGTCTTTTTGCTCTACCTCATCCTTCAAAGGAGGAGAAAGGACTCCATCACCGGGACCTGAAGACAGCTCTCTCCTTTTACATTGATTGCACCTAAGACCATTGGGTGGATGATCAGCTTTGCCTCTGGTTTACTAGAGCAAAGAAAGGCAAGGCTGTGCAGAAGAAGACCATCTCTCAATAGGTTACACTCTGCATTAAGCTCTTCTATGCATTAGCTAAGAGGCTGCCTTCTGAGGGCTTGAGGGACCATTCCACCAGGGCCAAGGCCAATACTGATCTGTTGGCACATGGGGTATCTGCCCTGGATATCTGGCAAGCTGCTACGTGGATGTCACTCCACACATTCACGAAGCACTACTGCTTTGACAGTCTAGTCCGTCGACACAGACATTTTGCCCGTTTGGTCCTCCAGGACTATCAGGTTTGAGCCAGTTTGCAGACCAACCTCCAAGGAGGTATTGGTTGAGTATCTATTCTCCGTAAAGATGCTATTAGATACTGCACACTGGCCAAACATTGATTTTTATGTGGTTCCATGTTTTTGGTGCAGAAATAGTCTCAAAAGAAACTGATGACAGAGCGCTGGGGTGATGCTTATGTGGGTAATGCAGTGTCACTTCGTGGGCATTGTTGAGCCTATCGATGCCACCTACTGCCATGCAGAGGTACTGTCAAGATTTACTGAATCCAGACTGATAACTGGGGAATATTCTAAGAGGAGGATTCTGCAGGTAGATGGAGTCTCTACCAGAAAAGGCATTAGAAAGGTAAATCACTGGTCCTTAGGCAGCCTCCATAGATATAGGAAAAACATTCAATATATTGGGATAGTGTAATATAGTTGTGGTATTAAGGAAAATGGGACTCGGTAAGGAAGTGAGCTCATGGTCCAACCTACTATACATAGAGCACACAGTACACCTCTGCTAGAGGCAGACAATATCAAGCATGTAGCGTGTTGAAACGGGTTCCTACAGGGCCCTTGCCTATCAGTACTGCTGATGTACATGGCGATGGAGCCACTAGCCTGCATATTACAAGGAGCTGGCCAGAATAGGGCCATAGAATTGACATATACACACCACTCAATTTGGCTCTATGGAGATGATGGATGGGCATGTTGGAGAAGTTTGACCAAGTGATAACTTTGAAGTTTAAATGGGAAAATCATTCTTGTTTCAGGTTCGGCTTACAGCGAAATTAGAACAAAGAATGTTGCCCTACGCAGCTTTGAAATGGGAGGGAAAATTATTCAGGTATATTGGAGTCCACATATCTCACAGAGACTGGGATGTTATTTTCAATAATAGCATCAAAAACAGCATATCTGTAGGTCAGTGTCTCATTCTGTCAATGAATTTTCTGTGATGGATGGTACAGCCCTATTTAAAATAGTAGTTCTACACGGGTTACTTTGTCACTCCCATTCTACCAGAATCAGTGCAGAATATTATTTTTTAAAGAACTAGCTCATTACTGCCCAAACCGATTTGGAGCTCTGACATAAAATAGCACTGAGCAAACTCAAGGTTCCAGTAGCAGAAGGACCAGTGCTACCAGTCAACAAACTTTTTAATGTGGTGGCACCGCTACAGTGGGGTGACTAAATGGTTATCCAGGCTAAAGTAATACAAAACATGCACACTGGAGCAGGAACTGGGTGGGCTCCAGGTCGATAGTCAAGGCACTACAGGGAAGCGCAGGCCCGCCACGGATGATGCACAGAGCAAGATTTTGCTGGAACTGTTAAAGGTGCTGCAGATACCCCCCCAGCTGCATATACCGCCCCAAATGCCGATATAGTGCCTACCCGGTTTACATGACATTGCTAAAATGCTGGTTAGCATGAACATAGGCTGGTAAAACAAGCATAAGATGACATATACAAGCAGTTTGCTTAGAACATTTGGGATCTTTGGCCACACCAATAGCATGTCTGCGGGGCAGTTCCTAGTTTTGGCTCAATCAGGAGGGCTGTAGAACTGATCTGGTAAAGCTGCACGGAAAGCGATTCGAAGATACCTTGTACTCAGTCCTACACCATTGGATGCTTTCTATAACAAATATGCTGACAAGTGACATCGACCATTGGGTTGATAAGGAAGGCAATACAAGGCCACATAGCTAGCATATAAACTAGACTATTGAAATGCTCAAAAGAGGCAATACATGACTTTCCCCTACGTCTTCCAAGTGGGAAATTTGGAAGTTTAACCAAACAGTGAAGGTATGTTCTCTAATCTCATGCCAACTATTGATCAAACAACAGCTTTTCTGCTCTCAAACATGTTACATCAAGACCCTGTCTTTTAAATGTCCATTATAAATGTGGATACCATCCAAAATCACACATGACCGTGTAAACAACCTCACAAAAACTTATAAATGAATTACACTTTACATATAAACTGTTTACAAGAGACATTCTGTTTATAATTGAATTTTAATCTTGTTTTTAAGAAATTGATTGTTGCTGTTGAATTTGATTGTGATGGGGAAAGTGGTGCAACGTTTGGTGAGCTGCTACAAGTGGAACGTTCTCTATCTATTTGTGGGCTTTTGCTCTCCTCATCAGCCATTCTGTTTTGACCACTGAGTGAGAGCAGGTTAGCAGTCTAGTGGCTGCTACCCGGAGAAAGTTCATATGTGCTCGATTGGTCATAAAAAGGCCGCCGATGCGCAGATGTGCACAGTGAGAGCTCTGCTGGTGCGCCGAAGGCAAGCCCATCTGCTCCCAGACAGCGCCAGAGAGCAGAACCCCTGCTGCTTTGTCTAGGATTACCTACTCTGCCCCTCAACTGCTGCTATTTAGACCACTGTGCGCAAAGGTTTGCCTACCCTCCTTTTCCTTTGGGGAAAATGGTGTTTCTGAGGTGCACTCCAGACACTGTGGCTTCACTTCTGACTATTAAGGGTAAATTTACTAACATGCCCTCAAAGACCAAGCCTACGTTATTGACTCTGAAATTTCCCTTGTTGGTCCATCATTATGCTGATATTTATGACCTAGTCTTAGACCATAGGCTCGACATTTTATTTCTCACCCAAACATGACTCACACAATCCACACAGGTAGAACCTCCTTGGGCTTTCCTTCTAGGATATTGCATTCAAATATGCAATAGACCCTGTGGCAGAGGGGGTGGTATTGCAGTTATTTATAGTACTAGTATTGAGTGCACCTCGTCCCCTGACCTTATTCAGGTCTGTGAAAGCATGTTATTTAAACGTCATTTTAGCAAAAACTCGCTTTCTGATTTCTAGACCACCAGATCACCTTCTAAACAGCTAAAGGAATCTCTAATAGAGCGCTCCTCTTTGCTCTTGCTTCAACTGTCTAACTTCAGTATCATTAAAGACCTGAATCTGCATCTTGATCTAATCAATGAGAAAGAAATCCAGGACTTCATTAATAGATTACATGGTGCCAATGACCATTAATATTCCCAGTGCAGAATAAAACATTACCTGTAATTCCACGATGAGAAGGCAATGGCACTAACTGGACCCATCTGCCTTTTCAAGTTATATTGAGAGGAGTGGGCCCCAATTAGACTCTAATATAGAACGGGCAGAGTCTTCTAGCAAATCATGGCTCAATTCTGCCGTTAGCCCTTTTATTCCTGCTAAGCCTTGCAGAACTAAGAAACATCCCCCAGCTTCTTTGTTTAATGAAACATTGCTCACAGAAAAGAAGCAATGTATAACACTAGAGGGAGCTTGGCGCAAATCCTACGACGTTGGAGCAAAAATACAATACATAGGAGTGATTAAAAGAGCACGTGCAGACTGTTTCGCAAACAAAATCAAAAACATCAGCAACACTTCTAAGAAAATCTTCTCTATTGTGAACAATCCGATTAAGCCTACATCCACTCCTGGATTATTTGAAACTCCAAATAGTTACTGCAACAAATTTTCTGATCATTTTGTAAATAAGGTGAATGATATTTATCTTCACTTTAACAAGGGTGACGAAACAGCCAAGCCTATCTCTCTCGTTACAGGGACCAATAACATGCAGTGGGCAGCATTGGACCAATTGGCTTTGCTTGACATGGATTTCATTTCTACCTTAATGATAAAGTTAAATCATGGTCTCTGGATGACCCATTTAAACCTGATTATATTTTAAAAGTTCAAGAGGGTTTCACACCCATCTTTCTAGAATTGGCCAATCTCTCGCTGAGCACTGCAGAGGTAACAATGTCATGCAAACATGCTAAGGTTATCCCTCTTCTAAAAAATCCTTTGCTAGATGCTACTCAGAAAACGATTGTCCCATTTCTCTTGTGCCATTTCTATCCAAGGTTGTGGAGAAATGTGAATAATTTATTATCCAAATTTTTAGAACAGAATCAAATATTAGATTGTTCCCAAAAAGGATTTAGACCTTCACACAGCACTGAAACTACTCTTTTAACTGTTACTAAAGCCCTTTGCAGTGCTGCAGATGCTGGCAAACCCCAGGCTCTGATACTTCTAGATTTAAGTGCCCCCTCCGACACAGTCTCACATGCGATTTTACTAACTTGCCTCACTAAACTTGGGGTACAAGGCAAAGCTTTGACCTGGTTTACCTTCTTTCTTTTTTTTTTTAAATCTTTTTATTAAACAGTAGGAATCAAAATCACAAGACAAAATACAGTACATTCTCATTTTGTATCTTGACAAGGCTCTCACTCTGATAATTACCTTCTTTTTAAAGGAGCGGTCTTTTCAAGTAATATCCCCCCACCCCTTTCGCCTCATCCCAAAGAACACTGTTGCATGGTGTCCCCCAGGGTTTGGCGCATAGCTCCACCCTTTTTAACATTTATGTCAGACCTCTGGCTGATGTGGTGAAATTTTTTGGTATTTCACTAGTGCCGGATGCTGATAAAACTCAGCTAATTATCTCCTTGTCAGCAGAGTCAGCTGATGGCTGTGTTAATTTAAAAAAACTGTCTAACAACAGATGCTGGATGGATGCATGACAACTGTTTAAAACTTAACGCCAATGAAATAGAGATCCTCCTGTTAGGCAGGCACACCCATCTTCGGGTGGTCTGTGTTGGCGAGAAGTATCAGGGTCCCACCCTGAACCTAAATCTGTGGTAAAAAAAAACAAAAACCTTGGGTTCTGGATGAATGATTCCTATCCTTTGAAGCCCAAATTAAGACTCTAGCAGGTCACTGTTTCAGCATCCTAAGAACCCTTACGCCAATTGTGGGACTCTTTTCTCAGCAAATCAGCCAATTAAATGTACAATCCTTGTCATTTCTCACCTGGACTACTGCAGCATTCTCTATTTGGACTCCAAAAATCTGTTCTGTACTGATTGCAGGTTGTCCAAAATACTGCTGCTAGGCTTCTTTCATCCCCATCTAGATTTAGCTCTGCTTCCCCACTTTTGGGTAAGCCCCATTGGCTACCTATTGAGAAGAGAGGATCACCCAATCTAGCTAGCTTGATGCAATGTTACATGCCTTCTAAATCATTACGCTCTGCTGATTTGAACCTTTCCCGCATCCCTTGCTACATCAGAGCCAGAATGGCTGGCTGTTCCTTTTGTGTCCTAGATCCGAATTTTGGGAATTCCATGCCACCAAACCTTTAAAAGATTCCAGTTTCGGAAATAGTTGAAGAACTGGCTGTCCTCTATCTTGGTTGATGATGTCTTTCAGCCCTACCGCTGCTTTCTGTCTCGTGATTAGAGCTGGGAAACCCCTTCCGGGGCAGCTGCGCGCTTTAGAAATCATTTTAAAAAAAAGATATATATTTTCAAACAACATTATATTCCATACATGACCAACACTGGATGATATAACTGTTCCATATTATTGAGTCTAGAAAATACCCACTCTTTCAAAAAGCACTACAAAGACTTGATGGGATTTCCAAAGGCCTGTTCCTGGTATGATGATGGTCTGAGGGTACTGTGTGAGGGTGTCCATCTAACTTGCCTTCTTTGAGGATATTTCAATTGCTTCACTGCTTTGTCATATTGACTGGCATATGGTGCCCTAAGCTTGCATTTCATCTCCGGCACCTACCCCTCCCCCCCCCTACCCCCCCCCCCCACTTGACCTGGTGTTACTCATTCTTTGCTAGCTCTGTGAATGCTTTATATTAGGACTGTACTTTATTGTGTTCCTTTAATATGATGTTTTCCCCAAGGCTGTATGAACACAAATCTTGTGTTGATACATGACAGCCCTGCATGGGGTTTGAGGTTCCCATGTTTGAACTACCACCACCTCACAGCCCCCAGGTGTGCAGTATAGTCTGGTCTGATTTGTACTTACCACAACCACTAAACGTTATCAGTAACTTGACTGTGAGTGGTTTACCACGCACCAGGGAAAATATGACATTTGCTTTTTAACTTAAATTTTGCAGAAAGAAGTCCCTCTGGAAGTGCTTTCGGAAGTCAAGAGAATCTAAGGTGGAGAAAAGATATGACTCATTGGCGCCAAAATACAGAAAAATTTGACAAGTAAGCCACATTACAAATAAGTGTTATGACTACAGTAGTTACTTTTCAGATACTGTTATCACATATTTTCTGTCTGTCAAGCAAACCTTTTGGAATCAGATGACTTTTCCACATTCTCTAAAGATTTCGCACTGGATCTCGAGATATCTACTGTGGCTTTAAATTGAGAAGCAGAACCTATGTGTTCTTTGGAAGTGTGCAAGTTCTGCAGTGCAACAGTGAAGGTTTATGGTAATGAAGTACTTGTAGACTGTACATGCTTTCTGATGATCACAACGTAAAAATTTCGGGCTAAAAATCGTTACTGAGCCCTAAAATTCTGTTTTCTGGTTCTGCCCTAATTGCTCACTCTTGATTGTTTTTCCACATGTGCTGTGTATTTAGAGGAAACAAAGCAACAAGGTATTGTAAAACTGGTGTGCTGATTGTTTATGTATTTTGTGCTTCTCCATAGTTTGCCAGCATAACCAGTTTGTTTGTGGAGTTTTCTGTCTAATTATCAGCCCCGGTGTTGCTGTGTGCCCTCTGGTTTTCATATATATGCTTCTAAGTGATCAATATAGTGGGTGTTAAGTCATCAGCCAAGATTTTCATCCCAATACTGAGTTCGCACTAGATTAAAACTCTGAAAGAGATGAAATACTAGTGGACAGCCAATTGACACACTGGTATCCTTTCCTGCTGCAAAAAAAGTTGTAGAACTTTATCTTGGGTAGTTATGCCTATGGCTGTTCATAAAGTAGTTCCTTGAAAGAAATTCCCCCTTCCAACATCAAATTACACATAATTGCATAGAACATAGCTCGATAAATGCAGGTCAGTTTCCAATTAATCTAACAGCTCCAGCTGATTTGTTTGGTCAGGCTTCAACACATATTTTGTGTCAAATATGCACCAAAGAAGCACAGTCAGGTTCCATCCAATATGAACATCTCGGAACTTAGCCAAACTAGTCTACGCAGAGCTCAAACAAATGATGGCCCTAAAGCTTTGGCGTCCATGTTTTCATAGCAGACTCCTTCCGTGTATTTGCCTGGAAACTACATGAGACAAATCGTTTTTAGTTTTGTTGTTTTTAAAATTTCTGGTCTCTCTTGATTGACTTTTCACGTGTATCCTATATGTTTAAAAGCATCAAAATAGCAAGGTATGGTTAAACCGGTGTGCTGCTGCTGTGGTTAACTTATAGAGCTAACCTTTTCAAATAACTTGCAGTTAGAGTTTGTTGATCATAATGGAAATTTGCACATAAAGTTTGGTAAGCCTCTCAATTCCTACTACTTAATAGGAATAAGTATTGCCTGCTAAAACCTCTCAAAATCAGCAGATTTTGTATATGTGGGATTCATACTTGGCGATACATGCAGAAGAATTCACTCTGATGCTTCAAGAAAACAAGCAAATGATGGTACAGTTATTAAAGAATGTGAAATCTGTAATAGATTCAGTTTTCTGTTGATTCCACAGGATGCCATCATACAAAAGGTTGCCCTTTATATTCACTGGTTAAAATGCATATGTAATGAATGTGGTGGTTATTTTTTAGTTTTTGGTCTGTTTCGCACCATTTTACTACCCAGAAATCGGATGGCCCTCATCTCTACTTGTCTATCCTTCTGACCAAGATGTTCATAATTATCTGAGAAGCTTACTCATACATGCCCTGCGCTTGATGGCAAACAGGATAAAGTAGGCGACAGTGTTTATGCAAATAAAATATGTCTCTGTCCTTGTGGTAACATGTCATTGGAGACAGACATTCTGTGCCTGCTTTTGTATTCTCCCCATGCTTAAGTATCATTGCCTTTCTGATATTTTCCAGTGACTTCCCTCCAATGAGTTATATGTGTGAACAGTAACCAGCTCACATCATGAGTCCGCTCCTAGACATCAACTCATGTCCAAGGTCGTTAAATTGATTTAGTAATATGTAGGGGTATGAACTAAATCTGGTACATAGTCGTGCAGGGTAAGAATGCTCATGTGAGAGACATCATCATGCAAGGTATCTGTTTGCGTCTTAAGTGGACCCTCCTCTCCTGTGCACCGACTTCAACCTTGCAGCCAGGGAAAGGAAGGCCAGGGTGAGCTGTGAAGCTGGCACATTCCTTTGTGAATAAGGGATGTGCCAGCTGTCCTTTGCCACTCCTTGCCCTGCCATGGCACACACTTGCACCTGGCACACATGCACAACTTATTCTATGCACACATGCACATTTTATAAAATATATTTACAGAGGCTTTCGGCCAGCCCTCCTCATCCATTGGTCATCTGAGTGATTTACAAAATCTTCCACCCACTACACCATGCAGCAAGGGGCATTGGATTTGTCCTCTTCAGCCATTAGTTAAATTTACTGTGAGTGAATACACTCTGCTCTTTCACAAGGTGCACGTCTGCACACAAAGCAGTTCTCGTCAGTGTCTGAGAATTCTTTGGCAATATCTACTTTTTTTGACCAAGACAGCTTTTAGCTAATGTTTTTTCTTGTATTGGCGAGGTCCTGGTAACTCATCTAAATAACATTTTATAAAAACCCATGACAAAACAAGCATTGACTTATCTAGAAGGCTGGCTGCTAACACTAGACTTATTGGTTTTGCCAGTGCTTGTTTTTCCCCATTTCCCATCCTGCACCAAACTGGAAAATGTTACTGTGACACATCTTTTGAAAAGCTCCTCTGTAATGTTTGATGATGAGTTGACTTTTTCAGACCAGATTAATCAAGCTACTTCATCTTGTTCCGATATCCTGAGAACACTGAAGAAAGTTTTTCTTTGTATCCGTCTAGAGCTCCAGAAAACAGTAATAATTGCGTCCGTTTTTATCAAGAATCGACTCTTGCATTGCTCTTTATGTCAGCTAGGACTGTCAAATAAACTTCAAATCCTTCAAAAGGAAGCGTCTTCTAGGTATCCCTAAGTTTCAGTCTGTTTCGCAGGCACTACCTAAACTTTGTTGGCGGCTGGTAAAGAAGCGGATCGCTTTTAAGCCCTTACGTATTGCCCATAAGGCTGTCCATGATTGTGGCCCGAAATAATTGAAGCGCAGATTCCAATGGTATGTCTCTAAAAGAACACTATGTTCCACTTCTTCAAAAAATCTGGTAGTACCCAAATTTAAAAGGACATCTTGGGATGGTAGAAGTTTTATATTCACCCATGGAAAACTGTGAACTGGTGTTCCTCTTTATTTAAAATCTCAAAACAGCCTAATTCATTTTAGAAAATTTTTCTAAACTTAGCCGTTTTCACAGCCCTAGTTTCAGCATGGTTTGCAGTTTGTTATTGCAGTTCGATAGTGCCAAGATACCTACGGGCATTTGCGCGCTTTATAAAATATCATTCATTCATTCCCTTCAATTGTGCATTCTGTATGTACTGTGAGAACACATACATTGGCTCAGTAGTATAATGCATCCATTACATCAGTGTGTTGTTGACCTCATGGTTACAAGTTCAAATCAGCCTTTCATCCTACTAAGGTCAATAAAAGGAGTACTATTTAGTTGAGTAAAAAAAGGTTACTTACTGAGCACTAAGATAACTCTCAAAGTGAACGTACAGTTTAGAAATAAATGCCTTGCCTGCTGATAGAACATGACTTTGGTATTGTTTGTTTTGCATCTATGGTAGGTTGGCACTGGATGATATAGCATGCTTTAATCGACTATTTTGTTATATTTTCATTAATGGACGTACGAAAAAAAAGTCATCCATCTTTGAGAAATTAAGACAGAGTAATTTATCCTCCTTTCTTTCCTACCCAGATGAATTCATGTTCACTACTTTTTCATAAGTCTTCGTAATAAATGAAGTACTTTTTGTCTAAGCATCCTGTTTTCACTCTTTTAAAATGTTAGTGGTTCCCTATATTCACTGCATCACTTTGCGTTTTTAAAAGACAAGGGGCATGTACCACTGCATTTTGGGATTATATTCCACAAATTATCAGATTAAAATGTTGGCTATCACCAAGGTAGCAATAATAAGTGAGGAAAATGAGCCCTTTACTTTTCGATGCTGTATTTTAATAATGTTGTTACATTTCATACACGTGAACTAAGGGTACAACATGTAGCATGTTTCTGCAGCTATAACTTCCAGCCTTTTGACCTCACATGTCCTCTTATGAAACATATTTGTTTTCGTAATGGGTGCTGGGTTCTGTAGCAGATATTCATTTTTGGTAGTAACACCAACCGTTAAGCATCTCTTAGTAAAGTTTTCAAGATTTTGCTCCATCAGGGATCTATGACTGAGCATGTTTTCGAGTAAGGACAGAACGTGGTATCTGTCGCAAAAATAATCGAACAACCTAGTGTGCTGAAGTTAGATGTTTTTATATATTTTGCTAAGTGGGCATTTACTTGTGGGCAATGTGTGGTCATGCTCTTTACTAAAAGGTGAGTAATGGATTAAGTGAAACATTCTAAAAATAGTCTCGAAGGAATTAAATTAAAAACCTAATATTTGAATGAGCACAAAGTAGTGAGGGAACCCCCATACAAATTCAGAACCACAGTGCAGATTGAAAGGCAAATGGTGCCCTCTACTAGCACACAACCCCCCCCCCCCCTTGTTGGTAGCATGTTTGACATGTGTCAGCCTGCTTGGTGCTACTGGTGCATGTTTTCATAAACTGTGTTACTATGGAGTCTGTACTTCGGTTGTGTTGATTTGTGGCGCTCTTTTCTGGTCTGTATTGGGCCTAGGTGGCGAGCTGTACTCCGTTAATGGAGTTTTCTCAGTTTTCCGTGTTCCTCGGATCACGCAGAGTTCCGAAAAACTCAGTGGAGCAGAGTTTTTTTCCTCGCTCCTGCTGGTCAACTTTAAGTTGCCGAGCGCGAGCTAAGAAAATCCAACGCTAGACCACCCCCCAGCGAGATTTCTCAACACGGGAAATCGCGGATGGTTGTGACCGCTTGCGTTGAGAAACCATCTGTTCCCTTTGAGAAAGCTGCCTCTCGAGTAGAAAATCTATGTATCTTATGAGGTATTGCGCATGGGTGGTGCAAATAAAAATGTTTACCATTTGTTGATCTGTGTGGGCAAATTTCCAAATGCATAACAGGTCTGCATTTTATTCCTATGGAAGAATGACTTGTGAATAATTGTATGTATCGTAAAGTCGCCCGTACGTGTAGTTATTTGAGCTCGTTTAGTTCAACGAGGGTGCAGGAGTTTTAATAATCTACTGTCTTTTCAACGGGTAGAGCCTGTGCAAAATGTTGCCTCCTTTGGGATACCAAACAGTTGTGTATACAAATGTGTAGTTGTAATGCGTGTATTGGATTCAATGAGGGGTGCACTTTCGTGGGTTACTGAATGCCATACATATATAGATTTTCCCTCTCCAGATGACAAACAGAGCTCCTGTTCAGGAGGGCGCCGCGCATCTTAGCACGTGTGCAGAATTTATTCAATCTTTGCAAAACAATGGATTACTTTATGACTTGCCTGTGTACATGCGTGATTTTATCGTGTGTTAGTTTGAGTCAACATGCACCTGCAATTGGATATTTTCCCAATTTAATGCAGATACTTTTTTGATTTGAATGTTGTACAGATCCTCCCTGTAGTAGAGGCGCACACCCACACCAGTGACAATGTGTTTGTCTAGTATCTGTGCATCGTTGTTTGTGTGTGGTTAGTAGCATTTGCTAATTCAGGATGAGATAGATTTAGTTGGGCACATGCAAAGTCAGAATGAAATATGAATGAGTGATGGGTCTGTCTTGATGCCCTACAAATGTGTTTTACTCTACCAAATGCCATATGCATTAATTCAGTTTGTATGCAATAGTGACTGGTGGGTGAATTGTGTTTGCTTTGTTATTAGATAGCGTTAATTCGCAGTTAAAACCTGTATCCTCCAGGGCATTCTTTAATGGATTCATTGTGGTCAGTTCTGCATTTTTTTTTTTTTCTATAATTTAAAAAAAATATATATATATATATCTAAACCTCGTTGAAACTGTTTTTCTGTGAAAGCGACTAAGTAATTTTTACCCATTTGTGAGGCTTTGGTTTCAGTGTTTCATGTGAGATATAGAAAGTTGGAATCAGGCGGGTTTTGAAGTACTTATTCACTTTTAGTATGTTCCATAATGCATTCCGTGTGCATATAAGTGATAGAATTAAACATGTTTTAATCTATGAAGTCTTTGACCAGTGTTCACTAATCTTCATCTGTCCAAGCACATCGTTATGTCCCGGAGGCCTTTCGGAAATTGGTAGAATTTGGTGAAAAAAGTCTCTTTGTAAAGTGCAAGTTAACCGTAACCTTACTGTGGTACCATGCCGTTATAATACATTTATTAATAACTTTGTATATGTGTGTTTCTGTCCCTTTTTAAAATTTTAACTGATTTATGTGTGCATTAAAGTCTTTTTTGTGCTTAATTGTGATACATCTGTTCTTTGCTGAGAATGTGCGTTTACTGTACTGACATGAATTCTATTCGTGCATATTTAAATAAAGATAGTTTGTAATATAGACTTTAATCATTTTAAAATAATATGTTACTTAAATGCAGTACTTGTTCAAATTTAGATCAAGGGCAGAGTTAGAACATGAAGCACTCATAGACGGAAACCTTGCAACAGAAGCCAATCTGATTGTTTTGGACACACTGGAAATAATTGTACAGGTAAGAAGGCTGTGCTGTGTTTGTTTTATAGAGGTTGAAAAACTAGCAGGAGTTTCTTATGTTCTATACTTAACATGAGTGCCACAGCTCTGCATAGATGTTTCAGTCCAACTCATATTTTGTGAACAGTTTTCGACCCAGAGTATTGGAAGCCATTTTTGTTTATTTTTTATTCCATTTGTGTCCTTTGCTATTAATGTCATGGATTGGATTGTGAGAGAACCACATATCATTCTGGGTTCATGTTCACGAACCACAATAATAAGTCACATTGAGTGCAGGTCTAATGAGGTTTTTTAAATTCAGCAAAGTTTCTGATTTTGTCCGTTTATAAATTTCCCAATTTACGTTTTCCTTACCTTTTTCACTCTAATAGACCCAGCCAAGATCCAAAGTGTAGGAAGATTCTTTTCTCTTTAAGTTAACTTCTGCAGCATAAATTGTAAGACAAGTCTTGATTTTAAAACAAATGTAGGCAGGCGTAAAAGTGTAACTTTGTGAAATTTGCAAAGATTTCCATAAAAGTTTGTAGATGCTGCAAGAATAAAACTTGACACATTGGTACCTTTAAATGGAATACAGCTTTTACAATGCAGTTTTCACCATGCCTGACCTTTGCCAAGCACTCTTTACCATGCAGGTAAGTACATAGTATAGGTTTTTTTCATTTACCACACTGTACTTTACCATGCAGGTCTTTTTTTTTTTTTAAATGACTTAATTTTTTATGTTATTTTGAAAGGGGGGGGTAGAAGTGTGGGTAGAGGTAAAAGAATGTAAGGGTGGTTTTAAGGCTATGGGGGGGTACAGGTAAAGGGAGGTAGGGTGATTTTAGGGTTTAGGTACGGTTAGAAGAAACGGTAAGCAAGGGTAAATTTAGAGTTTAGTGTTGGGTAGAGGTAAAGGTTGGCAAGGGTAATTTTAGGGTTAACCGGAATGTAGAAGTAAAGGGAGGTAAGGGTAAATTTTGCGTTTAGACATTGAAAAGAGGTAAAGGGAGGTTGGGAGTGAAATAAAAAATTGACTTGGGGCGGGACCCCCCCTGAAAAACAAATATATACATATGTGTGTGTGGGTTCTCACTGAAAAAAAACAAAGGTAACAGGGACATTATATTTAGGCTCAGATTTGTACTAAACCAGTGAAATTCAACAGATATAGTTTGCTGAGCTTACTATAACTTACGCCCCCACAATGCACTGCTTATGACCTCTCACATTACATCACTCATAACTTGGTCAGTGACATCACTGATGACATAATCCGGTGAGGGTAAGTGTTTTCTAAGAGTTTGAGTGTTAAAGATATATACTTATTTACTACAAAAGTTAGATTGTTATACTAGGTGCACTACTAATGAGTGAAACTACTTCTAACATACTATGCGAGTGACTGTGTTTCTGTGTGTGAGTGGGTATCTGAGTGGCTGGGTATGTGAGAGTGGCTGTGTGGGTGTATAAGTGGGTGTGTGAGTTGCTGTGTAGGTGAGTTAGTGGGTGAGTGTCTGTATTGGTGAGTGAGTTGGTATGTGAGTGGCACTATGGGTGAGTGAGTGGCTGTATGAGTGGGTGAGTGACATGGGTGAGTGAGTGGGTGTCTGAATGGCTGTATGAGTGAGTGAATGGGTGTGTAAATGGCTGTATGGGTGACTGAGTGGCTATTTGAGTGGGTGTTTGTTTTAGTGAGTTGGTATGTGAGTGGCTGTGTTGGAGAGTAAGTGTCTGTGTGAATGGCTGTATGGCAGAGTGAGTGGATGTGAGAGTGCTTGTATGTATGTGTGACTGAGTATGTAAGTGGTTGTGTTGAGTGCTTTTATGTGTGAGTGAGTGGCTGTGTTGAGAGACTATGGGTGGATAAGTAGGTGTGTGAGTAGCTGTATGGGTGAGTGTGTGGCTGTGTGAGTGGCTCTATGGGTAAGTGACTGGTTGTATGAGTAGCTGCATGAGTGAGTAGTTGTGTGAGTGGCTATATGAGGGAAGGAGTGAGTGGGTGTGTAAGTGGCTCTATAGATGAGTGAGTGGTTGTGTGAGTACTTCTATGGGTCTGTGAATGGGTATGTGAGAGGTTGTATGGGGTATGAGTGGGTATGTGAGTGCATCTGTTGATGATGTCATCAGTGATGTCCTTTGAGATATCATCAGTGATGTCACTGACCATGTCATAAGAGATGTAATATGTGAAGTCAATAGCAGTGCATTGCGGCGTGTAAGGTATAATTAGCTCCACTAACTATAACTGCTGAATTTCACTCTTCTTGACAATTAAAATCTGAGCCTAACTATAATACCCCTGTAACCTTTGTTTTTTTCAGTGAATTTCTAAGGTTTTTAATGTTGTTTTGTAACTATAACACCCCTGTATTCTTTGTTTTTTAAGTGAATTTCTAAAGTTTTGTTTATTTTATTTCCTAAATGTAACTACTAACCTTTGACAGTGAGTGTGTGAGTGAGTTCATGAGTGTCTCAGTAAGTCTGTGAGTGGGTGTTAGTGTCTGAGTGGGTCTGTTAGTGGGTGTGTGAATGTCTGAGTAGGTCTGAATGTGTGTGTGAATAGGTCTGTGAGTGAGTGCATAAGTGTCTGAGTGGGTCTGTGAGTCAGTGCATGAGTCTCTGAGTGGGTCTTTGAGCGAGTGCATGAGTCTCTGAGTTGGTCTGTGACTAGATGCGTGAGTGGGTCCATAAGTGTCTGAGTGGGTCTATGAGTCAGTGCGTGAACCTCTGGGTCTGTGAATGGGTGCATGAGTGTCTTTGAAGGTCTGTGAGGGGATGGATGAGTCTGTGGGTGGGTGTGTGCGTGTCTTGAGTGGGTCTGTGAGTGGTTGTGTGACTGGAAACGTGAGTGGGTGAGTCAATGAGTCGGTCTGTAAATGGGAACATTAGTGTCTTAGTGGGTTTGTGAGAGTGTGCAAGAGTATCTGAGTGGATCTGTGAGTGTGTGCGTAAGTGTCTCAATGGGTCTGTCAGTGGGGGTGTGAGTCTCTGAGTGGGTCTGTGTATAGATGCATTAGTGTGTGAGTGAGTCTCAGGGGGTCTGTGAGTGGGTGAATGAGGGCTTGAATGGATCTGTGAGTGGGATCATGAATGTCTGAGTGTCTGTCAGTGGGTGCATGAGTCAGTGAGTGGGTGTGTGAGTGGGTCAGTGAGTAGGTGTATGAGTGGGTCTGTCAGTGGGTGCTCAGTGAGAAAGTAGGGGCCACACGGGAGCAGGTCCTCATGCCAGCTTCAACAGTGGTGGTCCTCCTGTCTAGTTTGCCTGCAGTGCTACTTTCTGCTGCATTCAGTTTTGTGCCTTCTCAGCTTGTTTTCTGCTCCCTTTTTTGCCTCTTCTTACTCCTGCCCTCTATTTTGCCTCTTTCTGCTCCTTCTGCCTGTTATTTTACCTCTTTCTGCTCGCCCCAGGCCATTATTCTGCCTCTTTGTGCTCATTGCTGACCTTTATTCTGCCTCTTTATGCGCATTGCTGACCTTTATTCTGCCTCTTTCTACTCGTTTCTCACCTTTATTCTGCCTCTTGCTGCTCATTGCAGGCCTTTATTTTGCCTCTTTTTGTTCGTTGCTGACCTTTATACTACCTTGTGCCGCTTGATTCTTTCTTGTCTTGTCCATGGTTCTCCCTTTAAATTACTACGACTATGCAAATTTACAAATCACCTGGAAGCTCTGCCTGTTTGGCCCTACCCAGTACACCTTAGTAGTATGCAAAGTTCTTCCCGCCTTTTGCCAGGATGGTGGACAGATTAACAAAAGTCCTCCCAGTGCATTTCCCATCGATTTTGGTGACAAGTTCCTGATGCAGAGGAATATGAGGACATCTTCATCAAACAAAGAAGCACTTAGTTCATATAGTTAGGAGGAAGGACCCTTGTTTGGTGGAGATTTACCTCTTTGTAGTCTCATTGTCTTCTCAATTGGAGAATTCATGTTATCACAGATTTCTGGGTGAAGGCGAACGAGGAACAATCACATTGCCAAAACGCACATAAGTTCACTGAAGACATTTCCTCGTGGTAGCATTATGCAGCTCTAGTGTAGAATACCGACTAGATATTCACCCAAAAAAAGTACCACTTACTATTTAACCAGTAGAAAGCACTCCAGTTGGGTAGATATTTTGTGCAAAACCGTGGACTATTATTTGATAAAGGGACAGGTGTGGTTCCGTTCTGGCCCAGTCACTCACGAGTTGGAAGTTGGAAATGCATTTGTCAGACAATAGGAACCTAGTGGCATAGGCTTAATCAGCCAATATAATTTTTGTTGTTGTAAAATCAGCCATTCAAAGGTATAAGATTATAAGGAGTTTATTTTTTTGTGCAGTAGAACGTTAAAAAAAGACAAGCAAGAACTAATGATTAACCCATCAAGGGAATTATTACAAATTATTCAACTTTCTGTGAATCAGACTTGCCTTACTACTAAAGAACTTGTCTTTTGTGCGCACTCAAGAGGGTTTTGTTTAAAAGTTGTGAACAGCAGGGAAGAGATGTGCATTACTCTAAGGAGATTAATTTAGTATAGAGTCCATTGATGACACTCTCTTCAAAGACGATTGGCACCCAGACATTTTATTTTGCAATGCTGCCAATTAGCACTGACAGAGACCTTTTTAAAATTCGAAGGCACACTATAGATCCAGACCCATGAAATGTCCATGGGGAGTGTGTTTGCCCCATGTCTGGCAGGACTCTATGTCAATTCTTTTGAAGACAAACACATTCTCAGTAACACTAACACCTACAAAATAAAGATTATTTTTTGGAAAAGATACATAGAAGATATCTTGATGATCTAGCATGGGTCAGTTGACACCATACCAGAGTTCCTTGTTTGGCTCATACCCGCGACAAATTTCTAAAATTTACATGCACCACACATGAGGACACACTTGACTTTCTGGACGTCACCATTTTGGCTGAAGGCACCAACCTCAAAACAAGAACTTACTACAAAGCAGCCGCCAAAAACAGCCTTCTATCATTTAACAGCTTTCACCCTCAACCACATCGGGAAAAGGCAATTGTAGCGAAATACAGGACTACAAAAGCAAGTCCTCAACTTAACAAATAAACTGAAATGCTAAAAGAGAACGAGGAATCAGAATCGTGAAATCCTGTTGGAACAACAGAGAAAATCACGGACGACATTATCCTCACGTGTGATAATGTACTGCACAACCGCCAACGTCATCAAAGAATCCATAAACAAACAATGGAGCATCATATCATCAGGCACCCTCAAATGGCCCAAACCCAGGTTTGCCCATAAGAGGAGCAAGAATATCTGAGATCTTCAGATCCACACATGACCCCTAACAACACAAGTGAAAACCCACATGGTAATCACAACATGTGGCCTACAACCGATAATGGAACATTATCCCTGTGGTACTTGCACTGTGTGTCATCTTACAAAAGCAACAAAGGTCCTAACACTAAGTGAAAATTTTACATGGACCCTAAGACGACATACGAATTTCAATACCACCCATGCAATATACATGATCATGTGTCTTTGCAGACTAAGGTACATTGGCATGACTTCCCGCAAAGTGAAATTGCAGATCGGTGAACAACATCGCAATATTGGATGCAAAAAAGCCACAACACACATGAGCAATGACTTCCTGTCTTTACAACAGACTTGATTGGGTGATCCTTGAAACACTGGATGTGATAGGCAATGATACAGAACACATTCTTTTCCAGTAAGAACAATGCTGGGTGTACTGGCTCAAGACTTTTGACAAGGGTTTGAATGATAGGTTTACATGGCTCTCGTTCAGCCAGTAGTTTCTTTACCACTAACAAAAGGTTCATGTATAATAAAAGCTACTCACAAACATCGGACGGATATCCTTAGGTTAGCATCCTCCATCTATCAGAGCCACGTTCACCCTCATTATCATTACTTTGGCTTTCATTATTCTGGTGACCAAAACAGTAACATAGTAAGTATGATTAGCATTATAATAATATCACGCATCAGACCAGTTTTTAAGCGTCATAAATATGATGATCTCTATGTGACAAGATATAGCGCCCACACAATAGTGCCTTTGCACACCCACTATGATAATCACCAGAATACCCGTAGACCACCTACAGTATCACTGGGATATGAAAAGCTCAGTGCTAGACACCAGTACCACACGGTACACTGTCTCCCAGTATTATCTTCTATGCTTATTCACAGAACACCCACTTTATTTTAAAAGCTATATGCACTAGAGAGCACAATTATGCAATTACCTGACACTGTTTATTAACTTAGTGACCTTATTGTTCGATCACCTTGCGCCTCAGAAGGATCGTTTACAGACCTCTCTGGTGCACCATATAGAAATAATATAAATATGGATGGCACTTACAGTTTCCTAATAAAGTCCGTGGGGTCATTGTCCTCACAGACTGATACTTTCTATCATCACCGTTTTATTTAGGTCTAACCTCGTTGTGGAATACTAAATGCATATATACAATTTCTTCATATTTCCCCCCAATTTTTTTTATTATCATTAAGGTTTCGGAATAGTGCATTTTATTTCACGAACACAACGATCCACACATGAGGAGATCTGATGTCCACCGCCTGCCTTTTACTCTCCATGCTGTTATGCGTGATTCCAAGACGTAAAAAACATGCGTAGGAGGCCGCCACTTGGAAACATGAACTTTCAGTACCGCTGAAACAACTTTAGGCTAATTGTCTGCAGTTAAGGTCACCTGGGGAGTATAAAAGCACACTCCGTCCAAAACCTCTCTAAGATGCGGGAGAGAAGGACACGTTGCAATTCTGTGCTAGACAGTTTTAACTGAGGTAAGTGCTTGCAATAGCTCTTCAGTCACCGTACGCATATAATTTTGTTTCCTTTCCACATTTTGTCCTTTTTTTTACCTCCAGACTAAAACATTCCGTCTTAGTCTCCTCATATCCCATAGAGTAAAACAAACTCTTTTTAAAGGTAATTCTCTCTTTCTTACTTGTTTACAATTTTTCTAAATGCACAAATGTTTTCAAACAGATTAGTTTAATCTCCTTGGAGTAATGCACATCTCTTCCCTGCTTTTTACAACTTTTAAAGAAAAAACTCTTGAGTGCACACACGTTTTCCATCAGTTTATAAATGTTGCATTGGAGCACTCAGTACAAGCAGGTTACCTTATGTTTTCTCCACTTAAGCACACACTGCTTCGAATCATTGCAGATACGGGTGAGTAGTAGAGGCTCCCCCTAATGTAACCCTGCCAGTGGCAATTTTTCACTTTTCTACCTTCTTGTTGCTAAGTTACATATGCCATTTAATATGTAGTTGTCACTACTAGTGATATCTTATAGTTTTCTATTAGTGTCTGTCTCACTGCGTGAATTGGGAATCAGCTAATTTTTTGTATGAAACTGTGTATAATGTTGCGATTAACGTTCTTGATTTCTTTACAGTTATGGGCCAAAGTCTGCGCCTATAACACGACCAGTCTTGAGCAGAATGTGCTCACTGACGAAGATTGATAGAGTGAATATACTTTCCTATATTGCATGTGGAGTTTTCAAAACCCAGACTCTCCACTTCCTCAGTCTTGTCAAAGGCCAAAAGACCTGTAGGGACAATTTCCGGTCGTAACATGTCGACCCTGTCACTAGGTGTTGTGGACCAGTTACTTAACCACTGACCAACGCCCCCTTATTTTAGCTTTAACCTTATCCTAATTGTTTCTGTTCAGTAAAATTTGTCGGCATAGGATAGGAGATAATTTCACCTTCTCACTACTGTCAACATCCAGACAGTCTCCCTCCTGATGGAGGACTGCAGGTCACTTGGAGAACGGAACACTCAAGTGACAGGCCCATTGATGACACTCTCTGCCAAATCACATGAACAGAGATAATATACTCCGCAAAGTGTGAATGTGTGGTTGAGGGTTTCCGAGACAGCTTTCCGTGAGATTCTGGTATTTTGACACTTGTGTGTCATTCCTCTCCCCCTTTTCTGAATAACAAACTATTGTCTTCCGAAATCTGAATGAACCTCTGCTTCTTTCTCCCATCCCAATCTTATCTGAAATGAAAACATGACATGACGCACTCCTGTGTGTCATGCCAAAGTCACTGCATCTAATATATGTAAGTTACCCCTACAGCAGGTCTTTGTGTCCTAAGGCAGGGTGCATTATATTTTATGTGAGGACATATCTGCATGAGCAGATGTACCCCTGCAATATGTAGTTCTATTTCTAGATATTGCAAGTGAGCAGGGAAGCCATCTTAAGGTATGTACTGGGCACTGGCCAAAACAAGTTCCCCAGCTACATAATGGCTTCACTGAAACATATGGGTTGGATTCCATTGATGGATTTATTAATACATGCACCCACAGGGCACCTTAGATGCCCCTGAAAACCTACCAACTACTAGTGTGCTGACAGACTGGTCTTAGCCAGCCTGTCGCCACCAACAAGTTTCTAACCCCCAGGGAGGAGGTCAGAAAAAAAGCCTGCTCGGGCATATGGTGTTTACACCCCTTCCCGCAGGATGACCTGTGAATTAGCATTCTAAAGAAACTTCAAAGAGCACACAGCCTTCGGTATGCAAATCTAGCTTCCCTCAGAGGTGAGGGGATGCCCACCACCCTGTCCAGGGTCCCTTTGGCTCCAGGGCAGGCAGAAAATTAGCTATGCAGTAGGCGTGTTGCACTGCCAGGCTGGGCACACCTTGAGGGTGACCAAGCCTGACGTGAAAACGACTTTAGAAATTCCACCATATTGTGTGTGGTTGAATTAGGAATTCTGGGACAGGGTGATGCCCACTACCCAAAGGATGTGGTTATTTATCAAGGGGGTGTAGTGACCCTAGGGGTAAGTAGCACATTGGGGAAATCAAACAAACAATGGTGGCTAGGGGACCCGATTGTCGCACAATCACGTGTAGCTATAGTATTCAAAGACTCTTATCAAGTTCACAGTTGCCCACCTCAAGATATGGTTCGCCACCAGCTAGAACCTCAAATAATTAAGCAACAAATAAAAAGACCTGAGAGGCAACAAGAACAACTTGTAATTGAATAAAGGCAAAATTGCCAGACATGCACAAATGAAACAAGAGGTTATCTTTATGAATTAGATCCTTTATTTCATGTTGTTTAATGAATTGCCAATACAGCCAACGCGTTTCGCCCGTATCTGGGCTTCTTCAGGGCATCCAAGAAGTAAAGCTCCTCGGTATCAGTGTTAGTTCCGGTTTGATAAACCATTAAAGAGATCCAGAAGCTGTGTTAGTAGGTTACCTTCTGCATTCAGGTATTTCAGAAAGATATGGACACTGAGAGCCTTCAATGAAGAGTTAACACACAATTGATGAGTAGGGTCACAAAAATGTAGTAAGCGGGATTTGTAAGCCTGCATACCCACTACAAATTGGAAATGTGCAACTTAAATCTGTAACAAGAGTATTTCTTATACAGACTAATGATGCAGAACCATAATCAGCATCTTAGACTGGAACTGTGTCTGGTTCGGCATCGAGTCAACGTAGGATTCAATTGAGTAGCATCAGGATTCCATATTATGTGTGGTGGAATTAGGAATTCTGGGACAGGGTGATGCCCACTACCCAAAGGATGTGTTTTATGTGGTTATCAAGGGGGTGTAGTGACCCCAGGGGTAAGTAGCACATTGGCTACTACCCCTCACTCCCCTTAATGCCCAAAATTGAATATTTAGGAGACCTCCTGATACCAGGATTTCAGATTTCTACAGACCAAAAAAAGAAGTGGACAAAGAAAAGACTGCTGAACCGAGAAGCATGAATTACTTAGCGCCAACCCTGCCAGCCTGCCTGCCGCACCTGACCGTCATGGAGCAACTGATTTGTCCTGCCGCTGTGCAGACCTCATGAAACCCGGAGGCCTGACAGTGCTTTAAAAATTGCCAGAGAAACTCCCTTGGAGTAGAGGAGCTAGTCCCCAGCAGCCGCAGGCATCAAAGAGCAAGATAAAACACCTGCCACCTACTAGGACTATCGATGCAGCAGCAGCCCAGGAAAAGGTAACAGTGCTCCTACAGGTCAAATCCATCCTCCCTCCAAGTGTGGGGACACCAGGACCGAGCAGAGCCATACAGTACCAATCCCTTAGGTACAGGACCCCTTGCAGCAGCAAAGGCTTGTTGTGCCCAGACTGGACACCAACGCCAAGGAAGACCGACCTGCACGTCGAGTACTTCAGGGACAGTGAGACCCCATTGAGAGTGACCCAGCTGTCATCTTTGCTCCTCTGCAGGAGAAACAAAGACCAAGAGTGAGTCTGTGATCGCTGCCTCCTGATGGTTCACAGCACCTACACACTCGCGCTCCAGAGCCCGAGTCCACGGGAGGTGACAATACCAACAGGGTCCCCAGACCCACATGAGCTAAGCCCACCGTTTGATTTGCCCAGACTGGACTTCCAGTCGCTGCCTGCAGCCTCTTTCTGCAGGCCCCCTCCGACCGCAAGAGACTCCACCACTGGATCCGACGCAAAAAGACACCAGTGCACTTGAGCTCCACAGTCCGAGGAGATGTTGACCAAGGGTGTCCCTGTATGCCAGAGGATCTCAAGAGTCAAGCCCCTCCTGTGGGTTCCCCGGACTTGTCCCCCCATCTCCTGCTTGCAGCCTCTTTTTAACCGGACCGTTCTCCCATTGAAGTGAATAGGACACCCGATGCCGTGACACACCTGTGCACCCGGACGTCCCAGAGCCTCCAAGGTGACCTTTTGGTGTGGCCTTGGACCTTGTCCCATACTCACCATAAGTCCCGAAGAACAATCCCATAAGTCGCTGCTAAGTGCCCAAATGCAATATATTTTTTTCCTCCATAGGACAAAATTACCGATCCAGAAATTGCACTGTCCATTTTTGAGAACTGTAATAATTCATAACAAAAAAAGTACTTGCCCAATTTCGATGAGCTTGGTATCTAAATTTTTTAATAAATTACGTGTAATTTGTATACATTGGTTTCGGATTTCTTTGAGTGTGGTCTCACTTACTGCCTTTGTGTTTGTAATAAATGCTAAGCACTACCCTTTGATATGCCTAACTGCTCGCCCACACTACCACAAAAGAGAGCATTTGGGGTGTCAAATTTTATCTCTGTAATTCCTTTGGATTCATGCTAGCCAGGCTGATGAGGAGTGTCACCCAAAACCGGTCCCAGGATGCTTGTTTCTGGTTCAGGGAAGACCTGGCTTGGCAGTTCGGGCTGACTATTCCCATGGGGAACAAGGTCAAGACTGTTTTGCATATGGCTGGGTCTGAACTCGGGTGGCGAAGAGAGCTAAAGAATGATGATGGATTCAACCCTGATTGGGGGTGAGTGTCTGAAAAGTTTCGGCGCTCCCTCCATCATCTCCTTGTGTTCATCCTAAATTGGCAGGGTATGCTCCCTTGTCCACTGGATTCAAGCTAGCTTGGCTGATGAGGGGTGTTACCCAGAAACCGACCCAGATCTGTTAAAGTGGGTGAGTGAAAAGTTTCAGTGCTCCGTCCATCATCTTCTTGTGTGTGATTCCTTTGTGGTTTGCCTGGACTCTCTTCATTTTGGTGTACTGTATAGAGAGCCAGCTTCCTACGCTATTATCTTTAGTATCTCTATTCTTCAATTATACATAATGGTAATTTAGTACCAATTCATAGATAATGGTTTTTAGTCCGCCATCAAACGCAAGTAGTTTCCTGTCCTTATCATGGACATTCAACTATTTCTGAAGGATATGCTCTAATACGTGTGTGACCATGGTCTCTCTGGTGTCTCCTTTGTGCTGACTTCCTGCATGCCTTTTTCCCAGCAGTTGTGGCCACTGTGCATGGAGAGGTGGCTTTCCACCCTTTAATTTGGCAGACATGGTTGCTGCCAGGCATCTTGTGTGAGCGGTCTCACCTTGTGGCTTTCAGTCACAAGGTGCCCTCTCAGCTGAGTACCTGCTGGGCCACAGGGGCCTCAGTGTCCTCAGTGGCAATGTATAATCACTAAAACTCAGCACTATACCCACATCTCATCCAAAACTGGTGGTGGACCACTTCCTAGGGCTATGACGTAGGATCAACACAGAGGGTGACTGGTGTAGTGATTACGATCATGTCCTTCTGGTGATGAGGGAAAGGGATAATTATAAAGCTATTCATGATGTGGCATTGAATTTAAGATACCCATGTAATAACCGGGTTATTGGTTAGAGTGTCTCCTTATTATATCAAAGGGGGGTGGCGACCAGGAGTGGTTGGGTCCAGCATACAAGCTCCTTACTATATCTAATGATCCAACAAGTGTATGCAGTTTCTTTTAAAGACGGTGAAACAAGTGTGTATAGGTACAGTTTATCAGAGGGGGAATATGCTCTAATAGGAGCATTTGCACACATAATTTTTAAACTAATCTGCACTATTAGCGCACACACCCTCACTTCAACAAATGGCAGTTTAATAAAAAGATCCCTGTAAAGTGCACCCTTGTGGGTGCCTGTCGTGCACTTCAGTGCCGGCCTGACGAGGAGCTTGCCCAATGATGAAGCATGACACCCATAAGGGTGTGTGTGGGCACTTGCTCCTATAGGAGCTTATTCCCCCTCTGATAAACTGTACCTATACACACTTATTCCACCGTCTTTAAAATGAACTGCATAGTCTTGTTGGATAATGGAGTGGTCTTGTAACTTCAGCAGGAAAACCACTTTAGGATCATAAGTCTGTTAACCTGCCTGAGGTCTACCATGTCAGTTTTACCTAGTGCAGGATTAGCTTTATTTAGACCTGTCATTTTGGTAATTAATTACACTCTACAGCAGTAAACTACGTGTATTTTCTTATGCTTTTGCCTGTGTAGCTCCAAAAATATTATGGGCTTGTAAACTTGTAGCTTAAAAGCAGAGCAGTTATTCTGCAGTGCCACTTACTAAATAAGCAAATTGCTAATGCAGCAGCATAAAAAAGTAAAATCTTTTTCTTCCCTACATGAAATACAGTACCCTGCAATGATTAGCCTTTGAAGTAGTTTTCAAACTTCAGTTATTAATTTTCTTATTGTTGTTCTGTTTCTTCTTCTTCTACAGACTGTTTCTGTGACAGAATCCAAAGAAAGTATACTTGGTGGGGTGCTAAAATCTCTCCTGCATAGTATGGCTTGCAATCAAAGTGCACTGTATTTGCAACATTGCTTTGCTACACAGAGGGCCCTGGTTTCTAAGGTGAGTAGTTATTTTTTAATATTATGCTACGAAGGCAGTTTTTTTCATGGTTTTTTGACAATGTAATGAACGCAAGAGGACTGAACCGTGAGCAAAGTAATGTGGGGTTTGGTGATGTGTAGTCTTCACTATATTATTTCTTCATGGAATATGAGCACTCACTCAGTCATACTTATGTGAAAGTCAGATACAGACAATTATTTTGATTTACCAAGTCTTCTGTTCCAGGTGGTCACAAATGATTGTTGTTGAGGTCTTGTTTTTAAGCTTTTGGATTCCATCTTTAAGTGGTTCTTTACAAGTTATGTGTGCGTACACCCTGCTTTTTGACATTTCTGATCAAGACTGGATCTTCAAATAATGCTGGGCTGTCTTTTAAATCATTTTTACTAAGGAATCATAACTTTTGAATCATGCAACTTTCAATCATCAGACTCCGGATGATCAGGATTACTCAGGACTAACATTTCACCTTACATCAAGAGACCATCTGTGCCAGACATACTAATCTTTGCAATATGCTAGCAACAGGTCTTGAGGTCCTTCCTGAACGTGTGCAGGGTCGGGGAGCATCTGATGTTCACAGGGAACGTGTTCCAGGTCTTGGCTGCGATGTAGGAGAAGGCTCTACCGCCTGTTCTGTTTCTGCAGATGCGGGGGACCAATGCCAGGGCGAGGTTGACGGAGCGGAGGATCCTCTTGGGTATGTGGAAGGATATTCTTTCGTTGAGGTATTTGGGTCCGATGTTGTTGAGGGATTTGTAGGCGTGGGACAAGAGTTTGAAGGTGACCCTCTCCTCGACGGGGAGCCAGTGAAGGTCTCGTAGATGTTGGGTCATGTGTTTGTGACACGGTGTCCCGAGGATTAGTCTGGCTGCTTCGTTCTGGATGGTTTGGAGTTTGTGTAGAAGGGTTCTGTTGATCCCGAAGTAGAGTGTGTTGCCGTACTCCAGTCTGCTGGTTATGAGTGCGTGAGTGACGGTTCTTCTGCGGTCGGGGGGGGATCCACTTGAGGGTCTTGCGGTGGATGTGCAGGCAGTTGAAACTGGTGGAGGCAACGGCGTTGGTTTGGCGTTTCATGGAGATGGAGGAGTCGAGGATGATGCTGAGGTTTCATGCGTGGTCTCTAGGGGTGGGTGGATTCCCGAGGACGGAGGGCCACCAGGTGTTGTCCCAGGCAGAGGTGCAGGGTCCGAGGATGAGGACTTCGGTCTTTTCTGAGTTGAGTTTCAAACAGCTGTCCTTCATCCAGGCTGCCACGTTCTTCATTCCTTCCTGGAAACAGAGTCTGGTGTCTTCGGGACTCTTCGTCAGTGAGAGGATGAACTGGGGGTCGTAGGATACAATGCTGAGCCCATGCTGTCTGACGATGGCGGCGAGGGGGGCCATGTAGATGTTGAAGAGCGTGGGGCTGAGCGATGATCCTTGGGGTACTCCGCAGTTGATATTGGTGGGTTCGGAGAGGAAGGAAGGGAGTCTGATTCTCTGGTTTCGGCTGGAGAGAAAGGATTGGATTCAGTCGAGGGCGGCTCCTTGTATCCCTACGTCGTGAAGTCTGGCTGCGAGCGTGTGGTGTGAAACAGTGTCGAAGGCTGCGGAGAGGTCTAGAAGGATGAGGGCCGCAATGTGTCCCTGGTTGAGTGAGTAGCATGCGGATGTCGTCAGTGGCGGCGAGGAGGGCGGTCTCGGTGCTGTGGTTGCGGCGGAATCCAGACTGGGAGGCGTCCAGGATGGAGTTCTCTTCGATGAAGTCGGTCAGTTGGGTGTTTACGAGTCTCTCGGTGACTATGGCCATGAAGGGGAGGAGAGAGTTGGGCCGGTAGTTTTTCAGGTCTGTTGGGTCTGCTGTCGGTTTCTTGAGGAGGGGTTTAACCTCCACCCACTTCCAGTCGTCTGGGAAGATGCCGGACAAGAAGGAGGCGTTGATGGTCCGTCCAAGTTTGGGTGAGATGGCGGCCCTGTGGAATATGTGTGGTGGGCAGGGGTCCATAGGGGCTCCTGAGTGGGTTTTCTTCATGGTCAGGGTGATGTGTTCGACGGTGGCAGGGTTCCAGGTCATGATGGGAGGCTTATCGGCGGCGTAGGGGAGGGGGGGGGGGTGTCCGGCGTTTGTTCGCTGAAGTTTATGCTTTGATTCAGAATTGACTACTCAATTATTCACATCATTTAAACCTGGAGTCAATACCCAACTCAAGAAATAATTAAACTAATCACAAATTGATTTTGCTGACAGCACAGCTCCACGTAAGATTGTTCAACTCTAAAGCAGGCTTCAGTTCTACCTAAAGCTGATGCAAGAATAACACCCATTTTACAATATAGTGTTAATGCAGTTTTCTCCCCTCAACAACGGTTATGTCTCCAACCCCCGTTCTACTTACATGCTGAGAAAAGCCTGGTTCTTGACCTGTTCACACAGTATAGACACAAATCTGAGAACAGGACAGGTTAATGTCCATAATCTGAGTTTCCCACAGTGTAGACTGATAATTGCTCAGCCGGTAAATACAATTATGCCGGATGGGATATTTGACAGTTCTAAGTGCTGTATGATTCTGAAATGCATCTCAAAGGGTGTGCCTGTGTTTCCCCCATTCCAAGATGCACATTCATATTTTGTGCAGTTTTTGTGCATGATTTGTACTAGACTGTATCAGGCAAAATTCGAGCTGGCAAATATCTGTGGGCTTTACAATTAGCATTGATTTGTAATTCCGATTCAAGCGCATACAGGATTGGCAAAACCCATTGAAGCATAAAAAGCGACGCATTTGGTAAGGGATCCTGTAGCGAATCTGACTTAAGAAGTTGTTCCCATATGCTTGCTTACTTGAAATTGCCCAAACACTTCAGGTTTCAATGACTTTATTGTCCTGACTGAAAATAAAATACAACAGTGATGCAGTGCATAAGGTCTTGAGGTCTCACTGACCTCTTCTTCAGATGACATTCAAAAGTAGGTTTAGTGGATTACAGTACCAGAATTGGAGAGCATCCTTTTCGACACAGAGTAAAAAAAGAACCTTTTAATTCAGACCAAATAAAGTGAAGAGGTATGAAATTACATTATTATTGTCAGACATACATTCCTCAAAGAGACTCGTTTGTTTAAAATAATATTATTTGCACTAATATTGTGTTTAGGAATTAGTTACAAAAAATGATAATCTGTAAATAGGAATTTTTTAGTAGAGTATTTCTACAGTGATGTTGAATTTAAAAGTGAATTGAAACGGAGTGTGTTAGAAGCCAGAAGTCAGTGCATTGTAAAGTCTGCATGAAATGGTTTCCTAAGCCTTAGATTATGGCTTGAGATGTTCTGCCTTAAGAAGGTGACTCAAACATAGAAAACCAAGTTTGAATTCATGGTTGTCAAACTAACGCTGTGGAACAATGCAGACGATGCTGTGTTTTTTATTAAAATTAATATTTCAGTTTTTTTCCAGTGTGCTCAATCATTACTCAAGTGCACTGATCCCAAATAAATGTATTCTGCATGCTAGTTTATTTATATATAAAAAGAAAAATGTAAATAGAAATACATAGGTAAATGCCACTTCCCTGTGCATGTATAGTTTGATGTATAATGAGTGCACCCTTCAGCATATCCAACCACCCTAATACATTGAATTTTTAGTTATGTCTAGACTTCGTTAGAATAGTGCCCAGATTGAAGTAAGAGGTGTGAGACTGTCTCAGATTATTTGGGTGTTGTCAAAGAATTGCAATAAAAAATGCAATATTATCAAGACTAATAAATACATATAAAATACAATTGAAACATATACTGGGATTTCGTAACAGTTAAATGGTGCCTGATCCATGGTCACCACAGTGTGTTTTAGACATGAACGGCAGTTATCAGCTCTTGTCGGCTGTGGAGTCAAATGAAGGTCATCTAACAATGATGTACTAGACTCTCTCTTATAAAGGTCCAGGAAACAACATTCCAATCATAATCAGAAATGCTTCAGCTGTTATGTGGTTATTGAAAAAGTGGAAGACTCAATGAGCATTATCACCCTGACCCCCGACTCCCTCTGAATATCAGTATTTACCCATTAACTTTCTGAAATGTCTTCTTGGCCTCTTGCCTTTTTTCAATTCTCTAGACCTTCCCAACTAGGTTCCCTTCGTGGAACTTGAAAATGTTGTAATCTATTCCTGCCTTTTTTGAGGGCAGCATCTTTAAGAACTTGAAGTTGTCATGTGCTCATTCAGAAACCCTTCAATCTCATTTAGTTCAATAAAAAGTGTCTACAGAGGGAGTTTTAAGATATTTAGTCTGTACTTAAATGATCCTCAGCCTTTTTTTGCACAGTACTTGTAACCTAAATTCAGCTTTGGACCAGCAGAAATTAAATCCAAGACTTCCCTTGTCCGTACTGAGAATTCAATTAGGAGACTTAGAATTCACGTGATCCCTACCCTTGGTAGACCATACCTCTGTGCTTGGATGGCTTAAAATAAGGAAATGTTTAATGCTGAAGAACTCTTTTATAAGTAAGATGCTGAGCTGTACCATGCTGCTTTTGTTTAACTGATTTTTTATGATGTGATTTATATAAGACATTCCCATGTCTCATTGTGTAAAAAATGTGTTTTTATTCAGTATGCTACCAGAATTAACTTTTTTGTTACTATGTAGTTTCCAGAGCTCCTGTTCGAAGAAGAAACAGAACAGTGTGCTGACCTATGTCTAAGACTGCTCCGACACTGCAGCAGTAGCATCAGTTCAATAAGATCACATGCCAGCGCTTCTCTTTACCTCCTAATGAGACAAAATTTTGAAATTGGGAATGTACGTAGACCACTATTATTACAACTTTGATAGAAACTATATCCACACTGTACTTTATTATGTCAAGTTGAACAGTCCTTGTTGATTTAATGTTCCCTCTTAGAAGAATAATTTTGATTAGTCTTCAGCTGCTTCCATATAAGAAGCACACATTAGGTTTTCAAACTGTTTGCAAATTCAGCTTTTCAGTTGTTTCCTGTGCTTTTTTGATTTTTTGCATGAACAAGATACACATTGAAAGAATACAGTAGCGCAGTACACCCACACACAGGTAATGAAGTGTAATATGAAAGTACAGTATGTGATGCTCTTGGGCTCTAAAGTATATCAATAGTACATATTCAAATTTCAATTCCAGGGTATTCAGCTTGTTTCCCAGATTTTCTGGTGCTTATGTGGACAACCTTGCATCTCGTATGCAGTCTTTTCTAATAGCTACATCTGTCTAGTCCTTGTTGACCAGCTTCCAGTTTTAAGGCATGTTACATTGAAAATATAGTTATTTTATAGTTCGTTATATACGTCTGAGGAACTTAGTTTTAGTAGAAACACTGAAAATAAATTTTAAGATGAAGGATGATTACATTTGAGAGTATAGGGACCTTTTAACAATTGGTACCAGTTCTGTTTATTTGATTTTACGTATCTCAAATGTTAAGTGCGACTAATTTACGCATGTAATGCCTACTGAAATCAAAGGATCACAATTATTCAAAACCTACAATAAGTGTAAAACTAAATAAAACCTACAAAGTCTCAGAGCAGCGGTTAAGAGGCGGACCTATGCTGTGTGTAGGTATCTCTGGTGCAACCCATGTACAGCCCTACATGATGCCCATACCATCATTTATTGTGCCACAAATTGCCTGGCTATTAGTGCCTATGCATAGGGTTAGTGCATAGGGTATGGTGGTTTACTAAAGCACCCATATGTTTTTGCACCTTTATGTGCTTGTAACCTAGCAGATGAATCATCTAAAATCTGGCAGACTCTGGAGCATAGAGATCACCGGGGAAGCTAATTGTGGGCAATAAATTGTATCCTTGCTAATAACTCTATTTTTGCCGTTATTTATAAATTGTCAGTAGATCTGTTTTTGTATAAGCAGCAAAATGTTCTTAAACAGAAATACAATAAGCCTGCCTCCTTCATGATGCATTATTACCAGTTTGTCTTTAGAAGAGTGCATACCAAATTCATAATAAAGTGTTTTCTTGTTTTGTTGATTCACTGTACAACAGAATTTTGCCAGAGTGAAAATGCAGGTGACTATGTCACTGTCATCCTTGGTGGGCACATCACAGACATTTAATGAAGAGTTTTTAAGGCGTTCTTTGAAGACCATTTTGACTTATGCTGAAGAAGATCTGGAGTTACGGGACACAACTTTTCCTGATCAGGTTACGCATTCAAATAATTAGTGATCATTGTGTCTGTAAATAGAACGTGTCATTGCTATTCAGTGCCAAATTAAAAATAGACCAACCATGGTAAAATGTGATATTAAACAACTGAATCAAGAGAAAACATGTTTGTAGCATTTAAACAAAATTGAAGTGGTTGGTTAGAGTATTGGGTAGCTTTAATATTTTTTTCCTGCATGTTTTTGCAAGTATGCCTTATTTGAGTGTGGAGAAAAGATAGGACAAGCTGCCAAAAAGTTACAACTTGCTATTCTAATTCTTTAACAGTTAAGCGGATAAAAACAAAAATGCTAATAACTTTTATAGCTTAAAATAAAAGAGATTTTGGTTGAAAAAATTATGAATAACATTTATGAACTTTTACTAATCAATACTTATTTTATGCGAAAATACTATCAATAGCACAAGTTATCAATCGAAGGTTGTTTTTAAAATGTATAGCCATTTAAAAACTTTGACTTGTTTTATAGTTTGATTTTGCTAAATGTCATGCTGAAATATCTAGCTTAGTGGAATTGTTCTTTGTTACTCATGACACACATTTGATGACATGGATTAAACTTTCTTAGATTAGCAGAAGTGAAATCAGCCAATTCTTCATAAAAGTTAGACATTCATTATTATTTATAAGTAATTATATAACGAGGTATTACTCATCTGTTGGAAAATATTACATATCTGAGTAACTATTAGTGGACAAAAGTCACTTGGATTGTCTTTTGAGAACTGTAGTCTTATAACTTCTCCACATAGCCTGATCAGTTTTGTTCTTCTGTTCAGTGAGCATTCAGGTCTCTGTAATTATAAGGTACATGCCTTTATGACTTGATGTTTCTTGCTACCAAGAACAATATAATCAAAAGTATTCCTCATTGTGCCATATTTCTGTAGTTCGTGGTACTAGGATGTGCACAAGAGCATGCTCTGTGTTTGCCAGAGGCATTTGGCCTACACTCAACTCTAATTGCTAACTGGCCCATTGAGCTACTTGTATTGTCTCTATCCTAATGCATTATAGGAATCTTGAAAAGACTTGAAGAGAAGTAACCAGCAGCTCATATTTTATCATCATTCACTTATTATTCATTCCAGTGGTTGAAAGCTACAATAGTCCCTAATTTGTAATAAGCAAAATGGGTCTTAGTGTGTTACAGACCAATCTCCATAATACATATATCCACATAACACTTTGGCTAGTTCTCATGTTTTTTTTATCCTTGACAGAACAGGATGGGATGTTTTCTAATGTGAAATTGGGATCGCCACAAGTCAGATGACAGTGGAGTAGAGTTTAGATCTTAATTTTATTAATGCTAAAAAGGACAATGTACTTGTATTATGCATGACCTCTGTGGATTCTTGCTTCTGCCCACCATCTGCCATCACTGCACCACTTTGGAAATCTTTCAAAAGATCAGAAATCTGTTTAGGTTATATAGCAACTAGAAGAGCAAGGTATTTCCCTTCAGTAGCAGTATTTTTCATGGATACATTTATCCTTTAACTGAATGCCCATCATATGCACTCAATCCTTGACTCTGGGATAGACTTGCAGTTAGCTTTTATTCTGTGTTGCCTCAACCATCTTGGGCATCAGTGGCTCAGGGAAATGAGGCTGGAGCTGATTTAAAGGGGTACAGACCTTTCCATTTATAGACCAGCAAAGTTCAATGCATTATTATTCGGCACCATGCTCATAGAAGAAACGTTGCCCTGTAATAAACCCTTGTGGCGGAACTGTGGTGTTTACTTACCTCTAGCATATAGTGTAATGCCATGAGCAAAACAAAATCCAACCTGTTTTAAAAACAATGTAGTCCATGCAAATATCTTGATACAGTTATTCTTCATGCAGGTGCAGTCCAACCATGTTATTGTAGGACTTGTAGCTAGAGTACTTACTGTGTGCATTACCTGGGATTGGCTTTTTGAATAGTCATGCTGATCTGTTGTATTTTCTGGGATTTAGGTTTCTCTAAATTTCATTTATAATGCCTGTTTACCCATTTCTCGCCTTCAGTCTATAAATGGGCCTCGTGTAGCAGAATTATGTCATATTTTTCTTATGCAGCCAATGCAGCAGATCCCTATGTTTCATGGGCGATTTAAGCCCCTGAATATCTAAACATGTTAATTTACTTTATCCAATCTCTGAACTTAACATTCTGTTCTGGAGAATTTAAGGGTCTCTTCCAGACCTAAGATTCATGCTTCAACTTCGTCAGACTTGACATTAGGCAAGGATTGATTCCAACATAATAACAGATGTATCTTTTGTGGGATTATGAATGGTATCTTCTCCCTACTGTAATAAAGAAGCAGGATACTAACCCAATAACAATAGATAAAAAGGTGAGGCAACAGTAACAATGATCTAGCCTCCCTCCAAAAGGTCGTAAAAACGAATAAAAGGAGAAGATCAAAAGGAATTCAAAAGCATTAGAAGTTGAATGCAAGATATTATTTTCTGTGAGAGCATTTCAAACATCTAAGAGGGATCTATATTTGGAAAACCTGCAGAGACATGGAGCACTCTGTACTGCCGCAATAATTTATTCATAGTCTTTGTTGTTATTATAGCTTAATTCTAAAATAGGATTGTAATCAAAACCATCAATAATATTAATTGGAACTGCCTTTCAGACCTACTTCTAGTTCTAACTTACAATACTCTTACCCACAGAAAGTATTATAATTCACCTGCCCTTCATTGTCTCTTACCATTAATTTTGTAGAACATTCTTCAGTAGTAAGCATTAAAGAAAGATAATGACATCCCATCTCCAGTGATTCCTCCATTTGCAATCTGTCCTGATTTCTCTTGGCAAGTTATTAGGCGATCGTTGTGTTTGAATGAATGAAATATAATGTGTAAAGCATTGCTGCTACCCCAAAGTGCGTCCTGGCACCAGCAGTCTCTCGCACACATCAAGGTACTGAAAACCTTTTTCTAGTTGAAAGATTCATGTTTTTAGGTTTTTTTCTAAAGGCCATGTGATCAGCAGTGCTTTTTAGCTCCAAAGTAAGGGTGTTTAGCAGATAGGTGAGAGATGAATTTCCCTCCTTGTCTGCAATTCTTGAACTTAGGAACCGCCAAAAGGTCCTGTTCGACAGAGCGGAGCTGACGGTGAGGAAGATACCTGAAAAATGTATTTCAAATGTTCAATTGGCCAGCATTGTTCACAGCTTTGTGCGTAAAGCATACTTTGAACATGATCCGCTTTTGCATGGGAAGCCAGGGAAGAATTTCAAGGTGGGTGCTAATTTGCATACATCTGGGGATCAGGCAAGAGTCTGCATTCTGATTCCTTTGTAAGTGTTGAATGGGGTACTGTGGCAGACCCAAGTATAGCTAATATACGTAGTCAAGATGGGCATATAGTGCTTGCACTATGGTCTGAGGGGACGAGGTGGGAATCAAAGGTAGGATTTTTCATAGAAGCATGAATATATAGAAGCAGGTGCAGATACCGGATAGATTTGAGTAGAAAAAGAGAGCTGATTGCCAAACCCAATCCCTAACTTTCTTGTGGAGCATGCAGGTTTCGGGGGAGGGGGGGGGGGTCATAATACTTATGGCCACCACTGCGTATTCCACTATATGGGTTATTTGCCAAAGAATATGATCTCCATTTTTTCTCCACTTAACTTGAGGTTGTTTTTGTTAATCCACCCGGCACAGTGAGAACACATTCAAAGTATTCTGGAGGTATCAATACTCAGACCATTGTCATCTGACTAGGTAAAAATGCCATAAATTCACTTTCACAAACCCTTTGTTGTTTGTAGCCCTTCTATCCAAATTCATAATGACCAGAATAGATGCAATTCAGATTTTAGGAAAAAAGCATAATTTCCTTTCTTGCCCATGCCACCTCCTTTCCCATGGACAGCTCTATGCATGGGTCTCTAGGCAGGTGTAGTAAAGGCAACAGTACTAAACATTTATTCCACTCCCCACTAAGCTCTGCAAAGCCCATTTCTACTGACACCATGATAGGCAAATACAAATCTGACACTGGATTGGTGATTTAGTATACTGAGACTCCTTGTATTTCTAGCATACACTATGCATTCATTCAGCTTCAATGCCTTAAGGTTTTTAGCACCTTACTTATAAGCAATCTTCCGTTGCTTTTGATTGTATTGTAATGTGAAATACTAAAATGCCACCGATGCTGCTTAGAATATGTTTGGAGTAACTTCCATTTTATTATAGGTTCAAGACCTTGTGTTCAATCTTCATATGATCCTCTCAGACACTGTTAAAATGAAAGAACACCAAGAAGACCCAGAGATGCTCATTGATTTGATGTACAGGTAATGTGAATATGAGGGTTAATTTAGTATAATTCTTCAGACAACTCATAGGTGTTTTTAAGTCACTAATGCCCCTAGTACAATCAGCTCTTCAAAGTATTCAGATTTAATGGAGTTGTCCTTAACACAAATAATACCTGCACCTTGTGAACGAGACAACAGGTCTTAGTCTCATAGCAGTGATTTCAGTGCTCATTTTTGAGCTACAGTTGCCCTCTTTTCATTCCGTTTACTTACATTTTGAATATGTGCTTCCTTTTCTTCTCTGCATATTGCAAGAATTTTCAGAGTCCCAGGCAGAATTATTTTCTTTTCCGTTCAGACATTCTCCTTAGAAATAAGACATTTATTAGTCCATTTGTTGAATTTGGTTGCCATTTTGGGGCCATTTGTTGTGGCATCAAAAGGCAGCACTTTCAGTGGATACCATTGTTACGACAACCTGTGCTCTTTATTCACATTCTTCCCTTGTTGACTGAGTTAATAAGTGGAAATAGGACCATCTAATGTTGTGTGCATTAGGCTTCCTATCAGAAGACTAGCATCTTCACCTGTAATAAGTTTTTGACAACCGTAATATAAATGTTGATGGCTAGAGGCTTGATGGACTCTTAACCATGACTCCTCCGAAATCAGGCATCCATAACCACATTTAAAGATTGAACAACGATATCCTTAATTGACAGAGTCAATATTTTGTCATTTGTTGGTGCACAAAACTTCCTTTAACCCCTTCCCCGCTCATGACGGAACCGCTCCGTCATGAGCCACGGTTGCCGTGTGCTCATGACGAAACGGTTCCGTCATGACACGACCGTTGGCGGCCGCTCCGCCCACGCGGCGCTGTTTCCCTGCCTGTGCGGGGGGACATCGCAACTGGGCGGAGTCATGACGGAACCGTTCCGCCATGAGCACAGCTCAACTGTGGCTCATGACGGAGCGGCTCCGTCATGAGCACCGGGCCACCGCGCTGCCCCCCCGCACCCCCCAGCGCCGCGGCGGAATTCCCGCCGCGGCGAAGGGGTTAAGTGAACCAAATACCATCAGCCATTAAAAAAACAAAAATAGTGAAAGAATATATAGGGCCAATGTTGACCTCATTCAAAAACATTAACACTTTCCCCTTTGCAGTTTGCCTAGTTGGGGATGGAGCAAACATGATTTGTTCCAGTACATATTGCATAAATATTCACATACCAAAGTGAAAAATGGACTGAACTGAATATGTTTTATTTGTGCTTTATTTCCACAAGTAAGATTAGAACAGATCCATTTCTCTGCTTTTATAATGTGACGATGAAATTAAGTTTGAAGCAGAATCAATTTTGTCATTGTATTATTATTAATGCTTCTTCAATGTTTCTTAATTTTAAAACATGGGCCTCTGATCCCTTTTTAGTTAAAATGTATTACAGATGTAACATGATTGTTAAGCAAAATGTGTGTGTTTACTGAAGAATAATAGGCATTTTCTCAGTTTGTGCAGCAATACAAAGTTTACAATGTCTGGCCAAGTAAATTTAAAAATAACGATGCATTAAGTTGAAGTTCTTGATGGAAAAAACAAACAGATGTTATACTAAATTAAGTCATCAGAGTGAGTACATTATGATGCTGAAGAGATAAGAAATTCTTTAAAAAAAATCCATGTGGTGAGATATTGCTTTTAAAAACATAAAATATTGTTTGCAACCAATCCCTGGGGCTTGGTATGCTCAAATAGTACTCCCGAGAGGCTGTCTGGTTATTATTACTTCTGTGTTCTGCAAGGGTCTGGAGCTCTTTATGTGCTAATGTGAGATACTATTTGAATGTATTTCTTGTAGAAAGGTTCAGTGAAGATATTTGGTAATTTTTCTGTGCAATCCCCTCTGCTAGCAGCTAAGAGTGAAAGGTTTCTGTTGGCCATGAAACACTGGAAAATACTTTTCTATACAGGACCTTTGTCATACAGATGTTCTGGGCAAATAGGTTTTCAGTATAGTAGTTCCTTCTGTTTAAACCCAGCAAATCATGATAGATGCTGATTTGGGTGCTACTCAGCTTTTATATTGCTCTAAGTTGCTCTTTTTGAATCTCTAATTCTTTAATTTCTTACCAAATTTGGTTCTAAGGGGTAACACTTGTAAGGTCATCAGACAACCGTGTAAGCACCTGGGTGATATAGCAGTGACAATTATTTTGTTTAGCCATAGCCCAGATTCATCAGCCAGTCTTCACATATAGTGGATGTTTTAAAACTGCGGGTAAAGAAAATAAGAGATTTTCAAGGGTTTCATATATTAGGAGCTAGCTTCCACTGTACCTTATGAACTGTCGGAAAGGGTAATTCCATATTACACTCAACTCTGGTATGGCAAGCAGTTCTCTGCCCTTGCTCACCTGACATAAGCACCCAAATTATGGTGGTTTCAAAGCCAAGGAAGATGCCCACCTTCTTTCAGAAAGGTGGAGTTCCTGGCATAAAACGAAAGGTCTTAGGATCTGCAGAAGTTGCAAGGTGACAGTTAAAATGTGTTGCTCCTCCATTAGGTCCTGTTTCTTTTCAGCATCCTATCAGGAAATTTAAAGGAGGATTTGTACATTACTTACTCATTTGATCAAAGAAATGGGAATGAAAGAGAAGGACTGCAAACACCTAGGCGGTGCTTTAATTAGTTTTCCCAGTCCTTAAACTTCCTGCCTTAATGTGGAACACAAAAAGTGAAAAACTAGCACGCTACCATAATCTGATTACGTACTTGAGGTGTCCTTCACACGTCCGTGTGGAAAAACCCTTAGCTTTTTAAAAGAACCCTCACCCACTAAACCTAGTTAGTGGCATGCTTCATCATTGGGTTACCACCCGAGACACCCAGTGCATCAGGGGTGTAATGCAATGCCTGATTACAGCAGAGCCGTTTTTTTGTGATACTCAAATGAGGAAAAAGGTTGCCTCAGGGTTACCAACCAATGAAGCTGTATTTAATAATGGTAAAAACTGTGGTGGATGTGCTCTGAGAAGGTAATGAACTCTCACATCCTGGGTCGACATGTTTCAGCCACAATATTTCATTGCCCCCTGGGTCAGTATGGCTTTCTTCAGGACCAGTGTTGCGTGCACGCGCTAAGGCTTGCGATCTAGATTTCACGTGTCGTGACTTACGATTTGTCTGTGTTACTCCTCTTGAGTTTCTGTATTGAATATAAAACGAGAAAGACATCATGGTTGCAGAGTAGCAGATCGGTCAAGGGAGCATAGGCGTAGCACTCCCAATGCGCTTACGCTGTGCATTGAGTTCCAGGCTTGATGAAACCTCCGTTACCCCAGAAGGAACTCGCAGTAATTACTACTAACTTCCCAATGTGGAACAAACTCACCTGATGGGGAAAGAGTAGGCTACAGGGCCCAGCAGAGACGCATTAAAAATTATTCCCATCAAAATGCTTGACTAATTCACAGCTTATAAACAAATGTAAAAGGGCAGGTAATAAGTAAAAGATGGCCAACCAGGAGACAATTGTTAGTTATAGGATATACCGATTCCAACTATACCTCAATAAACATGCAAAAATAACTCCTGTGACCTGAAAACAGAAAAACAGACTCATTGTGCAAAAGCAAAACTTAAAAAATTTGAACCCTACATAAAAAGGAGAGGGACCGGATGTTAGCTAGCACGTTTGCATCCCTGAGTAGTGATAACAAGCAGTGAGGTCACCAGGGCTTCCTTTCTAAAGTGATGAGATTCACTTCAAATGGGTCAAAGTTTGTCAGGAATTTAAAATTCTAGGGCTTGGGCTTTGCCAGCACTGGCATAGTGTGGACGCTCTAGTCAAGATTTTCCAACCCAACCCGTCCGTTTGTTTTAAATGCAGTTTTCAAGCTGTCTTATTAAGAAAGAGGTGCAGGGTGCCCAAAAGCTGAGGGGCACGGCGAGGCTGTCTTTGCATGCTGAGAAGGGCAGTTTTCAAGCACAGCAGCTGGGAAGAGCGAAGTAGAGAAAAGACTTCACAGATGCCAACCCCACCACAGCACATTACGATTTAGCGCACAATGGGGGGCGTGGTTTGGACGCCGGAGAAGATGGCGGCTTAGCGCACTGCTCCTCCCGTGGTTGTGAAGCACGGAGCAATTTGGGGGGTCAAAGTCAAGCCGTGACTGACGATAATGACTGATTTGGTGATCGGAGGTTAATGCCTGACTCTGGGACGATTTTGAGACGCCTAGGCAGCCCTGACAGCGAGTTTTTGACGAGTGCCCTGGAGACCGATCCCGAGCGAGACATGCAACCGTAGAACCCTGCTGGTCACCGGGCGGATGCTGGCGCTGCCTTCTTGGAGGGTCGGAGGGACTACACCGACGCCACACCAAAGAGTGAGTGGGACTGCGTGAGGGGCTAAATAAGGTGGTGCATCCCCGACATGCTGGGTAACGCCGATATGCAAAATAATGGCGATGGGAATCTATGAGGTCCCGGCATGTTCATCGGAGCATGAGTCAGACTTAAATGAGGCTTAAATGAGAAAAGAGGTCAGCGCGGGATCACCGCTGAGCATATGAAGGGTAAAACACTCTGTGGCATATATTTATCACCCCCAATGTACTAGGCTTTGCCGGTAATCACCGATGTATGGCAGACACAAAATGACGGCTGCAAAGGGTTTCCGAGGCTCCTGTGTGTTCGTTGGAATGCGAGGAAGGCTTTATTAAGGAGGGAGGTCAGCGCGGGACTGCCAATGAAGCGCACGACGGGTGAAGTACTTTCTGAGTAATGCTGCAAATGATGTACAAGATCACAAATAAGAGTTAGATTGGTACGTGGGATTGCTCCTTCACGAAATGGCGGCAGTGGCGGCGGATAGCAGGCTCCTCTGGAGACACTGAACTCAGCGGTTGGATATTGGGCATTCACTTACTCAACACATGGAGTATGCATGGAGGGCATACTGAGCACTATTGAAGGCAAGAAGTATTGCACAATGTAATGCTGATACTGCAGGAGGCTCCCTAATTGCATGTGTACCGGTTGTGCAGCTAATGTCCGCGTTTGCAGCGCAGGGGATCCGAGCAGTACATGGATCGCAGAAAACTGAGGAGAAGGCGTGAGTGGCTCGGATTTGCGGAGCGGAGGGATAAAGCAAGGTGAATGGTGGTGCAAGATGGTCGGAGCGTGATGAGTGCGTTGTGATGGGAGATCGACGACACCGCTCCCCCTGCACGACATGCTGGCCACAGGTAGGGCGCTGATGTATGCTCTACGGTTTTGAGTCCCTAACCACACCGCTATCGGGGAGAGACCAAATAGAAGGATCCTTGCCAAGGTGAATATCTTCGGGCTTGGTAGCTGAGTTAAGCAGCTTCTACGAGTGATCACAAGATGGGAAATAAAGAAACAAAGAACCTAAAAAGACTTAAAGCTGAACCACCTAATCCGATCTCACCTGTCAAAGGTAAAAAGGATGTGACCGATACGATGGACATAATACTGAATAAACTAGAAGAGGTGAGGGAGATTGCGAAGTCCACAAAAGAAGAAATTGTAGCCATCCGTAAGGACATCCGAGACACTAATGCCAGACTGACGGAGTCAGAATCAAGAATCAGTCGCCTAGAGGATTCAGAGACCAAAACCTGTAGCTCCCTGAAACACCTACATATCTCCACAGAACAGATGTCAAGGAAGCTGTCGAAATTGGAGGACAGAAATCGGAGAGGAAACCTACGTATCTTTGGGATACCGGAGGGGTCAGAAGAGAAATACGGGTCCTGTGTCCCATTTCTGGAGGCATGGTTCTCGCAGGCAACCAACCTTAACTTTCATCACCCACTGGAATTTGACAGAGCTCATAGGTTCATGCCGGGCCAAAAAGGACCGCGACCTATTGTTTGTAAACCATTGCGTTACCAGCATGTGGACCAAATACTATCATTTGTGCGCAAAAATAACCACGTACTATGGAAATCTAGTAAGGTGTACATATCACAGGACTACAGTAAAGAAACTGTCGATACAAGGAAAGCCTTTCTTGCTTTGCGACCACAGTTGAAGTCGCTGGGCCACCAATTTGGTTTTGTGGGTCCGGCAAAGTTCTGTGTCTTTATCAAGGGTTCTCCGCAGGTTTTCACAGATCCGCTAAAACTCAGGCAATGTCTGGAAGGAGGCGAGGAGCTACACATGGATACATCATCAGTGGCCTCTACTTCCTCCTCTAAACAGGATTCTTTGTTTCCGTAGCAGATTATTATGCCGCTGTGTCATTTGTGGTCATACAATGTTGGGTCCTGATGTACTGCTGTACTGTTGCAATGTTGGGCTCTGTTCATGGAGTAGGGGGAGACGCAAGTTTTATCTTATGTGCTCTTGGGTGGTTTGTGCCTTGTTCGAGTGCTGATTACTGGTCACGAATCGTTACTAACTACTAATCGTTAATTGGTATGCACTAGTGGTCCCCAACCAGTCAAGAAGTAGGGAGGTGCATCTAATGCATGTATATAAGGGGATCTTGCATCGTATGGTATTGAGTCCTTTGGGATAGATGGATAGATGGGAGGCCTGCTCGGCTGTGCTTTTTGTTAAGTTAGGTTAAGTTCAGTGAGGATGGGTAGTTAATGTTGAGAACCCCACTGGGGGGTGGTCCAACGGCAGCTCTGTCTGTATCAGTTAGTTGTTACTTAAACAGGTACTGTGGCTTAATGGGCGCACAAGTTATGTGCTGTTTTATATGTTGGGTTAATTCCCGAATTGCCAACATGGATACGAATTGAGGCCATGGGAGGGACACTATTTTTTCCGTGTCACCATGTCTACTAGCTTATCTCGGGGTGGGGAGGTGGGGGAGGGTGATTGGGAGGGAGAGGGGGAGGAGGGAGGATGGGAGAGGGAGATAGGGTGGGGTACATGTTTGATCTCTGTGTTAATTTTCTTTTATGTCGTTGTTTATGTCATGTTCCAATGCATACCAGGTCCAACATCATTTTACTGCCAATGCCTATGCCGATTGCACTGCCACGACCCTGCTAGTGTTTGTCATGTTCCAATGCATACCAGGCCCAAAATCATTTTACTGCCAATGCCTATGCCAATTGCACTGCCACGACCCTGCTAGTGTTTATGTCATGTTCCAATGCACACCAGGTCCAACATCATTCTCCTGTCAATGCCTATGCCGATTGTACTTTTACCTTCATGCCAGTGCTGTGAGAGTTGGGGTGTTCTTGGAGAGAATGAGGGAGGTCTATATAAATACATTTAAGTGTAGTCTATTAACAATTCACCATGTTAGCTATTGAATGGCTATGTCATTATCCACAATTGACACTCCTATAGGCGTAACAAGAGTGAATAACTTGAAAATACTCTCTCTCAACGTCAAGGGTCTCAATCAGCCAGTTAAGCGTCAGAAGGTCCTGGATTATTTACGTAGGCAAAAAGGCGATATAGTACTGTTGCAGGAATCTAAACTTGAGGCTTCACAGTTTCATACTCTCAGGAATAAATTCTTTGTTGAGGTCGCAGGGTCAGAGGCGATAGGAAAGAAAAATGGGATCCTGACATTGATTGCAAAAAAATCTAACGTAGATTTGCTCTCCTCCGCTTCTGACTCCAAAGGGCGGTGGGTTACGACCAAGCTGACTAAAGATGATACTGAATTCTATGTTACGAATGTCTATGCTCCTAATACATGTGACCTAACTTTTTGGTCCGATCTGGCCAAGCAACTCGAGACTATCCCTGATTCAGCCATACACATTCTGGCGGGGGACTTTAACCTACCATTTGATCCAGTATTGGATAGGGATTCCAGATGCTCCTTTCGAAGCAATAGATCTCATAGGGCCTTCACTAATCTATGTACTCGATTCCATTTAGTAGACACATGGAGGTTGCAGAACCCTGATGAGAGGGATTATACCTTTTACTCTCCTCCACATGATTCATTCTCCAGGATTGATTATTTATTCATTACAAAGAATGGCATTCCCAGAATTGAAGGAACATCCATAGAACCAAGGGTTTTATCCGATCACTCATGTATCTCCCTATCTATCTCCAACGTCAAATCTTCTACTCAACAATCAATCTGGAGGTTTAATGAGGAGGTCCTCGAAAAAGAACAGCATAGGGTAGCGATCGAGACCGCGATTAGAGCGTACTTAGAGCATAACAGTAGGGGAGACACTACTGATTTGATTCGTTGCGAGGCGCTAAAGAGTACGATAAGAGGGGTCGTTATTAAAATAAAATCTGCCATAAACAAGAACCACAATAAAGCTCTGGAGACTTTAGAAGGAGAAATTGCCGCTCTAGAGAAGAAACACTTGTCTGATAGGAAGGAAGAAACACTGAATAAACTAGCCAATAAGAAGTATGAATATAACAAAATAGTAAGTGAAAGAGCGGGGATTTGGTTAACTAGGAGGAAACAATTCAAACTCTGTGAATCCAATAAGGCAGGGAAGAGCCTCGCTGCATACCTCAAATTCAAAATACAGAAAAATACGATAAATTCCATCAAAGATCAGGGGGGAACAGCACACTCGGACCCGGTCAAGATAGCGGAGGTATTCAAACAATTTTATGAGCAACTTTATGCCAAGAATACAGAGGTAGTCGACTCCAAAATTGAGGGTTATTTGGATGAGTGCAATCTTCCCTCCCTCTCCACTACGGATCGTGATGACCTTAACGGTCCCATCACGCTTCAGGAAGTCGAGATGGTCATTAAGTCGTTAAAATGCGGTAAGGCACCCGGACCGGACGGGTTCACTGCTAGATTCTATAAGGGCTTGTCCTCACTTATATCACAACCACTCTTGCACCTATTTCAAGAAATCAGTACTATAGGGGAGGTGAAAGGTACGCTATCGGAAGTCATTATTGCGGTGCTTCCAAAAGAAGGGAAAGATCCAACGTTACCAAAGAATTATAGGCCTATCTCACTCATTAATCTTGATTGTAAGCTTCTAGCCATGATTCTGGCTAACCGACTTCAAAAGGTCCTGCCCAAACTGATACATGCTTCACAGGCGGGTTTTTTAAAACATAGACTGTCCAGTGATAATACCAGAATACTGGTGCATGTACTCGAAAAAGCAAAACTGTTATCTACCCCTACTGTTGCAATCACACTTGACGCCGAAAAGGCATTCGACAGAGTCGACTGGAACTATTTGAATGCAGTCCTAAATAAGTTCAACCTGGGTCAATTTTTTACAAAGATGGTGATGTCTCTATATTCTTGTCCCTCTGCTAGAGTTAGAGCTGGCGGCTCATTTTCCTCCGCGTTTCAATTGCACCAAGGCACCAGACAGGGATGTCCTCTCTCACCCTCACTGTTTTTACTGGCCATTGAGCCATTTCTCTATCACTTGAGAACTAACGATGGTATTGCTGGAATCCCATTTGAAGATTGTATAATAAAGTTGACCGCATATGCGGATGATGTCTTAATAGTATCAAGAAAGGGCGGAAGAAGCTATACCGGCCCTCATTTCTACCATTGACGATTTCTCCAGGGTGTCGGGATACAAGTTGAATAAAGATAAAACAGAGGTTAAATTGTTGAATAATTTGGGTAATAGAGAGGTTATGGGGGACTCTGGCTTGACGTGGCAGCCAGGCTGATTTAAATATTTGGGGCTGGAATTTGATAAAGATCTAATCACAACATTGGGGGTTAATGAAAGCTTGACTCTGAAGAAAATATCTAAATTACTAGAGGGATGGTCCCCGAAATTCCTTTCATGATGGGGCAGGGCGGAATCTTTAAAGATGATGGTGACCCCATTGGTAAACTATCTGGCGAGAATGTTACCAATGACATTTTCGGAGGCCTTCTTGACAAAGGTGGATGGGCTATTTGGTAGGTTCTTGTGGCAGGGGAAGAAACCCAGGATATCTATGAAGAAGCTACAGCTATCAAAAGGAAAAGGCGGCTTGGGTCTCCCTAGCTTCAGGAACTATCAGACGGCCTTTCTATGAAAACAAGGGGCACAGTGGTTGACTGAGGATGCGGATTACACTCCGCTGTGGATTGGGATTGAAAAATCTCTGATTGGTAATGCCCCTCTTATAGCATTGCTCTCAATGGATCTATCCCATCTCCCCCACTCCAAATACATCCTACTAAACACTAGAAGAGCACTTCTGAGACCAGATCAAACTCATAAAGTCGGATTGCTGTGGAGAAAGTCTACTATGGTATCTTTATGGTATAATCCATCACTTAAAATGGAAGGGAAACTTCTGCAATGGAGGGGTTGGTCTATGAAAGGAATTAACCTGGTGAATGACTTATTTGAGGGGGGCATCCTTTGCCGTTCTCCTCGCTCCAGGCCAGCCACAATCTGTCACCAATGGATTTCTATGACTTTTTGAAACTCAAAGTCATTCTGTCTACTCGCTCCCTCAACTCGAATGACCCTTGGCTTAAGACCCATGTTCCACGACTTATGAAGTCGGGTCACTTTGTCTCCAAAATTTATAAGTTGCTTCTCCCTGCCCCAAGGAAGGCGCACAAGAAAAATGAATCCAAGTGGGAATCTGAACCTAACTCTACCGGTTTAGTATTTGACTGGGATTTGATACATGCTGCTGCCCTAACGAATAAGATCTCCCCGATTCTAGCCCAAACCAAATACATGCTCATTAATAGGACATACTGGACGCCAGAAAAACTCCATAGACTCCATCTGAGGGATAACCCCCTATGTTGGAACTGTGATTCAGCGGTAGGAGACTTAGCTCATATGCTCTTTGGTTGCTCTGCGCTGGAACCATTCTGGGGAAAAGTGTTTGATTGCATAGATCATATTTTCAAGGTCAATTCTAAAAGAGAGTTTGTCTATGTTCTATTGGGGGTGTTGGATCAGGAGCTTTATAATGACAATGATCGTCAGTTGTTAGATATTTTGCTTACTCTAGCCTGTAAGGTAGTACTATGTAAATGGAAAAGCGCCTCTGAGGTCTCATTCAGGGTTTGGCAGGAATGGCTCTCGTTTCTAAGAGGAGCTGACAATCCAGCTCTACACTCCTCCCCGTGGCGCGCTCCCCATAGGAGGTTATGGAAATCCCTAGACAGATCTTCGTTCTCATTTGACCCGCCCTGAATGGAAGAGGCGGAATTATGGCTGATAAGCTATAGAGTAAGGGGCGTGGCGGACTCGGAAAGGTAACACACATGAAATAAGGCATGGGCAGTTATGGTGCTCACTCAACATAGCGCAATCGGAGTTTGGGGGCTGAGCATGGTTTCATGACATATCTTAGTTTAATTTAATTTCATTTCATTTGTCATTTGTTATAAGTTTGTCCATGTTACTCGGACGTGAGGGTCAGAATTATTGTCCTGACTTACGGATTTTATTACTATGTGTTTGAGGAATATGACTCCATATATGTCTGTGATGGGGGTGACTCATCTATAGACTTGCCAGTTCTCAGGTACTATGGGTCTGTTTGTTCGGGGAATGCACATGTCATTTATTGTCATTTATTGTATGTCTTTGTCATTTTTCTATTTCTTTATCAATAAAAAAGATTTGAAATAAAAAAAAGATTTAGTGCACAATAAAGGAATGAGTTAAATTAAGCCTCCTGTACTCAAAATCAGTGAGGGACTCTCACTTGAATGTAAGAGCACTGCAGCAAAGCTGTTACTGGGATAGCTGGGAGAATCACTATAAGACTCAAGGCCAATGCGAGGAATAAGACAGACAGAGAAGCCCTGCTTGCTACTGAAGATGTTTCCCACCATATTGGGGACACTGCTTCAGGGACTCTTGCAAATGGAAAATATCCCACTTTGACCACTACCACCTGGACGGATGTCGATCCTTTCCCCCACAAAACTGGCATTCACTATCACAGAGCTTAATGTGCCTTTAGTACTACTCGGGAAAGAAAGCTGTTGCATAAAAACAGCCAAAGAAGTGCACAGACACCTCCAAATCTCAGCACAACCTCAGATCTTGCTGGTCTAATAAACATTTTGACACACCGCAGAAACAGCTTCCTTCCTAAGTCATCTCCATTCACTCAGAGATGGCACTCTTGGTATGATGTAATTTAACGATGGATAATTATTTCTCATCTACCCAAACTCAAAATTCCAGTTCTTCTGTTCTCAATTCTAATTCATCTAGTTTTTTAAATCAATTTTGTAGCAGACTTCCCCAGTTCCATTCTGATTGTTTTCAGAAATAGCGCACATAACCATAAAGGCTCTACAAAGACACCAGAACATTTTTTCAAAACATTCTGTTTGAGCTGATGGATGAATCTATTGTCTAATAGGCCATCCTTAAGGACAGAAGACTGGACTGATACAGCTGCCAGTATACTAAAAATAGCCTTCGTTAAACATTTGGAGTTTTATAGCAGATGTCTGGACCCACCCCTATAGATCGCTCCTCCTGATCTCTTTCTGTCATTACAGGAGTGGAAGGCATATCATCCAAACACTACCTCAAAGAAAGATTAGATTCTGATTGAGTTTATATTCTGAGTTATGATTGGGTGATTTTAGCACTGTGCCTAATAGGCGACAGCACTCCTTAAACCTTTGATTGTTGCCACCACTTGCTTAGCATGACATGGATATCTACCAATATAACCCCATCATGCTCATGCTGAGGACTAGGTTTTCCATACATGCTGGCCTCTTGTTCCCTTGTCCTTACATGGGTAACATTCCACCAGGAATAGTGGATAGTTGAGACTCTAGTAAGTGACTACTTTAACTTTTCCACATTCTTCTCCAGCTGCCTGCTCAGTGTTGTAATGTGCTGCTTTATGTATCCCCTGCTGATCTCAACCCTCCTCAAAAATAGCCATGAATCTAGGGGACTGGAATGTTTCAGGTGTATTAGTGTGTTTAAGAGTGACCTTTCCACTTCTTGGTTTGGCACTACAGTCCTCACTGTGATGCACTCCTACCTGCACTGGGGACAGCAGTGCAAAATGCTTGTTGACTCTTGAATAACCTTCTGCACTGCCTTCCAGTGAAGTCGGGAGCTGAGTACTGTGGAAGAAAGCTTATCCCTCTCTGGCCCACTCACCTTATGTACCGGTCTTTTACTGCATTTGCAGATTGTCACCTCTACGCTTCCAGGTGCCTGCACAGTTTGCACATCTGCTTGAGTGACATTAGCTCATAGCCCATCTCCACTACCTCCAAACATCTGTCCTCTATCATGCAGAAGCATACATATTTGGGTAAGTCCAGTGACACCCCCCCTAACCCAGTCTCTTTCCCATGCTCCCTTTTCTCACCTGCAAAAGGGAATGATAAAGGGCTAGCAAACAAACATTTTTTTAAACTTGTGTGCCAAAGTGGTGCGGGCTCCTGACCAGTGTCTCAGCCAGCATCATATGGACAAATGGATACAAAAGTAACAACAATATATTAAATATATAGAAAGCAAATACATTAAAATTAGTTCAGTGATATCACTCAAAGACATTCCTTTTATTTTTACTAAATATACTTTATTTTTTCTATTTTACAGCAGAGTCAAAAAGCCAAACACAGCTGGCAAACAATAAAGGCAGACATACACTGAAATAGTAACTTCCCGGTATTTTCGAGTGACCGGTTTTGTGAGTGCACTTGCAGGGAAAGATTGACAGTAGGCCTCTTTGTGAGACAAAAATGTTTAGTTCCTTAATATTTGCAAATACACCATAAGACATGGGGACACATCCTCGCCCGGGGACAACGCGGACAGAAATACTAACTACATTTAATAGAAACACAATTCTATAGGTGCAGATGAGCACAAGGAACATGTGACTGCTAGTCCCTCAGGTCTTCTGCAATGTTGTCATCAACACAAGTCATTTCAGTGCGAATTTCCTCCGCTTGTGTCCATGCCTCCATATCCTTGATTCAAACTCCCACTCTAGTGGTCTCTCTTACAATCCATTGGATAGCTATCCTCCAATTTCTCAGCACCAGAGTAAGCAAAATCAAACTGTTCCTCATTTTGTGCTCTGTTTTAAATGGGGATACCCTAAACATGCTTGCATTTGGTGTCAGTTGAACAAAGTGACCCATGCTTTGTGTGTATCCCTCTAACACTAATTCAGTAAGTAGTTGCTAAGGCAAGACCATACAAGGTGGACGAACGTTGCCCTAGGGACATTGCACTGGAGATACTCATGCTATTTGTTAGAGTCAGTTTAATGCAGGACCCCAAGTGTAGCATAGATACAGTGTAATATATTTAACAGGGACAGACGAAACCTAATGGTACTCAGAGGGTTCTTTAAATGATGTCTTGGGGCTTATCCTAGTCCTTATCTACAGTTTCCTTAGCACAATCCTTCACCTGTTCCCTTTTCATGTTAAATGAAAGTGGCTTTTTCGATATGGCTTGTAAGGGCTTTACAGGTCTGTGTTCGCCTTGCCATGTAGAGATAGGATCATCAGGGTGGATAATGCACTTGATATGTTGGCCATGTGGGATTGTGTGTCAGGTGTCTCTAGTTGCCTTTAAAATTCTAAATTGTTGTATAAATTGTCCAGCTAACATTGAAGGTTGTCTTTGCTTCAGTGAAAGAATTGCAAGTGTTGTTAACTTGTAAGTTTCCTGAGGTCATACAGCCACTTTTTTTTCCATATGTCCATCTTCATACTGTTGCTGCCTATCCAAAATGTTGTTGATACCATAAGGGTGCATGCAGGGCATATGACATACTAATCTTATGTAGGATTAGAATTTGGTAATGCGGTCATATAACTAATCTAATCAGGAATAGGTAAGAGCTGCTCTAGGAGGTCAGTCACAAGTTCTGTATCAACCAACAAATCCCTGCCTGTGCTCTGGTCTTCAGAGACCCATCCCAATACAAACTATCGTGGTGCAACCAGGTACTAATTTTCCAGTTACCTTTCGCATAGATGCCACCCTAATTGGAATTAAGTTTGAGTGTTACGAGCACCACTCAACTTCTTTCACCTCCTCATATGAAAGTATTCAATATAGTGTTAAGTGCCTTGAATGACGCTCTATGACAAAGGTGTATGTTATACTGCGCTAAATAGACAAAAACAATGCTGCAGTAGGGCCATTTTAGCCAATACGAACTACCCAGCCATGGATATGGTCCGCTTCAGCAAGGAAGCTACTGATTTCAGGAGCCCAGTAACACTCTTGCCTATCTTACAAGTTTATCACTTCACCTCATTCTGAATCCCCAGATTTTGAAATCTCTCATTTTTCTTTTTAAAGCAAAATGTGAATACTAGCATTGAGGTTGGGCGTAGTATGCATATCATAAACAGGACCAATTCATCCCAAGTAACTCTTAACTCCAGACATGCTACTAAGTTAATCGAGGGCTGACAGCAGTCAATAGATGTTGTTGCTGGATCTTTAACATATAACAGCATATCTTATGCATGCTAGTGGCGTACTTGAAATTTTCTCAATAGAATATGGTTATCTGAATGTGAGATGCTCTTATTCTCCAACCAGATGTAATGTGGCACAGTTGTTTGTCTTTTCGTTAAAGTTTCGCCTTTCAAATTATTTTTTGTACGATCGGTATCATACTAGTGTTAAAAATATTGCCCTGTGTGGCATTCTCGTTGTCAACAATAGAATTATTTGTGGGGAAAAAAGAATATGGTTATCTGATTTAAGAGATGCACTGCAAACAACAGATCATATATACAAATATGTATGTTCTAGCTTTTCCACCTGACAATTTCTCATTTAGTGGAAATTAAATTTTATGTTCTTTCAGGATTGCAAAGGGGTATCAAACCTCACCCGACCTACGCTTGACTTGGTTACAGAACATGGCTGGGAAACATTCTGAGAGAAGCAATCATGCAGAAGCTGCACAGTGTTTGGTCCACTCTGCAGCACTTGTGGCAGAATACTTGAGCATGCTTGAGGATCGCAAATATCTTCCTGTGGGATGTGTTACGTTTCAGGTAATGGCTTGGGCATAAAGCAATAGAAATGCAAAGAAAGGGAGGATGTATGCCCAACAAGCTCATAAATTAAAACTATACTAGAGGTTATTTTATATGGTCGCTATGATTGTCCATGCTAATCCATCCAACTCTTATGCTTGGATGGGTTAATGTTGACATGAGCTCATAGCATTATCTGTGGTGTATCATATTAGTTTCTCAGTGGCCCAACCATGATTGAGTGAATAAATGAGTGGGTACAATTACTTTAGATACTTCATGGATGCATGATGGCTTGATAATCCAGTCAGAGACACTAAATTATTTATTACCAATAGTAAAAGTAGTTGTACATTTCAGGTATACTGACGTGCATAAGTGTAACTTATTTTTTCTTAGAATGTTTCTTCAAATGTTTTGGAAGAATCTGCGGTTTCTGACGATGTAGTATCTCCAGATGAAGAAGGCATCTGTTCTGGAAAGTATTTTACAGAAGCAGGACTTGTAGGATTGCTGGAACAAGCAGCATCTTCATTCTCTCTGGTAATTATATAATTATAATCACAATTTGTAAAGCTTTCCTCTTAAAGATGCTACTGATTAAAATGCTAATTAAATTGTGTAAGATCACACAAGAGCAATAATTCCCTAACAATTTCTCCTAACAAGTGTAAAACATTTATTTCAGATTTTGTGGGTCTGATTCAATTTTTAAGATGCATTATGTAGCTCTCAAAGAAGTTACGGTTCTGGGCCAGCAATGGGCACGGCTGTAAAAAATGGAGACTCCATTCTAAGATAGCCTACCAACATAGTCTCCACTCCAAGGTGGCCACATCAATTCCATGCAAATGTTTCTTTCTGAGACCAACCCATTCCTGTCAGGTGGTTCATATTGAGAGGCCATCCCTGTCCTGTCAAGCTTTTCTTGTTCTACCAATATAAAAAAAAAAGCCTCAGTGTACCAGTTCATCGCAACTCCGCCTCTGCTCTTGCATTACTTGCTTCTGTGTTGTTCGAATCCAACTACAGCTCTTGCTCTGCCACAGCTAGCCTCCAGTCCTGCCTGATCCAGCTCTTCCAGCTCTACTCCATCTTTGGACCCAAACTTTCACCCTTACAACATCTGTCCTACAATTGAGAGCCTGTACCTTTGGGCTTTTTACTCCTTGTGTTGTCAGGCACTGCATTCTAGAGAGCAGCCTTTCTGTTAACTGTGGCACACCCATTGCTTCTGTAAAGGGGTCTCCCTTTCCTCAGAGCTTCTAAGAAAGGGGATCAACCTTTATGTACAACCCATGACATAGTTATAGCAAAGTGCCAGTTGCTTCTCCGCAGGTAGATGAAATATTCTCATACGTTCCAAAATATGTTGCAAATTATACTGTCTTTATTTTGGCATTAGCAGGTGTTGCTTTATAAATTTATATAAAAAGCCTAATTGTGAGCTTTTTCATTCATAAAAATAATCGTGGGCTGTTTTTCGATTCATCATATCAAGTGTTGTGTTATTAGGCTAAAGCAACTGGGAAGGATGGGCTGAACTACGTCCATGAGTCATGTGAGTCTTACCTCAGTATGGACTCCATTGCAGTTAAGGAGAGGGAAGCAAAACTTTTCATGTTGCGGGCCATGATGAGACGAGGCAGGCGCCACTCAAGGGCTCGTTCAAGGTCACCATCCTTCCATTTCTTAAGTAGACAGAACTTGCACACAAAACATAGAACTTGTTTGAAAGGTAAGTCACCCAGGTGCCGTCCAACTCCCACATTGTCTTCGCCATCAGAGCCGGAGTAAGTTCTTGTTGCACTTCCCGGACCAACTGTGCCGTCAGATTGACACTTGCAGCAAGTGGCCAAAGCAGCCCAGCCCATGCAGCCTCTGGCACCTATGCCGCTGGCCCGCCTCATCGAAGCCCAAGGGTCTGACCCAGCAGTGTTTCTTAGTTCTGGATATTCTCCAGGGCAGCAGCGCCCTCTGGAGCACCTTCAGGTGACATGGTGCCTTATGGTATGCTTTTGTACCTGTGTACCCTCATGGTATGCTTGTGTGCCTGTGTACCCTTAGGTGGGCCAGGGAAACTAGGAATATCCAGGATCACAGGGCAGTAGTCCAGTAGGAATTCAGGGAGGCAATTTTGTGCAGGCGCAGATAATGTGTGTAAGCACCAAGGTGACAATTAGGGAGAAGAATACTTGTGGGTTGAATTGGCCCATGAGTATGTGGAAGCGCTAAAGGGCCAAGCGCAGAGAAGCGGTAGAAAACCACCAACATGCTCATGACGCCGGTTTGTATCTGTGCACATCAAATGGTGTGGCAGTTCAGAAATCAGTTCACCAGAGGAGCAGTGACGGTTCACTGCACCTGCACTTGTCCATTGTCTCCTGCTGATTCAGGCATTCTAGGGAACGATAGCCCGCTCTTGGTTTGATTAGCATCAATCCTAAAGTCCTCCATATTTTCTCATCCTGATGAGAGATCCTGACAGTGCCAATAGGGTTGAAATGCCATCCACAAAAAAAGCAACAGCCAAGCTTGGTGATCGGTGGCCTGAGTCAGTCCATCACCCTTCAGTATTTCTATCCCCTGTCCTGTCTCATGAAGGAAGAGCAGCAGTTACATTACCTGGAGGCAGGTAGTTCGTTTCTATATCTACTGCACCAAGTACATCGGATCGGGTAACCAGCTCTTTGTTGGCTTCTGTGGCAGTAGGGAGGGCAAAGCGGTTCAGAAACCAATGTTGTCTTGCTGGAACATCATCCACATCCGCCGCCAGGGCCAAGTCATCGTCTTCTGCGATTGCCAGAGTTGTTCCCATCTCAGAGATCTGCTTGCTGGCAGTGTGAGCAGCCATGCACATGTTCGCCAAACACTACTCTTTGGACTAGGAGGTGCTTAGGGACAGGCACTTTGCCAGATCTGTGCTGCATGATTTCCTAATCCATTCATCCATCAGCCACCTCCTGGGGAGGTATTGTTCGGGAATCTATTCACCTGGTAAGGAAGCTACAGGTAAGAGTATCCATCTAAAAACAAAGTTACTTCCTTTCAGTAATGATCTTTCATGTATGGCTCCAGCCCTGCTGTAGCTAGGTTAAATAGCCCCTTAGAATCAGAACCTAGGAAAAGGAAAGCAAGCAGTAGGTTATAGGAGAGAGTCAATGTAGAGAGGTTCAGGGTGAACAAAAGGGAAAAATATGATTGAGACCACAAGGATTAAGAGAGAAAGGGAGAAGGGAGTGTGGCTCTGGAAGATGGAAGAAAGAAAAAGAATGAGAAAAGGGACAGGTAGAGATACAGGCAGAGAGAATGGGAGAAGAGGAAGGGCACAGAGAGGGAAAGACTGCAATGGGATGGCAGCTATTAAGGGCAGCAAGAGATGAAATTGGAAAAGAGAAAAAAAGACATAGTGCTGGCTGAGATGGGGCACAGTAAAGAGGAAGAGTTCACCATCTGGTAGAGAGATGAGATCGGGGAAAGGGAAGAAGACATGCAGGGGAAAGAACATAAAATAAAGAGCTATAGAGACAGGCTGACAGATATTTTATACCTTCTCTCCATCTTGTCCATACAATTAGCATCCTCCTTTTCCCTGGTACTCTACACCATCATTTTCTCCTCCTTTCTTTTTCTTTATGTTTCCATGTTTCATTCCTTTTGCTCCCCTCTTGTTTGTCCCACTTTGTTCCTTCTCTTAATTCTCTGCTCTTCTCTGCTGCCTTCCTTCCACATATCTGGTGACTTCTCTAGTCTCATCCAGTCACTTTCACGTCTTTCACCAGTCCTGTGTTTGCCATTCTTTCTGTTCCCTTCCTCCTTTATTCTACCTCCCTTTCCTTCTCTATCCTCGTTTTCTCCTCACCATTCTCCCATCTCCCCCTTCATCATTCTCTGCCATTCATTCCCTTTGTAAGCATTATCTCATCCATTCCTTTTTCCCACACACTTTTCTTCACTTCTCTAGTACTTCTATCTCCTTTCCTCTCTATGAATTTTCCTTTCCTTTCCTTTCATTCCTCATCCCTTCTGATTCTGCTACTTGCACGATCGTCGCTTCCTGCCTAACGTACTTTTTACCTCCCCTTTGTCGTCTTCTTCCCTTGTTCTGCCCTGTCTTCCTCACTCAAGCCATCTCCCATCTTAGCATGTACCATTTGCACAGTATTTCCTTATTACCAATTTCCCACATATTTCTCCTACTTAACCGTTAATTTCTGATCACTTTGTGTTCACTCCGTTCTTTGCCTGTTTGCATCTTCTATTTTCTACACTTCGTCTTTTCTTTCTTTTTTTTTTTTTTGCTTCCCTGCTTCTTAATCTCTTTTCCAGGCACATTAACATCACTTTTCGTGTTACTTCACACCTCTTTTTTCCACACTGTCTGCTCCTTCTCTTCAGCCGCAAATATCCCTCATGTTTTTCATTATTATTAGGCACTGACTCCTCAGCAATTTGTCCTTAGCAGATAAAGAGCATATTGTGAGTTTTGGCACAGATAGGAGATTCACGTTAGAAAAAGGATACTAGTCAGCCCCCTTATTGAAAAATATACCCATTTCATTATTGAAATTGTATTTAAAAATGTAGGTTCGCGGCATATGAGCTGTAGATCATATGCGTTAGCATAGATCGTCATCTGGTGTTGGGCTCGGCTGTTTGCACTTTGTTTTTCTTCGTAGAAGTGTTTGAAGTCACGAGGTAGGTGACTCCTCCTTACGGTGATAGTGCGCATTGGCATCGACTCCATCCCCAGATTGTTTTTTACCGCAATCGGGTTCGGATGTGTATTGCTGCTCTCCGGTTCGGTATCGTCTTTGAACCCTTTTGACGAGCAATCCTTATTACTCGACGGTATTGTTTTCGAACGCGATTTCCTTTTCGCACGCATTGTAAATTCCAATAACTTCGAACTGGAACTTCGATGGAATGGACTACATTTAAAAAATGCCCCGGGTGTAGTGCTAAGTTTCCACACAAGGACCTGCACGAGGTCTGTAACCTCTGCCTATCCCCCGAGCACGAAGAAATCAACTGCGAGGCCTGTCGATCATTCCGATCGAAGAAAACGATTTGTGACCGTCGGGCTCGACGTCACGAGATGCGGCACTAACACGGTGCTAGACATCTTCAGGGAAGAGTCTGAATCCCAACAGCCAGGTGCCGAGAAAGAAGAACAAATCTCCGTGTCTGAAGCCGACGACTCCGACATGGAAGACGGCTTCAACATCACTCCGGGTCAACGAACAGTGAGTAATGAGCCCCAAGTACCCACCAAAACAACAAAAACTCTGGTATCACCTTCACCCTCCGGCCCAGGTCGACACCGTGAAAACGTTTCAGAGGCCCCGCATTCGGACCCGGTTATGAAACATGAGAAAGTCTTCCGGCTCAGGATCGAGCCGGCCCCATTTGGGTGCCGAACCCACATCTTCGGCACCGAAACCTAAGACCAAGCAAGTGCCCGCCGATTCGCTGTTGGCACCGAAGACATCTTCGGCACCGAAAGACTCGGACCCAAACCACATAACGCTAAAGCTTTCGAGCACACACCAGTTAAGTCCAAAGCTTCGGAGCCGAAACCAGCCAAAGACAAACCTTCGGAGCCGAAAACCACTAAAGATTAACCTTCGGAGCCGAACAAGTAAAACTTAAACCTTCGGAGCCAAAACATCCCGCACCGAAGGGCTCGGAGCCCGAAAAACAAACAGCTCCTATTAAACCTTCAGAGACTAACCCTGTTAAAAGCCTTCTGAATCAAGACAAAAGTATAAAAACACCCCATCCAAAGAACTTCCTCCACAAGACAATTGGATCCAAAACAAAAACAATTACATTTTGACCCTAAAACTGGACACCTTCTAGTACTTCCTAAAAAACAGAAGTTCGATCTTCCAGAAGACTACCATATACCTAAGAAGAAAAAAGACATGGGTATTAACCCCTCTCCACAATATATACCTCCCTCCCCTCCACCTTTTAATCCAAACTTATTGATTTCGCCATCAAATTCACCAACACCATCTTTATCACCTGAACCACAGGATGACAATGATGGAGATGGGGATGGGGATGATACTGAGGACAGCATACCACAGGACACAGACCCCTGGGATGATTACAATAAAGAGCCAGAGTATAATAATGACCCTGATCTATATCCCTCGAGACCATCACCACCCGATTACGATATTGACTTTGCACAGCTTATTAAGAGAGCTGCCCAGTATCATGGGGTGGAATTACATTCTGATCCCCTAGAGAGGATTTTTTTGTGGAAACATTCACTCCCTCTCAAAAATCCACTAATACTTTGTCCATGCTCAAAGGCATGATAAAACACGCCAACGAGGTTTTCAAAGACCCTGTTAGGGCTAGAATACTTACGCCAAGGGTGGATACAAAATATAAATCCACTCCTACAGACCCAGAGGACAGGTACCCTTAGATTTTCTTGTCGTCTTTAACTCACGCAAACGAGCTAATTCGCAAACTACAGGCGACGCCCCTCCTCCTGACAAGGAGTCAAAACTTTAGCCGCATCAGGAAAAAGAATCGCATCACAAGCTGCTAATCATTGGCGTATTGCCAATGCACAAGCTCTGTTAGCACGCTATTTTAGAGCTCACTATGACAAGCTGGAAAACTAATGCAGCATTTACCAGAACAATACAAATCTAAAGCTCACGACCTCATTCAAGAGGGTAAGCTCATCACAAACTCATCAATAAAATGCGTCCTTAATGCGGCTGATACAGCATTTCAGGCCATTAACACCAGCGTTTTACTACGCCGACACTCTTGGCTTCGAATTTCCGGATTCAAGCAAGAGGTACAATCATCAATACTTAATCAGCCTTTTGATCAGGAACATCGTTTTGGGCCAGCAGTCGATTCTTCATTAGAAAAAATGAAAAAAGACACAGAGACTGCCAAATCCATAGGGGCCCTGCAATTACCCTCTAATAGGGGCTCCTTTCGTCGCTCCTTTTACAGGGGTGGTTCAAAAACAACTGCGTCAGAAAACACCTTCTCCTCTTACAAAAGTCCCAATCAATCTTCCTCCTCCAGAGGATATTTTCGAGGAGGTTACAGAGGAAATTACAATAGGGGAAGAGGCAGAGGTAACTCCACCCGCACTTCCCCTACCACCAAACAGTGACTTCCCTCCACTACCCCCGATCAATCCACTCCTGTCGGAGGACGTCTCTCACAATTCCTACCTGTCTGGAATTCCATCTCAACAGACAAGTGGGTAAGACAAATTATCCATTATGGTTATTGCCTGGAACTTACCTCCACTCCCCCAAAATATTCCTCCCAAACATTGTGCAATGTCCTCAGAACATCTCACCCTCTTAAAAAAGTGGTTCTCTGCCTGTTACAAAAACATGCAATAGAACCAGTTCCCTTGACTCATCAGGGCACGGGGGTTTTCTCACTCTATTTTCTAATTCCAAAAAAGGACGGCTCTTTCAGGCCAATATTAGACCTCAGACAGCTGAACCTGTACATCCAGTCTGATCATTTCCACATGGTCACCCTCCAACAGGTGCTCCCATTGCTTCAGCAAGGCGACTTTCTCTCCACTCTGGATTTAAAGGATGCCTACTTCCACATTCCCATTCACCCCCCTCACAGGAAATATCTCAGGTTCGTGTTGGACGGTCAACACTACCAGTTCAAAGTCCTCCCGTTCAGGGTAACCACAGCACCCAGAGTTTTCACAAAGTGTCTAGCAGTAGTTGCAGCTCACTTAAGAAGACAACACATTCACGTGTTATCCTTATCTGGACGATTGGCTTATAAAGGCTAACTCACAACACAGCTGTGTTCAACACACTCACAAGACAATTCAGTTGCTTCACCACTTGAGTTTCACTGTAAACCTCACTAAGTCCCACCTCCAACTGTCCAACACACAAATATATCTAAGAGCTACAATAGATACTTGCAAAGCACTAGCACACCCCAGCCCAGTCAGGATATGCAACATGCAGGCCCTAATATCTCAATTTCAACCTCAACACTCATTACCAGCTCGAGTGTTGATCGGGATGATGGCCTCTTGCATTCTAGTCGTTCCTTATGCAAGACTCCAAATGTGTCCTTTACAGGAATGCTTAGCACGTCAGTGGAACCAAGCTCAAGGCCTGTTAACAGATCTGGTGTTGATAGGCAGCCGCACCCATCGCTCTCTGCAGTGGTGTAACACACAAAACCTTTCCAAAGGGCAAAGTTCCTCAACCCGGTTCCACAAATAGTGCTAACAGCAGATGCATCGCTCACCGGCTGTGGAGCTCATCTTCAAAATCATACCATTCTGGGCATGTGGACTCTGCAACAAAAACAGTTCCACGTAAACCACCTGGAGCTACTGGCAATTTTTCTAGCATTAAAAGCCTTTTTAGTCCATCTAATCCGCAAAGCTGTCCTAGTCCGTACTGACAACATCACAGCAATGTACTATATACAAAAACAGGGGGGGCACACTGCCTACAGCTCTCGCGACAAGCTCAAAGCATATGGAGATGGGGCATACCTCAAAAAATATATCTCCTTGCAGAACACCTTCCAGGAGTAGACAATCACATCGCCGATCTGCTCAGTCGTCAACGACAATAGATCCACAAATGGGAATTACATTCCAAATTTCTCCTTCCATTCTTTCAAATGTGGGGCTACCCAAAAATAGATCTATTCGCCACACACCAGAACGCAAATTGTCAAACTTTCGCGTCCAAGTATCCACACCCATTGTCCAAAGGCAATGCGCTATGGATGAACTGGTCAGGGACATTTCCACCTCTCCCTCTCATTCCATTAGTGGTTCGGAAGCTCCAACAGCATTCCCTCAAAATGATCCTGGTTGCTCCCACATGGGCTCAACAACCTTGGTTCACAACCCGGTTGGAACTATCTGTAGTTCTGCATCAAAAACTACACCTCTCACCCAAGCTTCTCACTCAGAACCATGGAGAGAGAAGACATCCATGTCCCACTCGACTCAACCTTGCGATCTGGCACCTGAAATCATTGAGTTTGGCTACCTTAATCTCCTGCCAGACTACATGCACGTCTTTAAAGAAACTAGACGTCCTACCACAAGAGCATGCTACGCAGCAAAGTGGAAACAATTTGTAATTTACTGCCCAAACAATCAAATCAATCCATTAGATGCTTCCATTCAAAACATAATTTGCTGTCTCTTACACCTACAACGCTGTAACTTAGCATACACATCTATACAATTGCATCTCGCTGCAATAGCTGCTTATCTACAAAACAGAAAACACTTGTCTTTGTTTAGAGTGCCTTCTATCAAAGCATTTATGGAAGGGCTCAAAAGAATCATTCCCCCTAGAGTCTCACCCTCTCCAGTTTGTAACCTTAACCTTACAAGACTCATGGGCCTCAGCACAAATGAGAACTACAATTCCTCACTTGGAAAGTAGCCTTCCTTATAGCCATCACATCTCTTAGAAGAGTTGGTGAGCTCTAGGCACTAACCATACAAGAACCATTTTTACAAATTCATCACAACAAAGTGGTTCTTAGGACTAATCCAAAATATTTACCTAAAGTTGTCTCTGTCTTTTACCTTAATCAGTCTGTTGAACTACCAGTGTTTTCCCTCAACCAGACTCAGTGGCAGAACGTGCTCTTCACACACTAGATGTGAAAAGAGCAATACTTTATTACATTGAAAGAACTAGGGGGCATATGTATCACCATCACCATTTGCGATTCTGAAATAGCGATTTTTAAAGAATCGCTATTTGAGAATTGCAAAACGGGATGTATTTAAAAAATTGCAAACTTTTTGCGATTTCTTAAAATTCCTTAATTGCGATTAGCAAATTGCGAAATCGCAATTAAGGAATACCTGCCTATTCATTTCTATGGGCCAGGAGACCCATAGGAATGAATGGGAAGTAATTCTCAAATAGCGAATCGCAATTTGCTAATCGCTATTTGAGAATAATTTCAAAGGTGCAAGGGTGTCATGATGACACCCTGATGCACCCCTGAAATGAGCATGTGTGTGCATATGGCGCACATACATGCCCTAAGGGCATGTATGAGCGCCACGTGGCACTTTGCAAAATTCAAAAAAGTGCATTTTGAAAGGAAATCGCAAATTACCACCAACTGGAAGTTGGTGGTAATTTGCGATTTCTTAAGGATAATTCACACAACTTGGGTGCTTTTTACATATCATTTAAGAAGTCGCAATTTGCGATTTCTTAAATGCTTACGCAAAATTAAGAAATCGCTAAATTAGCTATTCCTTAATTTTGCGATTGGATTTGGCTCATACATCCCGATTACCGATTTTTTAATCGCAAACGCTGTTATTTTGCGAATCGCAGCGTCTGCGATTAAAAAATCGTTTGATACATATGCCCCTAAATCTTTTAGGAAACCCAAACAACTCTTTGTTGCTTTTTCACCACCGCATAAAGGCAATCCCATTTCAAAAACTGGTATTGCATGATGGAAAGTTAAATGCATCCAAATATGCTACATTAAAGCCAAACGCATATTAACTATTCCCCCTAGAGTGCATTCCACACCCAAACTAGGGGCTTCTATGACATTCTTAGGGAATATAACTTTAGAAGACATCTGTAAGGCTGCAACTTGGTCTACACCTCACACATTCACAAAACACTACTGTGTAGATGTGCATGCAAAACAACAAGCTAGTGTGGGCCAGGCTGTCTTAAGAATACTTTTTCAAACTACTGCAACAGATACATGTCTGCCACCGCTGGGAAGATAACTGCTGTATAGTCTATGCTCACGCATATGATCTACAGCTCATATGCCTCGAACGGAAAATGCTACTTACCCAGTATGCATCTGTTCTTGGCATGAAGAGCTGTAGATTCATATGCACCCCCGCCTCCACGGGTACCTTTATCTGCTGCAGTATTATCTTACTTAGATACAACACACATGGACATCTTTTTCTATTCTTACTAACTCCATCATCACCCTTTATGGCGAAAACAATCTTGGGATGGAGTCGATGCCCCATGCGCACTATCACAGTAAGGAGGAGTCACCTACCTCGTGACTACAAACACTTCTTCGAAGAAAAACAAAGCGCAAACATCCGAGACCAACACCAGATGACGATCTATGCTAATGCATAAGAATCTACAGCTCTACATGCCAAGAACAGATGCATACTGGGTAAGTAGCATTTTCCTTTTCCACCATTTTCTCAAATTTTTGTCAGTTGGTGAACCTGCAACACTTTTGGGGAGGGTCAAGCTTGCTTTGCACACCAAGAAAGAACTGGAAAATTATTGAGTATACTTGCATGGCGTACCCAATGTATGTGGAAAGTGTGCTGTATAGTGCAATATTTTACTTCATTTTACATTACATTTTCTCTAGGCAATTGGCTGGTGTCAGTGGGAAAGGTGATTGAATCCTCCTAAGAAATATTTGGACTCCTGCACTTATGATCATTATTATTTTTTTTATATTTAAGCACTGTGGGATTTTCACGTATTAGGCATGAAAAGGAGGCGATGTTGAGATTTCAACAATTCAGAATTCTAGAGGTGATATGAACACCCACACTGGTATGGAAAAGTCATGCCCAAAAGTGCCCGTCACCAGTCTCTAAAAGGAAGTCACCCCACAATGCGAAAGATCACAACTTAGAATCAAGGTTGTAGCTTATCTGTCAAGCTAAAGCTACGTACAAATAAATTCTGCAAAAGCAAAGATTATTTAAAAAATAATATTACCGTGTTTTCTAGATTACATCATTTTTAAGTTAGCTTTGATTTTGGAAATTGCTAGATCCACTCTTTAGGAGTGGTACCTGTCCACTGACATACATTAATCTCTAGGTCATCTTGAGGAGGCGCTATAAATGTAGTATATAATGCCCCATATTGACTTTATGCAGCTCACAGTTGTGGCTTGAACACCCGATGTGTCTCAAATGGCCTGACTCACCAGCATACACAAGCTCTTGTACCTATTCTGCATTCCATCTCCGGGACAGCTTGCCCCTTGGTTTGTTACACCAGCTAGATTATTCCTTCTCCAGACGTAGGAGTGACAGGGAGTTTGGAAATGCCATTAGCGGGTTCTGACCAGAATGAGAAGCTTCAGTGAGCATAACTTTGGGGTTTTAGCACTTTTCTCCAGAAAATCAACTATATCATAGAACACCTTTACTATAGTGAAGACAACTTGATCAAAGTGATTGTTTGTCCCTATTCAATAAGTTGTATGTCAATTTTAACAAATTGTCTTTATTATATGCATTACATTTAGACATTGATGTCCCCATATGGTGGTGTTTTTGCAATCACATGCAACAATAAACTATTTTCACAAAAATGTTAATCTCATATACTTCTTTTTCCAGGCTGGCATGTATGAAGCTGTGAATGAAGTTTACAAAGTACTTATTCCTATACATGAGGCTAATAGAGATGCAAAGAAACTTTCTGCAATTCATGGTAAACTTCAAGAAGCATTCAGCAAAATTGTTCATCAGGTAATCATTATAGAATTTCATTGACAAAGCTACATCTTTGAGCTTCTTCAGATCTAAAGGAGTGAACAAGTGCAAGCACCCCAATCATGTTTATAATACAATAGGAAGAATGAGAGCCATACACCTAAAAGTGCATTAGTGATGTACAAATACTGTCAGATCATAGATCGATGTACAAACACTATGTTTACCATGGCTGTAATTGGAAACATTGAAACATTGAACAGTGCATGTAAGAGCATAGACAGACCAACATTAGAATATAACATGCCTCAATGCCTTCACTACACACCAACAATTTTATTAGATGGTTTAATTGTGATAAACCTTAGGACAATGTTTTTAATTGGCACAATTATTGTCGTATAATGCTGATGCAAGATAGTTGAATGTTATTACGTTTTCAGACTTCATATTACATCAGTGCAGTCTGAAACATGTTTTATGTTAACAAGTTCCCTACAAAATAGATCTGAAAATAAATGTAAAACCTATACTTCTTTCTCATGGACAAATCACCACGGGTAAGGGTGGCTAGAATCATTTAGTATCTCTTCGAGATTTTCATTAATGCAGAATGTAAACCCTACCCCTTATGGTGTATGGAATTACCTAAGGCTTTTAATTCCCAATTAATCTAAGACTCCTTATCTGCTCTGACCATTTAAGTTGTTGTGTAGGCTCAGCAAGGCAAATTAATGTTTTAATTAAAATTCTAACATATTTTACTTTTGTACTAGATTACAATAGATTTGAATTATTTATTTTTCTACAAAAACTTCTGTTAAGTAATACATATTGCAGATGTCTATGTACATAACATCGCAGACATCCAATTCTTTTAGTTTATTATACAATAGTTTTGGAAACATGCACTGATTCTCTCTAAACACTTAATTTAAGCCAAAGTGTGTGTCATTATTCTTATTGTGTTACTATGTTCACATAGTTGATACCAGCGAAATCTAGGTAGCACAGTAATATCTCAATAAATCTATCCAATATTTACACATCTCTCTCTCGTTTTCTTTTTAAATGGCATTCACCATGCACTGTTGTTTCTCGTACAGTTGAACCCATAAGTGGGTAAGAACAACAGCATATGTCTGTTGATTCCAGAACTACTTTCTGTCTTCTTCCCAAGTAGAAGTTGCATATTAGAGCATACATGTGTAATGTTTTGAGGCATTATAAATAGTGTCTGAAATGTAGTTAGGATGTGGAGTGTGTATAAATAATTCATTTCTCATAATGCACCCATACAGCCAAAATCAATACAGTGTTAATTTACTACACTCAAAATTGGAATTATTACGGAAGGTGGTCTCATAATCAGAAAGTCAAAATGTAACAAAATATTTTTTTACTGGTGTGTGTGCTTAGATAACAATTCTTACAACACTGTATTTGCATGGTTCCTCACGATTGTGAATACATGTGTTTCTGCATGGTGGCTTCAATTAATTGACCCATGTTTGCTCTTTTTTTTAATTTATTTGTGATATCCCTTTTTTACCTTTTACTATACAGAGTACTGGCTGGGAGGTAGGTAATGTTTTAGTTGATAGAACACACTAATACATTGATTGGATTCATCATTCTGTGCTTGACCCACATGTGCTAGTGGTGGGATTATGTTGCTGTTTGCTGTAAAGTGAATTCATTAACCAAAGAAAATACATGGTCTTTTGTACGTTCGTTTGGAAGATATCTCGAGTAGTGCATGGAGACCGTCACATATTACACTAATGTGGCTTTTTGTGAATGTGCCACTTTATCATCACTTCACTAAGTATGTTCTTAATTTTTTTACTTTGTTTTCTATTCATCAGCATAAAATAAAACCATCTCTTGATATCATATTTTCAACTGAAACACAGGGTTCGATTTAAATTATAATGCTCAAAGGTGTTAAAGCTCAAATTAAAGTTGCTGCTTTATTCACATATTCACTTTCTCTGAGACCTTAAGGTTTTATGTATAGTATTTTCTGGGAAGATTTTGCCAAAGCGATACAATACTTTATCTCGTACATATAGACATGGCTCAACTTGCTCAGATTTCTAAGTACTGTATAATTGTTTTCTTTTACATACTGGCGTGCAAGCTTGACCTAAATATTGCAGTTTCAGTATGATGTTATAATAACTAAGGTATATGCAAGTGAAACTACACTGTAACCATTACATTTATATAGAAGTAAGGCTGTTTAATTTTAGAGCACAGTGTGAGCCTGAAAAGATTTGTAGAGAACTGATAAAATATGCTCACCCCTTTATACATATCTATTAATATTAATCACTGGAAAAAACGGCTTCTTTTTCATAAATATATGAATGTTTCTGGAAATATTGCACCTTATGCTTGACATTTACATTGCATCAGTGTTGCTTTTGACATCTCTGAAAATCACATATTTTTCTCAAAAGTTGGGCAAATTATTTCTTTTCGTCATAGACGCCAAAATCATTGAAATTATTGATTATTTTCTTTTTAGAAGCAATTGCTTTTATCATGGAAAACATTCGCACTACCCTTTAAATTATGCTGAATTGATCAACAATTACTTTTCTGAAATATCTACGTAGCTTATTGTATGTAAGATGTGATATGATGCATGTCACTTTATTGTTACGGGGCTTCAGTCAGGAATCCTGGTCAACAGAAATGTGAAATTTGTGCACTACAATGTCATCAAATTATCAAAATTCGATAAAAAAGAAGACGCATGAAGCCTGAGAGCACCCATTTGATCAATCTGATGATAAATCGACCCCTGAATTGCAAGCTTGTGTATTGATCAAACTCTTAACACTATTAGTCATGTTTCATTGCATGGTAATACACACCCATCTCTTACCCTTCATCGTGTGTTGTGTTTGTTTGTTTGCATTCCCTTCCTGAACTTTGCCTTTCAGCATTCCACTTTACTGCATGGATACCTTAGTTTGTCCTTTGTGTAAATACATCAGTTGGTGCTCACATTTTGCACCTGCTGATTGCTACTTATTTGTTTTTGGATGTCCCTAATAAAAACACTTTCTGTTTTTTCCTCTATTGCCCTGGTTGCTGACCCTCCTCCCCACTTTTACTTATGTCTGTTGTGGTAAGTTCCTATTTTGTGAACTTTTTGTTTTTTGGTAAAAACTCCCAAGATCCCTACTCAAAAAGCTGTGCCAGCTGAAGTAATTTGTACGCTTCAATATTTCATGCTGGGTTTAAGAATCCAGTTAAAAAATGTCAAATAAACAAGACATTTTTGATTATGTCGCATCTTTCTATAAGTGGGAAAGATATTTTTTGGATCAACAGAAAGGTGTGTCTATTTTTCCATCTTGTCTAAATTTCATGTATAGCTGGCATAGCTTATTTTTTATGTGAGTGATAATTTGCCAGGTATTTACCATGCAGAGTAACAATTGTAAACCCTTCAAAAGCTAATGTCGGCTAATATGTTGTGTGACAGTTATATGATGGTAACTTCACGGCCATGCCCCTTTCTTCCACCCCCGTCCTATTATGTGGTGAAATAATAATAGGCAGAAATATTATTTCAATAGTTATTTGATCTTTCTCTGCTCTTAGCTTTTACAATGTGCAACATCAAGGCCATTGTAAAATGATGTCCTTAGGGGCACATGGTTACTAGATTTCTGGTTTGATGTGCATCATCATCATTTTAAACACTTAACCTATTGCTACACACTAGTACATGGTTCTCAGAATGTCACAATTTCTGTGTCTTCTCTGGACTCCTAAATAATATGATACACAGTGAAGAAATTTGGGATATGAGACTACATTATTTGTGGCAGGTTAAACAGGAAATCATTATTTCTTTGGAATGAGATTGACAGGTATTCAGATAGGGTGCATAAAGTTTACTTCTTTAATATAAGTATATAAAAAATTAAATCTAATGAAAATATTCCTTTACTTTAGTGGCAGTAACATTTATTACTTTGAGAGCACTTATATTGAGATGGACATAATCTGTGCTAAATTAAAAAAATGTACAAACAGGGTGTGTCTCATTTTATTATATCACCCACTTTTTGAGATCGTATGTACAATGCCCTCGTACACCTTGTTAGGCCAGGTAAATCATTGGACGTAGTCTCTTATTTCATGTTGAGGATGCTGTGAATCAACTCTGAGGGGTCCAATTAGGGCAAGGCATGGGTCCCCATTTAGTACTTGAGGTGCTCTTGCTGGATAATTGAGTTAGCTAGCATACCCATATTGCCAGGACCACACACAGCAAGTGAAAGATTTGGACAACAATATAGAGACATTTAGCACAATACTCATAAGCTGATGCAGACTGGACCATTTTGTACCATCATTGCCTACACTGCTGCACTATATATACATGCTTACTACGCTGTGAACCAGTGTTTTAAGCACCAAGTAACAGACTTATCATTCAGCCCTAAAATAAGTCATCAGTTAACATAGCTTACACAGGTTCACTAACATATAATTCTAATGTTCTGCAGTGCACCTGCACATACTCCTATATGTGAATTGGTCTAAGCATTGAAATTCAATAGAAAATCATATTCCAGGTAAGACCAAATAGTTGATATGCTTGCTACAAGATATTCCTGGCTTCCAACATAAACAAGGCTCATTGAACTTGATGTTTTGTGTACAGAACCTAAGTTGTGCAGACTTGGAACAGTCCACAGATGAGATGGACTAATTTATTTATAAATCTGTTTATTAAGTTTGCAGGTAAAAGCACACATTACATCATAATCAATCGGTGAGCATCGGAATATATAACCATGAGCTGAGTTTCTGTGCATAGCATATACATTCTAGCCCCGTGACATTATCAGGAAAGGGAGTGACAGAGCCCTCTGGTACAACCAGCTAGTCTTTGAAGCACGATAACACCACGCATAATGCCAGGGCCGCAGATCTAGTGGAGTGCATCCGCCCACCCTCTCCTGGATCAGGTATGTGCTAATCCCGGTGCATCCCCAAACAGGTATACAAACAGTGCTAAACTCCCCGTTTAGTAACTGGGTGGCCGTTGTCTCAACAGCCTAGCAACTAAGATAACTACCACCAGCAGCTCGCAAGTTCTAGTCTAGACGGCCCCTCCCTTCTGATCCCCCGCCCCGCCATGTTCCGACTTCTCCAGTCCCCCCCACCAGGATCGGCTCTAGCACTAAGAGTCAGTCCTAGGCATGCACTGTCTACACTTTAATGCCTGTCAGTCACACCAGCGCGGCAGCTCAACCAGACGAATAGCGCCTCGCCGTCCAACGCAGCCTCTACAGCGCAGACCCGCTACCTCCCGGGGCCACCTCTTCAGATTGCAGTAGCGCCCGCAGCATCTCCCCCCATTGGGATGCGACAGGCGTCATTCTAAGCCCCAGCGTCTCTTCCGGCCGAAGCGCCACCTCCTCCGCTTTCGCCCACACCAGCAAAGAGCTACGCCATGCTCGCACATGTGGCGCAGCGTCTGCCTTCCAGCGTTTGGTGATAAGTCGCTTTGCCACTATGATCCCCAAATCAAGAAAACGAGAGGCCACCTTAGCCGAGGCTGGCCGGTGAAACAGATGTAATAAATAAGTGGGCCACTCGGGTGGAATTTCCCGGCTTGTACACCGACAGAGCTCCTCATGGACCGCCTGCCAGTACAGCCGTAACGCAGGGCATCCCCACAGCATGTGGAGCAGGTCGGCGTCAACCACTGCGCAGCGGGGACAGCAGGCATCTACGCGATGAAAATACTTGTTAATGGCAGCCGGTGTGAGGTAGGCCCTATGCAGGACAAAAAACTGTATTTGACGAAATCTCATGTTTCGAGGAATCCTCCTCGGCCCCTGCAGCACCCTCTCCCACTCTTTATCTACCATAGGTCGGCCAAGATCCCCCTCCCATCTCTCGCGTAGTGTCCCTAAGTTCGCTGCCGCGTGCATCCGCAAGGCCGCAGCAAACCATTTGATTAGATGCCCCCCTCGGCCCAAGACATGGAGGTATTGCAGCACTAAGTGCTGCTCAGGCTCTACCCGCAAGTGTCCCCAGTGACCCGCCAGCGTCTCTATCAGGGCCCGGTGCCGGAGAAACTGGCCCTGCGCCAGTCCCGTCTCTTCCGCAAGAGTCGCGAATGACCGAAGGCCCCCCTCATGGTATAGATCCTCCAATGTGTGGAGATCAACCGCGTGCCAATCCCTGAGGTCCGCAACCCCAAGCGTGTCCCGCCCGCAAGGGGAGCCCTCCAGAGGAATAGCTGGGGCATATGGGATTCTGGTCCGAGTCAGCCGGAGACATCGTCGGTAGCATTTATACGCCACCACTAGCAACAGTGATTCGGGCTTAAGCGCGCTCGTGGTCGGGTGAAAGATTCGGAGGAGCTCCGTTACTGTCAGCGGCGGGTTCACCGCCGTGTCCTCTCGGCATCTATCACCTAGCCAGCGGGCCACCCATTGTAGCTGCGCTGCCAGATAATAGTGTTCAAGGCACGGCATCCCTAGTCCACCCTGGCCCACGGCACAGATGAGATGGACTAATGTGTCATCTTGCAACCTTATTTCAGATAGATTCCATATGCAGGTTTGTAAGATGGCTTAATGAGTTAATGTGTTTTTGCTGAAATATATGAGGTTTGTTTTCTGATAGGTGTGATGAATCAATTGATAAATTGAGTGCTGTTACCTTGGGAAATAGTATCATCAATTGTTGCCATAGCCTTAAATAGCAGTAACGTCAATTGTAGGCTTCCCTTTTATAAGCTACTTGAGTTTTGTAGATGTGTAAAACTATAGTCATTATTTTTTTCTTTTGATAGCATCTTTAACTGCATCTTTAAGCAATGGAGGCTCTGCTAAGCTGCCTGTGCTGACATATTATAGGGTGAAGTATGGGTTGCTCTCTTTCAAAACCGACTGGCCATCTACTTTAGGACGAGTAAAACAGATGTGGTTTCAACAGTGCACTATTATACTGGTGAATGCTGCTCAGAATTAGGACACATTAGCGTCACACTTGCAAGTCCTCGCACAGGTGTGCACAGCAGTAATTCTGATGACAACATCTAACTGCTGATTTGTCACCTTTTTAATTCTTCGTTATGCACCAAACTGGGTCCAGAAACCAATCCAGCAAGTGCAACCGCATACCTAAAGGTGGCTCCATCGCACTCCACGGTGGCGTTGTCCCACCACATGAAGTGACAGCACAGAGCCGTGTATTGGCTTTGCCCTATATCTTTCTGTAAGGATCTGGAGCACTACTGCAATTTATTTGTTATTCACCGACACACAAAACTCGTTTTTTCAGAAACAGTGTGCTAGGGATGTGTCCACTCACATTTACAGACTTCAAACCATGCTGCGCCTGCAGGAAGAAAATGTTGGTCACAGACCCCACAACATCTGTCTTTGGTGTCTTGGATTCAAACATATATTGAGTTATGCAACAGATGCTCCTTGTTTCATCTGAAAGCAATCCGGGAGCTAGAGGTGAAGGTGTACATTGGTGAGCACAAGAAATAAGGTTAGTCATGCTCCAAATCATAGTCCAATTTCCTCTCCAGGTATCTCTACTGGGGCAAGTATAACAATGAAATCTATGAACAAATCACAGCGGAAATGCAAAAAATCCAGAAGGGATTCCTCTCCCATCGCTCCTGCTCAATGAAGAGATCTTGCAGTTGGCTTTTGAAAGGCCTGATTACTTACAGGTTTTCCGACTCCTACCCCATTGCACATCTTAAACACCATGATTTTTCTAGGCCATTCTCAACTCCTCAGCAGGTAGAAGCTTTTAGGGGAGCAGTGATGCAGCTATTCCGGATGATCCTAGGTCCCTCTGGAGTGCCGAAGGGCCCCATGGATTCACCAGGGCTGCCATTTGAACATCCATCTGTAGGACTTTCCCCGACACTAACCACATTTGACCTCCACCTAATCCCAGCCTCCACTCCCTTGTCGAAGGCCATGCTGGTTATTGCCAGGTCGGCACCAGCCCCCACTCCACAGTTGCCAGGTTTCGATCAGACTCCAATGCTGTTGTTGGTTCTGGAGCCAATTTTTATCTCAACCCCAGTGTCTCATTACGAGATTAATAAAGCACAGTCACTGCCTCTTCACCTGTATCTTCGACGCCTTGGGGCTTTCTTCAACTCAGACACAATGCAGTACTTTCAGGATGTTTGACACGATAAGGAGGAGGTGGACAATTTGTTGCTCCCTCAGTATCCTATATGGAGTGTATATAGACCTCCAAAAAGTTGGCCTTGACACATCACCAGAGACTGAATTGGACTCTGTATTCTGTATTGTGCAGCCACCTCAGAGGAAAATGACTCCTTAGTGCAGCAGAGGGGGTGGAACTGTAGTTGATAAAGCTAATCTGCTTACAGACATTTTGCAACTTAGCCCTTCAACTTCAGAACCACACTGCGGCATGGTTGAAGGCTTTGCTCAGGTCACCAGCCTGCACTATGTGACCAGTCCTTCTCAACTCAGCACCAAACACGGGGAAGTTTAGTATTGCTTGCTTCAGCCAACAAAGTAAACCAGAATTTCATCCTTGCTGTCCAAATAGAGAATGGAAGTGCAATTGGCAAGATGGTCTTCTCTGTCAGGTTGGCAATGTGATCTCTAGATACAGTTTTTGTGTGGGGTTGATACACTCATGCCTTCTGGAATATGACAAGAGAGATCTTGTATGCCCTCCCTGAGGAGTTCATAAAGACCTTCACTCAAACATTCCATGATGGGCAGGACCCACCCAAGTAGATTTTGTGGGTCGAGCAGGACATCACAGACTGTAGGCCACATATGGTGTGGTGATCCATCATCGGGCCTTGATGTGTATCACTGATTTCTCCGGGGATGTGCAGATTTCCCTTTTTGACATCCTTTTTGTTAGTTCCAGGTTGTTTAAAGACAAGGTGGATTCCTCTTTGGAGCACTGTGAAGATATCCCTGATATGGCCTACTGCCTGTGGCTTGTTCTCTATAACCTACCACTACAGTAAACAATACTGAACATTAGGGCTTAATCCTGTGACATGGTGGCAACAGAGGACAGTGCCAATCCTCATTTTCCTCTTCCCCTGCCACCACCCGTTTGCTCTGATTTCATCGTTTGTGAGTCATCTGTAACCAGTGATGGACAGAATCCACTTTTACCTGCCCAACTGGCATGTGGTTTCCTCAGACCAGAGGGTCGGGTAGGGTGTCCATCATGGTTACACCCATCTGTCAACCCCAATTCTTGCCAAACATACTGCTTGCATAACTTGCTCACACCAACACAAAGGACAGTAAAATGGAGCGCACAGATGGTGTCTAAACAAAGGCAGATACCAACAAAGTATGTGACCAGACACAATATGCACTAGTAACTGTAACACAGCACACATATCCATGGAGCAAATAGATTTCTCACAAAAGAGGAAAATGATGTCACAGTTTGTCATAATAATTATTAAAAGCACCACTGCCATAGGCAACTCTCTCACACAAACGTGCGCACCTTTTTGACATTCGACCAATAAGAACATTCACTACCAACTCGACCAAAGGCACATGGGAGGTCAGAGATCACATACTGGCAGCCAGGTAAAAGAAACACCAGCCATTTGTGAAATGGGCCCACCAGTTTATCATAAATTTTGCATGACCACATTGTATTCTGTATTTACTCTTCTGGTGCAACAGCATAGCAATGTATCAAGCTCTCCTCTCCCTTGAGTAAACAAGCTCTCAATAATTACCATACATGGATGATATGGAGCTGTAATGAAGGCCAGCCCAATAAAATGCATTGCCAGTCGGCGTTGGCCTTGCAATATTTGTTCCTTAGATTATTATTTCTATTTCTCTATACATCAGATGTAGACAGGGGATTTTATCCACTTAGGACTTTCACTACAAAATAGCATTGGAATGGTATGTGCACAGGGAAATCCGTTGAAGGAAACTCATCTTTTACTCTTTTGGGTCCCCTCCTGAGTGACACTAGCTAATTCACCTCATGAAGCTTCTAGGCCTAATTAACAGTTCGACAGTGTAAGATAGCCAGCGGTCTAGTAGCTGGGGAGGGCGGAACCAGGGGGTCAGAGGAAGGGGAGGAGTTAGGTGAGGAGAGGGCAGTTAGGATAGGGACAGCGCTGGTGTAAGACGTAAGAATAAAGCTCCATTGATTAGAGATAACTATCCTGAGTGTCTGTGGTTTCATTAGTAGCGCGACGCTACAGCTGGCGACGAGGGTGGGATCACCCAACCCCACTGACCACAAGACTGTACGAGGCGAGCGGAGCCGATCGCGTTGGAGCGCGTTTCACGCGGGACGCGTGTGACTGGGAAGACGCTGGTGAGTGCAAAAGTCGGGAGCCCACCCCGACCCTGTCGTGCACCCCAGAGCAGAGAGAGGAGTGCCCCAGCGCCTGAGACGCTGTCCCAAGGGGACTGTCAGCGAGCGCTGTCGAGCGCGTTGAAGTGCGAGCTGGGAAAGCTCGATGCCGGCAAACCTCACGCTTGATGCGTGAGCTTCGGCCCGCCGGTGTGAGGAAGATCGCGGGAAACTGCAAGAAAAGGCGGGAGCCCACCCCGCTCTCACCTGAGCTGTCGCTGTGAATGCAGAGCAGGACTGAAGGTATGCCACCAGCCAAAGATGACCGCTGGTGAGTCCGGAATGAAGAGGGCTGAATGTGAGCACTGAGAGGAAGCCTCGTGTATGCAGGGACGGCGGCCATCTTGGAGTCAGGCAGGCTTTCGAGACAGACCCCTTAAATGTTTGGGAGCGGCCATTTTGAAGTCAGGCACGCCATAGCAGAAGCAAGCACTGGCAAGACCAAATAAACAAGCATTGGTGCAAAGAGGCACACCAAACAAGCATTGGCAAGACGAAATAAACAAGCACGGGCAAGTGAAACAAACAAGCATTGACGAGAGCAAGTAAGCATTGGCAAATACAAACAAACAAGCATTGATAAAACGAAATAAACAGGCACTGGCAAGAGGAAATAAACAAGCATTGACAAGAGCAAGCTAGCAGTGGCACGTACAAACGAGCAAGCAGTGACAAGGAGGAATAAACAAGCATTGGCACGAATAAATAAACAAGCATTGGCGAGAACACATCACGGAACTAGACTCATCAAGGAAGTGGAAAGTAGACAACGAGGAAATGGCAACATCACCACGACGGAAGCCCCTGGCTGTGGGAGGATCGCACCTGCGAGCCCCGGAACATCTGACCGCGACCACAGGAGGGAGCATGGGCCCCAAGTGGCAGGAGTGGTTAGAGGATTTCGAGGACTATATTGAGGGATCCAAGGTGACGGAAGACGGAGAGAAGTTAATTGCCCTTCGTAATCTCGCAGGCCGAGAAATAAGCAGAATAATAAAGGATCTTCCGCCTGCTGAAACAGGGACGTATGACGATGTGCGGGACGCACTGAACAAAAAATTCCTTCACAAAAGAAATGTCGATTATGAGCGCCATGCATTCCATCAAGCTCGCCAAGGAAAGGAGGAGGCGATGTGTGCGTTCATCACTAGGTTGCGACGGCTGTCGAGGTACTGCGAGTTCGAAAGGTTCTCGCCGGAGGCGGCCATCAAATCGCAAATTATAACAGGTTGCCACTCAGAGACACTTCGGCGACGGTTATTGAGAAAACCTCATGACTTAGAAGAGATTGAAGAGATGACCCGCATTTACGATCAGGCGGAGGAACACGCTGCCACCATTGAAACAGGTCACAACGTCAGCCATGAGCAAGCGCATCGTGTTCAGGAACGCCCGAGTGGCAGAAGAAAATACTCACCGGAGAACAACTGGAGGTCTAGCACATCGTCTCACCAACGGCGTCCGGAATATGGAAGAAGGGATACCCGGCGAAGAGATAGGAAGACTGAAAGGATTAAGCGATGTTACCGGTGTGGACGTGACTATCCCCATGTGGGCACCTGTCCGGCCATGGGCCAACGGTGCAGGAAATGTGGGCGGTCCAATCACTTTGAAGCAATGTGTGGGGACTACCACCGAAACAAGCGGAGCGAACAGACAAGGTCGTCCCGATCAGACACCCGGAAACATCACATACGGGCTGTTCAAGGAGAAACTGTGCGGTCCCCAGGCTCATCTCACTCTAGCCGGGAATCACGCCGGTCAGGTTGGGAACGACGATCTCCATCCCGGGACTCGAGCTCATCATCCTCCCGAGACTCCGCATACACAGTGGAGTATCTGAACATGATTGCAGACCCCGATCAGCTGAAGAAATATCCGCGACTAGACATTAAAGTGGGGAATCACAACACTAAATTTGTCATGGATAGCGGTGCGTCGCTGAACTACATTCCAGTTACAGAGCACGACAAAATGATTCCGAAGCCTTCACTGACGTTTGCACCGGTCCGCGTGTTCACGTGGATGTCTGACAAACCACTTCCCTGCCTGGGCAAATTTCACACAACGCTCACGCACGGCACCATCACCATACAGGCGGTCATACACGTCATCGAAGGGCCTGAGGCCGACTGCCTCCTCAGCCTCCCCACGGCCGAACGGCTTCGTCTGGTGGAGATTCTTTTCAAAGTCAACAACACACAGGACTATGTCACCAAGTTTCCTGAACTCTTTCATGGTCTGGGCAAGCTGAGAGGTTGCCAAGTTCGGCTGCACATCAATGAACAGGTCAAGCCTGTTGCGCAGCACCCGCGACGGGTTCCCTACCATCTACAACAGGCGGTTGAAGAGGAACTTCAAGAACTGCTCGCAGCGGACATCATCGAGCGCACTGATGGACCGACGCCATGGGTATCCCCAGTGGTCATCGTGCCGAAAAAGGGGACCCCCAACAAAGTGAGATTGTGCGTCGACATGCGTTTGCCCAATACCGCCATTGAACGCGAGCGACACCCCCGGACCACACCTGAGCGATATGATCGCTGCTCTAAATGGCGCAAGGGTGTTTTCAAAGCTGGACCTGAATAAAGGTTATCACCAGTTGGAACTGAATGTCAAGTCTCGCTACATCACCACGTTCGCTACGCACCTAGGACTGTTCCGGCTGAGCTTTGGTGTCTCGTCCGCTGCGGAGATTTTTCAGGAAGCTATCCGCCAGGTCATCCAACACATTCCGAACACGCTGAACTACAGCGATGACATCCTGGTCTATGGAGCGGACGTGACTGAGCATGACATCGCTCTTGATCGCGTTTGCCATGCTCTGCTGGGTGCAAATCTGACACTGAACAAAGAGAAGTGTGAATTTCACAAGGCCACTCTGAAGTTCTTCGGTCATATCTTCTCTGATGAGGGCATGAAGCCTGACCCGGACAAGATTGCGACATTGAATAACACCGACAGCCCGCAGGACGTCAATGATTTGAGATCCTTTCTAGGGATGGCCAGCTATTGTGCCCGCTACATCCGGGACTACGCGACCATCAGTCACCCACTCCGAGTCCTGACCAAGCTCGGTCATCCGTTTGACTGGACACCTGAGTGTGAGAGGGCGTTCAAGGAGATAAAACGGGCGGTGGAGTCGGCCGACAGCCTGTCCTATTTCAATCCACGACGGAAAACAGAGATCACTGTCGATGCCAGCCCCGTTGGTCTAGGTGCCATTCTGGCCCAATATGATGATGACGCTGACCAGAGGCGGATCGTTGCATATGCCAGCCGCAGCCTGTCGGATCCTGAGAAGAAGTACTCACAGCCGGAGAAGGAAAGTCTTGCTGTAGTGTGGGCGTGCGAACATTTCCACGTTTTCATTTATGGCAAACACTTCACCCTGATTACGGATCATCAGGCGCTTCTCACCATATATGGCAACCCCAAGTCCAAGATGCCTCCGAGGATTGAGAGATGGGGTCTCCGACTTCAAGAGTACACGTTCACAATTATTCATAAACCAGGGAAGGCGGAGAACCCGGCTGACTATATGTCTCGTCACCCTCAACCATCTGTGGAATCGAGTCCATCGATTGCCGAAGAATATATTCACTTCGTGACTGATCGAGCACTGCCACCGGCCATCCCCATGGAAGCCATTCGGGAGGCCACCGCCCAGGACGCCATCCTGCAATTAGTGGTACACCGGATCCGCATGAATACATGGAGACATACGACACCAGAAGAAGACGCCGATGCGACCATCCGGAAGGAGATCCAGGCATTCCGGCATGTATGTGAGGAACTCTCGGTCACCACGGATGGAATCATCCTAAGAAGCCACCGACTCGTCATCCCCAGTCAGCTGCGACAGGGAGTCATCGACTTGGCTCATGAAGGCCATAGAGGGGTGGTGTCCACGAAGAGAGCTCTACGGGAACGTGTCTGGTTCCCTTTCCTGGATCAGATGGTGGAATCCACGCTAAAGGACTGTCATCTCTGTCAGCTAACCAGCCAATGCAATCCACCGGCACCGCTGCAGATGACCCCTTTACCCAGTGGAGTATGGCAAGAAATCGCCATGGACTTTTATGGGCCACTGCAGTCTGGCCAATATGTGATCGCCATAATCGATGAATACTCGCGTTTTCCCATAGCTCAAATCATTTCATCTACTAGCGCCTCTTGTACTCTCAAAGTACTAGACGATGTATTTGCAACATGGGGTGTCCCCAGAGAGGTCAAAACAGATAATGGGCCCCCATTCAATGGACAGGAATTCAGTGCCTTTGCAAAGCACATGGACTTCAAACATCGGAAAGTCACGCCCCTCTGGCCCCAAGCAAATGGCACTGTTGAGAGGTTCATGGCCACGATTAAAAGGACATTTCAGCAGGCGTCCGCCGAGAAGAAAGAACTCCAGGTCGCTCTGACGGAAGTTCTCAGAGCATATCGGACAACACCACACTCGACTACTGGACAATGCCCTGCCACCCTCATGCTAGGGCGACCAATGAGGAACCGCATCCCAACATGGGAGGGCGCTTTGCAAGCTGTATCACCAAGCTTCCTCCATCAGGAAATGGTAGTGACGGACAAGCACCACAAAGACAAAATGAAATCGTATGCTGACGCAAAAAGAAGGGCGAGGTCTCCGTCCGTGCATGAAGGTGATCTCGTTCTCGTCAAACAGGAGCAGCGGAAAAAAACTGATTCCCGTTTCCGTGATGAGCCACTGGTAGTTACCCGCCAGGAGGGCACCATGCTGACCGCGGAATCTGAGCAGCGCAGAATAACCAGAAATGTTTCCCATTTCAAGAAGTGTCTGCAGGACACGAATGGATCAGGGAAAGACATGACCCTCTCACCGGCAGGTGAAGAACATGACCCTATCGATGCTGGGGACCGAGGTCAGCAAAGTGAGCCAGTTGCGAGTGCGTCCACCGGGAACATGTCACTGCGGCCACGTCGGGAGATCCGGCCACCCCAGAGACTCATCGAAGAGATGGACTAGAGCACTGTTGCTCTGTTATTTTATGAAGAAAAGGGGAGATGTAAGATAGCCAGCGGTCTAGTAGCTGGGGAGGGCGGAACCAGGGGGTCAGAGGAAGGGGAGGAGTTAGGTGAGGAGAGGGCAGTTAGGATAGGGACAGCGCTGGTGTAAGACGTAAGAATAAAGCTCCATTGATTAGAGATAACTATCCTGAGTGTCTGTGGTTTCATTAGTAGCGCGACGCTACAGACAGTGACACATTTCTTTGTGGTCAGTTATGTTTGAACGGCTTGACTACCACCAAATAAGGGTATCTTGTCTTTAGTAAAAGTAGTTTGCCAACTACAGGGTTAAAGTATTAATCGAGAGAGCTATGAATTGAAAGCTATGGTGAAAAGTATGTTTTCAGTCCTTTTGAAAAGTGACTGTCAATAATAGATACTCAGCATAGGTCATGAAAGTGAGGCCAATGAACAAATTAGCTTTGCTAGTAGGACGCCATAGATTTCGATTTTATTAACTAATTGTAAAGGTATTTAGAATCATTACAATTACGCACCAAAAATTCATAAATACAGAAAACGTCTTGTAAAGTGCAAATTGTTCAAGGGACAAGTTAAACTGGTTCCTTTGTCTAACATATGCATTTAAAAACATGATTTGAACACTGTATCATATTATACATTGTGCTGTGAAAGCCCCCAGAGGAAAAGATCACAGCGACCTCATGGTCATTAAACACATAACTAGTTCTATCTTTTGGTGGCCAAGGAAGGGTATTCTTCGTAGGCTGGGATGTACAAAGGCTCATAGATGTCCAAGCTCAACTGGCTAACCAATCGAGTGCCTTGGTCGTTACACTTACTCTCCCCTTAAAATACAGTCTAAAAATGATAAACACATTGGGGGAAATAAAGTGCAATCAAATACTGAACTGTGCAAAAATGACTACCTAAGACATCTCGGCAGAGATTTAATCCATAATTGTAAAACATGAAAGGCATTAGCCGACCCCTATATGGGGCCTCACCTATATGAGTGTGCTTTAATGGTTGCTAACCCTTCTGCTGCTCCAAGTGACCCTACAGGAGTTAAGTGCATCAAATGCTGATCTAAACATGAAAGTACTTCAAGTGCTAGACTAGACTATGGGTGTTTGTTATTGGATCATAAAACTCATTTAATTAAATTCTGTAACAACAGAACAAAACTCACAAACTTCATTTAGAGCATATCTGAAAGTCTTAATTAAAGCCCAAAGCCTGCTGCTCCTTCAAATAGCCCCAACACTGAAGAAGCCCATGCAATGGGGCTGTGAAAGCGCATTAAGTGCTAGGCTGTGCGACAAAATACTATTTGGGGGCCTCCTAGATGATTTCATTTCAGCTGATTCATCGTTCAGTTCCTTAACAGCAGCCTTTAGGAACTTCACAAACTGCACTGACAGCTGGGTTGATTCTCTTTTCAGGCAGCAGGTAATGCCTCATTAAAAGTACGAATGTTCAAGATTTTAAAGATTACAGCAACCAGAATAACCTAATAGGTAAGAACTTCTTACAGATGCATACCACATGGCTGAGTGAGTCCGCCACCAGGCCACATAGTCTACAAGGGTTATGCGCACCGCCATTCAACCTCCCATATTGGTATGCTTTCAACTGAATTGGTCCAAATCGTACCAGCATCAATTGCCTCTTCTGCATCTTCGATAGTGGTTGTGCTAAATAGTTTGGCAAAAGCTGGCGGGTCATATAACTTTGCAGCCCAGCTGCCATAGAACGTTTTGACCAAGTCTTTTCTCTCTAGCATATATGTTAAACAATGTGGGAATTAGTGTGGTTCACTGGAGGAGTTGACACAATTTGGGACCAGTCTGTCAAATGAGAAGCACACCAGGCAAGAAGACTTTGATGTGAAACCGTACCAAAGATAGAGGACACATACAAAAAGGATCAGAGCTGCAGTGCCATTTTGGTCAACCCTTCATCTTGGTTCGTCCGAATAATGACTAACTCTTATTCAGTAATATGTAGAGAATCAAATCAAGATTGACTAGTATCAGTCACATTAAAGGCGTCTTGGAAATTAGAGATATGATTGTTGATTCCTTTTTCTATGATTTTTATTGGAAAAGGGAAAAGTGAAATAGGCCTGTAGTTGCTAAGAAAAGCATTCTCAGCAGTAAGGTTCTGCAACAAGTGAAAGATATACGCTTGTTTCCAAGAGGAGTGGACTGTGGCGCTGGAGATAGAAACAGTACAAAGTTCTTCAAAGACTGATCAAATCTCATTTCACATTTTCTTTAAAAAAAATGGGCTGCACAGGGATCCAGACATGAGTCATATATGATCAATAAAATACAACTTAGTGTAGTATCCAAGCATATAGAAGAAAAGTGTCGTGAGGCAATAAGGTCCTGCATATAGTCAAGATTTTATCGTGAGAGTACTGTAATACGTTAATACAAAAGGTATCAGAGGGTTCATTTAATATATTGCAGCAAGTAACATTGGCTAGACAATTGCTATTTTTACAGCAGCATCTATCACACAGGTCTTGACTAAACCAGAGTGCAGGTGGTGATAGCCTCTTACTAGTTTGGGCAAATCATTGTGTTCTAAGCAGGCTAAAAAAAAAATTAAAAAAAAATTACTGCCTCTGATTTTAGACATAGAAAAGGTTGAGTTCCACAGAGGCAATTCTTTCTTTCTAGTGGACTAAGTTGGTCTTTCCAAAGTTGGGCCTATAGAAGAAGAGGCCAGAGTATATGTAAAGGATGGAAGAAGCCAATTAAAATTCATAATGTAGTGATCCGTCCAAATCCACAGGATAAAACATAGAAAATTAACCTCAGATGGAGCAAATCTTAAATCCAAAAAAGAATATTGGGTCATAAAATACACACTTTATTTTTTAGGAATTCTTAAAGTTTTTATCAATTGTAGATGAACCTAATAGATTAGTAATAGATCAAACATCTTTTGGCAAAATATTATCTATCCTTTTTAAGATGTGTATTGGTTTAAAACATGCATGTGCATATCACTCAGTTTCTGGTTTCTATCCACGTATCTCAGTTTCTACTGTATCTGTTATTTAAACTGAATATATCATAGTTGACACACTTGTCCATCTTTAGTAGTGATGCTCAAAGAACAGTCGGTCTTGTCCCTCTGGAAGAGATGGAGCTGGGGTGTATGTAGGCAACACCTCTGCATGCTGATGTCTGTATTTAATAATTATCCTGTGCCCTTAGATACTGAGTGTCAGTACCTGGCTGAGAACTGTGACAGTGCACAGAATCTAACATGAAACCTTATCAACACCTAGAACAGACAGGCTGTCAGTGGAGAATCTGCGATTAAGAAGGTAGGCATCACACATACTGTGGGAAGCTGGCTCTCTTTATAGTGTACTAAAATGAAGCAAGCTGTGCAGAGAGTCCAGTGGATCCCCAATTTGCTTAAAGAGGATAAGGTAGATAATATTGACGCTCTCTTTAGTTGTAGTGTAGGCGAGTAGTTAGGCCTGTCAGAGGGTAGTGCTTAGCATTTGTTCTACTCCCAGAGACAATATATGAGACACACTCAAAGAATGAATCCGAGACCAATTAATAAAAATAACACTTATTTTTATATAAGTTTCAAAACCAATAACTTTGTTCAAAGGTAAGTATTGTTTTCAATAGCAATACGTACAGGTAAGTAACATTTTTAAAGTTGTGCGCTTTTACACATAAGTCACTTCTATGGAAGGAAAAGTCAGAGATGCATTAAGGTAGGTACAGTCGGTTTCAGGGGTTCACCTTCAGTGTTCAGAGTTATAGTGGGCCAATGTCCAAAGTACTGCCAGCAGTTCGTCGGGAACTGAACAGGTTCTAAGGGAAACAGGCTGCACAAGTGGACTTGTGAAAAAGTCAAAGAGAGCTCCCAACCAGGGGCTTTGGTCACAATGGTTTGTCGGGACCTGGGCCACTCCTGGGTCACTCACGAAGGGGGGCTCAGTGATGCTGCTGTCCCTCAACGGCTGCTTGGTCCTAACGTAGTGGGAATCCACACTGGACTGTCACTGTTGGTATTTGGTGCATGGCATCCGGTACCCTGGGGATTGGTGCTGCATGGCTCCGGTTGGTCCTGGTGTCTTCGCACTCTGTGGGACAGATCTGACCTTCCAGAGTGCAAGCACCTTCTCCTGGTCGTCTGCGGCGTAAGTCAGGCCAGGGAGCAACAAGGTGGTGGACTGGACTCTGCTTGTCAGTGTCTGTCGACTGCAGGGGAGTAGCTCTTCTAGCAAGGTAGACTGTGGGCTATTTTTGAAGGCTGGCAGGCTACCCAAGGCTTTGGTAGTTCTTCAGCTCGCAGAATGAGTCACTCTGTCACGATTGTGGAGAGGGCGGTGACGGTCAGGGTTTCACGTCAAAAGTCTACAGTTCGGCTTCGGTTCTCGCTAGCCAGTGACTTTTCTTCATCCTTCTCTTGATCCATCAATCTGAGTTCTTGGGTTCAGGTCTGCCTCCTAAATACTCAATTTAGGGGTGTTTAAGGGGAGTGACAAGCAGTAGCCAATGGGCTACCTGCCTTTAGGTTGTCAACACCCTCTATAGGACCAATTCCTGTGGGAAGTTGGCATAAGCATAACCCTAAAATGCTAATTCCATCCAAAACAAGATAGAGGAATCTGAAAAGTGGGGTCCATATCAGCTGGCCATCCCTACGGGTGGTGTGGCTGAATGTGGGCACACCTCCTAATCTTACTAATTTTCTTGCCTGTTTTGCTGCCAAACGTGGGAGCAGGACAGGGGAGTGGGCATCTCCACTATCTGGAGAGACCTGGTTTTCATAACAATGGTGGCAAGTTCTTTGAAGCTTCCTGCCCTGGAATGCACATCCTGCTTGGAGGAAGTATGAACACCTCCGCCTATAGAAGACTTTGTTCCTGACCTCAAGAGCGAAGGTTCTCGCCTCAGGAGGTCAGCACAATAGTAGCTGGTAGGTTTTCAGGGGGCATCTCTAAGGTGCCCTCTGGGTCCATTGCTTAATACATCTGCCACTTGCATCAGCGTGGGTTTATCAGGACGAGGTGTTTGGTATCAAACACCTTGGGGTACAGTAAAGTTATCATGTACCTGGGGAACTCGTAACGTAACAAGTGTCCAGCCCATGGACTCATCATGGCTATCCTGTGCCCTTGTAATATCTAAGGTTCTGCTTAGATATCACCGGTACACATTCACTCATGCAGATATGCCCACAAATGGGGTATAGTGTACCCTGCCTCAGGGAAGTAAGGCCTGCTGTAGGGGTGACTTACCTATACCACATGTTGCCTCAGCAGGTTCCAGTACAGGATGCACAGCTGAGTGAAGGATTCACTGACAAATACATTTCAACAGCTTTTGCCATACTTAGTCCATTTGATTTTTTCAGGTTTCATTCCATAAAACATTCTTGTCCAAACAAGTTCAGTATTTAAACCATATTCAATGAATGCCTATCCAGGATTTTCAATATTACACAAGGGGATTCTCCCCTCCTCATCGCATGATGTTGATTTATTAAAAAACCCAATGCATTTCAGGCATTCCTCAGGGGTACCTACAATGAAACAAATTGCATATGATTAACCAATGTCCATCCAATTCTTGATTATACTGTTGATACACGATGCAAGTCTGCTCAAATATGATTTACTCTCTTCTATCATGCATTCCATTACACAGAAATAGAAAGGAAAAATTAAAAGGAAATACCGAAACGTGCCCAAAAGTATTGTGTTGGCTTCGTGTTAGTGATGATAATAATGATATAGATATGATTCTACACCAGTGCTTAATGAACGTATTCTATGCCACAAGCAATTACCCAGAGAACATTTCCTCTACTCTTGTGTAATGACAAAATGTTTTAACAAAGTGACTTGCAAACACCATTCCCTCACAAACAAAAATGACCTTCAATCAAGTGCACGCCAAACCTTGTCAACCACAAAAGTGAGTGTGTTGACTAAAGTGACTTAAACGTCTCTGGTGCATTTGAACCATACCACGTGAATGAAACAAATCACCCGACACTTAAAGCCATAGAGCTGAACAAAACACTGTAAACTGCTCTGTGCGCCTTCAAATATTTGTATCGTACTGAAAACATAGTTTAAAAACAAAACATAACAAAATGCATAATTGCGCATGTTTGTAATAGATTAATTGAGAAATACATGAAGCTAAAATAGATGAGTGTACACATCCAGAGGTGCAAAACAAAATGTGAAAACCTTTGCCAGATCAGTCAATAATCACATTTGCTTCAAAGAATGAATCAAGATTCCATGATGGAGACTTCCAGTGTTCTTAATGCGTCAAACCATGCTGAAAAAGAGCACTTCCTCAGTTGTGATCTTAATTAACTGTTCGTTTAGTCCAGAAATCTTTATCCAAGGGTGCAAACTGCCTACAGGGGTGTGTGCCATGTAGACTCTTCATTTTTCTCTGCACCAAGACACACACGCTTCAATGGCAGTTTGCATGAGCTTGGTGAGGAGCCCCTTAGGGTGGCATAATTTGTGCTGCAGCTCTTAGAGACCCTCTTTAGTTCCAAGGCCCTAGGTACCAGAGGTACCACCTACCAGGTATTTACAGGGATCCAAAAGGGGTTGCAATTGTGGAACAATGGTGCAGTTTAGGGAAAGAACACTGGTACTGGAGACCCGGTTAGCAGGAACGCAGTACACTTTCTGTCAAAGTTGCACCGGATACCAGGCAAAAAGTGATGGGATACTGCAACAGAGTCATGTTTCCTACACATACCCTTTAACAGTGGCGGCTGGTATTTGAAGGCGGTGTGGTGCGGATTGGCGGGGCGGGGGAATTAATTAAAATACGGGTCGCGGGGAAGATGCATAAAAAATTAGAATACTCACCTTCCTGCTGCTGCTGCCAGCCATAGCCGCCTCCTCTGGGTCCTCTTCTGCCTGCTTCCAGGGCACAAGGAAGCGGAAGGCACCCGGCTCCCAGCCTCTTGATAGCCAAACACAATGCTGCAGTGCATCGTTGTAATTGGTCTGAGCGCCGTGGATCGCCACTTAGCCAGAGAATGGGAGGCTGGGCGTGTTGAGTGCGCATGGTCTTCAAAACCCAGGGAAGCAGCAGCAGAGGCTGGAATGTATAAAGATCAGAGTCCCACTGAAGGTGAACACTTTGCGGCAGAATCTCTTGACTACAAAAATGCCCACAATGAGCAGTCTTGAAGATAGCAAAATGTTCTACCCAAGGCATGCCCCACTGGGTGTATATGCCTTGTACTACCTCAGGGTGCAGACAACAGTCATGGTAAGGTAGAAGGCATCTGCTAAGCTAGTCCACCCTGGCATGTGGGGACACTGCCAGTTGGTTGACGGTCAATGAAATTCCCTGAAGTTCCAGACAGTGCCTCAGCATGTGCTGGCACAGTATGTGCACAGGCTGTCCTTGAAAGAAAGCAGAAAGTCTTGAGAGACAGTTGGGTGGCACCCAGCTCCAGAAGATTGATATAGTGCCTTTGCTCCAGTGGAGCCCAGAGATCTCAGATATGCACTTGGTCCAGGTGGCCTTTCTAGTCCAGAGCAGATGCATCTGTCACCATAGTGATGTTTGGATAGAGTAGAAAGAATGGCCTGCTGCAAGTCAGTTAGGAACTTCATCCACCAATAAGGGTCCCAGGCGGCTTCGTCTGACATAAGAATGTTGTCCAAGAGGCACCCATAGTGCTGAGACCATTGAAGGCGGAGGTTCCTCTGCAGAACCTGCATGTGCCAATGAACATATGAGGTACCTACAGGGTATATGAGGCCTGGAGTCCTTGAACCATCCGACCCGAACACCAGACTGATCCTGAAACATTTGCATAATATCCTAAATGTCATGGATTCGCTACGGAAGCTGAAGACTTTGAATGCCACCATGTCCAGTACAGTCCTTTAAAAGGGAATCTTTTACACCGGCCAAAGGTGGGATTTCTACTCATTGGTGGAGAACCCTAGGGAAGTTAGGTGCAAGATGGTCATCCACACATGGCCAGTGACTTTCTGTGACGAGCCCGCCTTCAACAGCCAGTCATCAAGGTCCAGGAATATGTGCTGCCCCAAACTGCGAAGATGGGCTGCAACCACCACTATCACCTTCATAAAATCCTTAGAAGTAACAGTGAGACCCATGTGCAGGATGGTAAACGGAAGTGTTCCTTCCCCACAAGAAAGTGAATGTTTGACTGTGGATGGCTACATTGAAGTATGCCTAAGCTAGTTCAGGGATATAATACAATCTGCAGGAAGATGTTCAAGAGCCAAAGGCCGAAAATCCTTCTGAGCGCACCGTCCTTTTTGTGCAATGCGAAGTAACAGTAGTAGTACCTGGTGCCCCACTTCTCTGGAGCTGCTTTTATTTAGCTTTCGGCCAGCAATGGCTGATGAAGAGGATTGATTTTTTCCAATTCATCTTGAAAACAATCCACAGCTTTGGGGGAGAGAGCAAAACATCTTGAGAGATGCCTGATCCTAGGTAAGTGCTGTGTGCACTCTGAGGCATGGAAAATGGCAATGAAAACAAAAAAATTGCTGAGCTTGCCTCAATTAAGAATTATGAATTGAAGAAATCACTATAGCCTGAGGTAATTTTATAGTGAGAAGCCCTAATCTCAAAGAAATACAATTACAGTGATCAGAAATTACAATTCATGAATATACATTTTTTTATGCTGTCATTAGTATTTCAAAATTCACAGTACAAAAGTGAATCAAATGTAATGTTCAATTACAGTTTCGTTGTTTGAAGTCACTGTCTGCATGCCCATAAATTCATATCAGTAGTATTGTATCAAATTTTATGATTCCATGTCTGAAACAGCCTTCACATTTAAACAGCCTCCATTTCGCGATTTCACAGTTCTGGTTCTTCAGGACTGTTGATTATTATTGGTCAGTTGACTCAAGGTGCCTTCACCTACTTTGTTTCTCTATTCAGAGAGATATCCAAAACATCATAGGGGAACGTTTCTGAAAAGTTATTTTTATCAGCAGCATTAGAAGTGATGATTAGAACCATGATGCCTGTTGCACGCATTAGAACTGCTGCTATCTCAATCAGTGAGCAGGATGCACTATCATAGGTCTATAATCAAATCAAAAAGTAGTGTTGAGTGATATATATATATATATATATAAATTCACTTTAAAAAACATAGGTTTCACACATGTTATAGTTAGGTGGATATTTCACTCGTAAAAAACCAATGAAATTCCACCGTTATAGTTAGTTCAGATAACTATAACTCGCGCGCCCGCAATCCTCTGCTCATGACGTCACATATTACATCACTCATGACATGGTCAGTGGCATCACTCATGACATCACTGATGACATCATCCTTGTGATAGAGTGGCGGTCGCGCGAGTTATAGTTACCTGAACTAACTATAACGGTGGAATTTCATTGGTTTTTTACGAGTGAAATATCCACCTAACTATAACATGTGTGAAACCTATGGTTTTTTAAGTGAATTTGCAAGGTTTTTTAAATGCTAATTCCTAACTATAACGTGTGTGAAACCTATGGTTTTTACAGTGAATTTGTACGGTTTTTTAAATGCTAAGTTATGTATGTATTATTATTTTTTTATATATTTATTTTTCAATAAACTACATATTAAAAATGTTTTTTTATTTTTTTATGGTTTTTCACCGTGCACGCACGGTGCGTGCACCCCCGCGATTTAAAGAAAAAAAAATGTAATGACCATTGTGTAGTTTTTAAATGGTTATATGATAGTAATATTTGGGCATATAGCGTCACTGGAACATAAATGACTGAAAGTGAATGGCAAAAACTTGTTTCAAACTTGGTGCTAAGATCAAGTCACCTTCTAGAAACTCACTTCATTGTACCTGTTAGGGATCTGGGTACAGGGGCACCAGACGTCATTAGCAGTCCCCATGAATTGCTATAAAACATTCCCCTCAGTGACCCAGCTACCAGACTACAGTGGGTGGGCTCTCCAGCTTCCGTTTGGGCAGGAGTTTACACTGCGCATGTGCAATTCCTCCGGGTCTGCCAGTGATGCCAGGATAATCGTAGAATTCTGCAAACCACAGCGTGCTTCCATCCCCAACAGAAGCAATGACAGTGTAGTCTTTGCCTAAATGAGAGCACATGATAGAGAGCACATGGCGGAGACGTGTGCCTTACGAGCACACTGAGATGTACACAGGACAACATGGCAATAAAAACATTCAAAATACTGTTGAGCATCACAACTCGGATACTCAAGAACCAAACTTGCCAAAGAGGACCATTCTTCCAGCTTACAGTTAGGTTCTGACTGACAGACGTTCAGCATTAGGGTACCGCACCCAATGTCTGGCTCCACATACACACTAGGAAATACTGCGGGAGTGGGGATGTGACACTGAGACATGGACCTTTCAACCACGATCAGTAGCTACAGACTAATGATATCTCTGAACAAATTTTGTAGATGCCTAAATCTGTGACAGTGAAAGCATAGTATTGTGCTGGTAGTAATTTTTCTCTTTTTAAGTCTAAACGCTGGTTGAACATTGAATTGTGCATGAATTTAGCACTACATTTAACCCTCGATGTTTAGCCCCACATCACCTCCCTGAGTAAACCATGGATCATTCCGCTTCCCTACCTGGAGTATCAAAAGCAAAGGGATTACTTGGCATCCACTTTTGTGACTAATAATTGGTTTGGCCCTAGGACATCATTAGTAGGAGGTTCCATTGACACAATTGTTGCCTGGAAGTCCAAAACCAGTTCCCATGAATATTTGAAAACAAGCATTGGCATAGCCAATAGGTTTCGCTTTTGGGACCTTATAAGTATTTAGTTATGCAGCACAATATGCTTGGTGCAACAACATTAACTGCTGCAATGTTAAACACTTATAAGGTCCCAAAGGCGAGAACTATTGGCTATGCCAATGCTTGTTGTCAGGAGCTAGGAATTGTGGTGGTGTCTGGGATACTGATCCCATACAGGTAAAGCTGTCAGACATCCTTTTGTTATTTTTTGTCTTTAGACTAGCAAGGCCCTGCAGTGGGTGTTGTCAAGGTTTATTTGTTGGCCCTATTGACCTTTTCACTTTTGACAGACCAACCATCCTAGTTTAACTCACTTGTTGTGATTAGTTTTATTATTGTTTTGTGCCTTCCTAAACCGCTTGTGATGCCTTAATGGTACGTTAATTTGATCGAAACATTCCTCATGTGTACTGCAGACACTCAGTGAATTGCCCTACACCACCTTTTTTCCAGACAAATTGGTGCTGAGGTCTCGGGTGGTATTCTCACTCAGAGTCGTGGCTCATTTCGGTGTTGGTAAATAGATCACTCTGCCAGTGTGCTTTGTTCTGCCTCTCCCCTTAAAAGAGGAGGAGAGGCTCCACTGGTTGGACCCCAAAGGGCTTTAAGTTTTTACAGTGATTGTACGTAGGACCATTCAATGGACAATCAACTTGTTGTTGGGGTTCTGTGAAGCAAAGAATGGGAAGACTGCAGCGGAAGTACCCTATTGAGCCAGATAATCCTCTGTAGTCCTCTGCATTAAGATCAGTTGCACATTTGTCTAAAATTAGCCCATGGAAAGTCTGGAAGGCCATTCCACCAGAGCCAAGGCGGCTACCACTGTGTTGGTACAAGAGTGCCTGTCCTTAATGTCTGCCAGGCTGCTACAGGGGCATATGTGCTTATGTTCACACAGACAAGCAGGTCTGGCAGGAAGGACACCACTTCACCAGCTTAGTACTGGAAAACATTTTGAGCCCACTCCACAGACCCTTGACATTAGCGAGGCACCGCCTTGGTATCTATTCTGAGGTGAGGAATCTGCAGTTAGAAGATTCCTTTATAAAAATCAGGTTGCTACATTTGGTAGCGCTCTTCATGGCAGATACTTTATTTAACCGCAGATTCCTCACCTTGGAGTATCCCACAGGTGCCAGACTGGATCCAGAAGCATTCTAGATGATTCCTGTTGCGGTTTACCAGGCTAATTTATGAAAAAAGCACAATTTTATGGCTTTTAACTTAAAATTGCCAATACTGAACTTTTCCCATGAGTGCTTGATATTACCTTTTTAAAGCCATATAATATTATTGTCACCTGACTCATTTGGTACAACTGGTGACCTCCCTCGAAGAATGGAAGTTTATCCTTCTATGATTCACATATTTCACTCTGTTCTTAAAAAATCTCACATACACTGGTTTTCATCAAGTTATGTTTTTACATGCTTATTCTTTCAAAGATTTTGTAGGAGTCAGTTGCAACATTCAAGTTATCAGCCTATCCTCTTAATTGTAGGATCTATTGAGCTCTATCTGTAGGAAAAATGCACAAAGTTAACATGAATCAAAGATGTAACGAGGGAGCGTACTCTTCTAAATTGGTCTTTCGCTGCTTCCTAGATTTTATGGTAAAGCTGATTTTACCATGTCATCTGCAGACAACAAGGCATATCACATAAGCTGATGATGATATATTGTACTCGGGTCGGAAAAGACACGCTTGTATTGGCTTTATTTATAAACCATACTTTGTAAACTCAATAGCTTTCAAGTTCAAATCTAGATCTAATATGACATGAAAAGTGACTATTAGCATGCCTTTTTAAGGGGTGCAGATTAGGGAGCTACCCTTTGATATAGAGGCAGGACTAGCTTTTTAATACCAAGTAAGTGCAGCCAGGTGGCTGGAGTTGATTGCAATAGAAATGGCTGTCACAACCAAACTGGAGAATTGTGTTCCATTGCAAACTATATCTAAATAAAACAACAAGCATTGCCATTTTGGCTTTGAAGCATTTCCTTCTATGCCTGGTTGTATGATTCTCTTCAATAGTTTTCTTGTTACCGACATTTTGGAACTTGTATAACTGGAGTATACACTGCAAATATTAATCTTTCACCTTGATTAAATTTGTATTGGCGTTATGTACCAATCATTCAATATCCTTCACTATGTGCATAAATAGACATGAACTAATATGTGACATCTGTGATGTTTGTGTTTATCCTCATTGTATCGTGCATTCCAGTTTGTATTTTGTATCATTCCTGTGTTTGCAAATTTTAAAAGGGATTACTCTATGAAATAAATAGTAAGACTAACCTAGAATATATCAGAAGTAGGTTTTTATTTAATGTTAACACTGATGATGAACTTGAGTAAAAGTTGATAATTTGTAAGCAAGCATTGTATTTTACAAAATTTCCCTGTTTCCCCCTCAACATAGGATGGAAAGCGAATGTTCGGGACCTATTTCCGTGTTGGGTTTTATGGGTCCAAATTTGGAGACCTGGATGAACAGGAATTTGTTTACAAGGAGCCTGCAATAACCAAATTAGCTGAAATTTCTCACAGATTAGAGGTAAGGTTGAAATGTCTGTATATGTTTGCTTTTAGCTTTGTATCCCCTCTGCATTCAGCTACTGGTTGTGAAAAAGGAAAAAAATAGATTTACTTGACAAACTGGTGCTAAGATATGTGTTAATTAGATCTCTTCCGGGTTGTCTAACCATCACATTTTTATTTCTCCGCTAAACAAGACCCAGTACAATGTAGCCTTTACTATTTGTTCTCTCATACTTTTATTTTTCCAAGGACATTTTTCTTTAAAAGTACTGATTCCTTCACAAACAGCCCGATAATCTTCTTTCATTTCTTTAGGCTAGCACAATACTTGATTTTATTCCTTGAACTCAGGGAACTAAGATGTCAAACAATCTTGCTTTTTTCTTGAAAGAAATGTTTGTTCCGAAATACCAATACCATTGTTAAAAATAGTTAGGAACCTCTGGTGATTTAGGGATTTGGCTGAAAAAAACAAGCTTGTTACCTTGTCCCACATTCATTGCCATTGGTCATCAGAAAATTCAGAAATCTGCTTTATCAAAGATGTCAATAATCTTGTTATTTTAACAGTATGTTGTAACAGTAACTTTTTCAGCTTTATGTCTCCAGATTGAAGAAACTAACTTTCATTTTTTTCTTAACCTGTTGCTTGCCAATTTTACCCCAGTCACTTCTTCCTTGATCTGTTGCACCAGACATAATCTTTCTTTTCAACTTGGCGTTAAACCATGCTCTGCTAAATGATACACTTAGGAGACTGTAGGAAAACAGGAATCAAAATCACTGTGCATTAAAGTAGAAGAATTTTGGGATGCGTAATACTATGACAGGTAAACCAGGTTGGGATCGGGGGAATGGCCAGGTCAAGGATTCGATGAGACCAGCCCATGCTGAGCTCTGGCTTGAGCCCCTACATAAGCATGAAAGGGCTGATCCCTATCATGCAAATACATTGAGACAGTGGGCAATATTCCAGCACAGTGATCGAGCCTCCAAAAGGCTCCAATCTGCAAACTTTATGGAGCCAGCCAAGCAGCCAAGATCCAGGATGGTGCCTGTCGGCGCAAAGATGGCACTCCATTTAGCCGCTTGCCTCTATGGCCGCCCTGGGACTGAAGGAGGGGTTCCTGACACACTACAGCAGACTCCAAACTGGGAAGGAGAGACCCAACAGTGGATTGTGGCAGGAGCCTAGGAGGTAGGAATTTTGCTGCTGAGACCCCCGGACCTGCAGTCAAGAAGGGGGATCCGGAAAAGGCTTCCATTCTGTGGAGAGTGGAAGTCGGCTATGGCATTCTCGAGGGGCCCTGCGCAGGTGGGTGCTAAAGGGCACGGAAGGCAAAGGAGACCTATCTACAGTTCTCATTTGCTGATTGGCAAAAGGAGAAGAAGAGAGGTAAGATAAACCACCCAAATAAAGCTAAAATAGACAGGCACCTGAATAGCAGACACAAGCTTGTAGACCCTTTCCTGGTTGTGCACCTCTCATGAGATATGGGCATTTGCCCATGGATGGCCACAACGTTGTTGAAGTGCAATCGGCTTTACCGCATAGGGGATGACATAAATTGTGTATAGCCTTTGAGGGAGTGCCACTGTGGTTAGTTGAAGAGTTAAGCAGCCCCAATTGTGTGGGCTTGAAGGCTTTAGAAAGAAACACAGTATAACATAGATGACTGTGGCCTTGCAAAGAAACAAGTAAGAAAATACTCCCCTTCATAGGCAAAATGTTACATGGCCAAAAGAAGCACCAGAAAGTAGTGTAGTGCCAGATACTCAAGTGCCCAAATCAGATGATGACCATGTTACCAGCTACGCTAGGGGATATCCGACTGTTAATTCAATATGAAACTTGCCTCCTTTAACCAAGACCTGTCCAAACCCTTCTTAGAGCTCGACCAGAACTTACAGAAACGAGACTTGATCAGGTCAAATCTTTCTCTGCACAAGAAGTCGATGAATATGACTTTCTGTTGGGGTGGCTGGCAATGCCAGAAACTCAATATGTCACTTTAACCAAAAAGCTGCAGCACAGTGAAAATGATCCTGAATTAATACAATGAGGATCTGAGGAATCAATTCTGATATCCCCAACTTAGATTTGGAGTCTCATGTTAAGGCGTCCTTTCATCACATTCTGTCAAAGTACGACACGTGGAGCTAGAACTTGACAGGATGTTTTTTTTATGCCTGTCACATCTTTTAAGCAGATGTTTAACATAGTTGTGGATGCAAAAACAATGAATACAGTGCAATCTTGAGATGATGGGCACCATTTTCAAATGTATTGTCCATGACTCTGGTTAAGTGCAAGCAATTTGCTGACATGACTGCTATCCTTCAATAAAAACGGTGCCCTAAAAAGGGGAATACCCTATCCAGCTCCTGTTCACCTTTGAAGAATAAAAATATACAGTACACATATTAGGAGGAGCCCACAAGCTCCTTGGCCCTAGAAACCTGCCGAACCCATCTAAAGAGATAAACAACAAACAAAGGCATAAAGATCCTAAATAAATAATGAGGAGACCACAAGAGCAACGACCGAGAATTCCCCAATTAACAGTGGCAGCACAGCACAACACAGCAACATATATTGTACATAATTATCAGTTATCTTGTCTGATGTTTGATTTAGACTCACAGAAACTGTCTAGCTGATTGTTGCAGATGAAAGACTATTTTTTCAATGAACAGAGATTTATGATCCCATTCTTAAGGTGTATCATTCTGGGGATGACGGCCGGGGTTCCATGCAATGCGAAGCCACATTTTTGAAAAGTGCCATGGAACTTCCAAATTGGAGACATATTCAGGTTTTGATGATGAATATTTCTCTGTTGAATGATTTGATATGTTATGATGTTTTAATGCATGGTACAGGGTGAAAAAAATAATATATCAACTTAAGAGAATAATGGTCCTAGAGAAGCTGTGCTCGTTCTATAGTAATTGCATTTGTATAGCTATTACTACCCCTGACGAGGCGTCGAGGCAATAAATGGGTCCAAAGCCAATATTAAAAAGTTGGTTCACTTGAATGAAGGTTTCAATGTTTGATATACAAATTGCATTGTCTAAATCCTATAGTATATGACATTTGATTTGCAGATAGTTTCTCTTAATGTTCACACCAGTGTAATGTGGAGCAGTATTGAAGTGGCTCCACGACAAGGACTTTGGGGTTGCTTAATTGCAGGAATCAGATTTGCTGCATCAAGATGCCTGGAGGTACCCAACTCAGTTCCACTCCCACATAAAACATCTCCACTTAAAATTAGAAGCAGTAGCAAGGAATCTCCTGGGCAGTAGGGTGGAAATACAAGGCAGAGTGCAGAATTCAGACTTTACTATCATATTTATGCAAGGGCCTAACAAAAGCAAGATTATGTTCTTGACCAATGTATTTCCTAAAATCAAGTGTTTTGCATGAGGTTAGTTGAAAAAAGGAGGAGACTTCAGTGCAGTGCTTAATTATAGGATTGCCCGCTCAGCCTCCGAGACATAGTCCTTTACCAGATTAGAGGTGTTAGTAAGTGGGGCCAGGGCTCTGGGCCTTCTAGATGTCTGGTGCGTGAAACTGAAAGGAAGACAAACAATTTCACACCAGGGTTCACAAAAGTAATTCCAGAATAGTTTTGTTTTCTGGTCAACAGACAGGTTTTGACATTGCATGGGATTCTTCAATTGGTTTAAGCTTATTGTCTGACCTCTACCTGGTGGATTGTGACTCTTGAACTTCAGATCCCCAAACCATGTAGCCTTGGTACATGTAATCTTAATGAGGTGGCTTTTAGAGACATTACACTGAGAACCACAATATCAACACTGCTTTGAAGAAAATGATACGGGCGGAGTCTCACTCAGAATATGGGACTCAACTAAAGCAGACCTGAGAAGTGAGTTGATCTACCATACCTCCGCTTTCCAAAAACATAATAGAAACCGGAAGTAAAAGTTAGAATTCCACATCCTCTCTCTAGAACAATGGTTTAAAGCGAACAATCAACTCAGACTGTTTTTGTGCTTTGAAAAAGACGCAGGAGAAAGTACAGTATCTACTAGTAGGTGAAACCGCCAGGAGAATGCTCTTTACTGGTGAACAGTATTATGTAAAGTAAGCTATTTTGGCTTTTCAACTAAGAGCAATCTAAACACGCAAGTATATACAAACAATGTGTAATGACAAGTGGAGTGAATTGAGTTTGATACAAGATTTACTACATGTTTGACAATTTCTGTCTTGCCTTATACCAAGGTCAGGTGCAAGACCCCCAGTAGGCAAGATGCCTACTTGGTAAACTATATGGCCCTTTAGATACCCTATGAATCACTTTTAGAATTAGAGTTGTCCTTATCTCCACTAGAGGTGAAGGCAGAGTATAGCAAGGAACAAGGGTCCAACGACCAGAAGGTTTTCCAATATTTTTCTTCAAAGCCTTTCAAGATATCCTGGTTGATCCATTAGCAAAACTCTATAATCATATAGAAGAGACATGGATGGCTACAGATTCTATGATGCAAACAACTATTAGGTCTACTAAAGCCTCATAAGAACCCTGAACCCCATTGCCCTTTTTAACAATGATGCGAAAATCATCCCTTGGATCTGGCCAATACTGATATCTTCACTTCAGTCTGGGTTAGTACCAAGACATCAAATGTATGACAATAGGAGGCTGATGATAAGTCTCATAATCTAGCAACCATAAACAAAACCCTAATGGTCTTTCTTTTGCTTGATACAGAGAAGGTCTTCAACAGGGTGTACTGGTGCTTTATCTCTATTTTTTGTAGTCCTTTATAAGTTTGTTTAATTTTCTGTTCGATAATATTTTACACGGCTAAAATCAGCCCATAAATACTTTTCCAATATTATTTTGAATGGGAAAAAGACACATTACAGTAAAAAAATAAATTACTTTAAAATTGTGTATAATAATATATTACAAAGCCATATTAGCACATAATAGACACTATCAATATTACTTAAAAAGAAAATGAATACAATATACATTAAAATAAAAACCTTGGTAGGAACTATACAGTCTGTGAACTTTTCTCCCAAAGCATGATTTTACAGTATTGCCCACATATTTTGATGTAGAGCCTTTAAAACAAAAATAGCACCTTAGAGATTTTTGTAATACTTTATGCCTTTAAAAAGGGGTTTTATGTATTTTTACTGGCCTCAAGCATTGATGCACATACGCATATTATATGTTCAATGGACTCATAAGCTGTTTTACACATTCTGCACTTACTGTAAGCTTGTGCCGTTGAATTCCACATGCCATCAAAGTCCTTAAAAGAAAGGCACAAAAGACTAAAGATCAAGAAAAGGTTTGTGTCCCAAGGGTGCATATTATAATCAAGCTATAACTGTCTTAGTGAAGTATAAGTTTCAATAGCATACTTACCATTTTTGTACCTTGCCGCAGCCCCAATATCGCTACTCCAACATGCTGCTTAAATTCCTTTTTTACCAGTATCTTTCGAGCTGGTCTGGACATGTTTAATAAGTTTACAGTTGGGGGGAGATTATATTTTGACAACAACTTAGTGATGGAACTTTCAGACAATAATACCTCACCCATATGAGTGGTCAAGTCATTGTTAATCATTTCTTTTAAGGTGTTGACTTTTGCCTGCCTACAATCCTTAAAGTAATTGATAATGTTAATATCAACTATAGCAATCAAAGGAGTAAAATCCACTTCTATTCTTAGACGGCTCTGTGGAGTTGAATATCTTATATTTAAAAAAGTGTCCTGATAAAATTCAAGTAGATCGTATCTAAATTTTGAAATATTTTACAGTTCCAGGTTACAGAACCATTTAAAAGGACAGTGAGAATCTTTGCTTTTGAAACCTCTAACGGTAGACCCACCCCTATACAATGCTTCAAACCTTTTTTTGCTACAGTTGCACTTAAGATTCTAGTTCTTAGCTTCTCAACATGTCTTTTCAATTTAGATTATTTACCGTAACTCACAGATATGTATATTCTTGGACCTATGTTAATGATGCCTATCGTGCAGATAAAGATGAAAAGTTAATCTGTTTGATTGCTCAGCCCATGAGTGCAGATGGTATGATATGTTTTGGAAATAGTTTTTTTTCCAACAGATATATAACAGGTTTTTGATGCATTTCCTTTTGCATTGGAGGTTCTATTTTTATTCTTCATGTGTGCAAACATACTCTCTCTTTCAAATGAAAAAGCTACTCTCCAAGGATTTAAGTGGTTTGTGGGAAAATGATGGTGTCACCATGTATTATATCAGGGTTCCATAACCTTATTAAGGAACTCAGACTTTGGCTTCATTACTCTATATGGTTATGGAACTACTTGGTAACTCGCAAAAACTTTATAATGTACGGCATGGGGGAACTTTATCCCTTATATTAAACATTGGTATTAAAATGAGGCCCCAGTTGTTTGGAATAAGTTTCACTAAGGCAGCGAGGATACCATTAGAACCAGGTGCTCACGAGTTATTAAATAATTTCTTAACTTCAACATGACTGAGCCTAAATTGAGACATATCCTGCAGGCCCATATTAATCGGACTATCTATTCCAACCGCGTCCAATAATGACGATAAATGATGTCCCTGTTGTTCCCGTGAGATTAAGATAATCACATCTGACTTTCAGGGTTTTAGTACCCCTATCTACAATGGACCAAAAATCCACAATGTTTTTAGTAACAATTCCATGATGGAAATCTGTCCATTTGCGTTCTTGTTCTCTTATTTTAATATTACTGATTTCACTTCTTAGATTAGCCTTCAGTTTTTTTTATAGCAGGTACGTTACGCATACTCCTTTCTACCTTCAAGAAATGCCATTATTTCTTTCTATACCTTGTCATTTGTAGTTTTATTTTGTGCTCAAGTAGGTATTTGTGTTTCTCCTTGCGAAGATTTATGGAAACTGTTAAAGCCAAGATGGCAACCATTTGGGCAAAAAGATCAGTAAAGAGATCAATATCTATCCTTGATGCCTCTGGTGGAGTATTTATAGCTGACAGGAAACCAAAGAAAAATGGCTGGGCCCAGATCCTGTGTATTAACTGACTGATTTTATGAGTCCAGATAATTATTTTCCCTCGCCTTACCACAAGTTCTTCCTTATCCAGATGTTCTAAACTCCACTGTGTGCGCACTAAGCTAATGTGTTGTGGATTATTATCGCTCTTTGTCGATGTATTTTTTGAAATCCTGTAAATTGTCAAAATCTATAGCATGCATGAAGGTATAGTCGATAACGGATGATTTGCCCTTTGTTGTAAAGGTCGACTGAACAGGTTCATTTCCATTTCTATTGCAGAGGAATCAAAAGGCAGTGAGCAACAGAAGCGAAACTATGAAACCAAGGCCAGTACTTATCAACATAAGCAACTTTCTACTTCAGCAGGTTTTATCAAAAGCTCGCCCCCGGCAACCTATTAAAGTAGAAATTTGCTTGTATGCCTCGGCCTTTGTTGATAATACACACCACAAGAACAGCCGTTAAACCACCTTGGAATCAGGGCTAGAGACATCAGTGCTGCAAGTGGTATTAATTGGGAAAATAGTGTAACCAACACCATCAATTAAGCGCCAACAGAAGCAAAATGCTGTTCAAGACAATCAGCACTGCATCAACCCCCTGCCAGCGAAGCCTATTCCACGCTCCACAGAAAAGTGCGATGCCATAAACCTCTTTTTCAGCTAAAAAATACTGAAGATTTGACAGTGCATCAACAACATCAAGCCTGTTTTATCTCTTATACCCATACCTTCCCTTAGAATTCCACACTAATCAGCCTTCAAAGACCTATGGCTCCATGATCTCTCTGACATATGCAGCTCCCTTAACACTACTTCTCATGAAGATAATGTCTAGCCCTCCCTTCATCCAAGCTCTTTCTGGGAATGCTCTCTTACCCCTTCTCACCATTGTCAATGCCTCCCTCTCTCAAGACATCTTCCCAAAAGCTCTCATGACATGCCAGATACCAGCCCATCACTCAGCTATCATACATCAGCAAGATCATTGAAAAAGCAGTCTTTGTTGAATTCCTAGGTCACCTCAGTGCTAACCTTCTCCTGCACGACTAACAGTCTGCCTTCAGATTACATTGCAGCACTAGGACCACTGCCTTACACATCGTAGTCGATGACATCTTGACCACAAATGAGGATAACATCTGCCTCCTGATATTGCTGGACCTCTTAGCTGCCTTTAACACAGTTGACCATCCAACCCTCATATGCACCCTGGAGTCTCTAATGCGATTCACAGGCAGTGTCCTTCACTGGTTCACATGGGATCTTCTAGTCAAATATCCTGATCACCTGTAGAGTCCCCCAAGGTTCCATACTGTCTCCAGTCATCTTCAACCTTTACATGGAGTCGCTTAGTGCTCTACTCACAGATAACAGCATCCATATTCACCAATATGCCAATGATACACAAATCTGCTTGAAATTCTTTTGCTTCAGACATCCAATGCCTCAGCCACTGCCTGCACATCGTCCAGATCTGGATATCCAGTGCCTACATGAAGCTCAACCCAACCAAGAAAGAATTCATGTTATTTGACAAGAATAGCAAACATGAAACAGTACAAAACTGGCTCAGTGACATTAACCTTAATGGATTCAGACCCCAACTTTCCCTGAATACTAAGTTACTTACATTCTTCCTGGACACCAACCTCACCCTCAAGAAGCACATTACCAGAAGAAATTTTAAAAAAAGATGGCCTGATCCCAGCTCTCTGTTCAAACATTTCTTCCAAAAAGCAACTTCAGAGCTACTGTTCAAGCCCTTATACTCCCACATCTGAATAGTGGTAATGCCCAGCTCCTTAGCTTAAAACCAGCTGCACCCTTTACAAAGCAATCACAACCAAGACCCCGGCTTATATTGCAGGCAAGCTCACCATCTCTTGTGATTCTCAGAACACCAGCAGCGAGGACTCCATCAAACTGCAGCCTAAGAAGTGTAAAAAACAAGACAGCTGGCCTTTTTCCTCTAAGCACCTATGATCTGAAGCAAATCCATGTATCCATTAAATCGGTCCCAACACTGGTCCAATTAAGGAAAGAGGTAAAGATTCAACTCTTTAAAGAATACATCATCACAATTCAGTGACCTGTCCACAACCCAGCTTCCTCTCCTATTACTTGTTGACTTTATGCTTGTCTTAGACTATGTACAGCGCTTCGCTGCCATTTAGCTAACTATCGTAATATCATATACCTAAATACATTAGGGTCAAACACTAACTATTGATATCGCCCTACAAACGGGACATGGGATCCGGAATCAGCAAACGAAAGTCACGTACAGAAAACCATCCAAAGTCCTAGTAAATAAACTATAATAAACTGTTACATCACAATTGAAGGGTGCTGGAGATTAAGGCAGGTGATTGCCCTGTTACAGAACTCTGGTACTCAAGTATTTTTCCAACAGCCTATTAAGAGAAAATTATGAACAATCAACAGACATCTTAGCGCCTCTCAAGAACTAGCTCCTGAACTGATCAAAGAGTTTATAGTAAACTACAAAAAACAGAAAAGAAATAGAACTTATGTGTAGAATGCCCAAAACCCCTGCTTTGGATAAATTTACTTAATTCGGTAATTGGGGCTTAGGAAAGGTAGAGTTGAGGGTCTGATGGATACTTCTAACCACAGATTCCTCACCTGTGTGAATATTCCCCCAAACATTAGACTGTATCTGTAAACCCAAGAGCAGTTTTCCTGTATTTCGGTATGTGACATTGTGTGGCTTTGCCTCAATGTCTTTCCACTCCGTAAGTGATCAGCGGGCAGCAAATAAGCGCCATGCCAGTCCCTTTCTTTCTGAGCCTTTGGACAAGTATCTGAAGGTCTACTGCTCTTATCTTTGATGAGTCTTTTTGACTAAATGTGCCATAGAGAAGGTTTTGGCCTAGGTAGTAGGATTGGGTGTTACTTGGCCTTACCAGTGCCCTTCGGTTGTTCACGAACCTTCGGAAGGCAGGTGTACAGCTGTTCCTCTACTTCAATGATGTTGAAGGCGGGCTTGCCCCAAGCAGTTGCAAATAACCTCTAGACGATGCTAAACCTCCTAACATTGTTCGGTTAATCTATCAACGTAACAAAGCCACACCTGACTCCTTTGCAGATACTCCTGTTCATTGGAGCTATTCTGGATACAGTGCAGTTTCATGCCTTCCCCCAGTGACAGAGAACCCAGGGCATTTGGGCTCAGACCCCTCTTTACTGGATCTCAGTGAGGATGGCATGGAGGCAGCTGTGACTGTTACCCTCCTACATACTGCTAGTCATTCAGGCCAGATGGCACATGCAAGCTCAGAGGGACCTGAAGTTCAATGGGCACAGCACCAGGGAAACCTGTTGGAATCCATTGAGGTTTCAGAAGAAACTGCAAATGATCTCCTGTGGTAACTTCTAGATCTTGATTGGTCCAGTGGCAAACTCCTCTCCTTACCCCACCCAGAGCGGGCTATGGTGCTGGCTGCATCACTACTGGACTGTGGTGGCCATCTGGGAGAGGTGGAGATCAGAGGAAACTGGTCTGCAATGGAAACCGCCTCCACATCAGCTTGTTAGAGTTGCGGGTAATCCACTTGAAGTTGAAGTCCTTCCTACCATCTATTAAGAGGCAGCAATTACAGGTACTCACAGACAACACTACCGCCATGTGGTACTGCAACAAGCAGAGCAAAGTGAAGTTGTGGGTCCTATGTGGAATTGGCTCACTCGCCAGGGCATTACTCTGGTGGTAAACAACTTGGCGGGATCTATGAATGCCAGGGCAGAGGAACTCAGTTGCCAATGTCCAGCGGAACACAAATGGCAGTTACCCAGAAGTTGGGCATTGTATTTTCCAGCAATAGGGAGAACCTTAATTCAATCTTTTCACCACTGCCAAGAAAGCACAATATCAGCATTTTTGTGCAATAGCATACCAAGAAATCTCTCTCTCTATATGCATTTTTCCTAGAGTAGATCTTGGGACTCCTGTATATCTTTCTGCCTCTACCATTCTTGACTTGAGTTCTGAAAAAGATCACTACTGACACGACCAAAGTAATTCTAGTAACTCCGGATTGGGCCAGGAGGGTGTGGTATCCAGAGCTTCTGAGCATGAACATCTGTACTTCAGTCAAACTGCGGCTTTGCTGTTGCAGCATCAGGGTAGGGTCCTACACCTGATCCTCTGCACTCTGCATTTCTATGCTTGGAGATTGAGCAGTGGCAGCTGTCTCCTTCGATCTACCTCCTGAAGTTGTTGAAGTTATTCTGGCAGCCAGGCACTCATCTATGAAATCGGTGTATGCTGGGTACTAGGACAAGTTTGTGGCTTGGTGAGGCACTCAACATATTGAACAGCTACAAGCTAAGCTGTTTAAAATATTGTTGTTTATTTTGACGTTGGGTCAGCAAAGACTTGCCTTTGGCACTGTTAAAGAATATTAGCCTGCTCTTTCGGCCTTTTTGAAGTTACCAGATCAGCCCTCTTCGTTTAAGTCACCTGTTTTGCTAGGTTTCTTAAAGGTTTACAGCATGTTTCTGCTGAAGCCCTTTCTAATGCAACAGTGGGGTGCGATTTTGGTTCTCACTTTTCTAATGTGCACCCCCATTTGAGCCAATGCACAATTTTCCACTACGTCTCTTGACCCTGAAAAAGGCCTTCCTGGTTGCAATAACGTCTGCTTGTAGCATGAATGACCTGTTAGCCCTCTCAGTCCATCCGCATTGCACAACATTTTTTCCAGACACACTGTTATTGAGAACTTGAGCAGCATTCTACCAAAAGTAGTAACACCTTTCCATTTCGGGCATGCTATCATCCTTCTGACTTTCTTTGCCCTGCTTCACCCCTCGAAAGAGGAGGAGAGACTCCATTATTTGGACTCAAGAGAGCCCTTAGTTTTCTACATTGACCGTACAAGGGACCATCAGGCGGACGATCAACTCTTTGTGGGCTACTCAGGAGCAAGGAAGGGCAAGGCAGTGCAGACAAAAAAACATATCTAGGTGAATAGACCTCTGAAATAAAGATCTGATTTGTGGTAGCTAAGAAGCAATCACCTGAAGTAATAAGGACACACTCCACTACTGTGCTATTACTGTGCTAACACACTTAGTGCCTGTTGTGGATATCTGTCAGGCTGCTATGTGGGCATCAGTGCACATGTTCACAAATCACTGTTACCTTGACAGTCAGATATGTCAAGGATGTCATTTTACCTGTTCAGCCCTGCAGGACTTTGCAGACTGAGCCATTTCACAGACCCACTGACAGTGGAGGTACTGCTTTGTTATGTCCTCACAAAGTGAGGAATCTGCAGTTAGAAGATACTTCTAACCACACATTCCTCACCTTGTGAGGAGATGATAAAGCAGGAGGTACTGCTTTGTTATCTCCTCATAAGGTGAGGAATCTGCGGTTAGAAGTATCTATCAGAGAAGAGAACAAGTTACTTACCTTCGGTAATGCTCTTTTTGGTGGATATCCTATCTAATCTAAGATTCCTCACTAACCCTCCCATCTCCCAGTTTTGTTGAATAGACTCTTTCACCTTTTATAATGGTCCCAATCTAGAGATCTGCACAATGGTCAAGCCAATTTGCTGATGGGCTCTGCGTCTGAGGGTGCGGACAAGCCTTCGAAATAAGTCAGAGCGCTTAGGTGGTGCTTACTTGCGGGCCCATTCATCATTTTGGGAACTGAACAAAGTTATTGTGAAGCCACACAACTCCACCTACTTGTGTACAATAGTATTGCTTTTGAGTTACCTGGGGCAATATTCACCAGGTGAGGATTCTGCGAATAGTTAGAGCATCCACCCAAAAGAGCATTACTGTTGGTAAGTAAATAGTTATTCAGGTTGGGTAAGCATGGTGAGCATTGGACAAAAATGGAGGAAAAAAAATACATTAATCAGCAAGATCAATACCAAGAAAGACCAAGGATGTGTCCTCATATCGTTTGAGATGTAGGTTGGCTATGTCTGAAGTTACCAAAGCAACACATACTGTTTAGGGAATGTTTTGTATCCCACAAAAGATGACTGATTGCAGAAGAGCTCACACATATTAGGGCCACTATTGTATGTCTCAAAGAAACTCGTATAGCTATTAAAATTCACAACCTGCTAAGACAACTGGGCAACATTATCGTTATATCTATCTCTCAAAAGGTATCTGGTCATGAAGTGGCTATAAATATTTAAACACATTTTATAACAGCAGCTGAAATGATTTGATACAGAGAATACGTGGTGCACATAAAATGTTCAAAATGTCCAGCAAGTGTATATTAAATAGAATAAAATTGACAAGCAAACAAAAACACATACTAAGTGGATTAAAAATGACATGCCTTTAAATACATACATTAAATAAGTTGGAAATACCAAGCCAGCAAATACATCTAATAAATAGTTTTAAAATGTAGTAAATGAGCCCAAAATAACCAGCTATCAAATACATATAATAAAAAGGTTAAAAATGGGCTTGAGCGCACGGCAAGATGGCCGCTCATTAGAGAGGCTCTGCCCGGCTGAGCCATCAATCCGCCTAATATTCGCCTTTCACACGACCATACTGCGCTGTGAACCGAGCGCTCCTCACCTCTGAAGTTTCCTGACTGGGCTGGTGTGGTTATCGCGCCTGTGGTGGATGTTGCTGCTACCTGAGGGGGCTGGCCCTGATTGCCGAGCTCGTTTGGTGCTCACTGGCGGCTTGCCTGCAGACTGCCGCCTGGTGTGGTGTGCTGTGCCCATATCACTTGCTGAGGAGGGTGGCGCTTTACAGATTTGTGCCACGCTGGGCTTATATGTGGTGGATGACGTCTCCCTGTGCCATTTGTCTGAGAGATCTGTAATAGGGGTGCCACTTAGGCCGTAGGTGCTTTTTGCCATGGGAAGGACAGATGAAACACAACCTCGCCTCACTTTTGAGGCGCGTAAGTCCTCTAAGACATCGCAGAGGGTGGCCTCGGATTCGGAGGCCGACGCCCCGACTGCTGGGTCTCCCACACTCGAGACTAAACTGCTAGCCATGCAGCGCAGTTTACAGTCCATAGAGGGTACAATGACCACAGTGAACCATCGACTAGATCATATGCCAGCGCAACTCGAAAAACACAATGCTCGTATGGAAGAAGTGGAACAACGGGTGTCTGCGACAGAGGATGGACTGAGTGAGGTAACCGGAAAGACGCTGAACATGGAGAAGGTCCTATCTCTAATCCAGGCCAAGAATGAGGATTTGGAGGTCCGTTCCCGATGTAACAACATTTGCATAATGGGTCTCCCAGAATCTACGAATATCGGCAAGATGGAGCTGTTTGTCGAGAACTTGATCAAGGAGGTCTTTGGTACCGAACAGTTGTCCCCTATGTTTATAGTTGAACGGGTTCATAGACCCTGGCGGTGCGGCCTGTCCCGGGAGCGCCACCCCGTCCCATTATAATGCGCTTGTTGAACTACAGGGATCAAGATGTGGTTTTACGAATGGCCCACGACAAGACGAATATTGTGCATCAAGGAAACTCTCTCTCATTGTTTCCTGTCGCAGTACAGGCCCTCAGACACTGAGGAACAGTATGGGCATGACAGCTCGATCTTTATGCTGTAGCCTTGTTGATTGTAACTGCACACTGCGGCTTTGTTGATACTAACTATTCTTTTCCTTTTCAGGCTGTTATAGTCGGTACTTAATGCATATGTATGCTTCTCTTCATCTGTGAGCTGGGGATATTGTGCTATTGTGTGATAGGCATGATTATTGGACATGCTCTGCCACCTCCTACTAGTTGGGAGGCTAGACGAGCTCTGACACCCCCCCTTATGGGAGTTCCCCATCTGTGCTTGTTTGCTTTTTTCTGTTGGTTGGGTTGGGTGGCACTGGGCTGTGGTGGCTATTTTGGGGGGGGTTTGATTTACCAACAATGGGATGGCTTTGGAAAGTTGGGGAGGCCGAAGTGGGTGAGGGGTTGGTGGGGGGGTTAGGTGGGGTACAGCTGGCACTGGCTAATTGGTTTATATCTGACCTCTGGCGCAAGGTTTTGAAGGTAGTTCTTTGTACATATATGCTTCTAAGATCTACCAAGCCTTATGAGTGGTTCTTTTAGATTCCTAACCTGGAATGTACGTGGCCTTAACAGCCCTAAAAAGATACACACTGTGATAGCGAGCCTTGATAGGCTGAATATTCAAGTGGCCATGCAACAGGAGACCTGTCTCACTAATCTCTTAGAACGGACTGTGGGATTGCGGTGGGCTGGGGTGCCGATTGCCTCATCTTATTCCTCGTATTCCCGGGGGGTGAGGATCCTGGTCAAGAAGGGAGTTCCATTTAAGGTTTACAGCACAGAAATAGATGATCAAGGCCGGCTGGCTATTGTGCATGGAACGCTTGGGGGTACGAGTGTGCTTTTAGTGAATGTCTATGGTCCGAATGTGGATGACCACCCCTTTTTCGCGGATGTGTGGCGTCGCATCTCTGCCTTTCCCGCTGCTGAGATTATTTGGGGTGGGGATTTTAATACATGTCTGGATGCTAGCGCTGACAGGGCGGGAACGGGGGCAGCGAGACATATGCTCTCCACTGATGCACTTCTGGGAATTCTAGATGCCGGAAACTTTCATGATATTTGGCGAAACCCTGGAGTTAGAGAGAGTATGTTTATTTCTACAGTGCATGGAACGTGGTCCCGGTTGGACTATTGGTTACTGTCAGAGGCTGCTTGTACCTGGGTGAGGGATGTACAGCATCTGGCTAAGACCCTGTCGGATCATTCATCTGTACTCCTTGAGCTGCGCATTCCTGGGTGTGAGCGCCCCCCCATTCTCGTGGTGCCTGCAACCATCTTCCCTGTCCGATCAAGTTTTTAAGCACACAGTAGGTGAGGCTATTCATAACTATTTCAGGGAAATTGAAGGGACAGTCTGCAATCAGGAGGTTCTCTGGGAAGCATTTAAAGTTACTATTCGGGGGGTCTGCATCGTTGCACAAGCGGGGGTCCTTGGAGATCTGCGCCATAGAATACATAAGTTGGCCGGGGAAATAGCTGCCTTGGAACGGGCTTATGCTTGCGATCCGGCTCCTGAGACGCTGTCTGCTCTACGTGAACTAGTGACTGAACATATCGAGACGGTGCACCAGGAAATGGTGCACAGATCCCGACGGTGCACTGCCCGTTATTATGTGGAGGGGGGACGCCCTAGTCGCTCGTTGGCGCAGAAGTTGTTTGCCCCGCGCAGCCAGGCCTACATCACCGAACTGCTGGACAGGGAGAAGGTGGCACATTTCGGCACCTCTGAGATCAGTAAAGTAGTGCTGGACTTTTATTCGGACTTGTATGGGGACCAGGAACTGTAAGTTGCAGAGGATATTAATGCCTACTTGGATGATGTGGCGCTGGGTTGGCTGCCACCAAACTATCGCAAATACCTCACGCAACCGTTCGACGTTGAGGATGTCAAGCAGGCCATAATGTCTCTCCCCACTTGTAAAGCAGCAGGGCTAAATGGGCTCCCTAGTGAGTTTTACAAGGCTTATGTGGATGTCCTTGCGCCACGCCTATTAGATGTGTTTGCTGAGGCGTACGATTCAGGTACTCTACCTCCCTCCCTTAAAGAGGCCCTATTAGTAATGCTTCTGAAACCGGAGGCAAATGTTTGTGACTCCTACAGGCCCCTTTCTATTATAAATATTGATGCCAAAATACTGGCAAAAGTGATTGCAACCAGGCTCCAGCCCTTGGTTCCTAAACTGGTCCTTCCGGAACAGTCGGGGTTTGTGCCCTCCAGATCCACAATGCACAACCTCTGTACTGTTTTTTCCACCCTACATTATTTTGAGCAGGATTTCCAGGCCTTGACCGTGCTCCTGGACGCGGCCAAGGCCTTTGATTCCCTTCAGTGGCAATTTATGTTTACCGTCCTGCTGCAGATGGGCCTACCGTAGTTCTTTTTAAAATGAATTCACCTTCTGTATACTGCACTAGTAGCACAGAGTAGTGTGAATGGTTGGATCTCCGATCCCTTTTCTATTAAGCGAGGCAGGAGGCAGGGCTGCCCCCTGTCGCCCATGCTATTTGCGCTGGCGCCTCTGGCGTGTAAGCTGCGTCAGCTGCATGCCCAGGTGGCGTTGCAGTTTCGACAGAGACCCTTGGGGGTGGTGTTGTATGCTGACGACATGCTACTCTATGTCCGCAAACCTGCCACATATCTATCGCCACTCTTACGAGAATACGTTACATTTGAGAGGTACTCGGGTTTGGGCATTAACTGGGCTAAATCCACCGTGTTTCCAATTACAGTAGGTACTAAGGAGATTGATTAAGAATACTCTCTGCAGTAGTCGGTCGATCCAGTGAAATATCTTGGGGTAGGTCTTCATAGGGACCCTGAGTTGGTGATCTTGGCTAATTATGGTTGGGTGGTTGACAAGATTACTGACCAAGCCGCACGATGGGCTAAACTTTCTCTTTCACTTGTGGATCGCATTGCGGTCATAAAAATGACTTTTTTGCCCAAACTCCTTTATTTATTTGTTAACATCCCTATACGTCTGAATAAGGCCCAGTTATCTGTGCTGCAGTCGACTCTTTTAACGTTTGTCTGGGGGGGGGGGGGGGGGGCGGAAAGCCCCGCTATAGTTGAAGTGTTCTGACTCTGCCATTCGACCGCGGTGGTTTTGAGGTCCCAGATATGCGCTTGTACTACTTATGCGCCCAAGCTCAGTTTGTACACTTTTGGTATTACCCACAGGGGTTCCAGCCACACACTGCGATTGGGGCAGACTCCATACTGCCTATGCCCTTGATGGCGGTTGCTTTGATGGGCGGTGGAGGTGGCCCGCACGCTGAAATTAGTTCAGTCCACTGTACGGGCTGGGCGTGGAAAACTCTTGCTAGTAGGGCACAGTTTGATTATTTATATGCACCCAAACTGCCTCTGGCTGCGCATCCTGGTATCTCGTCCGCTCAAGAACCGGCGGCTTTGAAGACGTTGAGTGCAGTGGTGATTAAACATATTGATGACTTATGCAAACAGGGTTGATTCCGGACTCTGTTGGACCTGCAGGCGGGTCAAGCACCAGGTCTGATGCTGGGGTTTACCTATGTCCGTGTGCGACAGGCAATTCGGGATGTTTACCCCGCATTTCCGGAAGAACCGCAAACACTACAGGCCTTGCGGGCGGTGTGTGGGGGGCGAGGATAGAAGTGGTCTGATCCCTAAGTTGTATAACATGTCTCTTCTGGAGCAAGAAATAAGTGCATCTCCCTCTTATGATAAGTGGAATTCCATTTGGGCTATTCGTTGACATTGGATGCCTGGAAGTTCTGCTGTGCCTTAACAGGACGTCTGACGGCGAACTGTAACCTCTGCATCATCCATTTTAAATACTTGCACCAGCTTTACTATACGTTGGATCAATTATGTAGGTTTGGCTTGCGTGAAAGTGTGTGCTGCGTGAGATGTGGTCAGGCTGACGCGGATTTTGTGCACCTAGCTTGGTCATGCGCTGGTATTTCCAAATTCTGGTTACGTGTCACGCAAGTGTTAACTAATATCACTATGGAAACTGTTGGGTGTGTGCCTGAGGTATGTCTGTTGGGCTGGGTGCAGAAACTCAAGCCCTGTAATAGGCGTCTGGTAGCTATATCTACCTTATTTGCTAAGAGGGCTGTAGCACAATGTTGGGGTGCAAAGACTGTGCCAACGATTAAGAGATGGTTCCGTGACCTGCTCTATTGTAGGGACCAATTGGCAATATATGCAGAGGAGTTGCCGTAAACATCCCGACCTAAAGATTTTTGGGCTCCCCTTTCTGGGTATGTCCTTACGAATCCAGATTTGGCATAATCTCCAGTACAGCCCTTCGCTGTTTATAGGCTGGGAGGAATGGAACTCCTCTGTAATGTTAGTTGAAAATTACACTGTATTACTGCCAGATGCCACAGTTATATATATTAGTGCTGAGCTAGGGGTGGGCGGGTAGGTTCGGGGATGAGGGTTTGTTTTGTAACTTTCTTTCCTTTCTTGAATTGTAAAATGGCTTGTACATGTTATATTGGCACAGTGATTTTGCTTTGCCCGTTCTGTGAGGGCGATGTATGTTTGTTCCGTACAGGCTACTCAATAAAAATACTAAAAAACAAAAACAAAAAAAAGGTTAAAAATGACATGTAAGCAAAAACATCTATAGATTTGTTAAAAAAGGTCTTGAGTGCCAGTACATACAATAGATAATAAAAGCATCTGTCAAATAGTTTTAAAATGCTTTGCTAGCAAGTACATACAATAGATACAATCTGAGTGCAAAACATAAAGCAACAACCCTCTAGATCCTCCAAGCTTCAAAGTAGCAATCAACAACAACTTGCCCCCCCCCCCTATAGTTATCTCTTGTCAAACTGCCAAATATTGAACACTATAATGGGCATCGCATTGGTTCCAAATCTCTCTCAAACCAATCAATGCAAGGTAACTATTACCCTCCTCGATAATTATGAAATCTGATATCTGGCACGTACAGCTCGCTTCCAGTGATACCAGGGGGAAATTGCCCATTGTCCAGTTGTTGGCACCACAAGGAGGATTATTCCTGTGCAGAGCTTATGGCTAGAATGTTGAGGATCTGTAAATAAGACTTTCTGAGCACAGAATTGGCAACCTGAGAAGGGGATATCATTATATATGGAGACTTTAACTGCCCAATGAATAGAAACCATGATGGCAATAAAAAGAAGGTGGCCAATTTATAGAAATGTAATGCTGTAATTACATATTTTATGTGAATCAATATTCTTGTTGCTTGTTGACCCTTCCAAAATGGAAATTATTTTGGCTACATCTTTAGCTTCCACCTGTACATGTAGTACCACAGTGGCTTCAGGAATTTCCGGAAATCAATCTTGGTTCTGCTGTGCTCACATGTGTATGGGACACTCTGAAATATGGAAACGGTACAGTTACCAAGAATTATACAAGAGCTGAGAATGCAAGGATTATAACCAGAAAGGCAAGAAACCATTACAGTTAGAACTTCAACACTGTCAGGCGGCACAAAACAGTGACGATGGAGATATTTATAAACAACTTATCTCAGTCTGCATTAGTATATTTAATGGTTACAGGAATAAAACAGCAAAGATGATACGGGTACAAAGCTATAGCACATGATTATAGTGAGCAAATTAGGAAGACAGCAGTTAAAATTTGGAAAAAACAGGGCAGTTAGTTGCTGGCAGTGAATCTATAATCTCTGTGTTTCACAGATATTAACAGAATTCATGTTCATACTTTGATGTACTCAAAGATAGTTAATATGCATCTAGGACACATTACCGATAAGTTGGTATTCTCATACGAACATGGATTTCTCCCACGGCATGATACGACACCACACATAAAGTCATCACACCCCTCAGTATCGCACAGGTAAAAGGTAGGCCACTAGGGATTATAATGCTAGATGCAGAGAAGGCACATTGATAAGGTCTTCTAGTGTTACCTCTAGTACATAATGAGATTTGGAAAAATGAATATGTGTTATATTTAAGCATTGTGGGAAGTCCACAGCTACAATTGCAATTCTGGATGAGCAGACAGATCCCATTACTATCACCAATGGGACATGCCAGGGTTACCCTATCCCGCCAATACTATTTGCTCTGTATCTCAACCCTAAGAATAGCAATCGGGTAAACAAAATTCTGGCTATGTAGATGATATTTCTGTAATAGCAGAGAACATTAATTCTGGAATTAGGGCTATTAAGGAAGAGGAAGCAAATTTTGGTAGATCATCAGGATACCGTCTGACACATTAATTTACTAGACTTTCCCTCGTTGCTGGGGTCTTTCAGGAAGCACAGTGCAGAATCTTGCAAGAGCCTGAGGTTTGTCAATAGGGTGTCTCGATTAAAAGGGTTAATATGCTATTTGAACAGCTTCTATCTCAGTTTGCAATCCCAAGAACTAGCTGCTATAATTATTTACAAATACAGGACAGTTTAAGAAGACAAGAGAAACTAAAAGTGAAAGTGTCAACCCATGATCTTATAGAACTCTTATGAGATGTAAATAGTACAGAAATGGTCTGCAGAGCCTATGAGATATTCAAGGAACACTTCAGGGACAATCTCAAGAAACAGGCTGGGGACTGGACTCAGAAGATAGGATTTGATATTACAGAAGTTCATATGAGTATTTAGCTATGTAATTAAGCTTTATTTTCTGCAAACTTTAAAAAGCAACACTTTAAAACTATAGTTCCGCTATACCCCACACAATCCAGAATATTCAAAGGACTATGGTAATGCCAATGTATGCTGTATGGCCGTTTGACAGATTATTGGTCCTTTATGGGTTACAGACTCCAATCACTTGCTTTGATGTTAACATTATTCCTCAGCTAATCCTCCTAGTGTTGAAGACTTAACAATCCAACATGCCTGCTACTTCGTTTTTATATCCATAGTTGTTGCCAGGTTTTGTATCAGTAACACTTGGATCTCTATAGATACTTCAATGAGATACATGTGGCAAATGAAACTGATGGACTCTTAGAAGCTGGAAGATGCGTTATCTAAGGCTAAACAAAAGAGAGAGTCCAGCAAGGGTGGGTTATGTAGCTCAGCGAGAAATTGAAAGATCAAGAACGGTTGTCTCTGAAATACTACAGTCATAACTCATTATAACACATATAAAAGTGCTATGAGACATTGAAAAGTACCAAACACGATGATATATCATACCCAACTTTCTTATCATTTTTCTGCCATGTTGATTGTCAATATTAATATGTAGTATTTTTTTCTCTAATAAAACAATTAAAATGACTGAGCATCAAATGAGAACAAAAGCCTAATTAAAGTATCTCATCTTTATTAAAAATGTGTTACCAGATTTAACCTGGACAAGATCAATGCTAGAACCTGTCAGAAAGATTTGAATGTTAAAGCAGCGCCTTCTGAGTGGAACAAATTGTTAAAACTAATACGTGAAATGGTGAGGGTTGTCAATTTGACAAACACAGACACAATATATTTTTGTATGTACCAGGTATACTATTATCTAGACAGGATAAATAATGTCAAGTGACTGACACTGATATGTTTTGGAAATTTCTGAAAATGCATCCTCCTGAGAAGATGTAAATTGAGAAATAGTTTAATGTTTGGGGAACATAAGGAACCTACAACTGTGCTGTGACAGTTAGGTTAATAAAATCAGCTTACCATTGGCTCAGGAATAAAAGGTATAAATCTTCGTTAAATCCCTGCTGGCTAGATTGGGCATTGTCAGCAGCCACAAGAGTTGGACGTGCTTTGAGTGAGCTCCCGTCCGCCAAGCTATGCCAGCCACAAAGTCCTTTGTCATCCGTTCCAGACGCTGATGCAAAGCTGAAGGGAGAGTGTAACCCCTCTGAGCTAATCTCTGCTGGAAACTGAGCACAGGTTGACAGGCAACTGAAGCGGGGAGGAGAGTCCCAGGGGCGTCAAGATGGTGCATGAAGTAATCTGGGCAGACGTGGGAGGACTTCCTCGCTGTAACAGCAGTCTACGCCGAGAAAGAGCACAACTGGAATTGGTGCTGAAAACCCATTGTGGCTTGAATACTTGACTATCAGGGCAGGGACTCCGTATTGTTAACTGGAAGGATTTTTTTTTACTGAGAATTATGGTCAGTTATAAGGTAATCCTCTTCTCCGACTACACAGGCTGTTTCGACCAGACAACGTTCCTTCCTAGACATTAAACCGACGCTTAAGGCACCTGAAAATCAAGCACATGCTCATATTCCCAGCGACCTAAAAAATTATGGTGTTAAGAGACCACTACTCTATATCGACCCAGATGTAGCACTGGAATGGGTCACAAAGTGGACACTAGACAACGGCAAAACATCACTGACTCCCTGCCACAAGGGAAAAGGACCAGTAGTTGACACAAATCCATTTGATCTTGAATATTCAAACCAACATCTGCATAAATAGCAATGACTAAGGAGGATTTGATCTGAGTAGCGAGTAACTGGGAGACTGCTAACCCATCAGCTGGGAACTCAGAATTCGATTTGGAATCTGAGCGAACAGAAGAAAAGGATGAAGAAGCTGGAAACAGATGCTCAGGCCCAGTATTGACCTTGATGAGAGCAGAATAAATAATAGCATGACCATCCTGCAGCAGGAGGAACTTGGTTGGAGCGAATGTGAAATGTAGTATACATGTTTTCTTTTCTCCATTCGCTCTACAGCCACTAACTGAAATACCTGGTAATGTTAGTGGTACCCTTACAATGCTGGTGTCTTCCAACATCTGTAAGGGCGTGGGTGAGGGAGGATGTTGGTAATAGACTTAAGGGACGTTCCGAGTATTAGGCGGGAACACACAACAGGCTGCTACACTAATGGCTGGTTGCGTAGACAACATTCTGAACAATGCAAACCCTTCTCAAAACCTCTCTGACATCACAGAATAAGGGGGTATTTATTCCACACAAAGGTAAGTTAAATATGAGCATAGGTATTTTGATGCTAGGCACCTGTGGAACATAGTTAAGAGTAGTTGTTTAATGGCACTGAGATTGGACGTTCGACTAGCAGACTTCGGCTGCTCTGTGTCAGTACAGCTAGGGGAATGGAAACGGTGTGGCGGCCTCCAGATATCCACTCAGTTGGCTTTTTGCATACAGCCAGATTTTGCCTCTCCCACGAAGGTAGGGAATAGCAAATACAGTTTGATAAAGTGAGAGTGCTAATTAATCTAACTAAAAGACATAGAATCCATGCAATATTTTAAACTAGAGGGTTAGATTTGTCATTTCGGCAGGAGACTCCTTTAATAAGAGGGGATGGGCAAAATATGAGGAAGAGATGAAGAGGACAGTTGTTTCACACGCTTACTTTTATTACGCCAGAGGCACATTGCTCTGGATGGATCACAGTCTGCCCTTTGAGATAACTCAATACATGTAACCATGAGGGAAGGTACACGTTACATTGTGAAATTCTGCACTCTGAATATCCCAGTAAGACGCTGTCAGGCCATAGCCCTCTCAAACTGACAATGACATGGGGCAGATATTGAGCCAGGATACCAGCATTGCGATTGCAGCTGGCGCCGCTACTAGATTCACGTGTAGCGGCACATTTAGAAGCACAGTAACTCAGATCTTCACTGAAAATGCTGACACTACTTGCAGCCCACTGACAGAATGTGATGCATTCAAGGTGACAGTGAAGGGTACATGCATATGAATGAAGCACAACCGTGGCTAGAGAACAGATTGTAAGATCATGAACAACCTGCCATAATAAGTGTAGCTGCTCAAACACAAGCAACATGAACCAATAAGGCATATATGAGCTCACTAGAGAGACGTATGTTTCACCACTACAGAGCGCACACAGCCAAAAACCATAATGAAGAGTACAAAATACATAGAATACTTGCCCGTTAGTCAAGACAGATAGAACACATGCTCCAATCACCACATTACACGCAGCCAACAATTCAATTTTGAGCATACAGGTTGACATTATTCTGTCTCTATATGATGACTATAGAGCAGTATATAGATAGAGCAAATGTTGTATAGAGGAAAGCCAGAGGGTGTATGTGCATAATTCTTGCTTGAAGAAATTAACCTCTGGTCCCCTTAAGTACACAAGTTGTAAAGACTGCTATACAGGATCTAGCTGGGGAAAGACCCTGGGCAGTGACGGCCTCCCAGAAGTTCTACACCACTTACTGGGATGCTACTGGGATGCACTGGCACCCCTGTAGCCTATATCAAGAGTAGATTTCTGATGGATACTTCTAACTAGAGATTACTCACCTTGTGAATACCTGCAGGTGCCACACTTGATACAGAAACTCAAAATGCAGTCCTCCTACATGCTGATAGGGGGTATAGTGCAACTCTGCATCAATTCTGTTCCTTTCTGGAAGTGACAAGAGGGCTCGCACATAAGTGCCACACATGCATGTTGATGTCAGTTCCTTTTGAGATGCAGAACAGGAGCTCTGCTCCTTTGCTTCATTTCTTGAAGACATTTTCTCTACTAAATTCTTCCAGTATGCAAGGAAACAGGGTTTAAACCTTGTAGTGATTGTAACAAACAAATGTCTGTGACAGGCCCTTGAAGGTGTGCCATTGGTGTTTAGGTTTGGCACACAACTCCAAGGCCTGCGACAGTTACACGCAGATGAATCCAAAAGCCATCTGAGAACGTGAAGCATAGCTCTATTTGTGATAAAAAACACCTCTAGCCTCTGCCTAGATTCTACTCTCAGTTTCAAGAGAAAGGACCTGCACTCAAAGTTGTTCCCACGATATATCTTTGCAGTCAAAGTCTTCGTGCAAGTCCAAAAAGAAACCCAAAAGTCCAAGCGGGACATGGCCCCTTCACGCCACTCTCTTTCTCGAAAAAAGGCGTGAGGGTGTTACACTGCCTCCAGGTCTCGCTCCCATTCCAACAAGGAGCCCAGTCCATTTGGGCCTGATGCACACCAAGTTTCTCGGTCTGTTGGTGTCACCACAGCAGGTCGTCCCGTAAGACTTAAGAGAGCCACATCTTTGGTACGCTTTCAGGTCTATATTCCACCCTTCCAATACAGTCGCATACACTTCACCAACTTTTTGGCTTAGACTCAGACCAGAGTCAACTATATGGAGATGACAATAGAATGAAGAGTTTGCTCCACCCTCTGATGAGGATTACTGGTACATGGATTTACAAGATGCCAGTGGATTTGATACCTCACCCTATACTGGGTCATTCTCCTCCAGAATCTGCAATGGAGGAAAGTGCAACCTTTGTAATAGTCTTTAGGAGGTCTGTTTAAGTCCTTGATCTCCACCGCATCACAATGGAGGTAAACACAGATGTTACTGAGGCCTTTCACCCTAGTCAGGCAACTACAGAACCTCTTCTTCCTTTCAATGAGCCTTCACTGATATGCTGTTGGGCACATAGACAAAAATGTTTACGGGCCCTCTGGTCAATTGCCAGGTCGCAGACCACCATAGAGGAACGCTATGCGGCCATGAGTTTTTAACCCTGCATCCAACTCCTAAGATACTGGTGGTGGTGCAACACAGTTAATCCTAATGCCTTTGAAACACGTTTGGGAAGAGAAAGTTTTAATCAATCAGCCTTGCTTTGAGGTTAGTCGGCAGCAGCAGCCTTCTAGGATATCAGACTCATGCATTCTACGACATGGTTGGTGAGATCTTACCTGCAGTCCCAGAAGATATGCGGGCTTCCATGACCCATACCATTCAGAATGGCTGGGATACAGCCAAGTTTGCCGTCCTCTTGGGCCTAGACACTACTGATTGTCTAGGAAAGGCTATTTGAACGACTGTGATACTCACACAACATGCATGGGTGAGACCATCATGTTTCCCCGTGATAGCCAAGCATCCTTAATAGACATGCCCTTCGTTTTTAATAGACATGCCCTGTTTGATAAAAAGGCAGACTCAACCCTGGAGCATTTTTAAAGAAAACCGAGCCACAGCACACTTTTTGGGCCTTTCATGCACCAGTCCTGAAACTCCCTTAACATTTTTGTCCTTTTCAGTTGTATATCAGGGGCATAGCGTATCAACAGAATCATGTCTCTACGCCCCCACAGCAGGCCTACAAGCCCTCTTCAGGTCGGGCCATGAGCCCAACAGGCAATGACCAGGTTATCGGTGTATGTCCTAGTCACCTGCCCCTCCGGCAACAACTTCAACCCTTGTTAGTGCCACCTTAGAGGCACGCAACCATCCATTAGGAGGCAGGGTCAGCTACTTCTTTCTGGGGTGGCAGAGTATGACAGCAAACAGGTGGGTACTTACTTTAAATTGTCCAACAGGGGTACTTCCTGCCATTCCTTTTCCACCCACCGTACTTTCCTCCTACATCAGAGCTGCTTTCGGAGGACCATCTGTCCATTTTGTGCCAGGAGGTACAGGGCGAAGGAGCCTTAAAGATGGTACTGGCCTTGGAAGAGGGGACTAGATATTATTCCCATTGCTTACTTGTGTCGAAGTACAGAGCTCTTTGTCCTATTTTTGATCTTCACCCGTTCAACCCTTTCCCGCAGAAGGGCAAATTCAAGATGCTCAACCTATCAGCCCTGGATTCCAGAGACCCAATGGTGGTGTTAAACTTGCAGGATGCATATTTTCACATCCCTGTCCTGCAGGCCCACAGTCCTTACCTACAGTTCAAGGTTTGCCACAAACACTTTTAGGTTGCTCTGCTCCCTTTCCGTCTCACCAGTGTCCCTCCAGTGTTCACAAAGGTGAAGATGGTGATCTCTGCCTATCTTCGGAGGTCAGCGGTCCCAGTCTTCCTGTACCTCAATGACTGGCTGGTGAAGGCAGGCTCACCACTGCCATTGGGATTCTTCATTAACGAGCCAAAGGCGCACCTGCACGTCTCACAAAGGATTCCATTCATTGTGGCAGTACTGGACATGGTAGTATTCAAGGCTTTCCCCCCCGTAGCGAGTCCGGAATATTGAGGATATGATCCTGATGTGTCAGGATCAGGGTGTTAGTGAGGTTGGCTCTGAGACTTCTTCATCTGCTGGCCTTGTGTATCCTCCTTATCCTGTACACCATATGGCATATGAGGGTCCTGCAATGGAACCTGAGGTGCCACTGAACTTAAAATATGGGCCCGCTCTGTGGCACTATACTGGTCTTGCAAGAGACCACTCAGGATCGGCAATGACGGCTGACAGATACCACCTGACCTGTGACAAGCCACTCTCCAGTCCCCACCCAGAGTTCACGATGTTGAAAGGGTTCAGGGTGGGAACTAGGAAAGGTGAGCAGAGATTTCACCTCCAGCTGAAAGCCAACTCAATTTCAACCTGCTAGAGCTGTGGGTGACCCGAAGGGGAGGTTGGTGTAGGTTCTCACTGGTAAGCCCTACCGCTGTGTGGTGCCGCAGCAGTCAGGGTGGAGTGGTGTTCTGGACCCGGTGCCAGAAGTCTCTACGCCTTTGGGAGTGGTTTGAGAAACAGAACATATTTCTGATCACCAGCAACCTAGAGGGGCCCCTGAATGCCTTGTGTAACGTAGAAATAGATTTAAGTCTTAACCAAGGCTATTGGCGGGATGCTATAATATGTTTAGCAATCTCTGGATATGCAAGAAACGTAACTATGTATCTGCGTGTGGCTTGAAATGGCGGGAGAAATACAGGCAGCTGGTTTGGCTGCATGCTGGGTCCAGCCATGATACAGCACAGATGCCCGTCATTAAGAAACTTTTGGAAGCAAAAGCGCACCCCAGTAACTGTCCCTTGCTCCTATTTGTAAACACCATGTCAGCATAGGAGATAACAGGGTGGAGCATGTAGCTTATTCTAAATATTCAGCATTGATTGTTCATGGACCGGTCCACTTCATTGTGAATAGGCTTTTTGAAGCAGAAAGCCACGCCTCTTGGCTGTAACAGTGTCCTCATTCAAAGTGGCTTAGACATTTTTGACTCAAGTATATTTTTATTAGCATTTTTGTTGTTGTTGCAATTCCACCATCATTGGAGTCCACTCATCTGGACCATGCTCTATGACATGTTTAAGTTAAGCAACATGCATTTTCTTCTTGTATCATAGTATCATAAATTTGGGTTATTTATTAGTCTTACTATTGTTATTCTGTTACTTTTTACTGCAATAACTGTATTAGGTACACTGCGTAATATCTTATATCCTATTCCTAGGGATTTTATGGTGATCGTTTCGGCGAAGATATGGTTGAAATGATTAAGGACTCTAACCCTGTGGATAAATGCAAATTAGACCCTAACAAGGTGAGGTTATCAAGTTCAAAAACACCTGCATATTTAAAGACTTTTTAATAGAGATTAAAGCACAAATTATTTTCTGTTGTGATTTAATTATTGCATAAATGACCCACCTGAAATATCACAATCTATGTTGTTTGTTGTGACATTGACTCTAATCCCTGACCATGTATATATCTAGAAGGCACTAAAACGTGACCTCGCCCATCCTTTGTTTCCTTTATTATAATCAGTTTCTTCTTTTCCTACTTGACCAAGTACCAGGAGATTACCTTGTGGGGGTGTACCTTGCTCAGAGAAGGATTGTATATACAATTACCATCTTTTTGGTATAACTTTGATCTCAATTTAGTAGGCAAATACCTATATGTTTAGGAACACAACCTGTAATCTGTGAAGAACAATGTTCATGTGTCGTTAAAGGAAGCAAACACCCTCAAATTGCATTGAAATCTTAGATCATCAAAGCTGTGTAATTGCGAGCAATGTTGTATTAGATTTTCAAAGTAGTATGTACATGTGCTTGAATGGCTAGTGAAACTCTCAGTTTGATGTCCTTGGTCTTTTCTAATATTCAAAATAATACTGTACAGTTGCTTTCATTTGTTGCTGTTCTACATAATTTTAAAGCAAAGGAGACTCATCCTGGAGTGGAGTGTGAGTTCAATCACTGTTTCTAGGAGTAATTATCTTAGAACAGACAAAACAATATGAATGTGTGTATCCTCCACTAGATTTCCAATAAATTGTTAGTGACAATACAAACAATCTCTTGCTCAGAGATTGTTCATCGGTAGTGTTATGAAGTGCCAAACAAATTACCACCGGAGTGGTTGTTGCAGAATCTACAACTACAGATGTTCTGCCCAGGATACTAATAAAGTTGCACTTCTCTGCAAAGTGTTTATTCATTTATCTGATGTTTGAGTACTAGAAAGTTTGTTTTTATGATCTTGAGTGAACCGTATAGTCATGTAGTACTGATTCACATTGTTGTGATTAAACCAAGATGCCTTATTAAAATGCAACATTTTGCATTGGTAAATGACTTTTTAAAGATAAAAAAATAGCTGATGAAACATATGTATTAGAAGATTAAGCAGTGTGCCTTGGACATAAATAGTTCTGTTGAATACTGTTTTTAAAGAAAGGTTTAATAGTACCCCCACATTACCTCCATTATCTCAAAACTTTCCCTATCTTCTGGTACTGAGGATGCAAGCATGGCAGCACAGATATACCCAATAGTGTAATCACTTCTGTGGGTATATCTATTTTACAACAGCAATGACTGGACATTATTTTATATAATGTTGTAACTTACAGGGGGCAGGATTAGTTTGCAAGCATTTTATTAAATAACCGTGCAGTGACATAGAATTCTGTATTGACAAACTATAACAGCAATGTGCTAATGTGGAGACACTTAATAGACTAAAGTGATCCATGAAGAAAGACTCTAAATGGTGGTGAAGAAACTATTTTTGAGTGGAATTCACAAGTCAGCTAAAGTTGTTCAAAATCACTTCTCTCAGTCTACTTGTCGATATTCTTCATTTTGACCCAGGACCAAACCAATAATAAATGCGTATTTTGAAGTACGGAATAACTCATCCTAAATCCTTGTTGGGAGTACTATCTGAAAGAGACACGTTAGTGATAGATTCCTTACCTTAGAATATCCCCAGGCGTCAGACTGGATCCGGAAAGCTTTGCTAGCAGTACCCCTGCGCATCAGTAGGTGGCGTCGTGCGGCTTCGTGTCCGTCACTGGCGTCGTAAGCGCCGAGATGATGTCACGGAGACTATTTAGGCACCACCCATGCGCCCTGACGTCAGTTCTTTCTTTTTCCGTGCCAGCAAGCGCAGATCCGGTTAGAGCACGTACCTTAGTCACTTTTTGACTACCCTTTTCTCCTTGGTGCACGTAGGGATGCCTGGATTTAAGTCTTGTGGGGCCTGCCGTCGCAATATGTCGGTGGCGTACCCCCACGATGTTTGCCTCTACTGCCTGGAGACTGACCACTACTCCCGGGACTGTCGGGCCATGGCCCGAAGGCCTTGAGGGAGTGGCGCCGGAAGCTGCTGGAGGCCCGGCACTCGTCCCAGCGCCGTTCCAGGTCCAGGGACCATTCCCGAGAACGCTTGCGGGGCCGCAGTCGGCGCTCCTCGGGCTCCAAGTCTTCGCACTCGGATTTGGGTAAGCGACGACATAAAAAGAAGTTGAAGAAGCGAGTTCGCTCTTCAACGTCCCCCCGTCGGTCCTCGGATGCGGAGCCTGGGAGTCCCGTGGCCTACCCGCCTTACCTGGGTCCGTCGGTGACTTCCGAACAGGTGCAAGAATTTCTTGCTACCATGGACTGCCTTTGTAGGCCTCGGGCTCCCGCCAGCGCGCCTTCGGGCCCCACGGTCCTGTGTCCGGATCCTGTGGGGCCGCCGGCAGATCCAGCTTCGGCGCCACAGGATCCTGCGCCGTTGGCTCGGGCCCCGGCGCCACAAGGTCCAGCGCTGCCGACTCCGGCCCCTGCGCCACCCTCGGCTCCGCCTCCGGCGCCGCAGTGGGTGCCATTTGTCCAGCCCTTGCCCCGGTTCCAGGGCCATTTTGTTCCAACCTGGGATCTGCATTGGGACCGAGCCGGCGTTGTTCCTGGCACCGTTTCCGACGCCCTATGTTCCTTCTCTGGCTCCAGCTCTGCCGCTGCGGTCTGTTCCCCATGTAACAGAGGTGGAGGACGACTGGGAGTGATCCGAGGACCCTCTTGCCCGTCAGTGTGACTCCGAGCAGTACTGGGTGGATGACTTGAAGGATGCCGGTGACCTCGACGTCTCTTCTGACCCGGGGTTTGCCTCTGCCCCGCCTACCATGGAGGAGGGCGCCTCCTACATGATTGTGCTCCATCGGGCAGCTGAGGTCCTCAACCTCGATCTTCCTACAGTGGCCCTCAAAACTAATCTCCTCCTTGAGGTGCTCCAGACAGCGTCCACTTCGTCGGAGCCCCTGCGCCCCTTTAACGATGCCCTCACTGACGTCTTGTTGGGCACTTGGTCACGGCCAGCCACAGGGGCTCCTGTGGATAAGAATGTCACCAGGCGCCATCGCCCGGCACCTGGCGACCCCGCGTTTCTGACCACTCATCCTACTCCTGAGAGCCTGGTCATCCAAGCCTCGATGTAACAGAGTGCTTTTCCCACGGCCCCGCCGGATAATGACTCTAAGAAGCTAGAGCAGTTCGGTAAGAGGCTTTTCTCTTCGGCCAGCTTGGGGCTGCGGTCAGTGAACACCGCCTGCTTATTAGGCCGCTATTCCCACGCGGTGTCGGATACAGTTACGCAGGTGTTGCCTCAGTGTTCTGAGGAGATCCACGCTGTGCTGTCCCAAGCTCTTGCTGAGGGTAAAGATGCGGCTAAGTTCGCCATTCGGTGTGGTTTGGACACCGCGGACTCACTGGGTAGGGCGATTTCTATGACTGTGTTGCTGCGTCGCCACGCCTGGTTGCGGTCTACCGGGTTCTCGCTCGATGTCCAGAGCTCGCTCATGGACATGCCCTTTGATGGCACTCGCCTGTATGGCGATAAGGCCAACAGTGCACTGAAGCGTTTTAAGGACTCACGAGCCACGGCCAAGTCCTTGGGTCTTTCTGCTAAGAGCCCGGCCACTCCTGGTTTCCGTTTCTTTCGTGGCCGCGGCAGAGGCGCCCAGGCACGTTCCTTCAGCAAGCCTGTGCAGAACCAGCCTCAGCGCGGACGCGGCTGCCGCAGGGGTGGGTCTGGCAATCAGCACGGGGGTCAGTCCACCTCCACCCTCGCTGCTTCTACCTCCAAACCTTCCTAATCCGAGCTTTGTGGTGCACCCCACGCCAGTGGGTGGCAGTATCCGCCACCACCTCCCCGCAATATCACATCAGACAAGTGGGTGTTGCAGATCGTCCGCAGGGTTTACTTCCCTTTCAGTCCTCCACCTCGGTGCCACCGCATGTCGGGGGATCACTTGGTACTTCTCCAGCAGAAAGTCACGGCCCTCTTGGCCAAGTGGGCCATCGAGTGCGTTCCTGGGCCGGAAGTAGGTAGGGGGTGTTATTCCCACTACTTTCTGGTCCCCAATAAGGACATAGGGGGCCTGTGCCCCATCTTGGACCTCCGGAAAGTCAATCGCTTCCTCCGGAAGGAGAAGTTCAAAATGCTGACTCTGGCTCAGGTCCTGGCTGCCCTCGACCCTGGAGACTGGATGGTGGCGTTGGACTTGCAGGACGCATATTTTCACATCCCCGTCCTGCCGGCCCACCGGCGTTACCTGCGGTTCACGGTAGGCCAGGAGCATTTTCAGTTTGCCGACTCCATATCAATCTGTTGGAGCTTCGGGCGATCCGACTTGCACTGAAGGCATTCCTTCCCTCTGTCCGGGGAAGTGTGGTGCAGGTGTTCACAGACAACAGCACCGCCATGTGGTATTGCAACAAACAGGGCAGGGTGGGGTCCTGGACCCTATGTCAGGAGGCTCTGCACCTCTGAACATGGCTTGAACATCAAGGCATCACCTTGCTGGTTCAACACCTGGCAGGGTCTCTGAACGCCAGGGCGGACGAACTCAGCCGACGCTGCTTGATGGATCACAAATGGCATCTGAGCTCGGATGTGGTGCAAGGTCTCTTTCAGCAGTGGGGAGAGCCTTGGTTAGATCTATTCACCACTGAAGAGAACGCACAATGTCTTCAGTTCTGCGCGTTGGAATTTCCAAGGCGGCACTCGCTAGGTGACGCTTTTCGTCGCGAGTGGACTTGCGGTCTGTTGTACGCCTTTCAGCCTGTACCACTTCTGCCCAGAGTGTTGAAGTAGATTCGGCACGACCAGGCCCAAGTCATCCTTTTGGCTCCGGATTGGACACGAAGATACTGGTAACCCGAGCTACTCAGGATGATAATTGATCCCCCGATCCGACTGCCTCACGGGAGGATCTTCTGTCGCAGCAGCAGGGGACAGTCCTCCACCCGAACCTGTCCAGCCTCCACCTCCATGCGTGGAGATTGAGCGGCGACAGTTAACAGCTTTCGATCTTCCTCCCAAAGTCTGTGATGTAATTCTGGCAGCCAGGCATCCCTCCACTAAGACGCCTGCAGGTGGAACAAGTTTGTGGCATGGTGCACAGCTAAGGCTGTGGACCCCCTTTCTGCCCCTCTTTCTGACTTCCTTCTGTTCCTTCTTTCTTTGGCCCAGCAGGGCTCTGTTCTGGGCACTATCAAAGGTTATCTTTTGGCCATCTCTGCCTTTTTACAGCTTCCAGATCAGCCTTCTCTTTTTAAGTCCCCGGTTGTTAACCGTTTCCTAAAAGGCATTACGCATACGTTTCCTCCTGTACCGTTCATAATGCCTCAATGGGACTTAAACCTTGTCTTGACATATCTGATGTGCGCTCCCTTCGAGCCCCTTCATACCTGTCCTTTGCGTCTTCTCACTCTCAAGACGGCCTTCCTGGTAGCCATCACCTCTGCCAGAAGAGTGAGTGAGCTCCAGGCTCTTTCTTCCAAACCTCCTTTCCTTTCTGTTCATCCGGACAAGGTGGTTTTAAGGACCCGTCTTTCTTTCTTGCCAAAGGTTGTCACTCCCTTCCACATCGGGCAAACTATCACTTTGCCCACCTTCTTTCCGCCTCCGCATCCTTCAAAAGAGGAAGAGAGGCTCCACCGTCTGGACCCAAAACGTGCGCTGTCGTTCTACCAGCAGCCCACATGACAGTTCCGGGTGGATGGCCAACTCTTTGTTGGCTATGTGGGCGCCAAAAGAGGTCGGGCTGTGCACAAGCGGACCATCTCTCAGTGGGTCATTCTCTGCATCAAAGCCTGTTACTCGTTGGCTAAGAAGGAGCTTCCTGTGGGGCTGCGTGCCCATTCTACCAGGGCAACGGCAGCCACTACTGCCTTGGGACGCGGCGTTCCCTTGCAGGACATTTGTCAGGCAGCTACGTGGGCCTCGCTGCACACGTTCACCAAGCATTACTGCCTTGACTGTCAGGTTCGGAGAGACGGCTTCTTTGGCCGTTCTGTTCTCCGTGACTTTCTGGTGTAATCTAGTTTGCAGACCCACCATCGGGGTTGGTATTGCTGGGGTATCTAGTCTAAGGTAAGGAATCTATCACTAACGTGTCTCTTTCAGATGCACAAGTTACTACTTGTGTAACAATAGATCTGTAAGAGACATTAGTTAGTGATAGTGAGTTAGTGACGCCCCACCCGTCCTCCCCGTTCTGCGACCTGATTTCTAGGGTTAAGGTCATCCCCCTTTTAGGGCCCTAGTTTCATGGCACCAGTGGTCAGTTTCTTGCATGGCTCTGCGTTCCTGGTGCAGAAAGTCGTGTACAGAACTGACGTCAGTGTGCATGAGTGGTGCCTAAGTAGTCTCTGTGACGTCATCTCGGCGCTTACAACGCCAGCGACGGACGCAGAGCCGCACGACACCACCTACTGACGCTCAGGAGTACTGTTAGCAAAACTTTCCGGATCCAGTCTGATGCCTGGGGGTATTCTAAGGTAAGGAATCTATCACTAACTAATGTCTTTTACAGATATATCGTTACACAAGTAGTAACTTGTGCGTTAAGAGTGCTAGGTAATTAACATTCAAGTTAAAGATATATGTTAAAAAAATTAAAGGAATACCCATATAAGAGTCAACGGAATCCTGTACAATAATCCCATTCAGGAATACGGCTAAAAAGACAATCTTTGCCTTAGGTTCATCTATCACGGCTGACTTCTATGTCAAAGAAGCCTAGTATAGGTATCTCTAGTCAAATAATATTTTTCAGAACTAGACCAGTGATTAATTAAAAAAATATAGTACTAGCTACTGAGAGACAGTAGTAGAGTGTATGTACATCATCTTAATCAGCTGGGTATTAATAGCATGTTTAAAAGAAAGGCTGTCTTGGAAAGGGAATTCAAGAAATGAAATATTCGCAATTGCAGCATTGGGCTGTCAGAAATTGCTTAGAATCATTTAGCTTTATAAACTTGGGAATGTCAAGTCCCTGGACTTCCTTGCTTCTGGTAAAAGCTGAACAGTGTTAGAAAGTGAGGCTGTACATGAGCAGAACTTTGACTATATTAGAGCAATGTTTAAAGTGTATTAAAAAGTGAAGGGAAAACCCATACAGATTTATAATAATTACATTAATGTGGTCATGTTTAGGGGCTGCCAGTCAGATACGCTTTGGAGTGCATTACTGCCTTTAGAAGGGGAACTGCACAGCCGGGGCTACCAGATATTAAGATATTACCATCATATAGACCTGAGAGCAGAGTGATATAAAAATCTGAAACATTTTTAAATCATTCTCTTCCCGAGAAAGTATTGGAAGCAAAGCAAGTGCAAAAGAAAAAGGAAATTAAGATTAAGTAACATGGCATTCGAACTTCAAAATTTGTAAAATCACTTCACGATTGATGGACGTCTGCCAGGTATGGCAATTTGATGTATATTTGAGTGTTGTGTGTTGGTGAGTGGAAATACTTGAGCCTTTCTCTAAATTTCATTACTGCCTTCTAAAGATTTAAAAATGTGTGGGTGACGAGATCAAGAAGTGGGGCGTCCCAAACAGCATCAGTATGCCATCTAGACAAGTTACTTGTTCAGAAAGGAAGTAAGAAATCTATTGATCAATCTGTGCTTTAATGTATTTGTCCAAAATGGACACCATATGAAGGGGTAGTAGAAGCCTTATTTATTCTCATCAACTGAAGTTATCTTTTGTTGTTGTCCTAATGGAGTTTCTTGATGTGTTTAATGAGCATGAAACCCACCTTCATACAGTGAAATGTTAATGGCAGGTCATAGGTTGAAGACAAAATATGTGTCCCTTTTCGTCAGTTACAGAACTTTGGACAGCAAATCAGGCGGGACAGTTTTATAATAAGTTAGACTACTGTAAAATGGCTGAATACCATAAACAGCGAGTCTATTAATGATCTTGTTGATGGCACTATTTTTTTAAATGTACAAATGCAGTGCCTAAATAGTTACTCCAAATACTCCTTAGAGATTGGAGTAGCATGCATGTTAACGGATGTTTGCTTGGTCGGCACCATCCTGAAAGAGCTAGTCATGCATGTATGTTATTGCATGCCTAGTTTGAAATGCCATTTCAGTGGGAGTAATGTCAATCCTGGAGCATAAGTGATATTGGCAGAGTCAGTCGGCAACGGTCGCACTTTAAGCAATAAATTAATGCATTTTTTATTCATGCAAACTACAGTAGATGCTCCACGTACCTGGAGTGTTGTTGAGTAGAATTATTGCAAGCCACAGAAAAGGGAAAATAATTAGCATGGATAGCAGTGCTTCCCTCCTGTCACTATCCATGTTGATTTGTAAATTTTCCAAATTTATGGCAAATGTTTTTTTTCTTTCTTTCAGGCTTTTATTCAGATAACCTATGTGGAACCATATTTTGACACATATGAAATGAAGGACAGAATAACGTATTTCGACAAGAACTACAATTTACGCCGTTTTATGTATTGTACACCATTTACACTGGATGGACGAGCTCATGGGGACCTTCATGAACAATTTAAGCGCAAGACCATCCTAACCACATCACATGCCTTTCCTTATATTAAAACGAGGATAAACGTCACACACAAAGAAGAGGTAAGTGACATTTTCATATACACTGAAATTCCTCTTAGATATGAGGCAAAATGTTAATTGGAGCTTCAAGATGTTTCATCTTTACTAAAGTATTGCATTAAATTGAGATATTGTTCAAGTGTTTTTATTTTTGTTGAACAGTTCGCCTCTCTCTCCCTCCAGGAAACAGAACAATGGGGGCATTTTACTTGTTGAAATTAATGAAATGCACTTAAAGTTCAATACATACCTCAGTTCAGTCATGCACTAATGTTTTCCCTGGAATATCTATTGAGAAATAGTTTAATGAAAATAGTCTGAAATTGCAATTTCTTTTCTTTAATGAAAGACACCACTAGTATTTTGTAATCTAGAACGGTGCTTTCCCTGCACACTGAGAAATAAGATAAAAGACTTGACATTGTTCATTGATATGGTAATTGTAATCTTAATTTAAAAAGTTTTATGCGTGACTTGCCCAGTGATTTAAAATTTGAAAATTTGAAACAACTTGTGCACGTTGTTCAACATAACTGTGAAATTTTCTTGTAAGTCTGCTTTGATTTTGGCAGAGGTTCTTATCAAATTCCATTATGGTTATAAATCAGTCATATAGTAATAACCACCAATTTGTGATATATTGTGCATCATAACACACTTTTGCTGTTTCTTAGCATTGTAGACAACAGTTGTTAATTATATCCAATTTAATGGTACTTCCTTATGGATATTAAAGTTATGAACAATTATCATATATATGTTTACTAATCCAGTGCGCAATATTTTATTTTACCTCTTTGTGGTGAGATTGCTCTCGTTTACATAATTCATACACTTTACTATCACTGCTTGTGTACCCCACCTTCAATCTGCTAAAATCAGAGGGCAAACCATGCAGAATGATGGAAAGTATGCAGAAGTTGTTGTACAAACTACGATTGCTATGGTTGTTCTCCATTTAATGAATAACATTTGGAATAGTGCTGCAGTAATGCACTCCAGAATTACCATACCCTGTGATACTGATAATTCCAGAGACTGAAAACCTACCAATTTAAAACGTCCCTGGACTAAACCCCTTCACAGCTCTTTACCTTATAGTGTCTGTGCTTCCTTTTCAACCTGACGCACATTTATGTTAAAAAGTAAGTTTATTAAGGTAGCATAAAATACAAATGGGTAATGCATTACAATCTAAAAAAAAAGAGGTATAAAAAAAGTAATTAAAAACAAAAACATAACACTTTTTAAAGGAGGAAAATATACATGGTTAACGTCAAAGGGAATTTGGGGATTATATAGAAAAGTGGTAAGTCATATGAAAACATTGTAAAACTAAGAACTACTAATTCCTCGAATGAGAGAAGACGTTGGTGGACGAAGAACTCCTTCTTTGGTGGGTTGATGAACATAAGAGGTTTTTGCTGAGGAGTCTAAAAAGGCAGTGACCGGGGTCCATTATTCAGTGCATTTTAAAACAATTGAAATAGGATGCATATATGCAGTATCCAGTCTGTGATTATAATATAAGCGTACCACCACGATTGAAAAGATAATTGGGTACAATCCTTCCAATGTTTTGTTATTTGCTGGAATCCTAATGCTAATAACATAACCAAGATCTGCGGGTCTTTGAAGACTTATTCCCAGTCTTCAGATAAACTGCCTAAGAAAATGCTGCTGATAGAAAAAGGTATTTGCTATTGAAATATTGAATTCATTTGAGCCCAGATCTTCAACTAAAAATTATAAACATGAGGACATGTGAAAAGGAAATTCTTTAAATCTGTATGTTATTAATCATATGTCCAGGAAGTGCCATGGAGGTCTGGGTAAATTTAATGTAGAATTGAGGGAGGTGGTAACAGATATATATATATGGTACGAAAATTTCCGGTTTCTCCACAGTCGGGTAGGAAATAAGGACTCGCTTTCCAGGGTCGATGCACTTATGATAATTTACTGGCTTTTTTTTTTTTTGTACTTATGATAATTTACTGGCAACGCGTTTCGATCTAGCGATCTTCTTCACAAAGCCAAAGTCAAACCACAAATGATCACCATTTCAAAGAGCACATACAAAACATAAACGAAGGACCATCATGAGGTATAAACATAGAGAAAATACTGTTTTTTTGTAGGTTTAATGTTGTCAGTGCAGAAAAAAGATTCTGTGAATTCATTCTAATACACAAAATTGCCTGTACATTGCTAGATAAATAAATACTAGACACTACATGTGATAATATATTTTTGATCATACAATATCTCATCCTGAAATTATTCAGTTGTGGCCAAGTGGCCTTAGTTTTGCCTTGCTGTAGCGCACGACTCAGTGCCACAGCCAACACATTTTGTATCAGAAAAGAAAACCAGAAGGCAGTACTGCACTATGATGGCCATGTGGCCAGTATAAGTTATAGGACAACATCCGCGTCCATTTTTCTATAACATTCTCAAAACCTCACAGATACAGTCCCAATTCATTCAAAAAAGAGCAGCAAAAATCCTAATTAAATGATCGCAGAGGCACCCCTGTTAAACCCACAGGGACCATCTCGTGTCCCACAAAGCAAATGTCTCATGTTTCCTAAGGAAAACTGTGTGTTTTGGTGAGGTGAAAGGTGTCCCTGATGGAAGGATAAAGGGGAGGCCCTGGGAAATTGTCAGCAAGTGCCTGACGTGAGGTGGATTGGTGCAAGTGAGTGATTTAAATTAGCAAAAAATTTGAGAAAGAAAAAGATTAAAATATGCAGGCTGGGCTGGCTGTTAGTTGATATCTACTGAAGCTAAGGTGAATCTGGGGGTGCCACAAAACGGAATAGTTAGAGACCTAGGGAGTATAACATGTCTACCCATGGCGTGGGCGACATTGCAGGTCAGACTTCATGTGAATTTTCCAACCTGCTCACACTGTGTTCCGGTGGAGAGCCCTCCCCGGGCCACAGTGTACACAGACAAAATATGTATCACCATGGAAGTAGAGAAGCAAAGTCAACTGGTGGAGTACTTATCCTATGTGGACAAAAAGTTCCTCATCCTCGTTAATACCGAAGGGGTTCTTAGTGTCGAGGAGTATGATGTACTTCGACTCCAAAATTCACAGTTGTTTTTCGCGATTGCCTCCTCTGGGACTCGTAGTCATCCTGTCAACACCAAAAAAAGACAGATTGTTAGGATTTTTGTCATGGTATTTCAGCCAGTGTTTAGCAGTAGAGTAGCTTAAATCACTGTTCCAGATAGCTCTGATATTCTCCAGAAATCTTTTCTTCACAGGGAAGATGCTACTCCCTATGTACATCTTGTTACAGGGGCAGACTATCGCATACAACAGTAGTCACTGTTGCAGTTCATGAATTTCGTTATGGTCCCTATTTTGCCAGTAGGTAAAGGGTAGGTTTTCCTGTTCTTGCTAGTGCTGCAAGCTTTGCACTTCCCACATTTAAAAAAGCCCTTCTGCTGTTGTATCCAACTCTGTTGTTTGCTGGCACCCATGTAGCTGCTGACCAGCATATCTTTGATAGAGTGTGCCTTCCTATACGTGACCATGGGATGTTCACTCACTTTAGTCCCTATCACTGGATCACTTTTAACAATGTGCCAATGTTTCTTGAGGGTCTCACGTACAGTGTTTGACTCAACGTTGAACTCCGTTATCATCCTTATCACGTTGGTCTCACTCTCAATTTTAGGTCTTATCACCAGTAGGGCTGCTCTATCCTGTGCTGCTACTCTGTCACTCGCTATTTGAAGAACTTTCTCAGAATAGCCTCTCTTTCTGAATCTCTTTAACATTGTGATCTTTTCTTTTTCATAACTGGGATCGCTGCTACAATTGCGCCTGGCTCTTATTAGCTCACCGTAAGGAATGCTCCGTTTCAAATTGGGTGGGTGGTGACTTCTGGCATGTAGGAGACTATTCCCTGCAGTAGCCTTTCTGTGCAAAGTGGTGAACATCTTCTCATCCTTAATGCTTATACCTACATCCAGAAACTCCATTTCCTGCTTATCACATTTGTATGTGAACCGGAGATTAACTTCATTCTCATCTAGTTTCTTAAGGAAGTCATCCAAATCAGGTTTGCTACCAACCCAAATCATGCAGATATCATCAGTATATCGGGTCCAGAGAACAATATATATATACACATTCACACAACAGTGTTTGTGTAGTTTATTTGCTGCTCGAGGGGACTTTCTGAGCTTTGGCCATATTTTCCTCCAAAATATGATAGTCCATGTGACACCTAAATCGTGTTTCCAAGCTAATTCGGTGTCCGTTTTGTTTCTATCAGTGGACCTCTGACCTCCTGGCCAGGGACCTGCTCTCTCCCTCTGTAGCTCCGCTGCTGTGCCGCTGCCCTGTGCATTGCGCGGTGCTGGTAGGTGTTTGCACCACTACCTGGACTGGGTTGTGCCTGTTTCCTGTCCCTCAGTAATTGTGCTCTATTCTTAGTGCCTTTCTCTGTGGATCTCTGTTTATTCTACCATTTACTGTATTTTTTGCTAGTTTACTGTATTTTTTGTGTCTTGTCTGTATTTTCTGTGCCCGTTCCCGCTCTCTTTCCCGCTGCTGCTGCCCCCACGGCCACTCCCCCTGCCGATCCCCTTTCCTGCTTCCCAGCTGCGACTCTCTCCCCCATGCCCTATTTAATAGCGGCCACTGCATGGCCCTGCAGCGTACGAGTGCAGCAGGGTGCCAGGCAAGCCGGACTGCGCTTATCCGCGACCAGCACCAGGGACCCTGGATCTCCTACCACCCACCGCTACGACTCAGCTGCCCTCTTCCCACTAAACCCAGAAAGGAGCCACGACTGCCAGCTGTCTATGCCGAGCATCCCCTGGCGCCGAACCTTCACCACCCTCTGCACACCACAGCTGCCGCCCCCACACCGACTGCCAACACCACGAAGCCCTGAAATGCCCTGAAGTGCATCCTCCTCAACTTGCGCTTCCGCACAGACATGCCATAGAGATCTGGGACCTCCTCGACACCCTCTCGCCAGACGTCGCCATCTTCATGGAAAACTGGACCAACGCCTCCTCCACCCCGACATCGCCGTCGCCATCCCTGACGGATGCAAGATCCAGAGGAAAGACCACCCCAACCACTCAGGAGGAGGATTCGCCATCGCACACAAAAGCTCCCTCTGACTCTCCACCTCCACCACGAATGACTCCTCCACCACCACCACCACGAGCACCTTCACTTCCAGATCCAGACCAGCCGTAGAACCACCCTACGTGGCACCCTCGCATACAGGCCCCCTGGACCTCAAACAGCGTTCGCCACTACCATCACCGACTTCGTCGCACCCCACGCCATCGCCTCCACAGACTACATACTCATCCGAGACCTCAATTTCCACCTTGACAACCTCAACGACCCCAACTCCTCCAGCCTTCTGGACAACCTCGCACTGCAATAGCTCGTCACCTCCCCCACCCATAGGGCAGGACACACCCTTGACCCCATCTTCGCAGGAGGCAACAACGTCCACTTCAGCCACACCTCGCAGCCCCTCTGGATGGACCACTGCGTTCACTTCTACATCAACAAACCCACCGCCCCAAACCTACATCCCGCCCACCACAAAGGAACTGGAGCAAGGTCACTGAGGAGCACCTCTATGCCACCCTCAACTGCGATGCCCCCTCCACCCCGAACGACACCAACCTCGCCGCCAAAGAACTACACAGATGGATCACAAACTGCACAGATAAACTCGCACCCCTTTGCATTCCTGACAGACAGCGCCCAAAGAAGGCCACCAGGTTCACCACCGACCTTCAATAATACAGACGCATCTCCAGACGTCTCAAAAAGAATTGGAGGAACAGCAAATCTTCGGAAGACCACACCACATACAAGAACACTATGACAGAGCACCACCAACTCATCAGATCTACCAAAAGGACCTTCATCCAGAACAAGATCACCGCCAACTCCAGCAACTCGAAGGAACTCTTCAGCATCATACAAGAATTCACTAATCCCCCCTGCAAGGCCACAGACATCACCCCTTCTCAGGACTTCTACTACAAGCTCAGCACCTACTTCCATCTGGAAATCAAGTCCCTCTATGACAACTTCGAAGAATGGGCTCCAGACTGCGAAACCACGCACTCCCCCAGCACGCTATTCAACCCATCATCTCCGCCTGGACCCCAGCCACCACAGAAGACACTGAATCAACCATGAAAGGCACCCACTCAGGAGCACCCACGAACCCCCTGCCCTCCTCACATCTTCCGCAGAGCCACCCTGCCATCACACCGGAGCTGCGACGCACCATCAACACCTCCTTTAAAACTGGCACTTTTCCCGACGCCTGGAAACACGCAGAAGCAAGCCTCTTCTTTAGAAACCCTCGACAGATCCTTCGGGCCTCAAGAACTCTCTCCTCCCCTTCACAGCCAAAATAATTAGCTGATTGAGTGATCGATTGATGATGTAAATGGGAATATATAACAGATGCCTTTGGAAGTGTAGGTAGAATCTTCCCTAACTGATTTTTAAGGATGGAAATAGAGTGAATGAGAGATTTGAAGTGAGTGTAAGAGGAAGATACAACTTCTTGTAAAAGTTGAAATTTGTTTTGAAGGGAGGAGGGAAGTTTAAAAAGAATTTGAGCTTGTCTGAAGGAGATCATGTGATTATTTATAAAAAGTTGTTCAACCCAATTTAATCTCTTTTCGCTCCATGATTTCCAATAAATGGGTTTATTATGAAGTTGCATAGAAGTTTTATGCTAAATGGTAGAGTTGAGAAAAGTATGCATAGCTTTTGGAGAATATGATACGATGTGATCTAATAATATGTGTGTAAATTTGAAAATGAGTGTAGAAAGAGTTTGTGGTTTTCATGTAAACGTCATATATTCTTGAAATGAGAATGTGGATATGTATGTTCTTCCCAAATCTACACATAATTGGCACTGTGTAGGGAAATCTGAAACCCATTGAGCAGATTGCTTCAATATAAAGGCTATGTGATATTTAGGAAACTCAGGGAAATTTACACCTCCGTCATTCTTAGGGCGCTTCAATTTTAGTAAAGACATCTGGAGCTTTTTGAAATGAAGAAGTTTCTTAAAAACTGAGTGGAATATTAAGTGGTATGTTGGAAATAGTATAGAGAATAGTTGGACCTAACAACATCTTGATAGTGTGAAGATGTCCCGACTACGAGAGGTGTACGGGGTGCCATCTACTAATTAGTGAGTTTGTCTTTTGTTTACGGTGTTTCATATTTAAGGAGATGGATGACTTGATGGATTGAGTAAACTGATGGCCAAGATATTTACCTTGTAGTGAGTTCCATGTGATGTTAGATGAAAGAAAGTCTTTCCTAAAACTGAATTTATTTAGGGTTAATATATCGCATTTCTCATTATTTACTTTGTATCTGATACAGAAGCATAGTAGGTAACTTCACCTAAGAAAGTTGTGAGGGATGTCTGAGGCTTTGAGATAAACAATAAATTGTTGTCAGTGTAAGCCGCTAATTTAATCTACAGGCTATTAGAGGTAAACCAATGAAAATCTTGATTATGTTGTAGTCTGGAAATAAAAGGCTCTATTGCCAAATTGAAAAGAAAGGGCGAAAGAGGGCAACCTTGCTGGACTCCTCTACCTAGAGTGAAAAACAAGAAGGTGAGTCCATTTGCACATATAGCTGCGCAAGGGGCTGAATAGAGACAATAAATTAGGCCAATAATCTTGGGGCCAAAAACGAAACCTTTTAAGGTTATAGAAAATGAAAGTCCAGTATACTCAGTGAAATGCTTTTTCAGCATCCAAAGTAACGGCTGGTGGGAGATTCAGATAAATGAGCGGAGTTAGATAAAACTTCAAACAATAGACTGGTGGTATCACATACATATCTACCCTTAACAAAGCCTGATTGTTCTTTGCCAAGAAGAGCATGGAGAAAAGATTCTAATCACATAGCAAACACTTTTGAAAAGATTTTGTAATCAATGTTGACCAGGGAAATGGGCCTGTAATCTTTACAGTGGTGGGGATATTTTCCCTCTTTGGGAATGAGGCAGCTGAGGGCATCGAAGAAGGAGCCAGATGATTTATATAAGTACGAGAACGCCAATATAAATTTGTGAAGTTTTGGGAGAATTAATGTGGGGAAGGGAATAAATATTTTGACCATGAAACCATTAGGCCTAGATCATTATATATATATATAAGAGAGAGGGAGCTTGATTTTAGGTTGAGTTTTGTAGGATTTTTGAGTGGTGGATAAAAAGTTTAATATTTTGAATCAGATTGGGAATCTTCTGGTGTACATAATTCTCTGTAAAATTGGATGAATTATATAAGATTTCAGGATATTTATGTTGTGAGACTTGCAGCTTCTAAAAATTGTCTAATTTGTGAACTGAAAAGAATTACTATTTAAAAACCTACTTACCTGAGTGATTTGCTTCGGGGGCCTAAACTTATATAAAGATATGTGTTATTTTTATAAATTGGTGTGGATCTCCTTATTGAGTAGTGTGTCTCATTTATTGACTGTAGTGTGTATTTGTAGATGTCTTGCACTCCTCTGTGATAAGCCTAAGGCTGCTCGATCACACTACCCCCTAGAAGATCACCTTGTAATTGCCTTAGCAAGCCCCTGTCCTCTTGTGTGGGAATCCCTGGACTCTTTACATGATATATCTCATTTCGATTTATTATACAAAGCTCCAGCTTCCTGCAAATTAGAATATTGAAAATGGACCTGCTGTATCTCTGATAGTTTAGACTTTCAAAAATACGTCAGTCAGCATGCAAATATAACCACTTCCATCCATGTATAGCAAGCTGAATTAATTGGGTTTATCTTGAGTGGATACCAGGAACGTAGAAGTGTGAAAAGAGATGTGTGCACAGCAGAGTGTGGTTGACAGTGCACACTGTACAGGGATGGTAAGTGTATCTAGTGAGAGTACACCTTCTTTCACCTTAAGTAGATATGACATTGCCCACAGAATCTCAGTGAGTGATTGGTTTAAAGTGGCATTCCGGGATAGATGACAGCATGTAGAACCTAAAAGGTTCGACATGCTGGTGCAGAAGCTCTCCAAAGGTCATGTGGCTATAGAGGTCATGCAGGCCTGTCTTAAGCGAAGAATGCTGGATGTTAAGTATGTTACTATGTAAACTGAGTTTGAGACATATTAGGATTATGATTACTATCACAAGTAGAATATGTATAAACTAAAACAAGCATTGGTAAAGCCAGTAGGTGTTTCTTTGGCAAGTCAGAGAGGTGGTTATTTTTTAACAATTTTTCATTGTAAGCATATGTCACAAAATAAAAATTACAAAAAAAGGAAGACCTGTCATAAGCTATGTGCTTGCAATAAATGTTTTTAATTAATTTTTTTTTAAATCAACTTTTGTATATAATGTTAACATAACAGTACAGGAACTTTATAGTAGTCAATTTTATTGAGATAATGTATAGAAACCTATTTAGTTTTAAATCACATAATTGGAAAAATAGGATTCTTTTAGGCATTATATATTGTTTTTTATTTTTTATTTTTATTAGTTATATCTGCAATAATTACAAAACAATACAACCAATAACACCAGCCAGTCATCTTCGCAGCATATCCATATACATAGTGTTGTCATGTGTCATTCAGTGATGTACATATTTCAATATTGGTCGTGTCAACCCGATAGTGGACAATACATATTTTAGAATAAGTCCGTAAGCTTCAGGGGCTACGCACATTTAACATAGTTTCATGTAGATGTGAACATATAGAACCCACATGCAGTTAGCATAGAAGTCGTACAGTCCCACACCATCACTTACAATTGACCTTGGTCCCTATTCTAGTTCTGAAAAAAGGGAAAACAAAGTGGTCCAACTATTCGCAGGGAATCCCCGAGCACCTCCCCCATCCACTACAGAAACTACACATCCAAGGTGTCACTATGTGCCTCTGTGTCCTGCCGTTCCTGAGCCCACCGCACGAACGGCTCCCAGATGTCACGAGGCCAGGACGTTGACGGCATCAACTCCCAGAATGTGTTCAACTGTGTATGACCATATGTTACATCAGCCAGCCAGCCATTTATCGAAGGTATCCTCCTTCTGCCCCAGCACACCGCCACCCGCCTTTTAGCGAATAATAGAAGTAAAGCATGCAATTTTGCGCGATTTTGGTGGAGTGTCTCTAACATACCCCAATATACCAAGTAGAGGGGATGGGATATCTGATCGCCCAACAATCTGATTCACCAAATTAAAAATCTGAGCCCAATAATTCTCGATCATTGGGCAGGACCATGCTATGTGTAAAAAAGAGACAGGGGAGTGTCTACATCTCCAGCATTCATCGGTTTCCCGGAGCCCCATCCTTTTCAGACTAATAGGGGTCCTGTAAAATCTATGCAAATATTTAAAATGTATTAACCGTAGCCTATAGTTGTGAGATAGCTCAGTGAGCTGCCCGCAGCAGAAGTTCCATTGGTCCTCAGTCAGCGGGGATTGAAGGTCTTCGTTCCAATATTGGAGGGATTAGGTGTGACCACTGGTGCTGTGTTTTGCATTTGCCTGTATATACGGGTGACCAACTTACGTGGAGATGGGGAGCCCACCACGCCCTCCAAAGCAGTGAATGTCGGAGGGGCCGCCGGGAAGTCCCTGCTAAGTGCGCGACATGCTCTCCGCAATTTGTGATACAGAAACAATTCAGAGAAGGGCACAGTGCGGCCTTCCTCTGCCACCGGGGGGTACATGAATGTGTTGTCGGGAAAGAGATCAGCGAATGTATGAAGGCGCATTTTCTTCACTAGGGTTTGTCAACTCCATCTTCAATACACGGCAGCATCGGGTTGTGCACCAAGGAAAGCGAGGGGGCATAGAGCAATGGGATTGCCGCCCTCTTGCGCAATTCCTCCCACGCCCATCGTAGTGTTCCAGCAGTATCCACATCCCCTCTAGGGCGTTTTGCTTTTGCACATATTGCTACTTTTAGCGGAACTGGCGCAACAGCATCCCGTTCCACTGCCACATGTGGTTGAAAGGGAGTTGGTCGGGTCCAAAAATGCAAAAATTGGGCTTGAGCGCAAAGTGCATGTAGTCGCATGTCTGGGGCGCCAGGCCTCCTTGTTTTAAGGGCAGCGTCAGCATGTCCCAGGACACCCTCGCTTGCCCGCCTGCCCACGCTAGTTCAACCAGATGCGATCTCAAGGTGGTAAAAAAATGTGATGTAAGCGGAATCTGTATGTTTACAAACAGGTAAAGGAATTTAGGTAATATGATCATTTTAGCCACCGCTATCCTCCCTGTGAGTGACAAGGGTAGCCTCGCCCATATCTTTACCTTTTCTCCCAGCCACATTATTGCTCTCCCATAGTTTAGGTTCCATATTTCTTGAAGATCTCGACTTATCCATATCCCCAGATACTTGACTTCGTCTACCTCCCATCTCAGGGGGTATTCAGAGGACACCCTTGAGGTGTTATCTGTCAGGGGAAAAATTACCGTCTTGGACCAATTTACAGAGATGCCAGCAAGGCCTTCAAAGTGATTGAATTAACGTAGTACAGGGTTTAGATTTTCTTCCGGGTTTATAAGATAGAGGGTCACGTCGTCCGCATACAGTGATATTAGAAGATTCCTGGAACTGAACCCTATACCCCTCGCCGTGTGATGTTGTCTAACTCTGCAGGCAGAGGCTCCATAGCTATGGCAAACAGTAGCGGGGAGAGGGGATATCCTTGCCTCGTACCCCGTGAAATGGGGAAGGGTTCCGAAACCAGGCCATTTACCCTTACCCGGGCACTGGGCATGGTGTATAACAAGTGAATTTTTTTAATGAGGAGTGGGCTAAGGCCCATCCTGCCCAATATAGCAAATAAATAGGGCCACTCAAGAGTATCGAAGACCTTGGTGGCATCCCAAAACACCGTCGCCGCCTAATCATCTGGGTGTAAGTAATGCAGGGCGGAGAAGATCGTACGTAGATTGTGTGAGGTTGATCTCCCTGGGATAAATCCCGACTGATCAGGGAGCGCTATCATAGGCAATAACGGCTGCACCAGGTTTGCAATTAACTTGGCAAGGATCTTCACATCTACATTTATCAAGGAAAGGGGCCTGTAGGAGTCTAAGTCTTCTGCCGGTTTATCTGGTTTTAGCAGTGTGATAATTAGGGCCTCACACATGGATGCAGGCAGTACGCCCGTTCCCAAAGCCTCTTCATATACGGCTAACAATCTAGGGGCCAGCTCCTCAGTGTATGCCTTATAAAAGGCCGTGGTTCGGCCTTCCGGTCCCGGGGCCTTGTCGGGGGGCAAGCTCCTTATAACCTGTGCCACATCTTCCCGACTGATCGGGAGATCCATGTATTCCCTGTGCGTGTCATTAAACCATACCAGCGCAATCGAGTCTAGAAAAGATTCCAACCCTTCCGGGCACGTGCTCTGAGTAGCTGTATATAGTTTAGAGTAGAAATCAGAAAAGGCACCCAGGATATCTCCTTGCCCTCTAACCGGGACGCCAGATGTTGTGCGCAGTTTATGTATATATGGTGTTCTCAGCATACCTGCTGGTCCCCGGTCTCTCCCCCCTCCCCATACCTTCTAGCCTCCGTATGTTTTCCCAAGAATTTTACCTCAAGCTGCACCTCCTCAGCATAGTCCAATAGCTTGGTTTTTACCAGTCCAGCTATGTCTTGCTCACCCGTATCACAGAATTGATGTTCGAGTTCTTTTATACTGGTCTCCAGAGATGCGAGAGTGGTTCTAATCGCCCTTAGCACTCCAGCCTGACGGGCTATACATTGGCCCCTAATTACAACTTTGAACGCCTCCCATAGGGATGTCTCGGTGTCAACCGACCCAGCGTTGAGTTCAAAATAGTCAGTGATATCCTTCCTAATCTCTTCCTTAAAAGCATCATCAAGTAGGGCATGCGGCGGGAGGCGCCATGCGAAGGCCGGACGTGGAAAGCCTGGGATCAACAGTTTCAACAAGCAGGGAGCATGGTCAGATAGAGAACGGGGCATGTGCACCACATCAACAGTCCACAGGGCTACATCTCGCGTCACTAACCAATAATCTAGGCGGGACCATGCGTTGCGGTGGGCCGAGATGCAGGTACCCTCCCTCAGCGTCTCATGTCTGCCTCGCCAAATGTCAATTAGTCCGCCATCAGCTATTATTTCCTGTAGGGCGGTGCTAGCCATCGGATTCAGTGTTCGAGCGACACCCCTCCTATCCATTGCATCATTAAGGACAGCATTAAAGTCTCCTCCCCAGAGAATCGTATTGCAACCAGTAGCCCTAACCTGCGCCCAGATCTTTTGAAAGAAAGCAGGGGAGTCGATGTTAGGACCATAGACAGCCACATTAACCACAGAAATGCCGCATAACAGTCCCTGAACCAAGATATAGCGACCCTCCGGATCCCCTTGGACCGACCCCTCCCTCCAGTCCAATCCCTGCCGGATCAGTATCGCCACACCACGGGCGTAGTTGGAATATATAGCCGAATAAGTATACCCCCATCTATTTTGACGCAATCGCTGGGATGGCGTGGTGTTTAAGTGTGTTTCCTGCAGCAGGCAGATATCCACATTGTGTTTTGCTAAGTAGGCATGAACCAGTCTTGACTTCCTACCATCATTTGGCCCCCGAACATTCCAAGTCAAACAATTCAACGTTTTATCCGCTTTATGCATATCTCGCTGTAATACAGAGATGGAAATCAACAGATCGACAAGACCCATTCCATGCGCAAATGACACTAGACACACATCTTATAGCATTGGTACTGGCATCGAACAATAGAACAGTCCCTCTCCTCCACCCCCCACCCACTCCAACCCCCCAACTAGGTTGTAGAGTACCCATCCTAACTATTAAACCCAAAACAATGTGCAGCAAGCAAGGGAACTTTCCCATGGGGGCCTAACTATGCCGGCAACTACCCTGTATTGGACAGGGTGGCCGGAAAACCTGCGGGGGATTTGTACCACCCAAATACACATTTGGTTAAAACAATGAGAGACAACGTAAAGGAAGGTCTGGAGAGATTCAAATGCACACATAAATCGACAATAGTCCAACATCCATACTAACAAATTGTCAGGGCCCATATATCCACAATACGATACCCATGTTAGTCATTGTCACTCAGCTGGCCTCCTGACGCTCCCGCTCCCTCTCGATTCCCTTTTGTTTTCTTGCCTCCAATATGTTTAGCGAACTTCAAAGCCGATTTGGCGTCGGTGAATATGTGGGCAGTTCCTTCAAACGATACTTTCAATTTAGCGGGGTATAGGAGAGAGTATGGGATCTGCGCCTGTAGAAGGACGCGCTTTGCCGGGAGAAATTCTCGTCTCGCCGCCTGGACTGCTGGAGTGAAGTCTGGGTAGAATGAGATATTATTTCCTTTATGCGTGATGCTGCCCTTTTCTCTAGCCAATCGTAGGATGAGGTCTTGATCTTGATAGTTCAGAAGCTTTGCAATAATAGGCCGGGGCGGTGCCCCAACAGGAGGTTTCTGCCCCGGCGACCTGTGCGCCCTTTCCACCACAAACACCACAGACAGGTGTGGATCAAATAACTTGTGTAACAAGTCGGTGATATAGGTATCCATTTTAGATATTGCAGTCGTCTCCGGAATACCGGTAACACGAAGGTTATTGCGTCTTGATCTGGCTTCCAAATCGTCATTCTTAGCTCTGATAACGCCGAGCAGTTTGTCCATATGTAGCAACTGTTCCTTCGTTTCAACTTGGAAGTCATGTAACTCCGTATGACGATTGTCCAGCGTATCCAGACGCGTCTCATGGATTGCCACCTGTGATTTAACAGAGTCTAATTGGGAGGTCAGGGTATCCAGTTTAGTGTCAATGTTGCGGAGACTTGATCGCATCTCCAACATAAGTGTCCGCAAATCCTCACCCTGATCCTCTGCAGTGAGATCACGTTGACCCTCCGTCTGAGTTTCCGTCTCCGAGTCCGCATGTCGCGTGGAGCGCTTACGCTCAAAAGTCAGCTTCGGCTGCTTAGCATCTTGCTTGCCTATTTCGATTGTAGCAGACTAATAGCACGTAGAGAGGAACAGTACAAAGCCCCTTTAAGTCAGTAATATCAAGTTGTTGTCGTTAATAGTGGTACACACTTTATGTAATGTTCCGCCTGTGGAGGACCCGCGATATATGCGGGGAGTGTAGTTGTTTAAAGCCAATGTGCACCACGTACAGGAAAGCTGCCCAGGTGGGCACCACCCATGGACAAGGGCAGACTCACAAAGTGGTGTAGCCTACAGCAAAGCGACACGAGTATCTCCCGGGGAGATCTCCTTACAGCACCTGGCTTGGCCCTCCTTTCAGTACGGATTCAGCAATGCAGCACCCACCCACATATGGCAAAGGAGCAGGACAGGATCAACTAATAGAAGAGGTCCATCTCAGGTAAGTAGTGCACACCACCGCCACACAGCAGCGTAGACCCAGCAGCCGCCCCAACAGCAGACCACTTGCGATCCTTGCGCAACCACTCCTTCTCCAAAGGGCACAACCACCTGTCCACGCCACAGGCACTCCCAACTGCGCAGCAGAAGAGGCACGTGACAAAGGCGACCAGTATTTAATAAACAAAGCAGTTTCGTAATCTCAAGGGTCAGTCACTAGCCAGATCAGGTAAGGTGCTTCCAGGTGTTGGTGCCAAATGCAGCCACCGATGTCCTCCAGGCAGTTAGGGACTGATTCTTCATCGCCAGGCAGTGTACACTCTGTTTGCACCCACCGTGGAGTCCCACCGGAGGTGTCCACTATGCATAGGCACTCACACAGCTCCACCGAAGCGTGTCCTTCAATCAGCTCCAAGAGTGCACATAAAATGGCGGCCGCACACTTCGCTGCCCAATTTCAGTTATAGCCTGCAGATCCTCCACATGGCAGGCATAAATAGCCGAAGCGCCTCGCCTCCTCCTCAAGCAAGCTCCATCCCAGCCACTCGGGAGCGCCAGCGCTCACCTTGCAATCGAGGCGCACCGCGGAACACCCGACAGCACCCCTGCCGGTAGCGACGGCGTCTGGGGCTCACCGCAGCGCCCCACACGTCCGCAGGCACTCTGGTCCGCTTTTCCGCCTCCACAGGCACCGGAGAATGCACACGCCGCAGTCGTTACTCCGCCCGGGGGGAGCGCCCGTCGCCAGAGAGGATCAAGCTCCGGCAGTGACGGGCAAAGCTCCTCCTCCCAAGCAAAGGCCGTGTGCAGCGAGGCAGCCCCGGCCTCGAGTGAGATCACCGCCCGACGGCTCACCAGCGGTAACCACAGGCGCCCCGCGACGGAGATGACGACTGGCCACAGCTGCGATCTTTATGTGGTATTACGGGTAAGAGGGACCACCGTCAATTCCCCACGTCGCCAGCAACAATCGTAGACGGTCTGGGCAGGCATTTACCACCCCGAAGTGCAGGATATTATTCAGGATGTTTTTCCGCCTGGCGGAGCACACTCAAGGAGTGGCCATTCCGCTGCTCAGCAGGCCACGCCCGACAGGCCTTATATTTAAATAAAAGGCTTGGTTTAAACACACCAGGATGACAAACATAAAAAACAATGGAAAGAAAAATGCATTAACAAAGTAAAGCATTAGCCCTCTAGGCCTGTGACAAAATGCACTTCTTTTTAGTAGACTGTGCACGTGCTCAGGCTAGTGAAACAATGGCTGAAGTGGGCTGACCCATTGCCCCACACTAAAAGCTGTTGTAGGCAGAAGCTACATGTGAATCACAGTATAATATACCAGTGATGAAGAGGGCTGATCCAAAGCCCCTCCCTTTAAGTATTTATATATTTATGTGAATTTTATTGATTGCATGAGGCTTGTGGAACAACTAAAGCTGTCTCAAGACCATACATAAAAAATAGAAGGTGATGGTCTCATCCTCCTCGAGAAAGGTCCCTGGGCCTGATTTAGAGTAACTCCGTCACAGATATGAGAGATATCCGTCCTCTTTATTACAAGTGCATTATATCTTATGGTACTTGTAATGAGGCAGATGGGATATCAATCATGTTTGTGACGGAGTAACCTGTCCACCAAACTCTAAATCAGGCCCTCTGTCTGCCATATTATAGAAAGTAAATTAGATACGAATTGCTGGGTTCCTAGTCATAACAGAAAGCCCAAGGCTAAGTAGGATCACGTATTTAAACGTTTTGGGGAATTTCTCATTCAGTGATGCTAATTGCCAGTAGCACATGGAGCAGGTAAATGCAATTTTCAGATCACTGGTAGTACAATTGTAGCCGCCCATATTTGGCATTGTAATTAAGAGTTTGTGAACTATTGCTGTAAAATTAGGAAAGGCTATATTTCTTTCCATCTTCTTACACACAAAGATTTGAAAACCTTTACTGTAGCTATTTCTGTACTGTAGAGTGAGTTATTTTTCTTACTTGCCTTTTTAGATCATTTTGACACCAATTGAAGTTGCAATAGAGGACATGCAGAAAAAGACACAAGAATTGGCTTTTGCAACTCACCAAGATCCTTCAGATCCTAAGATGCTTCAAATGGTTCTGCAAGGTTCAGTAGGGACAACTGTGAATCAGGTAAGACATTAATTGCTGTACCGTCATTGGTTGTGCCTAAATTACAATCAGCAATGGTTGGTGTTTTGAAAAGAACAAAAATAACATATAAAAATGATGGGAGGTGAGTCACTGCCAACATTCACAGATCTGGGTTCCGGAATCCTGGCTGTCCATGGCCCAAATGATCCAGTCACCCCTGTGGTGTCATCTTGTCCCACCGTATCCTTGGCCTTTTTCTGAGACCCCATCCAGGTGAGGGAAACAGGGAGGTGGGATATTCTGGTGCCCTCCCTCATTGGCTCTACCCTCTACATGGTGGTGTAGCGTTCTCCTGTTGTTGTCTCCCCTCACTACGCCATTGCTGTGGATTGGTAGGGGTGTGGTGCTTTCTGGTGGGCCCACCCAGCAGATGGATGACGGGTGGCTGAAGTGGTCCTGAGTCTTTAATAGAAACACCAATAAGAGGAAGTGGCTCCTTCTTGGATCCAAGCGGTAGCCACACAAGGACTGAAGCAAGATTAAGTCCTAGACGGTCAGCCCTGACACAATATGCCCACGGCCCACCTCATCTTCATTACAGGCCTGATTGCTTTTATTGATATTGTGGCAGCTAGTCACTAGCACACACAACCACAAACCATCATATTACTTTCCTTAAACCGTGACAATGGTGAGTTACATCTCTAAACCCTAAAAAATATTTTATCATGGCACAATCAGAAACCACAAGATAACAAGAACACATAAATGTCAGGTCGAATGCTCAACTAAATACAATACTCTTTTCAATATAATACTGTTTTAGAATTTTAACTCCTTGACGTTAGAAACCTCTCATTAAATAGCATATTGCCTTAAAACAGCATCCCAAAGACCCAGATTGTCTGTTTTCTCCATGTTTATATACTGTAACAAACTAGGGCCAGCCAGCTTGATTATAACCATCTGAAAATAGATTGCTGAGTATGGAATATGGATGACTGGAAGTTCAAAGAGACACAAAGGATTAGGAAATAAGCATCATGATTCTTGATATTGCATGTTTGATCTTCATAATACACTACAATACAGTCACATTTATAGCTTTACGGCTTTATAGATTAACAGCTACCTCCGAAGAGGCTTCCCAGCTCTAGCGGTAAGGATCCCCCAAACGCAGGCAGAAAATGGCAGACTGCTGCCTTAGCAAGAATCAAAAGGAAAAGTTTTTAACGACGTTCTAAAAGCAACTTCAGACAAGATACTTCTCAAGTTAAGAGGAAGAGCATTCCACAGCTTAGATGTCAGAAAGGTGAAGGATCTGCCTCCTCTTCTGCCCATGTGAATGCGGGGGATGTGGGAATGTTTGAGATTATTAGATTATTAGATCTCAAACATCTCTTCTGTGAATATTGTTTCAAGTGACTCCTGGGTAAAGATGACCCTTATGATGATAGGCTCTGAAATCTAAGGTCAGAGGTTTGAACCAGATTCTTTTCTTGACCGGAAGCCCGTGGAGGGCACGTAAGTGACCCAACACCAAAGATCGACATGGGGCTCAAAATCAGACAAGCAGCAGTGTTTTGAATAGTCTGAAGACGCTGAATCAAAAAGGCCAGGAGGCCCAAATACAGACTAATAGAGTAGTCCAGCCTGGAGGTTATTTGTCAGGTCCCACGTAGGCCTCTCAGGATCGGTTCGTTGCTCAATGGGGGCCCCCCTATTGACAACCTCAATTCCGAGTTGCCGTGAAGGCACGGAAGCTTAAGGGGGTCAATCGAGGGGCAGGAAAGGATGGGAACAGCGGGGAGGGAGATCTGTAAAGGAAGCACAGGTCTTGTTAGCACTAACTTCTTTACCGTAAACAATACTACCACCCACTGTCTCACATAAACAATTAGGTCTACCTGTAAAGGAAAATAACCAAGTCTAGCTTTGCTAGAAGAAGGGCGATTTAGGTTTGTCAAAGCCTCTTCAAGGCTAGCTAGATCCGGGGTGCTCAGGGAAGCCTCAGGTCTGTATACGTTACTCCAAGGGCATGACTGTTGATACATAAACAACACATAAACTCCCCCCGTTTGTGTAGCAGCTACATATACTTGTGTTTCGGTTCATAGGGTTTAAACATGTACCCACCAGAAAGGGTGTGCAGGTAGGCCTCACTGGGGAAAGAAGGTCTTATGCTGCAGCCTAGCGGCCACTCTATATATACCCAGCTAGAGGACGACACAAACACACACACACATCATGGATACATAGTAGGCGTCACATATTACATAGGCGTTGAGCTTTGACTCTTGATAAGGTATAAATCAGGATGCACAATAAGTTCCACAGCGTGGTATTTAAGCCATACCACCTGGTAAATGTCAAGCGTATTCTGAGCGCTTCCACGCACTCACTCTGGCAGGATAAGTATTTACAAAAGTCTCACTAAAGAGTATTTCAATTGTTAGGCAGTTCCAAGTTCGACGACAGCACGAACGTGTGCAAGAAAGGACTCTTGGCGGTGTCACTGACACCCTTACCGCACCCGGGGAACACCACGTTGGTTCTGCTACGAGGTTCAGGTCAGCTCCAGGATAATCTGCGAGCGTATCTCCTCGCTGGCCGGGTTAAATGGTTTCCTGGTTCTCGCGCTGCGTCACTTCCTGTGCGCGCGCGTCGCCGTCCCACAGGCTGATGGGAGTTGTAGTTCTGTGGCGGCTTTGGTAGTCCCCCATTTCTCCCGCATCTCGCGGAACTGGTTCGCGGCCCGAGCCCAACGGGCGGCGTCTTCCAGTAAGTCTGTCGAGGGGGCAGAGGTCCGGGGAGTAATCGTGACAGCACATCCCTCTCCCCGAGACCTCTGCCACGAGCCAGGTTTATGGGGATGTTTCGCATGGAAGGTTCTTACACATCGGGGAGCATGTACCCCCGTGGCAGGTTCCCATGAATTGTCTTCCATTCCGTAACCTTTCCATGATACCAGGTACCAGAGTTTGGATCCACGCATTTTTGAGTCGAGGATGGCCCGGACTTCATACTCCGGCTCGTTGTCTATCCAGACCGGAGACGGTTTCTGTTTTACCGGGGTGTAGGATGGCTTTAGAAGTGATACGTGAAACACCGGATGGATTTTAAGTGTTTTCGGCAGCGCTAACATCATCGCCCGTGGGGAGATCACTTTCTTGATCTTGTAGGGCCCGATGTATCTGGGGTTGAATATGCTGTATCTCCGGAATCGTATGTGTTTGGTGGATAACCATACCACATCACCTTGCTGATAAGGAGGATTTGGCTTACGGTGCTTATCCGCCATGGTCTTGTACGTTATTTTTGCTCTCACCAAGTTTTTGTACGTGCTTAGTAGAACCCTTCGGATATGTTTGGTTCGGGTACCGACTTCCGGTACCTCAGGCCCTACCACAGGGTGGATCAATGAAGTAAAACGGGGATGAAAGCCATAGTTGCTGTAATAGGGGGTGTGCTGTGTAGATTGGTGATTGGCGCTATTGTATGCCACTTCGGCCAAACAGAGCCATTCAACCCAGGAATCCGAATTGTCTTTGACATAGCAGCGTAGATACTGCTTTAGATTCTGGTTTAGTCGTTCCGTTTGTCCATCAGATTGGGGGTGGAAGCTAGTTGATTTGGAGGACTTCATGTGTAACGCCTTACACCACTCCTTCCAAAACTTAGCTGTAAATTGAGGGCCTCTATCCGAAACAATATTAGCCGGGAGTCCGTGAAGTCTTATGATGTGGACTAGAAGTAACTTGGCTAAGTGCCCTGCAGTTGGTTCTTTGGCACACGCGATAAAGTGTCCCATCTTGGTGAGGCTGTCTACCACAACCACTATGGAGGTGCAGCCTTGGTCCTTTGGAAGACCCACTATAAAATCAATGGATATGGTTTCCCATGGTTTCATAGGTGTGGGGAGAGGTTGCAGGAGACCTTGCGTCTTCCCATGATCTGTTTTGGCCTTAGCGCACGTCTCACAGCGCCTTATCATATTCGTGGTGTCTTTCACTACGGAGGGCCACCAAAATTGTCGTGATATTCGGTCGAGTGTTTTTCTAACACCATTATGGCCAGCGCTGGGTGTAGAGTGACACATCTGCCACACCTCCTCACGTAAGGTCCGGGTTGGTATAAGCAATTGGTTGCCTTTCATCGGAAGACCTTGGCGGAGTCTCCATTGTGGATGCTCTTTCAACCATTTTCTCCAGTAACTGTTTTTGCTTCCTATGATTATTTTGTGTAGGAAGGCATCCGTATGTAGTACTCCAATGACCTTTTGTGGGTCCAAAATTGCCTGCTGCGCTGTTATCTCCGGTTCTAGGGGGGTTGTTTGCCTAGACAAGGCGTCGGCCTTTCTGTTTTCCGTCCCTGGACGATACGTCACTATGAAGTGAAATTCTGAGAAAAACAACATCCAGCGCAACTGTCTAGGAGATAACATGCGGGTGGATCGCATAAACTGCAAATTGCGATGGTCAGTGTAAACCGTGACTACATGTTTGGCTCCTAACAACCAGTGTCTCCAATCCATGAAGGCTTCTTTGATGGCTAAAAGTTCTTTCTCCGCTATGGTGTACCGGGTTTCAGCGGGGTTTAGCTTCCTTGACATATAGGCTACTGGATGTAATTGTCCGGTGACCTTATGCCTTTGTGAGAGAATAGCTCCTATGGCGACGTCAGAGGCGTCTGCCTCTACAAGGTAGGGACGCTCGGGGTCAGGGTGAGTCAACACCGGAGCGGTAACAAAGGCGTCTTTTAAGCTTTGGAAGGCTTTCTCTGCTTCTGTAGACCAGCAAAACGATACGTTCTTTCGCAACAGGGCTGTAATGGGTGCCACCATGTTAGAGAATCCGTTGATAAACCTGCGATAGAAGTTCGCGAATCCAAGGAAACATTGGACCTCTCTCACGTTGGTAGGTGTGGGCCAGTTTTTTACCGCCAAGATCTTTCTATCGGACATTTCTTGCCCGGTGGGTGTTAGCATTACCCCCAAGAACTCCACCTTATCCACATGAAACTCGCATTTGCTGAGTTTGCAATACAAGTTGTTTCTGCGTAATGCCTCAAATACCTGACAGACATGCCCCTGATGTTCCTCAACCGATGAAGAGTAGATGAGGATATCATCGATGTAGGCAACCACGAATCTGTCCAAGTACTCCCGCAACACCTCGTTCACGAAGTATTGAAAGGCTGCGGGAGCATTGCACAGTCCGAAGGGCATCACTGTATATTCATACAGACCATATCGTGTACGAAAGGCCGTCTTCCATTCATCCCCCTCTCTTACCCTTACAAGGTGATACGCCCCTTTTAAGTCAAGCCGAGTGTATATAACAGCTGTTTTGACCTGTTCTACAAGTACAGGGATCAATGGTAAGGGGTACCTGTTTTTTATCGTGATATCGTTTAGGGCGCGGTAGTCTATACAAGCCCTCTTTTCTCCGTTGGCTTTAGGGATAAAAAAGAGAGGAGATGCCGCCGGGGATCTTGAGGGACGGATAAACCCATTCTCTAGGTACTTGTCCAGATATTCCCTCAAGTGTGTGTTCTCGGCCTCGGTTAACGCATATAAGCGTCCACATGGTATCAACGCCCCCGGTACCAAATCTATGCGGCAATCGTAAGGCCTATGTGGGGGTAAAGTGTCTGCCAGTGTTTCACAAAACACATCTTGATAATCCGCATAGCAAGAGGGGAGTTGAACATCTGTTTCCGCTGCCGTCGCTAAGCTATGGGAGGAGAGCAGGGTTACCTTTTTTTCCTGACTCATGCCCATACAATGAGCCTTGCACCATGATCCATTAAATCTCACCTTGCCTTCCTTCCAATCAATAGCCGGGTTATGCAATCTTAACCAGGGGAGCCCCAGTATCACTCCGTATTGAGGAGCCTGGAGTACATTGAACCGCACCGTCTCGGTATGGTCATGTTCGCACAGCATTAACAATGATTTGGTGTGGTATTCAATGGGACCCGTGCTCAATTTCTTTCCATCCACTGCCAAAACCTCCTCGGGATGGTCTTTGGCCAGTAACATGAGTCCCAAGCTTAAAGCCACCCCTTGGTCCATGAATAGCCCTGTGGCTCCTGAATCAATCATGGCGTCTATGGGTTGCCAACCTTTGGGGGTTCTGAGGTGTATCGGGAGAAAAATATGTTGTGGAGTGTATACCGTCTGTTTCGATAATGAAGGGACACGAATACCACTCAAGGAGTTCCCTTCGGCTGTCCCTGAGTGTATTAGTTTCCCTTACTTTCCTCAGTAGTGTGTCCTAGTGGTTTCGCCACCCCAAATCCAGTTTTGGGTTTGGCCAAGCACTCTCGGACAAAGTGGCCTTTCTTCCCACAATACATACATAGACCCGCTTTACGTCTATTGTCTCTCTCAGCTGGTGTCAGCGGAGCCCTTACGGTCCCTATGTCCATAGGTTCTACGGGAGTTACCGACCCACCGCCTGGGCCCCTGTTGCGGTCAAAGCGCATGGGTGGTCTCTCTACCCTCTTTCTATCCCCTCTCCGTTCTCCTAACCGATAATCTAGTCTCAATACAAGATTGATTAGGTCTATGCACGTGGAGGGTTGGGGGTCTATCTGGGCTATTACGTCCTTGAGATCGTCTTTTAATCCTTGATAGAAGAGCGCCCCTTTCTTTTCCTCAGGCCACTGTGTTTCGGCCACCAGCCTCTGAAAGGTGTTAACGTAGGTAACTATGTCCTTACTCCCTTGTCTTAATTCTAGTAGCTCTCTATCTGATGTAAACGAGGCCGCTCGGCGATCAAATACAGTCTCAAATTCTTTCTTAAACTCCTCCCAGTCATATAACAGGGGGTCGTCTCTGCGCACGTAAGGCACAGCCCATTGAGCGGCTTCTCCTGTTAGGTATGATATCATAAAGGCCACTCTGGCTTGATTAGTGGGAAAGGCTTTAGGTTTGCATGAAAAATGCAACAGTATCTGCGTCATAAAGACTTGTACTTTAGTGGCGTCTCCCTGAAAACGTTCCGGGGCGGCCAAAGGAATGGGAGTGGGTATTTCCACAGTTAATGGCGTGGGAGTAGCGGAGGCTCCAAACTGGAACACCCCACCGCTCGCTCCACGCCCTACCTGGGCGTCAAAGGGGTTCCGTTGTAGCCTATTTACGGAGTCCTGTAGCGCGGCTGTCTCAGCCCTAGAGGCTGCTACCTCATTTCGAGAATCCGCAATCTCCTGTTGGAGAGTTACTAATGTGGCTAACACATCTTCTAGGGTGGTCATGGTGCCAATGAACCGACCGGGAGAGGTATATTATTTTTTTTAGGCAGATTATTCTGTCAGGTCCCACGTAGGCCTCTCAGGATCGGTTCGTTGCTCAATGGGGGCCCCCCTATTGACAACCTCAATTCCGAGTTGCCGTGAAGGCACGGAAGCTTAAGGGGGTCAATCGAGGGGCAGGAAAGGATGGGAACAGCGGGGAGGGAGATCTGTAAAGGAAGCACAGGTCTTGTTAGCACTAACTTCTTTACCGTAAACAATACTACCACCCACTGTCTCACATAAACAATTAGGTCTACCTGTAAAGGAAAATAACCAAGTCTAGCTTTGCTAGAAGAAGGGCGATTTAGGTTTGTCAAAGCCTCTTCAAGGCTAGCTAGATCCGGGGTGCTCAGGGAAGCCTCAGGTCTGTATACGTTACTCCAAGGGCATGACTGTTGATACATAAACAACACATAAACTCCCCCCGTTTGTGTAGCAGCTACATATACTTGTGTTTCGGTTCATAGGGTTTAAACATGTACCCACCAGAAAGGGTGTGCAGGTAGGCCTCACTGGGGAAAGAAGGTCTTATGCTGCAGCCTAGCGGCCACTCTATATATACCCAGCTAGAGGACGACACAAACACACACACACATCATGGATACATAGTAGGCGTCACATATTACATAGGCGTTGAGCTTTGACTCTTGATAAGGTATAAATCAGGATGCACAATAAGTTCCACAGCGTGGTATTTAAGCCATACCACCTGGTAAATGTCAAGCGTATTCTGAGCGCTTCCACGCACTCACTCTGGCAGGATAAGTATTTACAAAAGTCTCACTAAAGAGTATTTCAATTGTTAGGCAGTTCCAAGTTCGACGACAGCACGAACGTGTGCAAGAAAGGACTCTTGGCGGTGTCACTGACACCCTTACCGCACCCGGGGAACACCACGTTGGTTCTGCTACGAGGTTCAGGTCAGCTCCAGGATAATCTGCGAGCGTATCTCCTCGCTGGCCGGGTTAAATGGTTTCCTGGTTCTCGCGCTGCGTCACTTCCTGTGCGCGCGCGTCGCCGTCCCACAGGCTGATGGGAGTTGTAGTTCTGTGGCGGCTTTGGTAGTCCCCCATTTCTCCCGCATCTCGCGGAACTGGTTCGCGGCCCGAGCCCAACGGGCGGCGTCTTCCAGTAAGTCTGTCGAGGGGGCAGAGGTCCGGGGAGTAATCGTGACATTATTAGAGTGTGGGCAATCGTCTTGGGATACTCTATTGGGATGAGATGCAAAATCCTTCTAAGTGACCTCTTGGTGAGAAAGTAGGAAGAGGATAAAGCCTTAATCTGGGGCTCCAAGGTCAGGCCTGAATCAAATTTCACCCATGGTTTCTAACCGCAGGGGCAGGGGGGCCCCCAGGTCTGATGGCCACCAAAGACTGGATGACGGGGGGGACTTAGTACCTAGGTAGAGCACCTCAGTCTTGTCTGAATGCAGTTCCAGACAGTTTGTTTCCATCCAGTCTACCACGGATTTCTGAGTTTGAAGAAGTCAAAGGTCCTGGACCCATTTTCCTGGAAATCCAAATGGAGTTGAAGATCGTCCACATAGGATATAATTCTCACTTCCCAGGATTCAACTAACTTAACAAGGGGCTCCAAATAAACATTAAAACATGTTGGGCAAAGAGCCAAGCCCTGTGGAACCCCACATACTAAGGGTTTAGTCCCAGAAGTAAAAGGGAGAAGGAAAACAGCCTGAGATTGCTCACTCATGAAGGATTTGAGCAGCATAGTGCTCGACCTCTGACGCTGATCATGTACAGTATCTCCAAGAGAATTGCATACAAGACCATGTTGAATGCAGCAGAAAGATCCAAAAGCAACACCATGACCAGAGTGTTTAAATCAAGGTTAGCTTTAGTGTATTCTGAGACTTCAAGTAGAGCAGCCTCAGTGCTATATCAGCACGAACCCCGATTGGGAATCATGGAGCAGGTGATTTGCTTCAAGAAAGTTAGATAACTGTCTATTTATATTCTTCTCCAGACGGTTAGCGGCTGTGGGCAAGAGAGAGATAGGTCTAAAATTGTCAAAGACCTTGGGATCAGCAGAAGGCTTCTTCAACATGGGAAGAAGAGCTTGTTTCCAGCAGGAGGTGTCCAGCGCCTGTTCCAGAGAGTCATTATTTAGCCAAGGGACCACCGCGGGTCCGGTTAGACTGAGAATAGCAGACGGACAGGGATCAAGAGGGGATACTGGTTTAAACTTTGAGAGCTCCATTGCCGATTCCTCAAGTGAAAGAAGGGAGAAACTGGATAGTGAGGGCCTGACAAACATATCAGACGGTGATGCTTGAATAGTGTGACTCCGAAACCGGGAATTGTTCATCGATGCCTTGAATTTTCCTTAGAAAAAAGCCAGAGAGGCCCTCACAGAGATACAAAGAGAGGGTAGGACTGTTTTTAGTAGCCGTAGGAGATGAATAGGAATGACCTACTTTGAATAGTTCACAAGGATGGTTCAAAGCTTCTGAAATAGACACGGCAATGAATGATTTTTGAGCCAACCGGATGGAAGCATGATAATTTTTAAGTGCAGCCTCATAAATCACTTTTGCACCCTTGTCATAATTCATTCTCTATTGCCTTTCCAACTTTTTACATAGGAATTTCTCCACCCTAAGAGGATCGGAGAACCATGGTGCAGAGGGTTTAAGCCTCTTTCAGGAGCACACTTTGCAGGGTGCAATGGTATCAATTGCCTTCGTATTCCAACTAGTAAAGCTGAGTACATCGTACTCTAAATCCCCAGTCTTCTGACAAGGAAAGGACTAAGAAGACTCCAAAAATGGAGACTGAATTATTTTATAGAAGGGTCTGAACAACTTCTTAATGGCTCTTTTAAGTTCTGGGGGAGTTGAAGTAACATTAAACTGGATCAATATATGGTCCGACCAGCTATGATTCAAAACTGGTTTCACCTCAACAATCAAAAAGTTGGCCAGCATTCGTTCCAGTGTATGACCAGCAGTGTGGGTATGCACTTTGATTAATTTCTCAAGATTAAAAGCTTCCATAGAACTAAGAAATTGCTGAGCAAGTTTATTATTAGGGTCATCCACATGCAGGTTCAGATCTCCTAATAACATGTAATTGGCATGAAATGGATAAAATTGACCTAAAAGGTCAGTCAGAAGTTATAGGGAAGCAGCTGTCGAATCCAGAGGCCTATAAATAAGTGTGCCAGAGACAGCATAAGTAGGGCCTAAAATAATAGAAACCGGCATGCTCTCAATATTATGAATATTAGTGAGCTTTGCAACTGAGCAGAAGTAGGCTGACCGGTGTATATTTCCATCCCCGCCCCCATGTTTGTCCACTCTATCAAAGTGCTTAATCAAATAATCTTGAGGAATTGCCAGGGCATTATCAGTAGCTGTACTGTCTTTAAGCCAAGTCTCTGTTAGGAAAAGTAAATCCCATTTGTTGTCAATTAAAACATTACAAATATCCAAAGCATACTTAGATAAAGAACAACAGTTAAGCAAACTTTGCATAAAGAAGGTACCAGGGAGGGAAGAGGTAAAGGAGTCAGCTTTGCCTAGAGGAGTCCGACCCTTGACTTTAATGCATTGGGAGCTACAGTGCAGGGGAGCGTCAATTGAGAAGTCACACCTGGGGCAATCAAAACCTTCGCCTATTTTGCCAACAGAGCGCTCACCTTCATGATTATGAGGTAAGGTGCGAAAGGCATGCAGCTCAGCTTTAGAGTAAATGCTGCGGGCTAGAATATGAGAAGGCAAACCAGCAGCTTGGCTGGCGCTGGCCACGATCTGGACGTGGACAGGCACAGGTGGGCTTGCACATGACCACACCAAAATGGCAGCTCAAAGTCGGAATACTCACTAAACAGGAAGTGAGTATGGGTGTATCAAAGCGCAAATGCGCTTATTACGCTTAAAACAAATCAAGGCAAGTGTGCATTAAAATCAGGGAAAAACAAGTCTTTTATGGTATTTTCTCCCAAATCATTAAATCCGTGTTCAGTATTAGACCCCCACAGTACAAAAAGTGCCACCGTACCAACTCAGATCACAGTCTGTGGACTGAGAACACAGAAAAGTTACCTCCTGCTGATTCCGTTTTACAATTGAACAGATTAGCCCCCCACAAGTGAGAGAAATAACTGATTCAGCAGTCACCTAAAATAAAATCAAGTAAAATGGTGAACAACAAAGATTCAGTAATCAATTAAAAACAAGTAAAAAGAAAAGAGTCAAAGCGCGTAAACAGTCCTGGAATGTCAGAAGCATTTTCCTTTTCGATCAACAGAGCACCTAGAATGCTAGACCTTATTCCTTTTCATGATTGCCCTACTAGCGACATTCCTGGTTCATTTCCCAATGAACCGAAAAAATATAAGTTGTCAACAATATGAAGCATGAGCGGAAACATAAGATGGAAAGACTATCAGAATCTTCCATGATATTTTTGATTGCATCATCCAAAATGCACAGAGGACGTATCATATTTATAAGCATGTAAAAAGATGGTATCAAAATTCCCTTTAAGTGCCAGCACATATACTGTGTCAAGAAAGGACAAAACACATATTCAGTGGCCCTTATCATATGGAGTGCGTCATGAAATAGTAAACTGGGTGAAGCAGATCTTTGACCCACATATTCAGATTTGGCTTATTAGGGAATCTAAAGAAGTCATCCCGAAGTATCCTGAGGGCTATATAAATCTGCATATACTAGTAGTTGTTTACTAGTAGTAGGGTATGGTACATGGGTCTCCAGTGTTTTCCACAACAAGAGCTATTTATGTTCAATGAATATTATCCCAAGCTACTATTATTATGAGCCTTGTAATAGTGGTCACCGCAGACGAGATTATATTAGTGGCCACACTATGCAGGAGTACCAGTAGTGATAACTTCTGTGCTCACTTCCAGGGTTGCCAGTAGTAACTTAAACAAGCATCTTCATATTTTTGTTTTTAACCATAAATAAAAGGCATTGTCATTTACAATGCCAATAGCTTAAAGCATCGCAAATGCAAGACCTTTTGCGTTCCAAATGCTTCAAGACATCGCTGAGTTGCCTCCTTCTGTCTCCTATGGCCCCTGAAGAGCTCCCGTTTGCTACAAGTTAAACAAGCCGGTAGTCACAATTACGCACGAGAGACCCTCCTGCAGTAAGAGAAACTCATTAAAGAAAATAGTGCTTTTAGACTAAAGAAGACGTACCGTGTAACAACCGAAGTAAAAGGGACAGTCCTCATCGGAGGTTACAAATGAAAATATTGCGTTACTAAGGAGGGACTAACAAGCCTAATAACGAATCAGAAGCCAGCATTTACGAAGGACAGTGACATAAGCCAATGACAAATATGGGCGGAGCTTCAAATACATACTCCAATACAGGGCCGGACTGACTACCGGGCGTTTTGGAATGCTGCTGAGCTGGGGGCTGTTTTCGTTGATGGGGACCTGCGTGTACTGAACGAAATTCGTTTTGCTTTAGTTATTTCGAAGTACACGCAGGTCTCCATGAACAAATCAGCCCCCACCGCAGTGAAATCAGCCCCCTGCTCGGCAGAATTCCAAAACGCCCGATAGTCAGTCCGGCCCTGCTCCAATACAGCATGACTCGCAGAGCAGCGCATGCGCTACCCAGCCTCGACCTAAAAAGGCTTTGTCAATTTGAAATCCATGTACATAGGTAATACATAACAGGCATAACTGCAGTGCTAGTGATAACAAAGTAATAATATTAGTAATCTCTCCACAGCTTCACATGATTTATCAATCGGCTTTAAAATTATTCTGGAAATTCAAACCATTTTTCTTCAAACATCTGATTAGTTCTGAAAATATTTACATTTACATCTTACATACACACATTTAAATTTTGGTATAAATATATACAAAAGCTTCTAATTTAGTAGGATAGACTGGACACAGGAGAGCTACTACAAGGTAGCTCGACCAGTAGTTCACGACTCGTTGGAGAAGCCTGGCATTGTAAATGTGTGCTCCATCGATCACTAAACTTTTGAATGTCAGGAGGAGATGGGTGGAGGAATTGCTTGCTTTGCATATTCCTCTAAAGGAAGGGTGTAGGATTTCTATTCTGCATGTCCATTCCCTTAAGCCTCATGAAAAACTCACAGATGCCTCTGGCTTAGTAGCAGACCACAAAGAGATACCTTCCTGAAGCTCTGTGTAGCACTTGTGTGCATTTTTATACCAGCTCCATAGTGTTTGATGCTTTGGCTCTGGATGACTGAGTTTGTGGAAAACCACAAATACTTTTCAAAGAATTCGGGGGAATTACCAACACCCGGACGCTGACATTTTCATAGTTGTGGATTTCCTCATAGTACACATAAAGGGCAAGACAGTGCCACACGTTTTCCAGAAGATGAAAAAAAACTGTTTGCTAGTGACCCAAGGTACCAAACCTAAGCAAATAAATCTCTACATTATTGGCTAAAATGGTGGAAGCCTGATGGAACCTTCAGGACAGATTATCAGAAAAGCACTTGAAGTCTTATGAAAACTGGCATAAATGAAACCAGGCATAAAATAATGTTTCCTGGTGGTATCGCTCAGTGTTTCAAAAACAAGGAGCTTAATCATCTGTTTTAATGAAGGAATGGGGCAGAGATAAACACCCTAGCACAGTCCCTGGTGCCACTCATAACACATATTCTCCCCATTGGCTAATAATGATACATACCTGAATGAGTCTTTCTTCTTGAGTATTGATCTGCCTAGATGGAAAACATTTGTAGCACTTGATGTTAACAACTATGCCTAAGTATATTACAAAAGTAATAGATTCATTCTCTGTGACGGCCTACCACCCTATTATATAAGAAAGAGATCCACTCCTCCATTTTTCATACATTTGTTCAATTGGCTATATTAATGAGCTCTCTGCAAGGGTCCATGAAAACCAAGGTTTGTGGTCGTCTTCATGGTTGTCTTCATGGTTACCTGTGTGAAGGATAAGGACCAACTCCTTTGGAGCTCCAATTGACTGTTGTCGGTCTCTAATGGAGATGCCAAAACTGTTGCCAAGATACGGGCACACACTAGAACAGTTCCTACCAAACATGCTTCATCAGGATCACACCGATATTGTCCAGTGATATAACTCAGCCAACTATGTTCTGATATTCCTCAACGGTTGGCACCCAAATATTATAAAACAGAACATTTCTTGCGCCATTTTCTTTGTTGGCACAGAGAAATTAAAAACATGAACTAGAGGTAATAAAGTATTTGAATCAGGCTTGTGGGCTTTGTCAGTCGTTTGCAAATTATTGAAACCGAGTGTGCTAGAGAACGATGTACCCTCTTAGAACTACAGGTTTTGAACCATGCCACGACTGTAGAAGACCGATGTCGATCACGGTCCATCAGAACATATCTGTGGTGTTTGGCTCAGGACACAACTCAAAGTTGTGTGACAAGTATGACCTCATGCACCCGGCGGCTATCAGGACCAAGAACCAAAGATATGTTTCCAAACAAATGAAGAAGTTGTGAGTTTTGTGTTAGTCCTACTCCCACTCAAAGTTGAGGACACCGACTGTCGCTTCTGAGGTCGCTCTTACGAGAAGTAAACTTCACGGGCAAAGTCCTCTAATAATTACGGGTCGAAGTTCAAACATAAACACAAGAAAGCTAAGCGGGACTCAACCCTATCCTTCCACTCTTTATCTTAGGAGAATGTGGAACAGAGTCACTGTATCAGTCGGTCTTCCTCCAGACGCGGAGAAGATTCCCCAGTTGGTCCTGGTGATCCCCTAATTTACCGGGCCATTGGCAAAGCCCCAGCTGATCGAAGAATTTTAGGAGGTCATGTTTCAGATATTTGCCACTGTTCCGGCTCCCTCTGGCTCCTCTTTAGGGCCTAAGGATTCACAGGGATCCTAAGTCACATTATCTCTGGTGGATCCGTCCTCTGCACTGTATGACCTCCTTTGACTCGTCACAAGCACCGTATCGGATCCAGTACAGGCTTGCACCCTGGCTCCACGACCTGCGTTAGTCCCTCCCTTATCGACACCAATGCCACAAGTGCCGTAGGAGGATCCGGTTCTGGTTCCAATGTCTGACCCTGAACAGACGTCAGCACAATCCTTTCCGACGTTGCATTACAAAATTACTAAAGCACTACCAGTTACCATACAGCCTGATTATAATCCTGTGCCCCCACTAGTACGGATGTGCCCTTAGAGGCCCCATTGTGTTTTTTTACTCTGTTTCTTACCAAAGCTTGCCACCACCCACAGATGATGATGGGGACGGTTTACCCCCCTGATGTTGACAGTTTTAACCTGGACTTATGAGAGTCCAGTTAGCTTGATACTTCCCTTGATATAGGTTTGAACTCGGCAGTTGGACCTTCAATGGAAAAGAGTGCTTTGTTTGCAGTGATAATTCGACAAGGAGTTTGGCCTATAACTGCTCTCTACTAAGGTTTTGACAAATGTGGAAATCTTACAGCGTGGTCCAGCTGCATCTAAGTCCTCCCGCCTATTAAATTAAGCCTTTACTGACACCTTATGGGTACCTGATCAAAGCCCTGTTCTTGCCACCTGGCAAATATTCTAAAGGTAAGGAGTCTGCGTTTAGGTAGAGTATTCATCAGAAAGAGAGCGACTGAACGTAACTTGTTCATTTTGAGATGACTGAGTGAAGATCAAGGGTCTACATTGATGGTAATGTCCATGTTCTTCTTTCTGTGCTTGTGGTTCTTCAGGGAGTTAGATTTGCTAGTCTAAACCAATCAAACAACAGAAAGAAACTGTCAACTGGTTTATATGATTAGCTACATGTGTTGTGTATTTTTACTGGGTACCCTGGCTTTCTTTTTACAGGGAAAAGCTTTTTTTCTCACCAAGACGGTTCAGAAATACTTATGAATAAAAAAAGAAACGACTGCTTACTGTTCTGGACTTTGTGTTCATGAGAAACCATATTTTACGGAGAAGGAATGTTAGATTGCATCTCCCATTACCAGGCTTGTATCTTTTTTAGTAACTTGACGCACAAGTTCCACCAGTGGGAAATATCTGCTAGTGCTTTTATTCTTGTAAAGAAGTTGGTTTTCTTTATTAACATGAATATCTTAGTCCTCATGTGGATCCTTATTCCTCTTCTTTGTGGATTACCTCAGAATATCACTTTTACACCTGCAGTGAAGATTGTGTTTTTTTACACTCTATAGCAAGGTTGCTGTCACACCCAGTAGAACAAGTGATACTAAGGCAAGATTGTGTTAACTCTGGTGGCCCCTGCTACCCAAGTGTGTGAAATGCTTTACAGTGAGGAGATAATACAATAATCCGAGCAAGATTGAAGAGGGCAAATGTTTACACTAGAACCAAGGATATATGCAGTTAAGTAACTTCATTTTGTTTCCTGCTAGTAACAAAATAAAAAAAGCTCAGTTATGATTTGCTGCTTACATTCCTTTGATTACCTTTGTGTCATTATTGAGAAACATGTTGAGGGACACAATTTTCTGTTTTTCAGGGACCACTTGAAGTTGCCCAGGTTTTTCTTTCTGAAATTCCCAATGATCCGAAACTCTTCAGGCATCATAATAAGCTACGACTCTGTTTCAAAGACTTCACGAAAAGGTACGCTTTCTTTAACGTTATTGCCATTGTTGCATTAATTCCACTTATTGCAGGTTTTTTTTAGCAGTGCAACTATCATCCTGTAAATTGTTTGCAAAGATGGCCATAGGGCAGTTATAAAGAGTCCAGGGGTCTAATGTATTAACTACATTTTGTTCAAACCACCAGCCCAGCCAAAATCTCCGGCTGTGTAAGTCAAAAGTGGCATTTTACAATGAACAAAAATACTCTGAGTGTAGCACCCTTCAATAGAAATGCTATTATCTGATAGAGACTACTAGCCGCAGATTCCTTAACATAGAATTATCCCCAGGCGTGAGACTGGACCCGGAAAACTTTCTTTGCCCCAGCATCTCTGCACGCCGGGGGGCGGTACCACGCGACTCCGCCCTGACGTCGTCTGTGGGCGTGACGTCAGCGAGGTTACATAAGCCCAGCGTGCTGACATCAGTTTCCTTCTTTTTCTCGTGCAACACAGATGCGGATCGTGTCTGTGTCCTGTTTTCAGGCCTTCTTTTCACGCTATGCGTTGTGGGACAGTGTGCAAATGCCTTCGGGCTTTAAGGCGTGCTCGTCATGCGCTTGTCAGATGTCGGTGACAGACCCTCATCCTATTTGCATGTGGTGTTTGGGCGAGCACCATGATTCCACGGACTGCGACGCTTGCCAGCATCTGAAGCCTAAGTCCCGGCGGGAGCGCCGGATGAAGCTCCTCTCAGCCCGGTTGTCCAGATCGGTATCGTCTCCGCGTCCGCCCCCCACGGAAGGGTCCAAGAATCGCCGCTTCCGATTCCGGCATCGCCCGTCACCGAGGCCCCTAGGGCGTCCCTCGCCCGTCGGTAAGTCTTATAGCTTGTCTCGAGGCCTAGTCCCCGCTCTGCGGAGGGTGCAGATTCTCCACGGGACATGCGGCCTCATTGGTCGCCACCCTACCCGCCGTTTCTCAGCACCGGGGCGACCAGTGCCCAAATGGAGGCCTATGCTGCGGCTCTGCAGGCTTCCTTGGCCCCTCCTCTTCCTCCTCTTCCTCCTCTTCCTGGGACATCTGTGGATCCCTTGCCACGTGCGTGGCCTTCCGCGGCATTGCTGGTGACTCCAGTCCGACTGGTTCGGCTTCAGGTTCTGGAGGTGTGGTGTCGTCGGGGTGCCCCTCTTCAGCCCAGGGCACCTCTGCCTCGCCGCAAACCCCCAAGGGGGTCCCTGTGGTGTCGCGGGAGGTCGCCGGGACTCGCGGCTCGCCCCGAGGCCTCCTCGGTCTTCTGGGCAGGCGGCGGCCTTGCCAGAAGCCGAGCTGACGTCGCTCAGGTGCCGACGGCTGGTGGCGCCGCGGGTGCTGTCTAGGGGCAGGGCACGTCCCTGGGTCCCTCTCGTCTCTCCACGCAGGCGGCTGCTTCGTCGGAGGTCGAGTCGGCGCCTTTTCGGCGCCGTGCTTTCGCCGACCCGCCCCATTCTCCTAGGGTGCAAGTGGTGGAAGAGGTCGTCTCGGCATCCCCTCTGGCGCCGGTCGACTTCACGTCAACGCCTGTGGCGTACTCCACAGCGCTGTGCCCGCGTCAGGTCGTCAACTCGTCTCCAGAGGCCCCCTCCTCTCCGGAGGTTTGTCAACTTTTTGTCTCTTCTCCCCGGAGACGGGCCGCCGCGTCGTGGCCTTTTTCCCGGCGTCTTCCAGGGAGGGCTCTTCGCCGTCCACGCAGCCACAGCCTTCCCCAGAGGCACCTCAGGTCCCCACTCGTCCGTGAAACTTCCACCATTCCGTGGCTGGCCATTTCTTCCTCCAGCTGGATTCGGGGATGGTCGACTTAGTTTACAGCTGTCGTCCACAGAGGAATTGCTTTCCCCCCCACGGCGCCCTACGGAGGCGTGTGCGGCCTTTGCCCGGGCCATTTCCACCGCCGCTGGCATTTTGCTGGAGGTTCTCCATCAGGGCTCTGGTGGATGGGAGCTGCTTCTTCCCTTCGAAGCTTCGCTCCATAATTCTCTTCTGGGGGTCTGGGGGCGTCCTGCCACGGGGGATCCGGTGCCCCAGTCGCTCGTCCATCGCCACCGTCCTGCTCCACACGACCCAGTCTGCATCTCTTTCCACCCTTCTACCCAGGGCCCTCTTCTGCAGACTGCATTTCCTTCCTTACCTTTGGTGTTGTTTCCTCCGTCACAGGATGGTTAGATTCATGGGGGCGTAACCTCTTTGCTTCCTCTAGTGCTGCTTTGCAAGCGCTCAACACGCTTTGTGTGTTGGCCAGGGCTACTTCCAGCTTGTGGGATTCCGTGGAGTCCCTTCTGTCTTCTGCCTCTCAAGAAGGTGTGTACGCTGATCTGTGGCGCCATGTGATGGATGGCCGGGAGTTGGCCACGTTTATTCTTCGTTCGGCCCTGGATGTTTCTGATGCTCTCGGCCGCACAATGGCAAGTTCAGTAGCTCTCCGTCGCCATGCTTGGCTGAGGGATAGCGTTTTCCCTGAGAATGTGAGGGAGCGTCTCGTTGACCTGCCTTTCGATGGGGTGCTTTTGTCTAACACCCATACAAATGCCGCCATTCAGCGGCTCCTTGCGGGGCTCCGTCCTCCTCCCCCTCCGTAAACTTGGCTTGTTGGTCCTCTGCTCCTTATGGGCAGCATTATCCTACACTTTTTTCGAGGGTCTAGTGGTTCAGTTGGACCGTCTGTCTATTCTGTGTGGGTTGGCGTGCTTTCGGGGTCCTTTGGTTGACCCCTTTGTGCTGTTGGCTGCTGGTACAGCCCCTTCGACTTTTGTGGTTCTTTGGTTGTGGTCCACCCATATGTGTCCTAAGGTTGGGCCTTCTGTGTGTTTTTTGATTGGCTAATTGAGAAGCAGTCTGTGGTTCTATCTGCAGGTCCTTTATGTTCTGTCCTCTGCTGCGGGATTTTTCCTGAAGAGGTTTTCCCATGTTTTCTTGGGACGTATCATACCCTACCCTTATGTTCTGGTCCTCTGCTGCGGGTTTTTCCCTAAGAGGTGTTCCCATGTTTTAGTGGGACGTATCATACCCTGTGTGGGGTACTTGTAGCTATTGCATAGCTCTGTCCTGCGCTGGGAAGGTATGGTAGCTCCTTTTTCGGGTTCCCTGCCTTTCTTGGCATCATTGTATACCACTGGTGCAGTCTCTTTTATCTTGTCCGGGCGCAGCTTACGCTGTTTTGGGTTCTGTCATTCTCGGTGTTCACTACATCGCTTGACAGTTTGGCATGCTCTCTACGGTGTCGTGTTGTGGCGTTTCCGCCTTCCTGTCCGGCGTTTCCACCTGGTCCTCTGTCTGGTGTTCCAGGGGGGCTGGGTTTCTCCTGGCTTTCCTGTGTTCTGGTTGACGGCTTGGTCCGTCCTCCGTGTCTTCCCCTTTTTCTCTTATGGCTAGGCCCATTTCTCTTCGTGGGCCGGTGTGTGTCTATTGACCGATCCTCCTTTGGGGCTTGTTCTGCATTTTCCTGGCTTCTGCCCCCGGCCTACGCCTGGCTTGTTCTGGGTGCACTGCTCCATGGTGCTGTCCGCTGCCGGCTGTGAACGCCTGCTTGTGCTGGTCCAACGCCATGGCCCGTGTTGTGCTACCTTGTGACCCTGCCTCTTGTTCTCCTGGGGCTTTGTGCACCTGTGCCTTTCTTCTATGCCTGCGTTCCTTGGCTGTGGAGCCGTTCCTGCCTTGCCTGCTTCCTTGCGGCTGATGCCTGTTCAGCTGTCCTCTGTCGCTGTGTGTTTTCCAATGGCAGGCTCTGCCTCCGGTTCTACCTCTTCTCCCTGGAGTTGGGATCGTTCTTTCCTCCTGGGTGCTCCTATGAGGGTTTGTGGCCATTGTACCTTGAATGGGCTTGGGGTCTCCTGGTCTTCCCTTCGCCTAGCTGGGGCCCTGTGTTTCTTCCTGCTGGAGATGTTCTCTCGCAGGCCCTCTTCCCCTTTGAGTATGGCTTGGGTATCTATTCTATGTTAAGGAATCACCGGCTAGTAGTCTCTATCAGATCTACAAGTTACTTACCTTCGGTAACGATGTATCTGGTAGAGACGATTCTAGCCACAGATTCCTTCACGGCCCGCCCTTCCTCACCGTTCTGCGAGGACCTTTAGTTTGCTTTTCTGAGCTCGCCTCCATCCGGGTGGCTTGTCTCCTGTGGGTGTGCGCTTCGCTCCTTCCTGGACAGGATACTATGTTCTGCTTGATTGTTCCACCCCTTCCCTTGTGATGCATGGTTGGTTGGTTCATGTGTGCTTCTGCATCCCTCCACCCTGCTTCTTCTCCAGTGTAGGGGCCTGCTTTTACTCTTCTCCGTTTTACTTGCTTGGGGTTTCTGCTTCCCTTGCAGTCCTCTGAGTTTTTTTTGGTTTTTTTTGCCTGTACCTTGGCCTTTTCGCTCCTTTCAGGGGACGGCCCTCCTTGGTGGTGTTGTCTGGGGGTGAATTGATGTTCCTCATTTGTTCCGGGCTTGTTGCCCTTCACTGTTGTGGATTGTGATTGCAGTCTTTCTCTCTCTCTCTCTCTTCTGCTCTGGCCTTTTTCACATGCTTCTGCCTCAAGGGAGGATGTCGCCTTAGCTTGCGAAGGTGTTCCCTAGAGCGGTGCTCTGCTCCTTCACTGCTATGGATTTCACCGCTATGGTTTTTTGTACCTTCGTGCTTGGCCCTTTTTCAACTGGTGCTGGTGCTCACCTTTCGTTTCTCTCTTTTGTGTTTCACTGATTTTTCGCACACTGTTCCCACACTCGCCACAGTTTGTGATGGCTCCGCGTTGTGGCGCGGAAAAGTTCTCCGTAGAAAACTGATGTCAGCGTGCCGGGGTGGGGCTTATGTAACCTCGCTGACGTCACGCCCGCTGATGACGTCAGGGCGGAGTCGCGTGTTACCACCCCCCGGCTTGCAGAAATGCTGGGGCAAAGAACGTTTTCCGGGTCCAGTCTCACGCCTGGGGATAATTCTACGTTAAGGAATCTGCGGCTAGAATCGTCTCTACCAGATACATCGTTACCGAAGGTAAGTAACTTGTACTTGTAGGAAAGTGGCTCTGTATATACTGTTCCCAGATAGGTACAGTGTGTACAGAGTCCACAGTCCCCAGAGGTTTGGCAGAGGCTAAAGTTAGATATAACCTTACTCTCTAAAGTGGTAGCTTGGTCGAGCAGTAAGGCAGTATCAAAGGACAGTTTAAAGCATTTGTTGTATTCACTCAGTCAGCAAATGATCTCACACACTCAATAACTGGACTCTAGGCCAATGGTTTTTGTATAAAAATATGTAGTTGTTTAATTTTAGAACCAACAATAAGTATCAAAATATACTTTCTCAGATTGAGAGGCTTTAGATAAATACTTTCCAATAGGCAATAGACTTTGGATGCAATAGACACAGTTGCTGCAATAGGCAAGACAATTTCAAACACAATTATACATTGAGCTCAATGGGAATTTCTAGCAAGATGCAATAGATTATTTTTTGGATTACTTTTCTTACCACAAGACTGGATCCTAGATTCAGTCCTGGGACAGTTCTTGTAAACAGTTGAGTAAAAGCGTTTTGGGTACAGTAGTGATTTTTAAGGAATATTATTGTATCTTAAAAGTTGACACTTGGAAACTTTTTCGGCAAAAATCACCAATGTTATCCTATGGGAGGAAATTCACATAGCAGGTAAGTGGGGTTATAGTTACTTTTTCTAACTCAGTGTTGGATCCTGAATCCATCACTGGGACACATCCTGTAAACAGTTGAAAGAATGTGTTTTTGTTATACAGGCAATTTTTAACGAATATCTGCAAGTTTTCAAAATCGACAATTAGAAACTTTTTCAGCAAAAATCAGGCAACCTTATCTTATGGAAGGAAATTCAAGTTACCGGTAAAGTCTGTTCTCGTTACTTTTGTAATCCAGTGCTGGGCTCCTAGGTTCAGCACTGGGACATCTATCTAAAACAGGTAAGTAATTAAGTTTTCACAGTTGGTGCGATTTTTAAAGAATATTTGTAGTTTGCAAAAATCGACACTTCGAAGAAATTTCACAGAAAAACAGCCAATGGTTTCCTATGGAAGAAAATTGGGTTAGCGTTAAGTATGGTTGTAATTACTTTTCAGGGTCAGTGCTTGGCACCAAGATCCAGCACTGGGATGTCTCCTGATAGCAGGTGAGTATTTTCGTTTTCGTTACTCGGTTGATTTTAGGTGAATATTTTAAAGTTTAGAAACTCCACACTTAGAAGAATTTCCAAGTGAAACCAGTCAATGTTACCCTATGGAAGAAAAGAGAGGTTCGAGGCATATGAGCTGCAGATTACACACTTTTGCATAGATCACCATCTGGTGTTGGGCCCGGATGTTTGCAGTTTGTTTTTCCTCTTGGAAAGTCATTGGAAGTCACAAGGTCGGTGACTCCTCCCTTGGTTCGTATTGCGCATGGGCTTCGGCTCCATCCTCAGATTGTTTTTTTCCACCATCGGGCTCAGATGTAATACTTCGCGCTCCGGTTCCGAACATTTCCAGTTCGACGATCGAAGCGGAATCCTCGCTCTTCACGGTATTGTTCAGATTCCGATCTCCTCAAACACCTTCTCTTCGACACACCTTCGATTCCAGTCGTCGACGGCGGCCTTCGGGCCTATCCAAGCTCCGGTCCCGGCTGATGGAAAGAACTCCATTCAAAAAGTGCCCTCGATGTCGGTCCAAATTCCCCCACACAGATCTTCATGAGGTGTGCAACCTCTGCCTCTCCCCTGAACACGAGGCTCGAGACTGTCCCGCCTGCAAGTCTTTCAGATACAAAAGACTATTTGAGATCGAAGGGCCAGACGAAACATGGCGCACTCCTCGACCTCCGTTCCAGTCGACATCTTCGGGGACGACATCGAAGCTCCGGGACAGCAGCACACCGAAGAGGACCTAGTCAGTGCTTCCGAAGCCAACGACTCGGATGTGGAGGACATCACCCCGGCGCAGAGGGTCGTGAGTAAAATACCCCCTCCCACACCCGCGCCGACACCCAAAAAGGCTTCGGTCACGCCTTTGCCTCCGGGCCTAGGCAAGACCAAAGACACTGCTTCGAACACCCCACCTTCGGGCCCGGTGAAGAAGCCTAATAAGCCTTCCGGCGGCTCGGGCTCGAGCCAGCCTGCCAGTGGTGCCGATAAACACACTTCGGCACCGAAGAAGAGATCGGCCTCTACCTCTACACCAAGCTCCGCACCAAAGCCCTCAGTGTCCAAACCCAGCCTCTCGGTGCCGACCAAACATCATAAGGCCCTCGGTACAGACACTCCCGCGCCGAAGCCTGCCTTGGCGCCGACCAAAAAAGCGAAGGTTCCAAAAAAGCACGGCACAGACAAGCCTAAAAAGCCATCGGCCCTGAAACCTTCGGCGCCGACCGAACAGCCATTGTCTCAAGAACTATTTACACCGGATCCTTTGCAAAAGACACTTACCAAGGATCCAAAAACTGGACATTTGGCACTGTCTTCTAAAAAGAGACATTTGGACAAACCTGCTCCACCTCCACCTCCAAAGAGGAAAGACTGTGCTACCTCCCCTTTCAGAGTGCCTTCCCCACCTCCTCCACCCTCTCCACCTCTGCCCCCTCCACCTTCTCCACCCCTGCCTCATCGCTCTCCGACCCCGTCTCCAGACCATGATGATCAGGGGGACCCATACTACGATCCAGCAGATGTGCCACAAGACCCCACCCCTACAGGATCCCCAGACCCATGGGACGATTATAATAATCCAGACATTCCAGATGTCCCACAAGATGACCTTTATCCATCCAGGCCATCTCCACCAGAAGACTCATTAGGTTTTCACCAGCTACTTCAGAGGGCGGCACATTATCACGGGGTAGAGCTACACACTGACCCGGTAGAGGAAGATTTCCTCCTTGACACCTTTGATACCGCACATAGGTCTACTTCTATACTACCTATGCTCAAAGGGGTAATAAAACATGCGCCAGAGGTTTTTAAAGACCCAGTCAGGGCTAGGGTCCTAAACCCACGCATAGAGAAAAAATATAAAGCTGCCCCCACAGATCCTGCCTACATCAAAGGGCCAGCACCACTGGATTCCCTAGTGGTGTCCACTGCACGGAAGAGGTCAAATTCCCAGGCGTCAGACGAAACACCACCACCTGACAAAGAGTCAAAGCTACTGGACGCGTCAGGAAAGCGCACTGCGTCACAGGCAGCCAATATATGGCGTATCGCCAACACTCAAGCGCTATTGGCCAGATACGACAGAGCGCATTATGATGAATTAGAAACCATCATGCACCATCTCCCAGAAAAATACAGAAACAGGGCCAATGAATTAATTCAAGAGGGTAAAACCATAACTAACACCTCTATACGCTGTGCCTTAGACGCAGCAGACACAGCCTCCAGGGCCATCAACACTAGCGTCCGCCTCCGTCGCCATGCTTGGCTCAGAGTTTCAGGCTTTAAACCTGAGGTACAAGCCTCCATATTAAATCATCCATTTGATCAAGACCATTTATTCGGTCCAAAAGTAGATGAGGCCCTCGAGAAGATGAAGAAAGATACAGATACGGCTAAATCTATGGGAGCCCTACAGTCACACCCTCCTAGGCGCTCCTTTCGCCGCTCTTCCTTTCGGGGCACGGGCAGAGGCTACTCCTCAGATAGCGTGTCCACTTCCAACAAATCCCCTGTTCAATCCACCTTCACAAGGGGTTATCAAAGAGGCGGCTATAGAGGCAATAACAATAAAGGCAGAGGCAAAACAAATACCGCCCGCTCTGCCACACCGCCTACCCAATGACTTCCCCCTGCTCCCTCCAGACCATCCCACTCCGGTCGGGGGCAGACTACAAAATTTCCTTCACGTCTGGGAGTCCATCACATCAGACAAATGGGTGACCCAAATAATTCGTTCAGGGTACTGCCTAGAATTGACATCTACCCCCCCCAACATTCCACCCAGGCAACGCCCAATGTCACAATAACATTCCACGTTACTAAAACAGGAGGTAATCTCCCTCCTACAAAAAGAGGCGATAGAACAAGTCCCCACCAATCAGCAAAATTTAGGGGTCTACTCCCTATATTTCCTGATACCAAAAAGAGACGAGATTCTACGACCTATCTTAGATCTCCGACCTCTAAACACATACATACATTCAGACCATTTTCACATGGTAACACTTCAGCAAGTACTTCCGCTCCTCTCCCAGAACGACTTTCTCACCACACTGGACTTGAAAGACGCATACTTTCACATCCCGGTACACCATGCCCACAGAAATTACCTCAGATTTGGGCAACACTACCAGTTCAAGGTGCTCGCATTCGGGGTCACAACAGCACCAAGGGTATTCACCGAGTGCCTAGCTGTAGTGGCGGCACACCTCAGAAGACAGCACATTCACGTCTTCCCATATTTGGACGACTGGCTAATAAAAGCCACGTCCTACAATGAATGTGTACATCACACCGCTACTACAATCCAATTACTTCACCAGCTAGGTTTCACGGTGAACCACCAAAAGTCCCAGCTAATACCATCCCACACAAAGCAATACCTCGGTGCCACCATAGACACCTCAAAAGCCATAGCCTACCCCAATCCTGCCAGGATTGCAAGCATTCAGGCTTTGCGTCAAAGATTCATACCTCAACACTCTCTCCCAGCAAGAGTGTTTATGCAACTGATAGGGATGATGGCCTCTTGCATTTTCATAGTGCCTCATGCAAGACTCCAGATGCGTCCACTCCAAGAGTGCTTAGCGCACCAATGGAACCAGGCCCAGGGGCAACTGACAGATCTGGTGTTGGTAGACGGTCGCACCCATCGCTCTCTGCAGTGGTGGACCACTACGAATCTTTCCAGAGGTCGACCGTTCCTGGACCCGGTTCCACAAATAATTCTAACAACAGACGCATCGCTCTCCGGCTGGGGAGCTCATCTATTACACCTCACAGTGCAGGGCACATGGACGCTGCAACAAAAGTTACTCCACATCAACCATCTGGAGTTACTGGCAATCTTTCTAGCCCTAAAATCCTTTCACACTCACATTTTAGGCAAGGCAGTCCTTATTCGCACAGACAACATGACGGCCATGTACTACATTCAAAAACAAGGCGGCACACACTCTCCACAGCTCTCTCAACTAGCATAGAGCATATGGAGATGGGCAATTCCACACAAAATCTTTCTCCTAGCCCAACATGTCTCAGGAGTCCAAAACACCATGGCAGATCTGCTCAGCAGACTAACGCAGCAGATCCACGAGTGGGAACTTCACCCGCAGGTTCTTCACCCGTTCTTTCAGATGTGGGGGCATCCACACATAGACCTCTTCGCCACCCACGAAAACAAAAAATGCCCAAGCTTCGCCACCAGATACCCACACCCATTGTCCAAAGGCAATGCGATATGGATGAACTGGTCAGGCAAATTTGCGTTACCCTTTCCACCTCTCCCACTAATTCCATTAGCGGTACGAAAGCTACAACAGCACTCCCTCACACTGATTCTAGTAGCTCCAACATGGGCCAGACAACCGTGGTACACCACGCTGCTGGAACTCTCGGTAGTGCCACACCAAAAGTTACACCTCTCACCATGCCTCCTAACCCAGAACCATGGAGAGATCACACACCCGGACCCAGCTCAGCTCAACCTTGCGATCTGGCTCCTGAGATCCTAGAATTCGGATACCTTAACCTTCCCCCTGACTGTATGAACGTCATCAGAGAAGCTAGGCGCCCTACTACTAGAGCCTGCTACGCGGCAAAGTGGAAAAGATTTGTTGTTTATTGCCATAACAACACAATCAACCCTCTGGACGTATCTATACAGCACATCATATGCTACTTGCTCCATCTACAAAGGTGTAACCTAGCATATACATCCATCCGGCTACACCTCGCAGCAATTGCCGCCTACTTACAAAACAGACAGCACCTATCACTTTTCAGAGTGCCTGCCATTAAAGCCTTCATGGAAGGCCTCAAACGAATAATTCCCCCTAGAGTACCACCCTCACCTGTGTGGAACTTAAACATAGTTCTCACAAGGCTAATGGGACCGCCTTTCGAACCTTTGCATTAATGTGAACTGCAATTTCTCACATGGAAAACAGCTTTCCTTGTAGCCATCACTTCCCTTAGAAGGGTCAGTGAGATACAAGCACTTACTATACAAGAACCTTTTCTCCAAATGCACCCGAACAAGGTTGTCCTCCGTACCAACCCGAAATTCCTACCCAAAGTCATTTCCCCCTTTCATCTAAACCAATCTGTAGAATTACCATTTTTTTTCTTGCAACCTCAAACTGTTGCAGAAAGGGCTCTACACACACTGGATGTTAAAAGGGCCTTACTTTACTATATCCAGAGAACACAACCTTTCAGGTAAGCCCATCTCTAAATCAGGGATAGCTAGGTGGATTGTAAAATGCATACAGATTTGCTACCACAAGACAAAACGCACGCTATCTGTTCCCCCTAAAGCCCACTCTACACGAAAGATAGGGGCTTCTATGGCTTTTCTAGGGAACATCCCATTAGATGATATCTGCAAAGCAGCTATATGCTCAACACCGCACACTTTCACTAAACATTACTGTGTAGATGTGCAAACCAAGCAACAAGCTAGTGTGGGCCAGGCTGTACTAAAAACACTTTTTCAAACTACTGCAACAGATACCGGTGGTCGCCGCTAGGGTTGGTAACTGCTATATAGTCTATGCAAAAGTGTGTAATCTGCAGCTCATATGCCTCGAACGGAATATGCTACTTACCATTATGCATCTGTTCTTGGCATGTAGAGCTGCAGATCTACACACGCCCACCCGCCTCCTCGGCTACCTGTATCTGTTCCAGTCTATCTTATTTAGATACAACACACATGGGGTTCTTCACTGTTATTACTACGCTCCATCTTTCCCTGCTGGCGAAAAACAATCTGAGGATGGAGCCGAAGCCCATGCACAATACGAACCAAGGGAGGAGTCACCGACCTTGTGACTTCCAAAGACTTTCCAAGAGGAAAAACAAACTGCAAACATCCGGGCCCAACACCAGATGGCGATCTATGCAAAAGTGTGTAGATCTGCAGCTCTACATGCCAAGGACAGATGCATACTGGTAAGTAGCATATTCCTTATCGGCTTTTGGGTAAGTACTCGACCGGCAGAGTTAAGGTTCTGGGCATAGACTCAGGGGTTTCCCAGGGTCAGGTCAGTACAGTTGTTACACCCACAGGGGCAGCCGGGTGCAGAGTGAGTTAGGCCCAGTGTTATTCTATGGGAGGCAGGGGGCCCTTGGTTGGTGGCTGATGGCTAGCAGGCCACGCGGCTGTGGGAGCTGGGCTCTTGGTCACTTGCTCAAGGCAAATGGGAAAGTAGAGTAGAGTAGAGATTGCACTGCCAGGGGCACTCGGGCGGCTGGGTGCAGGGTGCTTTTGAGCCGTCTGGCGCTCAATGGATTGCAATGGAGAAGCTCAAAAACGAACAAAGGCTCCATACTCTGGGACGAAGATTCTTCAGGTGTGACCACCACTTCGAGAGGTAAGTTGGGTAGTTGGAGGATAGGTAGGCACCCAGGAGTTGGGCACAGTGGGCCGCAGGGCACGGGTGCAGGGGTGCCTTTTGGTGTCGGGAAATCCTACCCTCGGCTGGTCGCGGTTGGAGGGGTCCCTGGTTCTGGGGCTGCAGGCGTTGTCAGGAGCGTCGAGGTGGGTCCTTGGGTGCTGGATTTGGGGTCACAGTCTAGGGGGGAAGTCCTCGGGGTCTTTGTTCACTCCAGCACAGGCCAGGCTTGGCGGTTGAAGAGTATGCAGGGTTCGCGGTTCCTGGCTGATGCCTGGGGTCAGTTACTTGATTTGAGCAGTACCACTGCTCATGGGAGTCCCAGTTGCTTAGAGTCACAAGGCAGCCGGGTCCTCCGGGGTTTGTGAGGTTGCTGGCCCCTGGAGATGCCGGAGTTTAGCAGGAGAAGGTTTGAGGGTCGACAGGCTGGTAGGGCTGGGGCCAAAGCAGTTGGTGTCTTCCTCTTGTGAGCAACTGCACGGCAGGTCTCCTTGTCTCTTGATCTTCTTTGCTGTTTCGGAATCTGGATCTAAGGAAGGAAGGTTCAGGGTGCCCCTAAATACTGAACTTAGGGGCGTTACAGGTAGGTAAAGGGCAGGGACCAATGGGTCCCTGCCCCCTATCCTGCCACTCTCCCCCCCTATCCTGCCACTCTCCTGTGGGAGGGGGCAGTAGCCTAGTCCTGATTGGGCAGGGCTTCCCATCTGCAAGATGGCGAGAGCCCGGGAATGTGCTTCACCTCGCCTCCCCCACATCAAGGGTGGGGTTGACAGAGGCTGGCACACCCCCTTTCCTTCCTTGGGGTTTCCGGACAGTCTTCCGGCCAGAGTGGGGGTCAGAACCAGTAGGGGCCAGTTGCTGCATACAGCAAGTGGCCTGGAGAAGCTCACAAAGGCGGCATGCTGTTGAAGCTTCCCCTGCCCATCCTGGGGGAGGAAACCTAGCACCTCGCCCAGGATGTGCATTGTTGCAGGCCCAGGAGAGCGGATGGCTCTCTACACAGGGGTCCAGCAACATGTCTTCTGTGTGGCAGCCTAGGCAGCCCCTCAGACACGACGTGGATTGTAGGTTAGGTTCAGGGGGCATCTCTAAGATGCCCTCTGTCGTGTATTGTACATTAAATCCCACACTGGCATCAGTGCGGGTTTAATGTGCTGAGAAGTTTGATACCAAACTTCTCAGTCTTCAGTGTTGCCATCATGGTGCTGTGGAGTTTGTGTTGATAATCTCCCAGCACCATAATACTCTTAAATGGCAGCACTGCACTTACAGTGCCCAGGAATGGACCTGGGTACTGTAGGGGCACAGGGCTCATGCACCTGTACCCACACCACTGGCATAGGGCACCCAGCTAGAGGGGTGGCTGATGTATGCCAGGGCAGTGTGTGTTGTGGGCATGGCACACAGGGAGGTGTTTAGTTCTGCACCCAGACACTCAGCCTGCAAAGGCAGTGTGTGTGTGTAAGGGTACAGGGCCTCTAAGGGTGGCACAATAAGTGCTGCAGCCCTTAAGGGCCTTCTCTGGTCACAGTGCCCTGGGTACCTGTGGTACCATTTACCAGGGGCTGACCTGTGGCCAGAGATGCCAATTGGGTTTAGGCTGTCATGCAGTTTTAGGGAAGGAACACAGGCCTTGGGTGCCTGGTTGGCAGGAGTCCAGGGCACACTCAGTCAAAGTACATCAGCAATTCAGCAAAAAAAAATGGGGGCATACCATGCAAGAAAGATGGCACTTTCTCACAGTACTTTGAGTCCGAGGAAGGTTCAAACATGCTTTGCGGCCTTATATGTTGTAGCAATGCATTATATGGTTACTGTCTGTGCAGGGTAAGATGATATCCATTTGCAAACTGGAATGTCCATGGCATATTGCTTGTGGATACCCATCCGTGTCTCCAAAAGAAACCCACATATTTGTTAAAGCAAAATACGCCAACAAAGTAAGTTGCACACATTTCCCTGTTTAACGAAAAACAGTGTATTGAGGCAGACTACATGATCAATCAGTACCAAACACATTTAAGGGAAAGGTGTGTGCCAATGTGAAATGTATTATTACTGTAATGTAAATGTTCATGGTTCAGCCAGATCATTATGCACATTTTACAAACGTATTTCTTTCAGGATCAGGAAAATGTGTCTATTTGCAATGGTTAGTGCTAGATTTTCAGGTTGCAGGCGCTTTTCTTTCGCTGATCAAAGTATCAAATAAAATTCTTGAAACATACAGGCTATGACATTTTAGTGTCAGTGGGTGCTTTGCCTTAAGATACTTGTAAGTTGATGGTATTTGTAAGTAAATTTACCAAAATTGTTGAAATATGAGGACATTTTAGAAGAGGTGCTTTCTTTGTTCGTGAAAAACATCACTGCTTAAACATCTAGCCCTGTGCTTTCCAAACTTTTCATGCTGGTGACACACTTTTTCACGACAAGGTAATTGAGTTTTACTAGCAAACTATATGATTTGTAAAATAATAACATACATACATTTCCAAGACTGACGTCTTTTAGGAGTAACAATATGTAAATATGTGCAAGAATTAAAACAATTTGAATATAACCAGCAACACTTACTATTTTAAAAAGATGTATGAGGTTGATAGCAAGCATGTGGAGCTGCAGGAGCCATGTCACTGGTGATGCTGCTGTCGTCTCCCCCCTGTGTAAGCTTGAATATGTCTGCGGGCGGCGGCAGTGGCGAGTGCTACAGGAGCCATTAGCATATGGATCTGCGTCACTGGCGATGCTGCTGCGCCCCCGCCTGCGTAAGCTTTAAAGGGTTTGCGGGGGCAAGGAGTGCAGGAGCCGCCGCATTCCTTACTCACCGCCGCAGGTTCCACGGGTCTGCAGGAGGGCATCAGCAGTGAGTGCCGGATGGCCGCTGGCCTCCCCCTGCCCTATAGTCAACGGGACTGTGGGGGGTAGGGGGGGGGTGGCTCAGAGCACTACACTCACCACCGGTAGTCTACTCACAACCACTGATGCTGCCAGATGCTTAAACGGGTCTGCAGGTGGGTGGCTGTGAGCTGTAGTGATGCTCTGACTCCAATCACGGCTCGCTGTCCACCACAGGAGACTCCTCCTCTTCCGCAGGAACGGGTGAAGCATCAGTAGCATGCACAGTACCGTCCTGCATGATGCCTACACCGCATTGCCTAGACTGCATTGTGTGACACACCTACAGACAGCAGCTAACACACTAACGTGTCACGACACACCGTTTGGAAAGCACTGATCTAGCCCGTACAGTAGATACATTTGTTTTCTTCGCTCTGTGATGGAGAAGGATTTCACTGTCTTGTGTATTGGGTTTTAGTTCATTTGGAGCAGCTGTCCAACATAGCGTATAAATAACTGGCTGCAGGAACCAAAATGCCAGGGATAGCAGAACTGCTGTTGCACATCTTTGACCTACATTGGTCTCATCCTTAAACACCTACTATTTGTTACTGATGGTCAATAGGAAAGGCGAGGATTAGTAATTACATAACTTAAGCATGTCTGTTAGACATTACATTAGAGGTAACAGCACAAGTGGCCTTCTAGCGACATCTTACAGGTAATCCATAGGCATAGTCACTTGTGTGACACCACTTATCTTCTCTAAGTATTACTATCTGGATCCAGGGCCGTTGAGCAGCTTGCCCCTCCAACATTTCTCATTATGTTCACTCATAACCTTCTAGACATTACCAATGTATCTCCAGCTCCAACAATAGTTATTTTTCTTTTTTTTTTAAATATTTATTATTATTTTGCCCAAGAGGTACAGTACAAAAATAGACATACAATTAATACTGGAGGATCACATTTTCCACCAAAATACAGTACAAATTCATAATATCCAATGCATTTTAAAAACCAATAGAGCATCAATTCATCTTTGTAATTAATATCACAAGGGCCTATTTAAAATTTACACATCAGTATGAAATTAATTTAAGTCAGTTTCGGCTATCATTCACAGCCTCCTTCCATCTATACATAGGTTCCCATATACGCCTGCCAAGTTTTTTCCCTCTCTTGCCCTTTCTTTCATAAATCCCTTTCTCCAAATTATATATAGCTAACAATTTAGCTAGCCATTGCTGAAAGGATGGGGCTGATTGATCCAGCCAGGCAGAGGCGATAATAATACGTAATGCAGCCATAACAAGAAACAGAAAATAATCAAATGAATTTTGCTTCCGTTCGATTGAATCCCCAAGAGTATTAAAGCTGGATCTAGAATTACTTGTATATTCAAAGTTTGATCCATAAATGTTTCTAATGCTTTTATTAAATTTACCAGCAGGGGGCAAGTCGAGAACATATGAATTAAATCAGCTTTGCAGCTATCACACCAGGGGTATCTAATTCCCTCCTGTCCACCCCACTGCGCTATGCTTGCCGGCATATGGTACAAACAATAAATCGTTTTGAAATGCTGAGCCTGCAATCCCGCTGAGCATAAGATACTTTGACCCATTTCTAAAGACTCAGAAAAGCAATTCTGATCTATGCCCAGTTTATCCGCCCACTTTTTCTCGTATTCATCCTGGTCATCTGGCTTAGATATTTACAGTTCGGCATAAATTTTCCTAATAGTGCAGTTCTCTCCCGCTCTTATAACATCTATAATTACAGATCTCTGAAAGCCACAAGGCCCCCCCATTTTCTCTTTAAAAAAGCTCAGCTGCTGCAGATATTTAAAAAAAATTCTTATATTAACCCCATGCTCCTGCTGGATATCACTAAACATCCGCATACCGTCAGGGCCCATCAGATGCCCCAACACCCGCAGCCCCTTGCCCTCCCACTCTAACATAATTGTATCAGAAAAAATATCCGGGAGCGTTGGATTTCTATATAGCTGTGTATAGTAATTAAACCTGCCAAGACCAATTTTCTTTTTGAATGCAGCCCAGATCTTATGTGCGGCCAACAGGGTCCTAAATTTCGTTTTTTTATAATAGCTTGGTTCAGTAAATTTCATAAAGCAATTCATCGCGTCCTTCCCTAATAACAGTTCGTAAAGATCTGGAGTGCCTAAATTATCCCAGGGGTCACCCACAGCCCTCCCAAACAAACCAAACATATATTGAAGAGCTGAAGTCCAATAGTACATCTTAAAATCTGGGACTGCCCACCCTCCTCTCTCCCTAGGCAATGACATATATCTTATAGCCTGCCTGGTTTTTCCATGGGCCCATATAAACCTATTCACAATGTGCTCAATCTTACTAAACCAGTGCTTCTCAAACTCTAGCGGTATGGCCCTAAAGAGATAGAGTATTTTAGGGGGGAAAACCATCTTTACCACATTGCTGCGGCCGACCAGTGTCATATGAAGATTATTCAATCTATCAAAATCTTTTTTGGCTTTCCCTATAATTGGTTCAATATTCTATATCACTAATTTTCCCAGATCTGGAGTTATTTCAATACCCAGGTAAACAGCTGAGTCGACCACCCTCAGATCTTCTAGTTTAGTCCATTTATTTTGAACTATCAGCGTTTTCTGGCTATTTAGTGCATACCCGGAAATTGCTTCAAAAACTTGAACCTCTTCTTCTATTGCGACCATTGTGTCTTGGGGGTTAGGGGTGACCACAGCGAAATCATCCGCGTAAGCCGATATTTTGGTCTCCCACCCATACTACCGCATAGGACTAATACTAATGGAGGCGTCCAGCTTCCTTAACAGGAGATTAATGTAAAGTGCGAATAGAAGGGGCGAACAGGGGCACCCCTGCCTTGTACCTCGCTTAATTATCACCATTGCCATATACCCCCATTCTCTCTGATCCGAGCCTTTGGAGCTTTTTATAAAGCCTGAATAGTCTTAATGTAATTGCTCCCAAACCATTTCATCACATCCCAAAGGTAGTCCCAGGAGACCCTATCGAACACTTTTTCAGCATCCATGAGTATTAAAGCCATAGTGTCACCTGAGACCTCCGCTGCATCAAATAGGGTTATAACTCTTTGGGTATGTTCTGTAGTGCCCCTTCCGGGAATAAAGCCATGTTGGCAGGAATGGACAATTTTCCCAATTATTGGATTCAGACGGGTTGCCAAGGCCTTTGAATAAATTTTAACGTCGCTGTTCATCAATGTTATTGGCCTGTATGAGCCCGGTTCTCTAGGTGGTTTACCCTTCTTTAAGAACACAATCATATCCGCCCCAGCCCATGAATCGGGGATTGAATCGCCTTGCTGGGCTTGACCAATTATAGCCACCAGATCCAGTCCAATAGCCTCAAGAAATGTTTTATGAAACTCTAGGGGGGTTAGATCCGGTCCAGCAGCTTTTCCGGCCGGGAGACTCCCTAAAGCTCCATATATCTCATCCTGGGTCAGCGCTATATCAAGTGCCTCTCTATCTTCGGAGTCAAAACTACGCTTCGAGATTCTTTTTTTTTTTTTTTTTTTGAAACCGTTTATTACAGAATCCAAAAAATATACAAAGATGGACCTACAACCTTTAGGCCGGCCGCTAGCAAACAGAAGGAGCATGTAATACAGACAATAGAACGCACGCTGCGGCACAAGGGAATTCACAGGAGTTGAAAGAAGCGTTGGCAGCCACACCTTCCGGACCCCACATGACGGTTTCATTTTTATATAAATAACAACAAGAAAGACAAGTCCACAAGGCAACCCACAGTCGGAAACAACAGCATGTGCTCCCCTAGGGGGGGGACCCCACTGATTCATAGGAATATCGAGGGGGGGAATAGGTCAGGACGGGGACTAAGTAAACTCATTTCCCAGAACCGGGAAGACAAACAGGCTAAGGAGACGGAGCCGGTGACGGATCCGGCAGTAGCGGCGGGGTACAGATTCCCCCACGGTAGGCGTTCCAGGGGCCCCATACTTTCACCCACGTCCCAGGCTTACCTCTCGCAACATACACCACCTTTTCCCGAAACATACACCAATCCATGTTGTCCTTCCACGCGGAGACAGTCGGCGACCTCTGGGAACCCCACAGTTGCGCAATATCACGTTTGGCCACCATATATCCCAGAGTCGCCCACCACGTCTGCGGCACTGAGTAATCGGTTGGCTCCCATACATTCAAAAGACATCTCCTCGCCTCAGGCAACAGCGGCACATGCGTAACTACCTGCAGAACCTCATGCACACCACGCCAGAATCGCACCACCTCTGGGCATTCCCACAGAATATGGAGAAAGGTCCCCAAAGAACCACACCCACGCTTACACAACCCGGCCACAGCATAGCCCATACGCATCAGACTCGGCCCCGTAACATAGACCCTGTGGAGTATCTTGAGCTGGACGAAGCGAAGGCGAGCCGGTATGGCCACCTCTTTCGGGGAGGCCACTGCAGACACCCAGTCCTCGTCATCCAGCTCCAATCCATCAGCCCCCCACGCCTCACGAAGGCCGGTCAGCAGTCCCGAACGGTCATTGATGAGCTTTTTGTAAATCAATGAAATCGTGCCGTCCGGGACATGCCCATCTAGCACTCTATCCTCCAGAGGGGAGCACTCCGGGATGGAGGCAACGTCCGGAAATACGGAGCACAACGCATGACGGATCTGCATATAACGAAAGTACTCCCTGTCCTGCAGCTGGAATTCTGTCCGTAGCACATCGAACGTTTTAAATCCCCCCCTCGTCCAGAGATCGCCCACCCTGCTGATGCCTATCATGTCCCACTTCTCAAAGCCCTTCGAGGTCCACAGGGAGCCCAGCCGCTCAGATGCGTATAGTGGCGTCGCCCGGGTCAAGCGGTCCTTCCACCCCATCGCCACGTTAGCCGTGTGCCACACCTGTACCATGACCCCCGTGGAGCCCGTCAGCCGCGCGTCATGCGAGCTAGAATAAAGCGCCCGATTATAGTCACCGCCCGGCAGTAACATTTTATCCATCTCAAAGGCCGGGTTTAGGGCGGGCCCGTAAAGGCCGTGATTGATCGCAGCCAACTGGAAGGCCCAGTAATATCGCTTGATATCTGGGAGGGCAACCCCCCCGTCGTACCACGGGAGCGTCAGCTTCGCCAGGGCGATACGCGGCCGACCCTCCCAAAACAGTCGGCGCTGCAAACTCTCCACCTCGCGGAAGTAGCGCGCCGGGACAACGTCCATTGTATTCTGCAAAGCATACAGGAAACGTGGCAGCGACATCATCTTAAACAATGCCGCCCGGCCGAGCGGCGAGAGCGGCAAGCGCTTCCAACGCGCGACGTCCTCCTTCAGGCGCTGGAGGGGGGGAAGCAAGTTCTGGCTCGCTTCGAGATTCTTGATTTAATCTCTGTTCCCCTCATTGTTCTTCTCTTTACAGATCTTCATAAAATTGGCAAAAAACTTCCCGGATACCTAATGAGCCCTCTATTAGCTTTCCGCCTCTGTCCATAATATCCCTAATCTCCCCAGGCATAGTTTTTTGCCTGAGTCGTACTGCCAGAGTGTGCACTACCCTTTCGCTAAACTCGTAGCACAGTTCCCTTCTTGCCAGAAATTCTTTGGCAGCCTTACTTGCAGCGAAATCCCCTATTTCCGCCTTTGCTATTGCCAGCTTCAATATTATATCTGCCAGTGGTTTACTCATTCGTATCGCACTAGTAATCTCCTCATCCGCATCCATCAATACCTTACATGATGTTTTCATCCGTTGACCCTCCCTCTTCTGACGACCCAAGCTATAACTCAGTGACTCCCCCCTCACTCCGGCTTTGAACGCCTCCCAGACAATCCCAGGTCTGGCACTCCCTCTATTAATCTCCCAGAACCCCTTGATCCATTCATTCATATGAGTCACATATTCGGGATCTTTTAAAAGGCCTCGCTCAAAGGTTCAGCCCGTCTCTTGTCTTTCCGCCCCTCCCTAGGTAATTGTTAAAACTAGGGGATTATGATCTGAAATTATCCGGGGGTACTTTTCTATCCTACATCTTCATTTTAAGCAGTAAGACAAAGAAATAGTCTAATCTGGTAACAATCTTTTGGGGTGCAGAAAAGAATGTACAGCCAGGGTCAGTGGGATTTAGCTGAGCCCAAATGTCTATAAGCGCGTTATATTGAACCAGATTGGTAAGTGCCCCATACACTCTTTTCTTTCTACCCGAATAGCTACTTCCCCCTTCCACCCACAGACCCCCCAATCCGTTGATATTAAAACCCCCACAGATAACTGGGGAGGGCCAAGATGCTAGTTCAACATCCAGGAATTCTAGAACTTCAGGGTCATCCCCAGTAGAGCCATAGATAGAACATAATGTGAACGTTTCCTCTTGCCACTTACATTCAGCCAGCACCCAGCGGCCCCATTTATCAGCTATTTTCCTTTTAAAGACAACGTCATTTCAGCGGGATAGGATGGCAACCCCTCTTGTCCTAGTGCCCTGTTTAGTGTTAATAATTAATTTAAAGCCCAACTGTTCCATGAGATTATCCCTGCTATCCTCAATACGGGTCTCTTGGACGCATAAAATGTCTACCTGCATAGTTTCCGAAATCACTGCCACCCTTTTTCGCTTAGTCAGATCATTAAGGCCGCATATATTAATTGATGCTATCCGCAGACTCATTGCTTAATATTAGCCATCTTGCCCTTCGCAATCCCTACATTATTATGTATTTTGCTCTTTTGTTTTAACTCTTTGATTTCAGCTCTTTGAGCCTTCATTTTTAAATGCACCCTGTATTGATTCCTTGTATTCACTATATTCATCCTCAAGTACCGTGACCTCCCTCCCCAACTGCCCTGCTTGTCCCCCCCACCCCACCCCAATCCCCACACAGGCAAATAGGTCAAGCATGACCTATGCGTGGCCACTGTAGCTCCCAACTCGAGCCGCTGCCGGCTCCACCCTCCCACGATCACCCAAACTCCAAATACACTCCAGATACACCCCCTGTGCCTCATTTGTGCCTTTTAATCCTAACTAAAGAACTAAAAAGAAGAAGAAAAAAAATATATAAGGAGGAAGGCAGGCTCAACCACAAGTTGAACAAATAAGGAGGCTAGCTGATCGTCCCCTGTAGTAGAGATAGAGATAGAAATATCAGCCATACAGCATGCAAACGCCAGTTCCTTAAGGTAACCTCATTTTAAATCCTTCTGGTCGTGCTCTATCCAGAATTGCCTGCCGAAGGAGAAAGTTGCCGCTATAAACAAGAATGGCTCTCGGGTGCTCCCCCTGTCTCCCATCATTACTTTTCCTTTGATTAAAAGGAAAGCAATGCGCTCGCTGAACTTCAATGTCACAATTCCATTGGGCCAGGTCCGTGAATGCTCCCTTCAGAAGTTTGGCTACAAAGGACATAATGTTCTCGCCTTCTATTTTTTCCGCAATGCCCAGCAGTCAGTCATTGTTCCTGCGCTGATGGTTCTCGAAATCCTCGAGTTTCCACATCACATCTTCGGACTGTCTCTCTTGTGTCTCCTTAAAGCTTTGTAGTTTTACCATTTCCTCTTCTAAAGTGACAGTTCTTTCTTCAACATGTGTGACCCTTTCAGCCATATCGGAGCACAGTTTATTAACTTTCCGAAGTGATCCCTGCAACTTCTTGGTTGCTTGGTGTGCCCTACGACTTTCTAATCTCGCCTCCCCCTGCATCTGCTTTAAGGTGGAATACACTAATTCTAATGATGGTGAGGCAGGGAGGGCAGGAGGAGCCTCTGGGTGTCCTGTCTTCTCCGGTATAACCAATTCCCCTTCCTCCTCATACGTTTGAGTTGTTGCAGAGTAGTCCCATTTAAGTTTCCTTGCAGTATCATTCTTAGAAGGGCTCTTAGGAGGGCTGGTTCTAGATTTAGACTTAGATCTCCGTTTCTGGGATAGGGTCCTCAAGCGTTGGATCTTTTGAGAAGCAGAGGAGTCCCCAAAGGAGTCATCTGATTCAGACCCTAGAGATGTATTCACATCGCTTGTAGAAGAGATGTCTGTATCATCATTTAAAGAAAATAATGTATCCCGCTCTGGAGATCGCAAGGCAATTGAATTTAAGCCTACACCCCCTCATCCCCATCTAGCCTCATTCAAAGCAAGTTCACCGAGTTCCACCAGGTCGATTTTTAAGTTATTTTCTGCACAAGCCTGATCCTGAGCCGCTGAACTGGTCCCGCTCCCATCAGAGTCACCACCTTCAGTGCCAATCGACTGTGCAATTACTACCGCTACCATGTTAGGAGATACCCATGATGGCGCACCACGGCGATTTTGCCCCGGTCCCTTATCGCCACACTGATCTCCTTCGGCGGGTCCTTCATAGTTCCGTCTTTTGTGGACCTAGTTATTTTGGGTGCCATCAGACCCCCGCAGATTGGGCACCCTGAGTCGTAGGCAACTCCAAACTCCCGCTGTGTTTCCATCGAAAGTATCCTCAGCCCCCGACTCGAACCTCGTCTCCGCAGCCTGGTGAACAGCCGCTCTATCAGGTAGGTGCTCAGCGGCATGTCCTCAGGGTTTACCAACTTAAGTCAATCCATCAGACTGATCAAGGAGAGAGGGCCCAAACAGTGGTTCTCACAGAGGTCAGTCAGCAGCCATCTCGCCAGCTCCAACAATAGTTCTACTAAGAAATTAATTCTCAGTTATTGGGTACAGAAGAGCCATTCACAAAAATATGAAGTTTCCTTTATGGTAACACCAGAACACTCTATTATAGGTGTGCTCATTTTTGCAAGCTCCTATGTACATACTTATCATTGAATTAGATAGTGCCAAAGTTACCAGCTGGTCTACCATTAAGAAGATGAAACATGAATCAAAGGTTACAAATGGGGGTGTAGGTACCCTCATGGATGGATGCACTTGAGTCAGAGTGGCTATGCACTGTTTTCATTCTAAATATTTTATAGAAGATTTCTGTTGTGCTATACGAGCACCAATCCCCAGTGGTTACCTTTAGATGAGACCTATGTCCTAAGAGTACTAGATTCACCATAAAGGTTACTTTTGATTAGACCCCCAAGTGTAAGGTCTTGCACTAGCAATATATTACTATTGTACATTTATACTTTTAATGTGCTTTCTGAGCTACATCACCAACAAATATTGCTTTAAAGTATTACCTGTTGTCTTTACTTAACATAAAACGTTTTAAAATTATTGCTATTTTCATGTGGCTCTGTCATTTCCAGCTAAGGGAACTACTCACTTGCATTCTTACACTTGCAACCACCTGCATCAATCCATTCGGTATTGCTGCATGCAACGGTCCCACATGTACCAGCATACACACGGCAGTGTGCTCCTTGTCTGCCCAGTGCAGTTTTTTATATATCGTGATTGATATATTGTTCTAAACTCGAACGTTAAGTAACTAAACTCCTGACAAACTAATATTCTTTAGACAATGGTGGCAAATATACCCAAAACTAAAATTAGGTTTTGAAAGAGTTCTTGGTAACTATCCTATTGGGAAAAATGTATTAGAGGCTCTATTTTGTGGTAACTTATTTTGTTTTGCTCTCACAAAGATAAAAAAGAGAAAACCTTTTTAGATTGAGCCTATCAGAAAGTGAAGCTGTCTGGCGGAAAAATAACTATTGTCAGCTTACCGATGTCTTATAGTGGGCTTAAAACTCATCCATTGCTTACCATTGGTTTGCTTTATTGTCACTCTAATTTTCTTGCTCAGTGCCTTTCCTTGTTGTTCTTGTATTTGTCCTTCCCCTGGGACATAGCTTCTTTACAATCCTTTTGCTTGAATGACTTGTATCCTTCCACTGCTCACGTTTAGGGAAAACCGTTATTTTTCCTTAAGCACTCCATGAGAGTGTCTGTGTTTTCCAGCTCTCACCCTCTGGAAGCTTCATGTTTCCTACCTTTCTTCATTGTGTGCTTCTCCCCCACTCTGTGGTGTTCTCTACTTCATTTGCTGTTCGCTCTTTCATATGCTTCCCCTCCCACTTGTGTTGCTTGCTCTCTTGTATGCTTCCCCTTCCACCCTGTGTTGCTTGCTCCCCTCCCCACGTTGTTCTCTTTCCAACATGTGCTGTGTTTCCCATCCTGCCCACTCCCAACTTTAGTTTTATTTAAAACTACCCCCACCTAATCTGGTTTTTGTTGTTGTTGTTGTTTTTTAAGACCCAGCATCCGGGCTATTCCATTGTGTTGCATTCATTATTTTAAATTGTTCAATCCAAATGATATTTGCCAACTTGTATTGGTAAGTAAACAAAATAATGGTGATAACGTCATTTCCTAGGTGCATATCTGTGTGGTAACGTATATGCATGTGCGCCTTGGGGATGTCTTTCTTCTCACGCTCATTTGCTTGAATTTTATATAGTGGCTTCCCCCTTCAATATGTGTCCATCTCCAGGAAGATAGCTTCTTTGCCATCCTTTTGATTGGATAATTAGTATTTGTAAAGTCAGTGAGTCTGAATAGGAAAAAAAAAACAAAAGTAAGATATATTGGCTTTGCCCATGCCTGTTGCTTTAGGCAGTGGTTTGTCTTTTGCATCAGCTTCATTAGCCCTACAATAATTTATTAATAAAAAGGAAACAAAGTTATGCAGAGAGATGTGTAACGTGATACAAACAGTGCTTACAATTTGCTGACGATAGTCATAGATGTCGATTGACTGGTCACTATTAATAAGAGGCTGTTAGGTCCTTGTTGTAATGATATTAGTCGAATGCTGCCATGTCAGATGCCATTAGAGCTGTTCTGTGAAAGTGATGTTCCCCACTTCACCAGTGCTGAATACATTGGCAGTCTGTTTATCATGCCATGGTTATAATGTGTGTTCATTTGTGATGTAACCTTTGATGCACTATGACTTGAGCATGTAATTAAGTTTCTAAAGCTATCCTGTTGCCTGCTGCAAGACAAAGTCTCATATGGTTTCTCTTCTAGGTGTGAAGATGCACTGCGTAAAAACAAGAGTCTGATCGGTCCGGATCAAAAGGAATACCAGCGTGAACTTGAGCGCAACTACCATCGTCTCAAAGAAGCTCTTCAACCACTGATCAATAGGAAAATACCACAACTGTATAAAATTATCCTGCCCGTTACATGTCACAGGTGACACATTATTTTACAAAACCTTCTTTTCTGCTGAAAATGAGGGTTTAGCCTGTGTATTGGTTACTGGGGGAAACATCCCTCCTGTGCATACAGATTATTACTGAAATGATGAATATGTATGTAAAAATATTGTTTCCACCAAGTACCTTGTACTTTTTTTTCAGTGTAGATTATATCTTCTCTGTGATACTATAACCTCTGACTAACTGGGGGAATAAGCCTCAGATTTGTCAAATTACTCTTGAGAGCTCAATTCTCAGCGTTCGTTGCACGCCTAACTAAAGGATTGTGCCCAACTGATGGCTTTTGTGAAGTCAAAGTATGGTTGGTGAAACACCAACAAACACAGAGATTTCAGGGTAATCATCAACATTTTGCAGATAGTCTGCCCCCTATTATTATTGTATATTTACTCCAATGATGGACAGGAATTAATGGTTGTTTGGATTTGGGATTGGGGCGGAAGTGTGCCAATACTTTATATTGTCTAATGTATAGCTCTATTTAAGCTTCTATGTCTGGTCTTTAAAACCCTGCAGGGAAGGGGACTAGACTATCTGAAAAATAAATTACAGCGATATACTCCCACCCGGCTACTTGGATCCAGTGACCAGTTATTACTTTGCCCCAAACAGATAAACAAAGCTAGACTGGGTGGTCGTTCTTTTTCTTTCTTGGCCCCCCACCAATGGAATAAGCTGCCGTTTCACATTCGCTCCTGCACTAACTTAATTCAGTTCAGAAAAGTTTTCAAAACCTGGCTGTTTAATCTCTGACTGGCCATTCTTTTTCTAATTGTTGTTTGATACTGCCGCGCCGAGAGATCCCCTCGGGATGATACGTTGAGCTTAACAAATGATGATAATAATACTGATAATAATGTTTTGCCTGTGGAGAAACAGAAAAATAAATGCAGATTTTTGTATACCGTTATCATGTGCAGGAATGTACATCTAAAACTTCGGTATTGCAAAATGGTTGCACGTTAGAGTACTTCTGGGAATCTGAGACGGTCTCTGATTAGCAGGTGTCAGAAATTTTCTGAGAATTCCTAGGAAGTCCTCTAATTGGTCCAGGCGTAAGCATATGTGAATGTATTGTCACCTTTTCAAACATGTTTCTGCAAATTAGAGGTCTATCTGAAGGGGAATAATGCTAAAATGAAAAGCACCCTGATAACACGGTTACAAAATATTTGGCCACTTCAACATTGTGGTTAGCCACATGAGTCAATAGGAAATTGGTGGCAGTTTTCTAGAACTATTAATACACGATTGCAATATGTTTTAGAAATAGGTGCTTGCAGGTCGTCAGGATTGGCTCTGCCCTTTATCCTTCCAGTGTCAATAAAAGGAGCATGTACTGAATCAGTGCACGAAACCATTCATTCACACAACATCTCAAAGGCTGACAACTCACCAAAAAACACTTCTTAGCCCACTTGGAAACATCAGTCTTCCAATCCCCACCATACTTGATGGAACTGTCACCACAATAATGTGATACCATCATACACCACTTTCACATAAAAAAAATGGATCCTCGTCATGTCATCATAGTTGCTTCAGATGACTCTCCACTTGTCCAAACCTCTGTGACCATTGAATTTAGCAGTTTCTTCCCTAATGTTTGCCATCAGCAGCTTCCTAAAGGTCATAACCTCAACAAACATAAACTGAAACCTGTAATGCAGCTAAGCCTTGCCACTGCAGAGTATTTTGCTACCAACTGCCCAAGATCTGCCCTTCCCTGCTTTACCAGAATTCTTTCAACCATTATAAACACCCACCTTGATGCTTACCTGGAACTGAACAATCTCTGACCTCCAGTCCAAATTAAAAAAACAACTAGGGGCTGAAATCTCCTTCATGTACATCCGATAACATTTTCTCTCAAACTTGGAACGGGGTCAGGCTTGTTCTCCAACCCTCCTCGAGTTGTGCCAACAGTACTTTCCTTGGTCAGCCACAGAATACTGAACAGAATAGAAGGCTCGAAATTTACTGTGGGTTCTGTGGTACAGCTCTCAAATGGTTTACGTCTTTCCTGAATGCTAGATCTCATCAGCATTATCTGCCTACCTTTCAACTGGTGTGGCCCAAGGTCCAGTATTAACTCCCACCCTCTTTAATGTCCTTAGCGGCTTTTTCTGTAAGCTTGTTCGGAAGATTCAGCACGTGTTAACGTGTATACCACCAACACCCACATTTTCATCAGAGCCTCCAAAAACAAAATGATTTCACAGTTTCTTAGACATCCCTATAAATTACTACGAATTTATGTACCAGAATTGTTCTCTCAACTGAAATACTATTCTAAGGTTCTTGTGACTATGCATCCCTTACATTTGATTGGACTCACGTCATGGTCTGCCCTTTTCAGTCCTCAAAATGTCCACAATTTCATTGTTTTCTAGATTCCAGTTTGTCTCTGGTCTCACGGACAAATAGCAAAACCTATTTTTTCTTAGCAATGTTTCTTTCAAGAAGTACTGCCATTATTACTCTTATCCCACAGTATCGCCCTTGATTCCAGGGTGTTTTTCCAGAATTGCCTACCACATAGTTGTGGGCAATTTTAAAATTATAATGGCAAAGCTCCAAATAGTTGAAACATTGAAACCTAATGTTCGAGGCATATGAGCTGCAGATTGTACACTTAGCATAGGTCGCCATCTGGTGTTGGGCCCGGATGTTTGCAGTTTGTTTTTCTTCTTGGACCGTCTTTGGAAGTCACGAGTTTGGTGACTCCTCCTTCGGTCCGTACTGCGCATGGGCTTCGGCTCCATCCTCAGATTGTTTTTTTCCGCCATCGGGCTCGGATGTGATACTTCGTGCTCCGGCTTCGAACTTCTACGGTTCCAGCCTCGACGGAAAATCCTCGATTCTTCGAGTTCCTTCATCATCTTCATCTCTCGAAGCGGCACTTTTTCCATCCCGTACATCGACACCGGCCTTCGGGCCCTCCGCGACTCCGGTCCCGGCCGATGGAAAGGACTCCGTTTAAAAAGTGCCCAAAATGTGGGTCTAAATTTCCCCACACCGACCTCCATCAGGTGTGTAACCTTTGCCTCTCTCCGGAACACGAGGCTCGAGACTGCCCCGCCTGCAAGTCTTTTCGATCGAAGAAAACGATCCGAGATCGAAGGGCTCGACGCACCATGGCGCACTCATCCTCGACAGCTCCACCGGACATCTTCGGAGACGACGCCGAAGCTTCGGGGCAGACACACACCGAACTGGGAGAAGACATCGTCAGCGCTTCCGAGGCCGACGACTCCGACCTGGAGGACGTAACACCAGGACAGCGGGCCGTGAGTACAATGCCCCCTCCCAGCCCCGCACCGAAAACCAAAGAGACTCCGGTTACTCCCTCGCCTGCCGGCCTGGGCAAAACCAAAACCAAAGCCTCGATCACCCCACCTTCGGGCCCGGTGTCGAAGCACTCAAAGTCTCACGGCAGCTCGGGATCGAGCCAGCCGACGCCCGGTGCCGATAAACACCACTCGGCACCGAAGCCTGCAAAATCCAGCTCGACTCCGAAACCACCGGTGCCGAAGCCTGGACACTCGGCGCCGACCAAACACAAACAGAAATCGGTCGGCACCGACGCTCCGGCGCCGAAACAGCATTCGACGCCGAAACACACGGAGACCTCCAAAAAGCAGGGCGTACACAGAACATCGAAACCTCCGGTTCCGAAATCGCCGGTGCCGACAGACGACTCGGCGCCATTGGCTCTGTTTACACCAGACCCTTTACAAAAGACTTTGTCCAGAGATCCAAAGACTGGCCTTTTGACTGTGATTACTAAGAAGCGTCGCCTTGAGGCTCCGGCTCCTCCTCCTCCACCCAAAAAGAGGGACTCAGCTACTTCTCCCCTTAGAGTACCCTCCCCACTGCCACCCCCCCTCCCACCACCACCCCCTCCACCTTTACCTCACTACGATCCGGCCCCATCCCCAGATCCGGATGACGGGGACCCGGACAATGACCCAGGGGACGCCCCAATGGATCCCACTCCACCAGGGACCCCAGATCCATGGGAGGATTATAATAACCCTGATGTACCCAATGTACCTCAAGACGACCTATACCCATCAAGGCCGTCTCCTCCAGAGGACTCTTTAGGGTTTCACCATTTAGTGCAGAGAGCAGCACACTACCATGGGGTGGACATGCACACGGAACCAGTGGAAGAAGACTTCCTACTGGATACATTTGATTTACAAGATCGTTCCACTGCTATTTTACCCATGCTTAAGGGTGTCACCAAGCACGCTACAGAGGTATTCAAAGACCCTGTCAGAGCCAGAGTACTAAACCCTAGAATAGAGAAGAAGTACAAGGCGGCACCCACAGACCCTGCATACATCAAGGGCCCTGCTCCTCTAGATTCCCTAGTTGTCTCCACAGCTAGAAAGCGGGCTAACTCCCAATCCTCAGGAGATGCCCCACCACCAGACAAGGAATCTAAACTTCTGGACGCGTCTGGTAAACGCACCGCCTACCAGGCTGCAAACATGTGGCGCATTGCAAATACACAAGCACTGCTTGCGCGATATGATAGAGCACACTATGATGAATTAGAGGCTCTTATGCAGCACCTTCCAGAGAAATACAAACGCCAAGCTCATGACCTGATACAGGAGGGCAAACTAATCACAAACACCTCCATTAAGTGTGCCCTCGATGCAGCAGACACTGCTTCTAGAGCCATAAACACCAGTGTCCTGCTTCGCCGCCATGCCTGGCTCAGGATATCAGGGTTCAAGCCTGAGGTCCAGACATCAATACTTAATCACACCTTTGACCAGCAAACACTCTTTGGCCCAAAGGTAGACGAAGCGCTCGAAAAAATGAAGAAAGATACAGACACAGCGAAGTCTATGGGAGCGCTCCAGACCCAAGCCTCTAAGCGTTCCTTTCGACGCTCGTCCTTTCGTGGCACAGGTAGAGGCTCCTCCACCGATAATGCCTCTACCTCCTACAAATCCCCTCCTCAAAATACCTTTTCAAAGGGCAACCAAAGAGGTGGTTACAGAGGCAACAACAATAAGGGCAGGGGCAAAACCAACAATACCCGTTCTGCCACCCCACCCGCACAATGACTCCCCTTCGCTCCCCCCAGACCATTCCACTCCGGTCGGGGGCAGACTACAAGATTTTATCCACGTATGGGAGTCCATAACATCGGACAAATGGGTGACCCAAATCATTCGGTCAGGGTACTGCCTCGAGCTAACATCTACCCCACCCAATATCCCACCAAGGCACCGTCCAATGTCCCAAGAGCATTCCACACTGCTCAAACAAGAGGTACTCTCGCTCCTCCAGAAACACGCCATAGAGCAGGTACCCGGCAATCAACGAAATCTAGGGGTCTACTCCCTATATTTCTTAATCCCAAAGAAAGACGAGACCCTCAGACCCATTCTGGATCTCCGGCCTCTAAATGCCTACATACATTCAGACCACTTTCACATGGTCACCTTACAACAAGTCCTCCCACTCCTCTGCCAGGGAGACTTTCTCACAACACTGGATCTGAAAGACGCGTACTTTCACATTCCAATACACCCCTCTCACAGAAAATACCTCAGGTTCGTGGTGGACGGGCAACATTACCAATTCAAGGTTCTCCCCTTCGGGGTCACCACTGCACCACGGGTGTTTACCAAATGCCTAGCAGTAGTAGCAGCACACCTCAGACGTCAACATGTTCACGTCTTCCCTTACTTAGACGACTGGCTCATAAAAGCCGCGTCCTACCACCAATGCGTGCAACATACAAACAGCACCATCCAACTGCTTCATCAGCTAGGCTTCACGGTGAACTACCAAAAGTCCCACCTCATACCATCTCACACAAAGCAATATCTCGGGGCCACCATAGACACCTCAAAAGGTATTGCCTATCCAAACTCAGCCAGAATCACAAGCATTCTAGCCTTACGCAAAATATTCCTTCCTCAACACTCTCTACCAGCAAGAGTGTTTATGAAGCTCATAGGGATGATGGCGTCTTGCATCTTCATAGTGCCCCATGCAAGACTCCACATGCGTCCACTTCAGGAGTGCCTAGCACAACAGTGGAACCAGGCCCAGGGTCAGCTGACGGATCTGGTGTTGGTGGACGGCCGCACACATCACTCTCTGCAGTGGTGGAACACCACAAACCTTTCCAAGGGACGGCCGTTCCTGGACCCGGTTCCCCAAGTGACTCTAACAGCGGACGCATCGCTCTCCGGCTGGGGAGCGCACCTCTTACACCTCACAATGCAAGGTCTATGGACGCCACAGCAAAAAACGCTCCACATCAACCATCTGGAGCTTTTGGCGATCTTTCTAGCCCTAAAATCTTTCCAAAAGCAGATTTCAGGCAAAGCAGTCCTCATTCGCACAGACAACATGACTGCGATGTATTATATACAGAAACAGGGGGGGACACACTCTCCCCAGCTCTCCCGCTTAGCCCAGAGCATATGGAGATGGGCAATTCCCCAAAACATTTTTCTCCTGGCACAACATGTTCCAGGCGTACAAAACACCATAGCAGATCTGCTCAGCAGACAGACTCAACAACTACACGAATGGGAACTGCATCCACAAGTTCTTCACCCATTCTTCCAACAGTGGGGGCATCCTCAAATAGACCTCTTCGCCACCCACGAAAACAAAAAATGCCCAAGCTTCGCCGCCAGATACCCACACCCATTGTCCAAGGGCAATGCGATATGGATGAACTGGTCAGGCAGATTTGCATACGCCTTTCCACCTCTCCCACTAATTCCATTAGTGGTCAGGAAACTACAACAGCACTCCCTCACACTCATTCTGGTAGCTCCGACGTGGGCCAGACAGCCGTGGTACACCACGCTACTACAACTATCAGTGGTACCACATCAAAAACTGCACCTTTCCCCATGCCTCCTAACCCAGAACCATGGAGAAATCAGGCACCCGGACCCAGCTCAGCTCAACCTGGCGATCTGGCTCCTGAAATCTTAGAATTCGGGTACCTTAACCTTCCCCCTGATTGCATGAACATCATCATGGAAGCCAGACGTCCTACCACTAGAGCATGCTATGCCGCAAAGTGGAAAAGATTTGTAATGTACTGCCGTAACAATACAATCAACCCTCTAGATGCATCCATACAACACATCATATGCTATCTGCTCCATCTTCACAGGTGTAACCTGGCGTATTCATCCATACGCCTACACCTAGCAGCGATCGCTGCCTATCTACAAAACAGACAGCATTTGTCACTCTTCAGAGTGCCCGCTATTAAAGCCTTCATGGAAGGCCTTAAACGAGTAATTCCTCCCAGGGCACCACCCTCCCCTGTATGGAATCTAAATTTGGTCCTTACACGACTAATGGGTCCGCCCTTCGAACCAATGCACAAATGTGAGCTACAATTTCTCACCTGGAAAACAGCTTTCCTTGTAGCTATCACTTCCCTTAGAAGGGTTGGTGAAATACAAGCGTTCACCATACAGGAACCTTACATACAAATGCATCACAGCAAGGTCATACTTCGAACTAATCCGAAGTTCCTGCCCAAAGTCATTACCCCCTTCCACCTCAATCAATCAGTGGAATTACCTGTCTTCTTTTCGCAACCCCAATCTGTTGCGGAAAGGGCCTTACACACACTAGATGTGAAAAGAGCGTTGCTATATTACATACAAAGAACGCAACCCTTCAGGAAGACCAAACAGTTGTTCGTTTCCTTTTCTCCACCACATAAAGGCAACCCCATCTCAAAATCAGGGATAGCTAGGTGGATTGTAAAATGCATACAAATTTGCTATCAGAAGGCAAAGAGAACATTATCTGTTCCCCCTAAAGCCCACTCTACAAGAAAGTTAGGGGCTTCTATGGCTTTTCTAGGGAATATACCCTTAGATGACATATGCAAGGCAGCCACATGGTCTACACCGCACACATTCACAAAACACTACTGTGTAGATGTGCATTCCCAGCAGCAAGCTAGGGTGGGCCAGGCTGTACTAAAAACACTCTTTCAAACAGCTGCAACGGATACCGGTGGTCGCCGCTAAGGTTGGGTACTGCTATATAATCTATGCTAAGTGTACAATCTGCAGCTCATATGCCTCGAACGGAATATGCTACTTACCAGTATGCATCTGTTCTTGGCATGTAGAGCTGCAGAGTTGTACACGCCCACCCGCCTCCCCGGCTACCTGTATCCGTTCCAGTCCATCTTATTTAGATACAACACACATGGGTTTCTCACTGTTATTACTACGCTCCATCATTTCCCTGTTGGCGAAAAACAATCTGAGGATGGAGCCGAAGCCCATGCGCAGTACGGACCGAAGGAGGAGTCACCAAACTCGTGACTTCCAAAGACGGTCCAAGAAGAAAAACAAACTGCAAACATCCGGGCCCAACACCAGATGGCGACCTATGCTAAGTGTACAACTCTGCAGCTCTACATGCCAAGAACAGATGCATACTGGTAAGTAGCATATTCCTTATCCTCGGCTTCTCACATCTCTGTCACACTGATGTCAGTTTAGTGGCTCACAGCTTGAATTGAAGCTGTAATGCATCATGCAAAAGGCCCATCATGGCAAAGTCCTTTCTCCCTTCCCAATCTGCTGGTGCTATACTGACTATCCTGGTGTTGAAAGCTGACCACACAAAACAGACTCTGTACTCACTTGGTCAGACTTGCTCAACTCTTGGGTGGTAGAACACTCTGGGCCCAATTTTATACCATAAATGTACATTAACGGTTGAAAATGTCTCCATTTATGCCTGCCAGGGATTCACAAAATCATACCTAGCAGGTGTAACTTGATTTACTATTACAGATTTTTCTGCCACAAGGGCGCCCACTGTGCCTTTTGTCCTATCGCATCACACAATCCTGATGCTGCCATAGGAACAAGTTAATTCTCTTCAGTAATGCTTTTCCGGTATAGACTTTAACTAACTGCAGATATCTGACCTTAGAATATTACCCAGGCGTCAGACTGGATCTGGAAAATCTAGAGCAGTACCCCTGTGGGCTGGTAGGTGGTGTTGCTCGGTTTTATATAAGTTGAAAGTGAGGTTGTGGTGCCTATATAGGCACCCCATTGGCACACTGACATTGGTTTCTTTTGTGACTAGTCCGATCCAAAAATGCGGAGTCACGTAAAAAAAGTTACTTTTTTTGTGCAGAGTCTACAGAGATCTTTTTGGAAAAAGAACCCAGCTCAGAAAACGGGGAGGATTAGACAGACTGTGAGGAATCTGCAGTTATATAGAGTCTCTACCAGTAAAAGCATTACTGAAGGTAAAGGTGAATAACTTGTTCCCAAGCCATACCTTCCCAGAGGTGAGTCTGTGAACTGGCTTAGACCAAAAAGTCCTAGAGCACTGAAAAGGTGAAATGCCCATCATTTCAGATCTGACTGTCCAAGCAGGGATGCTTCCTGAATGTTTAGAGGGATGCCCAGGACAGATACCCTGTGCACAGTAGTGGCAGCTTTGTCCCTGGTGAAGTGAGCCCGCAAGCCCTCGGAGAGTTGCTTCTTCACCAGTACGTAGCAGATCTTTATGCAAAGTACAATCCAGCATGACCTTGTGCTTCTTTGCTCCGGTGAACCCAATAAAGAGCTGATCCTCCACCCGATGGTCTTTGGTGTGATCGGTATAGAACGACAGAGCTCATTTAGGGTCCAAACAATAGATTGTCTCATCCTCCTTGGATGGATGAGGTGGGGCATAGAAGGCAGGCCAGGTGATACTGTAGCCAATGTGAAAAGGGGTGACTACTATAGGAAGGTAAGAGGCATGCGTTCGAAGAACCAGCTTGCCAGTGAAGAAGGTGATATTTGGAGGCTGGAATGACCAAACATGAAATTCACTTACCCTCTTCGAAAGCTCTCAACTGTTGCCGCTCATTTTCCATGCATGTGGAACGTTCACATGTTCGGATGCAGGACCCTGCCTTCTTGCTGGGAATAGACATCCTGTCGAAGAGACAACCTGACAAGGTGAACAGATCCTCATGCCCAGGGGTTCTGGATACCAAACCCTCTGTGCCCAATCCAGAGACACTAGGATGACTTGCACCTGGTCGTTCCTGATCTTCTTGAGTACTCGGGCAGGAGTGGTATCAGCGGAAAGGCGTATAGGAGTTCTGAATCCTACATGAGACGGAATGCTTCTACGAGCGAGTGCTGCTTTGGAAACTCCAGCGCGCAGAAGTGCTGACATTGCACATTGTCGGAGCCGGCGAATAGATCTAACCAAGGTACTTTCCCAGTCTCAGAAGAGAACATGCACCACCTCCGTTTGTAGACGCCATTCGTGATCTGCAAGGCATTGATGCCTGAGTTTGTCTACCAGGACGTTCAGAGATCCTGACAGGTACTGTAAGACCAGTAAACAGTCCTGAGGTTCAAGCCATGTGCAGAGGCACACTGCCTCCTGACACAGGGTCCACGATCCGCTACGCCCTGTTAGTTACAGTATCACATGGCAGTGGTGTTGTCCATGAACACCTGAACCAGCCTTCCTTTAATGAATGGAAGGAAGGGTTTCAGTGCCAAGGGAATCGCCGTCAACTCCAACAAATTCATGTGGAGCTGAGACTCTGCCAGAGACCAGAGTCCTATGATCTACACCTCTCCCAGATGGCTGGCCTAGCCCAGGAGTGACGCATCTGTCACCACTGTGAACACTGGGTGGGGAAGGGAGAGGGGTCTGCCACTGGCCAAATTTGGGTTTGTGAACCCCACTGCAGATCTTTTGCAGTTCTCTCCAATATCTGGACCAGATCGGAGAGATTCCCCTGTTACTGCACCCACTGGGACTTCAGATCCTACTGCAGAGCCCGCATATGCCAGCAAGCATGTTTGAACAGCAGGATGCAGGAGGCCATGAGAGCCAGCAGGCTCAGTCAGTTTCACCGAAATCCAGGATAGACGTTGAAACATCGGCATCATAGCCTGAATATCCCTAGACTCACTGCTCCAGAGAATAGGTGCCGAACTGCACTGTGTCCAGAATGCTATGATGAAAGGGAGCATCTGAGGAGTCAGATGTGGCTTTGGCACGTGTATAGTGAACCCCAACAAATGCAGGACGTCCACTGTAGTCTGGAGGTGGGAGGGAGAGGAAGTTGGTGGCCAGGAGATGGCTTGCATGGAGTCATAGAGTTCAGGGTGGTGCGCTGCTGGCTGTGAAACCAGCTCTGCAGGTGTAGTGTGGGAGTGGGGACTAGAAGCATAGTGTTTGGAGGGCGAAGTCAAAGAAGGCTTCAGTTCTTCTTCTTGTGCTTTTTCGACGTACCCGTCTTGGAGGAGGAAGAATTGAGTGCGTAGACGACTGTCCATGTGAACAGCTCTGAGAACGGGCCCGTGAGCAGCCCTGAAATTGGCGCAGGGCCGCCTTCTGCCATGCCGCCATGAGTTTTATTGCCCGCTCGTAATTCGCCTTGGGGTGCATGGACTTGCATTAGGTGCAAGGCTTGGCGTGGGGAATCGATCTCCGACACCAGAGACAGAACAAGTGGGGATCAGACACCGACATCTGTGACATTCCCCACAAGGCCTAAACTCAGTAGGTTTGGAAGGGGACATGTACCTAGCACACTGGAAGCAATGGCTCATACAAGGGTCACCAACAATTCACAAAAAGGTGGTCAAAAATTGACTGAGGTATCTCTCCGGATCTGCACTTTTGGTGCAGAAAGAAAGAAACTGATGTCCGCGCGCTGTGGTGGCCCCTAAATAGGCACCACAACATCACTTCTATGCAGTACCACCTATGGGCATGCAGAGGTACTGCTCAAGATTTTCCGGATCCAGTCTGACGCCTGAGAAACATTTTAAGGTGAAGAGTCTGCTGTTAGAAGTCTCTATCATGAGTGCTTTTTAAATTGAAAAGTACCTATCATTTTGACAACATGGGATAAAAAGGAAGATGAGAAATCAACAAACTCAATGGAAATGTACATCAGGGCTGTACCTGTATTTAAGATTTATAATTTATCTGTTCGAGGCATGTGTGGTTGTAGATACACATGCCGTGCATACTCCCGCCATCTGGTGTTGAGCCCGGATGTGTGCAAATTGTTTTTCTTAGAAGATGTCTTTTGACTCATGAGATTCAGTGACTGCTCCTTTTGCTGGTAATGTCCATAGGCATCGACTCAATTGTTTTCTTTCCACCATTGGATTCGGACGTGTGCTCCTGTGCTACGGTTCAAGACAGTCGTTGGTACTCTTTTCAATTCCCACGGGTAACTTTTAACTGTTGGTATTGTTTTCCTCTGGGGCCTTTCCCTTGGACCTACAGATTGTGTTCCATACTGTAGTACAAGGGTGATGGAACGAACACCCTTCAGATATTGTCCTCTGTGCCACTCTAAATATCCACTGACTGATCTACATCAGGTGTGTAATCTTGGTCTTTCGCCCGAGAATAACGAATTTGCCTGCGATCAAAGAAGACCCTCTGTGATCATCGGGCCCGATGCTTGGAGAGGTCGTGGAGGAGCGGCGACGAACCGGTGAACCTCTTCGGTGCAGAAGAGGCTGGAGTACAGCACTCCGAGGTATCTGCAGCTGACGAGGATGCCTACTCAACAGAGGACAGCTCCAGTTCCAACCTAGAGGTCGAAGAACTTCCATCAACCAAAAAGATTAGGAGTACAGACTCTGTCTCTCATTTTTATAGCTCGCAGGTATCCAACACAGTTCGCTCAGCCACCCCGGAACACCAGAGGCAGGCCATCAGTCCACCACTGCCATTGGGCCACAGTCTGAACCGGCCAACAACTTCAGTCACTACATCCAGTTCCAGCTCGGTGTTGGAGAAACATCCTAAGCCAGCCGGCTCTGCACTGACTGTGACGGGCTCAGCAGCAACCAAAACGTCAGAGCCAAAACCATCTGCACCGAAGACAGCTTGGTGCAAAAAAGTTGACCACAGTCTGTGCCAAAACAGTAGAGCCAATCCTCCATCAGGTCCAAAAAGAAATAGATGCTTGACAGAAGCATTTCACTATCCACCAATAAACATGCCAGATTATCACACAACCATCTGGAACTGCCATACACCCTCCAAAATGGCACCTTTCTTTTCAGGAAGCCCTGGATATTGGTCCAGCAATATGAATGGGGCAGTGGATCAATGGATGGCTGTTTGAACAAAAGTTTAAAACACACTGGAAAAAACAATCATTTCTCCCTTTAGGCATTAATGGGCAAACATTCTGATTGGTAATTGGTTCTTAAGTGTTAGCAATTCTTTATATTTATTGTATGCATTCTTAGCATGGAGGTGCCCGGTATTACAGTAAAGCTTGCACTGGCAAACTATTGCAATTCTTGCCATCTGTATAACACTATTTCTCTGCAGTCTGATATCACAATCTGTATTTTTGGTGTAACATGTCTAACTCTATCCAGGCACTTACTCATTAATTCATTCACGATTTCATAAATTATTCCAGCTTTCCATTTATGACCTCACTTACCCTACATTTGTCCAACTTATCATACACTCATTTGCTTTATTCATCCATCCTTTGATCCACTGCCCCATTCACCCACTCGCTTATTCACACCCACACATAGAAATGTGGCTATCAATAAAAAATTGCTTTCGCTTATAAAATAAACAAAGCATATTTATCAACCTATTTATTCTACCACAGGCAAAGTAACATGCAGCAGTGGTTAAGTGTAGGGTGGTAATGATTGGCTTCTGTAAGTACTATGCCTCCTGCTTAAACTATTTCTTATTCTTCACTTCCTTTCAAAATTGTTTCACTTTGCAGACCATAGTGATTGTACATGCATCGTCCTCCTTTGTGAGCCTTAATGTCTGGCTACATTTTAAAACACCCTTCTATTATTTCCATGCCCTGCCGCCACGCCCTGACCTAATCCGCAGGTGTGTCATACTATTTGAGTGAAGATCGATGTGATTAGAAAGTGAAGAATTACACACTCATAGGGTGTATTAATTTCAGTTGACATATGCGAGTTTATGTTGTATAGATACTGATATGTGATATACTCCTGCAAACAATGGCTAGAGTATCAACTAAGCAGTGCCTACAGAGAAAATTTCAACTTCTCATAGCCACCTTTATCAAGCATGCTACTTTCAAAATGCTTGACTGATCCTTAGTCGCCGCTAATCAATTTCACCTGCAGATTACTGGGTCCTAAAAGACCATCATATTATCAGCTCAACTAATATGCAGGCAATATTCACTGCAAGCTTGACAGCTTTAAGATTACGTTCATCCTTATTACTAATGTATGCACACCTCTTCAGAACCACTGCTCCCATTCAGTGCCACTCTCACGACACCTGCTTGGGCTCCTGAGTGAGGCTAGGATCTTGCCCCTCTGTAGGTAGACACATAGCCCAACGGCACAGACCAGCTCTGAGGAACACATCTTTTCTCCTTCAGCAACCAACACCAGAGAGACTTGTGCTTCCGACTTCCACCTGCCAACTACATTTCCATCCACTTTGCTAGACAGAGATTTGAAATGCATGAAGGCATTCAGGAAAATAATGTTGTCCTCTGCCAGTCTTGCGCTTTGATCTGTCAGCTCGAGTTGCCTCCTGGGACATTACTTCATATGTTGTGGGACATTCTAAGTGAAATCTTGCCTACAGTCCCAGATAACCTTTTCTCCAACCTTCATCAAGTAATTCAGGTTTGTTGATGCAGTGAAGTACATCATTAGATCAGACCTGGTAACTACTGACCGTCTAGGTAAGGCAGTTGGTACCACAGTGGTGCTTCGACATCACGCATGGACACGATCAACGGGATTCTCCAGTGAGTTCCAACATTCCCTCATGGACATGCCATTTAATGGCACCCCTCATTTCGGAGACAAAGCAGACTCAGCACTAGAGCGCTTCAAAGAAAGCAAAGCAACAAGTGCTTTCTTAGTCTTGCACTGCCTGAAAAGCAGTTCCTCAAAAATATTGCCCTTTTCAAGGCTTCAGAAGAGGTAGGAAGCAGAGGCCACAACAAACTTTGCTTCCGCAACAGCAGACCTTGCAGTACTTTCGAGGTAGAGGGTCTGGCCACAGTCATCCAGGGGCTACAAACTACCCAATTCACAATATTAAAAATAGAGAGGCGAGGAGGAGGAGCCTAGCGCGCGACCAAGATGGCCGCGTAGGCTTACGGCTCTCGAGGGCCTCCGCAACCTCCCACGTCTATCCTGACTAAATCCTGGTAAACTTGATGGGCTCTTGCTGATGTATCCGCGCTGAGGTGCCACCCGTTTTCCAAATTCAGATCGGACGCCGGGAACCCGAATGGTCGCCCTCCGAATATTGCGGCCTGCTGTTGCCTAGGTCCCGATCTCGAGTTGGTGGAGTGCCCGGGTACGAAGTGAACAACAGCGGCATGCTGAGCCTGACTCGCCGCGTACCCCGCACTTTCACTTTCGTTTTCGAGGGGATTTTTTGAGATCGGCTGAGGGACCTCGGTGTCTCAGAGGAGAGCGGACGGCGAGGTGTCTGGCCTGACTCTCGGGCTACACACGGACTTCCTGCCCGCGACTGCGGTGTTTGATTGATTTGGTCAACTGGTCCCTGTCCCCGGCTTCGACGAGTGCCTCCCTTGGTGGCCTCCGGACGATGGCGACTAAACTAGACGGTGACAAGTCGAAACCCAAGTCAACTCGGAGGGGTGCCTATGCACAGGCCAACAATATGGATCGGTATGCGCAATTGAGGGGATCCCCCAGTGGCTTGCACAAATCGCCTGAGAGGGCTAAAGAGGTTTTGGGCCCATCGTCAGAATTGACCCTGCAGGACGTTATGGGCGCCATTGAGGAGATGAAGGCTGCGGTGGGTCAGCGGTTTGATACCCTGGCGCATAAATTGGACGCGGTCCTTATCGATGTGAATTTGGTCAGGGCAGACCTGTCCAAAACCAACGATCGGGTCGACTCTTTGTCTCAAGCGGCGTCGAGCCTAACTGTGGATGTTGCAGCCCTGCAGACGGAGGTCCACCGGCTGCGGCTGGCCAGTGACCAGACGGATCGTCGACTTGAGGACTCTGAAAGCAGAGCTAGGCGGAATAACGTTCGCATCATCGGAGTGCCGGAAAGATCGGAGGACTCTGCCGCGGATCTATTTGTGGAGGATCTGGTGATCATATCCACAAAATGAACAGGGGGGGGCGTAAGGGCGTTTTTTTGAAGGAGGTCCAGCTATGTGTGCCCTAAGAAGATACAACAACAAAAACAAGGCTGTTCCCGACAGGAAGATATGAGAAAGGGGAGGGAAAAATGTGTTCACGGACACTTAAAATACTGGATTTTGAGGCCCTCACACAAACTCAGGGCTATCGTAATTTACGTTACCCCCTTGAATGTATTGCATCATCATCGGGCTGCTCCTGCGTCGAGTCGGCTGGTGCAATACCCGACGGGCTCTTGTTTAAGGAGCACTTTTATGGAGATCTTTTAAATCCAATGAAGCCGGTGGATGCGTGCGTGTGTGGGGCTCTAAAGTGATGTAGATGAAAGATGTGTGGGTATTAAAATAGGGGTCGAAGTACTTACTCAACTAATTTATTAGGAAGTCTTCTCCCCTAGTTAAAAGATTCTGAGGTCTAGTGTTATTAACTCGGAGTTATTAACTAAGTTATATACACTGCCTCAGTTAGGTCGACATGTTTCTCGCTCCATTTAGAGAAGTTCTCTGGCGATTCTTCAGGACCAATAAAAAATGTTAGTCTATCTACATCTAAACTAATATTTAAATAAACAGTGTGCAATCTCTGTCACAAAACGGTATTACCTGCAGCTCGGTCTACCTGTGGAGGGATAAAGGCCAAGGAGGTTAAAGAAAGCATTGTATAGTCACTGTTTATGTACATAAGATATCTCGTGAATCACTGAGTGCTACTGTGGTGAAAGTGCACTCTAAACGTGAACAGTGAAAAGAAACTAAGTGAAGACTAAACCCTGTGAAGTGACTTCTATTATACTCGGTGTTGATAAAAATCATAAATGGACTTACCCTAGCAATTCTTAAGGATATTCCACTGCAGTTCCTGGTAGATGAACGCAAGGAGTTCCTCGCGTTCTGTAATCATATATGAACACTGCTAGAGGAACAGGGGTTGTTTTAAAATTGACAAACTCCAGGGTCATGTTGGCCCCTTCTCTTATTATTGTAGATACATCCTAAGTTCTGTAAAGACGCTTGAGACACTCAAATTATCTGAATAAAAACAATCCTGCTTTTGGTAATAGCGGTTCATTGTTTTGTATGGAGTTACATACATAGAGAAGTGACAATGAACCTAATGTATGGTCAAGGTACTCTCCCTAGTCTAATATTTAGAACATGTATCTGCTGAAATGGCTAATCCGACCTTTGTAACTGGGTCGCTGTTTGCTGCGATTAGACTCATAAAACCACCAAGGTTGGAGCACTATCTGAACTATGCAAGGATCTTATTAGAGACTAGCTCTTATAAACAATGTTGGTTATTGTTTGAGTTCACTGATCAATGTCCATTTGAGTGTGGAATCTAAAAGTTACAAAGTGGTGGTGATGGATGTACCACTCGCGTTATCATTAACGCTAATGTTGTTGACTCTATAAGTTCTCTTAGTCAATGTGGTTACCCTGAGATAACTATCAAAAACAATGTGTGGTCAACGTGAGCGATCAGTTAACGTCCTCTTGAATGCTTGTCCCTAATTCTATAGGGTACCCGTTTGGTTGTTTAATAAATCCGTAGTGACGAGTAAAACCTCCACACCCCTGCTTCGCGTTTAAAATGAAAGACAATAACAATCAGCAAGTAAAATGTAAAAAGGCTACTTACTGACACGCCGAGTCCGTGTCTCGTACACACCTACCCCGTTCTACCAGGACTGGGCGGCGGTGTCTGGAATCCCGTTGCTGTATTTAACCCGGCGTTTGACGTTGTCCCGGAAGTAATCGGAACACTAGTGATTGTATAGCTAACTAGCGGCCAGTGGCAAACCCAGTCGCCATCTTGGGTGGGGGACATCAGTCGTGCACTGGCTCTTCCAGTGATGTAGCTATCGGGACCTAGTTAGTTATTCACAAGACACTTTGATTTACAAAGGGGAGGGGGGAGAGGGGGGGAAAGGAGAAGAGAGGGAGACTAATTTCTTATAGCTAACTAGCGGTCGGTGACAGACCCGGTCGCCATCTTAGGTGGGGATCCTGGTATGTTAGTCATTTATCGTGCACCGGCTCTATGTCAGTATGGGAGAGTTCTGTGTATCAGGGAGATGATGTTATTGGGTACTTAATTCACGGAGGTTTGATCGAAGGCCATGGAATCGCGTCGTTCAATCCTGTAACATGAGTGCCCAATCTGTACACCCACCTCTGTTCTTTTGTAAGTAGAGCATCCTTTGTGATGCTTGGAAATGATTCCAATATGAGCCAGGTGAATGACTCAGGAAGATGTCCTTTTTCTAGGAAGTGGGTGCACATCCTAGTGGTGATCTTTTTGCAGCGAAAATTGCTGCGGTGTTCCGTCATGCGTATTTTGATGGGGCGGGTGGTCATGCCAATATATTGCAGTCTACAGGGGCAAGTGATAAGATATATACAGTTTGCTGTGTTGCAATTCGTATGGCGACGTAGTTCCCATTTGAAATTATTCTTGAAGAGAACAGACTTGTGTGTTGTGGTCATAGGACACACTGAACATGAGCCACAGGGGTAATGTCCAGTTACAGGTGGCAAATCCCATAGTTGTCTCTGGATTGTTGGCCCCTGTGGACGTGGCCGAGTGTGAATCAGGGTGTCTTTTAAGTTTTTTGTACGTTTGAATGCAAATCTAGGGATCCCGAGTTGCATAGTGCCTGTGTTCAGAATGCTCCAATGTTTTTTGATTGTTTTAGTAATCTGGTTTGACAGTGGAGTAAATGATGTGACACAGGTCAAAGTGTCATTTGGAGTTGTCACTTTGGGTTCTAGAAGGGCTTCACGGTTGTTGTTTCTTCGGGCTCTCTTCCTGGCCAGGGCTATCTGCTTAGTGGGGTAGCTGCGTGCCTGGAGATTCTTAGCCAATTTCTTCGCTTCTACTCTATAGTCTGCCAAGTCACTACAATTTCGTCTAACCCTAAGGAACTGTCCAATGGGTAGATTATCCCTCAGACTACGGGGATGATGACTTGTGTAAAGTAGTAAACTATTGCGATCTGTTGGTTTTTTGTATAGAGAGGTGGATAAGGTGCCCCCATGTAGACTGATATTTAGATCTAGGAAGGGAATGTTATTGTCAGACACTGTCTTTGAAAACTTGAGGTGTGGATCAAGTGTATTGATCCAATCACAAAACTCAGTACAGGTCGACATATCCCCCTTCCACAGGATGAGGATGTCATCAATGAACCTCTTCCAGAGGTATATGTCTGTGCTGAAAGGGTTGGACTCGTGGTGAATGTATCGGGTCTCAAAATCAGACATATATAGGCAAGCCAGACTAGGAGCAACCGTACTCCCCATGCAAGTTCCTTGTACCTGCTTGTAAATCTGGCCTTTGAATTCGAAGAAGTTCTCCGTCAATGTTAGGGTGGCACATTCCATAATGAAACCCGTGGGGGTGTTGTGTTCCCAAACTCCCTGATTCAGGACTTCTTCTATCACACTCAGAGTGGCCCTCTGTGGTATATTTGTGTACAATGCTTGTACATCTAGGGTCACCAATAGTGTGATCTCGTCTGCGGATGGTAATTCATTCAAGAGTCTTAATAGATCTGCGGTGTCCTGTATATAAGAAGCAGTCTTCTTGACTAGAGGTTGTAAAAAGTAGTCACAGAATTGGGACAATGGTTCCAAAACAGAATCTATCCCTGATACGATAGGCCTTCCAGGGACAGGTGAAATACCCTTATGGATTTTTGGTAGGGTATAAAAGTATGGAGTGCGTGGATTCTTCTTCACCAAAAATGCGGCCTCTTTCTTGCTAATCCAGCCTTCGCTCTCAGCCGAGAAGACTAAGGCTGTGATAGTAGCAAGTAGGTTTTGAGTGGGGTTGGTGGAGACCGGGGTGTAGTAGGTCCTGTCACTCAGTTGTCGTCTACATTCCCGGTCATAATCTGATGTATCCATTATGACCGTGGCTCCTCCTTTATCGGCTTGCTTAATGGTAATTGATATGTCGTTGGATAAGGTCCTAATAGCCTCAGTCTCCATTTTGCACAGATTGTTGTATTTATTGGGTTTGGTTAGATTGGCCAGGTCCTTTAATACCGCTTGTTCAAAAGTCAGTACTTCTGGTGGAATCATTGACATATTGGGAGTGAAGGAAGACTTTAGGTGCAAGCCACTGTCTGTTTGTTCTGTGGTCTCGTTTCCATCAAAAAAGGATCTTAATCTGATTTTACGGAAAAATTGTTGAATCTCGCACTGCTGTTTAAATTCATCAATCTGAGGCGTTGGTACAAAGCCCAAGCCTTTTTGAAGTACTCTGTGTTCAATCTCAGTTAGAGTTCTTTCAGATAGATTGACAACTAAGTCTTCTTCCTGATGTTGGTGTGGCTCCTGGTCTCCATTGTCCTCGGAGTATCTTCCCACTGGACTCTGGTTCCTTGTTGGGTTTGTTGGTTGTTTCCTCTTCTTCGCCCGCGCCCTCTGCCCCAACCTCTGCCTAAAAAAGGCTGGTTGAATACCGGGGGGTAGATCTGTGGCGGGCCCTGTGGTGGCATTGGATATTGAGGTTGGCCATGCAAATTCATAGGATATTGCCAAAAGGTTGGATATTGAAAAGCAGGTGGTTGGAAAGTAGGGTAGGTTTGGCGATTTCCCTTACGTGAATTACCATAGTTAGTTGAGTCAGAGCTCGAGTTGCTGTTGCTCGAGGAGCCTCTTCTAGTGGAGTTAGAATTTGTATCGGATTCTCCAGAATTGTTGGAACTTGGAGGTACAAAATCTTCTTTTAAATAGGGGTACATTTTCTCTTTGTTGAAGTTGTTCACATCTTTTTGTAATTTTTTGATCTTTTGTCGCATCAGGTATTCACGATGTTCTGCGATCTCGTTGTTGATTTCCGACAGCTTAGATTTAAAAAGAGTCGTCGATGTTGCACTTTTCAACGTGCTTTCTGCCAATTGGATCCTTGCCAAGAGAGTATCCGCTAGTCTCTTGGCTGTCTTAATAATCAATATGAGGAGATCTCTGGTGCATTTCCATGACACCTGTGACCAATCGGTCTTGAATGTTCCATCCTCTAGAAAAATACGTGGGAAGATTTTCACTATTAAGCCATTGGGGGCGATGTTTGCCCTCAGGTATTCTGTCATCAGGGCGCCATGGAGTGTGATCTTCACCCAGTCTCTTTTTAGTGAAGATAAGGACTGCCAGTCTTCTGTTTGGCTCCCTGTGGCTGCCCCACCATCAGCTCCCAAAATTGAGGGGGCATTCAGTATCTCGTCAACAAAATCATCCCCAAAACTTAGTCCTTGACCTTCCATGATGATCTAAGTAGTTGTCTCTGGTTATGAGATCCTCTCTTTATAGGATTATCGGATGTAGAAGTCAATTTAAGGGTTCAGGTGAACTGACAAAAAGGGGTTCTTTTTGTACTGAATGAGGAGAAGGAAACCTTAAAAATGGGGGATATACACTGGTTAACCCACCGGAAGATGCCCCACGGATGAAGATCCGTACATAATATATCCACAAAATGAACAGGGGGGGGCGTAAGGGCGTTTTTTTGAAGGAGGTCCAGCTATGTGTGCCCTAAGAAGATACAACAACAAAAACAAGGCTGTTCCTGACAGGAAGATATGAGAAAGGGGAGGGAAAAATGTGTTCACGGACACTTAAAATACTGGATTTTGAGGCCCTCACACAAACTCAGGGCTATCGTAATTTACGTTACCCCCTTGAATGTATTGCATCATCATCGGGCTGCTCCTGCGTCGAGTCGGCTGGTGCAATACCCGACGGGCTCTTGTTTAAGGAGCACTTTTATGGAGATCTTTTAAATCCAATGAAGCCGGTGGATGCGTGCGTGTGTGGGGCTCTAAAGTGATGTAGATGAAAGATGTGTGGGTATTAAAATAGGGGTCGAAGTACTTACTCAACTAATTTATTAGGAAGTCTTCTCCCCTAGTTAAAAGATTCTGAGGTCTAGTGTTATTAACTCGGAGTTATTAACTAAGTTATATACACTGCCTCAGTTAGGTCGACATGTTTCTCGCTCCATTTAGAGAAGTTCTCTGGCGATTCTTCAGGACCAATAAAAAATGTTAGTCTATCTACATCTAAACTAATATTTAAATAAACAGTGTGCAATCTCTGTCACAAAACGGTATTACCTGCAGCTCGGTCTACCTGTGGAGGGATAAAGGCCAAGGAGGTTAAAGAAAGCATTGTATAGTCACTGTTTATGTACATAAGATATCTCGTGAATCACTGAGTGCTACTGTGGTGAAAGTGCACTCTAAACGTGAACAGTGAAAAGAAACTAAGTGAAGACTAAACCCTGTGAAGTGACTTCTATTATACTCGGTGTTGATAAAAATCATAAATGGACTTACCCTAGCAATTCTTAAGGATATTCCACTGCAGTTCCTGGTAGATGAACGCAAGGAGTTCCTCGCGTTCTGTAATCATATATGAACACTGCTAGAGGAACAGGGGTTGTTTTAAAATTGACAAACTCCAGGGTCATGTTGGCCCCTTCTCTTATTATTGTAGATACATCCTAAGTTCTGTAAAGACGCTTGAGACACTCAAATTATCTGAATAAAAACAATCCTGCTTTTGGTAATAGCGGTTCATTGTTTTGTATGGAGTTACATACATAGAGAAGTGACAATGAACCTAATGTATGGTCAAGGTACTCTCCCTAGTCTAATATTTAGAACATGTATCTGCTGAAATGGCTAATCCGACCTTTGTAACTGGGTCGCTGTTTGCTGCGATTAGACTCATAAAACCACCAAGGTTGGAGCACTATCTGAACTATGCAAGGATCTTATTAGAGACTAGCTCTTATAAACAATGTTGGTTATTGTTTGAGTTCACTGATCAATGTCCATTTGAGTGTGGAATCTAAAAGTTACAAAGTGGTGGTGATGGATGTACCACTCGCGTTATCATTAACGCTAATGTTGTTGACTCTATAAGTTCTCTTAGTCAATGTGGTTACCCTGAGATAACTATCAAAAACAATGTGTGGTCAACGTGAGCGATCAGTTAACGTCCTCTTGAATGCTTGTCCCTAATTCTATAGGGTACCCGTTTGGTTGTTTAATAAATCCGTAGTGACGAGTAAAACCTCCACACCCCTGCTTCGCGTTTAAAATGAAAGACAATAACAATCAGCAAGTAAAATGTAAAAAGGCTACTTACTGACACGCCGAGTCCGTGTCTCGTACACACCTACCCCGTTCTACCAGGACTGGGCGGCGGTGTCTGGAATCCCGTTGCTGTATTTAACCCGGCGTTTGACGTTGTCCCGGAAGTAATCGGAACACTAGTGATTGTATAGCTAACTAGCGGCCAGTGGCAAACCCAGTCGCCATCTTGGGTGGGGGACATCAGTCGTGCACTGGCTCTTCCAGTGATGTAGCTATCGGGACCTAGTTAGTTATTCACAAGACACTTTGATTTACAAAGGGGAGGAGGGAGAGGGGGGGAAAGGAGAAGAGAGGGAGACTAATTTCTTATAGCTAACTAGCGGTCGGTGACAGACCCGGTCGCCATCTTAGGTGGGGATCCTGGTATGTTAGTCATTTATCGTGCACCGGCTCTATGTCAGTATGGGAGAGTTCTGTGTATCAGGGAGATGATGTTATTGGGTACTTAATTCACGGAGGTTTGATCGAAGGCCATGGAATCGCGTTGTTCAATCCTGTAACATGAGTGCCCAATCTGTACACCCACCTCTGTTCTTTTGTAAGTAGAGCATCCTTTGTGATGCTTGGAAATGATTCCAATATGAGCCAGGTGAATGACTCAGGAAGATGTCCTTTTTCTAGGAAGTGGGTGCACATCCTAGTGGTGATCTTTTTGCAGCGAAAATTGCTGCGGTGTTCCGTCATGCGTATTTTGATGGGGCGGGTGGTCATGCCAATATATTGCAGTCTACAGGGGCAAGTGATAAGATATATACAGTTTGCTGTGTTGCAATTCGTATGGCGACGTAGTTCCCATTTGAAATTATTCTTGAAGAGAACAGACTTGTGTGTTGTGGTCATAGGACACACTGAACATGAGCCACAGGGGTAATGTCCAGTTACAGGTGGCAAATCCCATAGTTGTCTCTGGATTGTTGGCCCCTGTGGACGTGGCCGAGTGTGAATCAGGGTGTCTTTTAAGTTTTTTGTACGTTTGAATGCAAATCTAGGGATCCCGAGTTGCATAGTGCCTGTGTTCAGAATGCTCCAATGTTTTTTGATTGTTTTAGTAATCTGGTTTGACAGTGGAGTAAATGATGTGACACAGGTCAAAGTGTCATTTGGAGTTGTCACTTTGGGTTCTAGAAGGGCTTCACGGTTGTTGTTTCGGGCTCTCTTCCTGGCCAGGGCTATCTGCTTAGTGGGGTAGCTGCGTGCCTGGAGATTCTTAGCCAATTTCTTCGCTTCTACTCTATAGTCTGCCAAGTCACTACAATTTCGTCTAACCCTAAGGAACTGTCCAATGGGTAGATTATCCCTCAGACTACGGGGATGATGACTTGTGTAAAGTAGTAAACTATTGCGATCTGTTGGTTTTTTGTATAGAGAGGTGGATAAGGTGCCCCCATGTAGACTGATATTTAGATCTAGGAAGGGAATGTTATTGTCAGACACTGTCTTTGAAAACTTGAGGTGTGGATCAAGTGTATTGATCCAATCACAAAACTCAGTACAGGTCGACATATCCCCCTTCCACAGGATGAGGATGTCATCAATGAACCTCTTCCAGAGGTATATGTCTGTGCTGAAAGGGTTGGACTCGTGGTGAATGTATCGGGTCTCAAAATCAGACATATATAGGCAAGCCAGACTAGGAGCAACCGTACTCCCCATGCAAGTTCCTTGTACCTGCTTGTAAATCTGGCCTTTGAATTCGAAGAAGTTCTCCGTCAATGTTAGGGTGGCACATTCCATAATGAAACCCGTGGGGGTGTTGTGTTCCCAAACTCCCTGATTCAGGACTTCTTCTATCACACTCAGAGTGGCCCTCTGTGGTATATTTGTGTACAATGCTTGTACATCTAGGGTCACCAATAGTGTGATCTCGTCTGCGGATAGTAATTCATTCAAGAGTCTTAATAGATCTGCGGTGTCCTGTATATAAGAAGCAGTCTTCTTGACTAGAGGTTGTAAAAAGTAGTCACAGAATGACTAACATACCAGGATCCCCACCTAAGATGGCGACCGGGTCTGTCACCGACCGCTAGTTAGCTATAAGAAATTAGTCTCCCTCTCTTCTCCTTTCCCCCCCTCTCCCCCCTCCCCTTTGTAAATCAAAGTGTCTTGTGAATAACTAACTAGGTCCCGATAGCTACATCACTGGAAGAGCCAGTGCACGACTGATGTCCCCCACCCAAGATGGCGACTGGGTTTGCCACTGGCCGCTAGTTAGCTATACAATCACTAGTGTTCCGATTACTTCCGGGACAACGTCAAACGCCGGGTTAAATACAGCAACGGGATTCCAGACACCGCCGCCCAGTCCTGGTAGAACGGGGTAGGTGTGTACGAGACACGGACTCGGCGTGTCAGTAAGTAGCCTTTTTACATTTTACTTGCTGATTGTTATTGTCTTTCATTTTAAACGCGAAGCAGGGGTGTGGAGGTTTTACTCGTCACTACGGATTTATTAAACAACCAAACGGGTACCCTATAGAATTAGGGACAAGCATTCAAGAGGACGTTAACTGATCGCTCACGTTGACCACACATTGTTTTTGATAGTTATCTCAGGGTAACCACATTGACTAAGAGAACTTATAGAGTCAACAACATTAGCGTTAATGATAACGCGAGTGGTACATCCATCACCACCACTTTGTAACTTTTAGATTCCACACTCAAATGGACATTGATCAGTGAACTCAAACAATAACCAACATTGTTTATAAGAGCTAGTCTCTAATAAGATCCTTGCATAGTTCAGATAGTGCTCCAACCTTGGTGGTTTTATGAGTCTAATCGCAGCAAACAGCGACCCAGTTACAAAGGTCGGATTAGCCATTTCAGCAGATACATGTTCTAAATATTAGACTAGGGAGAGTACCTTGACCATACATTAGGTTCATTGTCACTTCTCTATGTATGTAACTCCATACAAAACAATGAACCGCTATTACCAAAAGCAGGATTGTTTTTATTCAGATAATTTGAGTGTCTCAAGCGTCTTTACAGAACTTAGGATGTATCTACAATAATAAGAGAAGGGGCCAACATGACCCTGGAGTTTGTCAATTTTAAAACAACCCCTGTTCCTCTAGCAGTGTTCATATATGATTACAGAACGCGAGGAACTCCTTGCGTTCATCTACCAGGAACTGCAGTGGAATATCCTTAAGAATTGCTAGGGTAAGTCCATTTATGATTTTTATCAACACCGAGTATAATAGAAGTCACTTCACAGGGTTTAGTCTTCACTTAGTTTCTTTTCACTGTTCACGTTTAGAGTGCACTTTCACCACAGTAGCACTCAGTGATTCACGAGATATCTTATGTACATAAACAGTGACTATACAATGCTTTCTTTAACCTCCTTGGCCTTTATCCCTCCACAGGTAGACCGAGCTGCAGGTAATACCGTTTTGTGACAGAGATTGCACACTGTTTATTTAAATATTAGTTTAGATGTAGATAGACTAACATTTTTTATTGGTCCTGAAGAATCGCCAGAGAACTTCTCTAAATGGAGCGAGAAACATGTCGACCTAACTGAGGCAGTGTATATAACTTAGTTAATAACTCCGAGTTAATAACACTAGACCTCAGAATCTTTTAACTAGGGGAGAAGACTTCCTAATAAATTAGTTGAGTAAGTACTTCGACCCCTATTTTAATACCCACACATCTTTCATCTACATCACTTTAGAGCCCCACACACGCACGCATCCACCGGCTTCATTGGATTTAAAAGATCTCCATAAAAGTGCTCCTTAAACAAGAGCCCGTCGGGTATTGCACCAGCCGACTCGACGCAGGAGCAGCCCGATGATGATGCAATACATTCAAGGGGGTAACGTAAATTACGATAGCCCTGAGTTTGTGTGAGGGCCTCAAAATCCAGTATTTTAAGTGTCCGTGAACACATTTTTCCCTCCCCTTTCTCATATCTTCCTGTCAGGAACAGCCTTGTTTTTGTTGTTGTATCTTCTTAGGGCACACATAGCTGGACCTCCTTCAAAAAAACGCCCTTACGCCCCCCCCTGTTCATTTTGTGGATATATTATGTACGGATCTTCATCCGTGGGGCATCTTCCGGTGGGTTAACCAGTGTATATCCCCCATTTTTAAGGTTTCCTTCTCCTCATTCAGTACAAAAAGAACCCCTTTTTGTCAGTTCACCTGAACCCTTAAATTGACTTCTACATCCGATAATCCTATAAAGAGAGGATCTCATAACCAGAGACAACTACTTAGATCATCATGGAAGGTCAAGGACTAAGTTTTGGGGATGATTTTGTTGACGAGATACTGAATGCCCCCTCAATTTTGGGAGCTGATGGTGGGGCAGCCACAGGGAGCCAAACAGAAGACTGGCAGTCCTTATCTTCACTAAAAAGAGACTGGGTGAAGATCACACTCCATGGCGCCCTGATGACAGAATACCTGAGGGCAAACATCGCCCCCAATGGCTTAATAGTGAAAATCTTCCCACGTATTTTTCTAGAGGATGGAACATTCAAGACCGATTGGTCACAGGTGTCATGGAAATGCACCAGAGATCTCCTCATATTGATTATTAAGACAGCCAAGAGACTAGCGGATACTCTCTTGGCAAGGATCCAATTGGCAGAAAGCACGTTGAAAAGTGCAACATCGACGACTCTTTTTAAATCTAAGCTGTCGGAAATCAACAACGAGATCGCAGAACATCGTGAATACCTGATGCGACAAAAGATCAAAAAATTACAAAAAGATGTGAACAACTTCAACAAAGAGAAAATGTACCCCTATTTAAAAGAAGATTTTGTACCTCCAAGTTCCAACAATTCTGGAGAATCCGATACAAATTCTAACTCCACTAGAAGAGGCTCCTCGAGCAACAGCAACTCGAGCTCTGACTCAACTAACTATGGTAATTCACGTAAGGGAAATCGCCAAACCTACCCTACTTTCCAACCACCTGCTTTTCAATATCCAACCTTTTGGCAATATCCTATGAATTTGCATGGCCAACCTCAATATCCAATGCCACCACAGGGCCCGCCACAGATCTACCCCCCGGTATTCAACCAGCCTTTTTTAGGCAGAGGTTGGGGCAGAGGGCGCGGGCGAAGAAGAGGAAACAACCAACAAACCCAACAAGGAACCAGAGTCCAGTGGGAAGATACTCCGAGGACAATGGAGACCAGGAGCCACACCAACATCAGGAAGAAGACTTAGTTGTCAATCTATCTGAAAGAACTCTAACTGAGATTGAACACAGAGTACTTCAAAAAGGCTTGGGCTTTGTACCAACGCCTCAGATTGATGAATTTAAACAGCAGTGCGAGATTTAACAATTTTTCCGTAAAATCAGATTAAGATCCTTTTTTGATGGAAACGAGACCACAGAACAAACAGACAGTGGCTTGCACCTAAAGTCTTCCTTCACTCCCAATATGTCAATGATTCCACCAGAAGTACTGACTTTTGAACAAGCGGTATTAAAGGACCTGGCCAATCTAACCAAACCCAATAAATACAACAATCTGTGCAAAATGGAGACTGAGGCTATTAGGACCTTATCCAACGACATATCAATTACCATTAAGCAAGCCGATAAAGGAGGAGCCACGGTCATAATGGATACATCAGATTATGACCGGGAATGTAGACGACAACTGAGTGACAGGACCTACTACACCCCGGTCTCCACCAACCCCACTCAAAACCTACTTGCTACTATCACAGCCTTAGTCTTCTCGGCTGAGAGCGAAGGCTGGATTAGCAAGAAAGAGGCCGCATTTTTGGTGAAGAAGAATCCACGCACTCCATACTTTTATACCCTACCAAAACTCCATAAGGGTATTTCACCTGTCCCTGGAAGGCCTATCGTATCAGGGATAGATTCTGTTTTGGAACCATTGTCCCAATTCTGTGACTACTTTTTACAACCTCTAGTCAAGAAGACTGCTTCTTATATACAGGACACCGCAGATCTATTAAGACTCTTGAATGAATTACCATCCGCAGACGAGATCACACTATTGGTGACCCTAGATGTACAAGCATTGTACACAAATATACCACAGAGGGCCACTCTGAGTGTGATAGAAGAAGTCCTGAATCAGGGAGTTTGGGAACACAACACCCCCACGGGTTTCATTATGGAATGTGCCACCCTAACATTGACGGAGAACTTCTTCGAATTCAAAGGCCAGATTTACAAGCAGGTACAAGGAACTTGCATGGGGAGTACGGTTGCTCCTAGTCTGGCTTGCCTATATATGTCTGATTTTGAGACCCGATACATTCACCACGAGTCCAACCCTTTCAGCACAGACATATACCTCTGGAAGAGGTTCATTGATGACATCCTCATCCTGTGGAAGGGGGATATGTCGACCTGTACTGAGTTTTGTGATTGGATCAATACACTTGATCCACACCTCAAGTTTTCAAAGACAGTGTCTGACAATAACATTCCCTTCCTAGATCTAAATATCAGTCTACATGGGGGCACCTTATCCACCTCTCTATACAAAAAACCAACAGATCGCAATAGTTTACTACTTTACACAAGTCATCATCCCCGTAGTCTGAGGGATAATCTACCCATTGGACAGTTCCTTAGGGTTAGACGAAATTGTAGTGACTTGGCAGACTATAGAGTAGAAGCGAAGAAATTGGCTAAGAATCTCCAGGCACGCAGCTACCCCACTAAGCAGATAGCCCTGGCCAGGAAGAGAGCCCGAAACAACAACCGTGAAGCCCTTCTAGAACCCAAAGTGACAACTCCAAATGACACTTTGACCTGTGTCACATCATTTACTCCACTGTCAAACCAGATTACTAAAACAATCAAAAAACATTGGAGCATTCTGAACACAGGCACTATGCAACTCGGGATCCCTAGATTTGCATTCAAACGTACAAAAAACTTAAAAGACACCCTGATTCACACTCGGCCACGTCCACAGGGGCCAACAATCCAGAGACAACTATGGGATTTGCCACCTGTAACTGGACATTACCCCTGTGGCTCATGTTCAGTGTGTCCTATGACCACAACACACAAGTCTGTTCTCTTCAAGAATAATTTCAAATGGGAACTACGTCGCCATACGAATTGCAACACAGCAAACTGTATATATCTTATCACTTGCCCCTGTAGACTGCAATATATTGGCATGACCACCCGCCCCATCAAAATACGCATGACGGAACACCGCAGCAATTTTCGCTGCAAAAAGATCACCACTAGGATGTGCACCCACTTCCTAGAAAAAGGACATCTTCCTGAGTCATTCACCTGGCTCATATTGGAATCATTTCCAAGCATCACAAAGGATGCTCTACTTACAAAAGAACAGAGGTGGGTGTACAGATTGGGCACTCATGTTACAGGATTGAACGACGCGATTCCATAGCCTTCGATCAAACCTCCGTGAATTAAGTACCCAATAACATCATCTCCCTGATACACAGAACTCTCCCATACTGACATAGAGCCGGTGCACGATAAATGACTAACATACCAGGATCCCCACCTAAGATGGCGACCGGGTCTGTCACCGACCGCTAGTTAGCTATAAGAAATTAGTCTCCCTCTCTTCTCCTTTCCCCCCCTCTCCCCCCTCCCCTTTGTAAATCAAAGTGTCTTGTGAATAACTAACTAGGTCCCGATAGCTACATCACTGGAAGAGCCAGTGCACGACTGATGTCCCCCACCCAAGATGGCGACTGGGTTTGCCACTGGCCGCTAGTTAGCTATACAATCACTAGTGTTCCGATTACTTCCGGGACAACGTCAAACGCCGGGTTAAATACAGCAACGGGATTCCAGACACCGCCGCCCAGTCCTGGTAGAACGGGGTAGGTGTGTACGAGACACGGACTCGGCGTGTCAGTAAGTAGCCTTTTTACATTTTACTTGCTGATTGTTATTGTCTTTCATTTTAAACGCGAAGCAGGGGTGTGGAGGTTTTACTCGTCACTACGGATTTATTAAACAACCAAACGGGTACCCTATAGAATTAGGGACAAGCATTCAAGAGGACGTTAACTGATCGCTCACGTTGACCACACATTGTTTTTGATAGTTATCTCAGGGTAACCACATTGACTAAGAGAACTTATAGAGTCAACAACATTAGCGTTAATGATAACGCGAGTGGTACATCCATCACCACCACTTTGTAACTTTTAGATTCCACACTCAAATGGACATTGATCAGTGAACTCAAACAATAACCAACATTGTTTATAAGAGCTAGTCTCTAATAAGATCCTTGCATAGTTCAGATAGTGCTCCAACCTTGGTGGTTTTATGAGTCTAATCGCAGCAAACAGCGACCCAGTTACAAAGGTCGGATTAGCCATTTCAGCAGATACATGTTCTAAATATTAGACTAGGGAGAGTACCTTGACCATACATTAGGTTCATTGTCACTTCTCTATGTATGTAACTCCATACAAAACAATGAACCGCTATTACCAAAAGCAGGATTGTTTTTATTCAGATAATTTGAGTGTCTCAAGCGTCTTTACAGAACTTCGGATGTATCTACAATAATAAGAGAAGGGGCCAACATGACCCTGGAGTTTGTCAATTTTAAAACAACCCCTGTTCCTCTAGCAGTGTTCATATATGATTACAGAACGCGAGGAACTCCTTGCGTTCATCTACCAGGAACTGCAGTGGAATATCCTTAAGAATTGCTAGGGTAAGTCCATTTATGATTTTTATCAACACCGAGTATAATAGAAGTCACTTCACAGGGTTTAGTCTTCACTTAGTTTCTTTTCACTGTTCACGTTTAGAGTGCACTTTCACCACAGTAGCACTCAGTGATTCACGAGATATCTTATGTACATAAACAGTGACTATACAATGCTTTCTTTAACCTCCTTGGCCTTTATCCCTCCACAGGTAGACCGAGCTGCAGGTAATACCGTTTTGTGACAGAGATTGCACACTGTTTATTTAAATATTAGTTTAGATGTAGATAGACTAACATTTTTATTGGTCCTGAAGAATCGCCAGAGAACTTCTCTAAATGGAGCGAGAAACATGTCGACCTAACTGAGGCAGTGTATATAACTTAGTTAATAACTCCGAGTTAATAACACTAGACCTCAGAATCTTTTAACTAGGGGAGAAGACTTCCTAATAAATTAGTTGAGTAAGTACTTCGACCCCTATTTTAATACCCACACATCTTTCATCTACATCACTTTAGAGCCCCACACACGCACGCATCCACCGGCTTCATTGGATTTAAAAGATCTCCATAAAAGTGCTCCTTAAACAAGAGCCCGTCGGGTATTGCACCAGCCGACTCGACGCAGGAGCAGCCCGATGATGATGCAATACATTCAAGGGGGTAACGTAAATTACGATAGCCCTGAGTTTGTGTGAGGGCCTCAAAATCCAGTATTTTAAGTGTCCGTGAACACATTTTTCCCTCCCCTTTCTCATATCTTCCTGTCAGGAACAGCCTTGTTTTTGTTGTTGGATCTGGTGATCAATCATATCGCGCCTAAGGGATTAAGCAAGTTCTTTGCGGTGGAGAGGGCCCACAGGATTCCGGGTGGTGCGCCCACAGTGGGTGCTCCCCCGAGGCCTATAATTGCCCGACTTTTCAACTTTCGGGATAGAGACGCTATCCTTCAGGCGTCGAGGGTGGCGGGGCCGCTGAAGTTTGAAAACTCTAATGTCAGCTTTTATCCGGATTTCACGCAAGCGGTCCAGAAACAGCGGCTGGGATTTTTGGGTGTGAAACGGCGCTTGAGGGACATGGAGTTGAAGTACGCGATGTTGTTCCCGGCGAGGCTGCGGGTTGAGTTCCAGGGTCGTTCCCACTTTTTTGACCGGTCGGAGGCAGTTGGAGACTGGTTGGATGCCCTGCCGCGGGGACAGGACCGAGACAGTCGGACGGCGGAAAACGAACGGGATGTGGTGGAACGGGACTAGAACTTGGTTCATGGCGATTGACTAGACTGGCGAGGATTGGTACCTTGGCGCAATTGTACTTTAATCTGGTACATCATGCCCTTCAAGTGCCTGGGGGTTGTGGGGAGCTTATTGGAGTCCTTTCCTCCTTCTGGGGTTCTTTTTGTGGTATAGGTTAGGGCGACAGGCACACTGCAAGTTGGGGGGGCTGTTTGGGCTCAAGCAGGGGTGCAGGGAGGGGGGAGTTGTTGTTCTGGGATTGTGGGGGAGGGGGGTTGTTGGGGATGGTTGTTTTTTTGTTTTGCAAGGCAATGTGAAGTTTTCTGTTGAATTTTCCGGGTTGCGCTCTCCGGGATGTGTGTATCATGTGCGGGAGTGGGATGGGGGGTAAGGGATTGAGAATCCTTTCGTGGAATGTGAACGGTCTGGGGGACAGGATCAAGCGCGGGGTGGTGTTGCAGTTCTTGAAACGAACCTCGCCCGACATTGTTTTCCTGCAGGAGACACATTTGATTGGGAACTCCTTCCAGGCCCTAAATAGGCGGGGCTATCGCCTTGCCGCTCACTCTGGATTCACTTCTGGCTCTAGGGGAGTGGGCATTCTGGTCAGGGCCTCTCTCCCACTGGAAGTGGACGAGGTGCTCCACGATGATAGGGGACGATATGTGGTGCTGGTGGGGAGATGGGAGGGCAGGACTGTGTCGCTCGTGGCTGTGTATGTACCCCCGGGGTTGCAAACGGCTACATTTGCTGATTTGGGGCGTTTGGTCCTGGGACTCCCTGGGGGGGTTTTGGTGCTGGGTGGAGATTTTAATGCCGTTGTCTCCGGGTTGGAGGACCGCCACCCTCCCAGGGTTCTCCCAAGGGCTCAGGCCTGGTTGGGTGGCTTTTTGGACACTTTGGGACTTGTAGATTGCTGGAGATTGATGCATCCAGGACAGGCGCAATACACCTTCCACTCGGGGGCCCATGGGAGTCTCTCGAGACTTGACTATATGCTTATGCCGGCGACCCAAGCTGGAATGATTGGGGAGGTGCGTCACTTAGCCCGAGGTATTTCTGACCATTCCCCTGTATGGTTGCAGCTGAGGGTTGTCTCTGGGGCAGAGGGGAGAGTGGCACCCATTAACTCCTGGTATCTTCGTAACCCTAAGATCCGCGCGGAGTTGGTCAAGTCCACTGATCACTACTTTACTGATAACGTGGGGTCGGTGTCGTCGGCCATCTCCCTATGGGAGGCCTATAAAGTGGTGGTCAGGGGGCAGGCCTTGTCCCTTATCTCCCATACCAAGAAGTGCGAGAGAGCGGAGGTGGTCCGCCTGGAAGCGGAAATTGCGGTGATGGAGGAGGACCTGGAGAGTGGGGTTACTGAGGAGAAATTGCATGTTCTTAGCCTCAAACTGTCAGATTACAGAGCGTTAGTCACGGAAGCTGCCAAAGAGATGAGTAGAGAGCAGCGAGGGCGGTTGTATGATGTGGGGGATAAGGCTGGAAAACTGATTGCGTGGCTGGATAGGAAGGAGAGAGCTAGCAGGGTGGTGCCCGTTGTGGAGAGGAGTGATGGAGTGCGTGTGACTGATCCGGTTGAGATCGTTGACTGCTTCGCGGCTCATTTCCGCGGGGTATACTCTTCGGTCTCGGTGCGATCGGAGGAGGATTCCCACAGCCTGCTTAGAGACATTGCATTGCCCACCTTAGCGGAGGCGGACGCGGTGTTGATGGAGGCGAAGTTGTCGTCGGATGAGATCGCTTTGGCCATTCGTTCGATTGCTTCGGGCAAAGCGGTGGGTCCTAATGGTCTTCCCATCGAACTCTACAAGTTGCGTCCCGATAAGGTAGCACCGTATCTTCGAGACATGTTTCTGGCGGCGCGTGCGGCGGGCTTCCTCCCCCCTGATCAACGCCTCGCCAGCATAGTTGTGATACACAAAGAGGGGAAGCCGCGAGATCGCTGCGCCTCCTATAGGCCCATCTCGCTGTTGAATGCGGAACCCAAGATTCTGGCTAAAGTGTTGGCCAACCGACTGGTTCGGGCCGTGGGCGACTTGATTCATCAGGATCAATCCGGCTTTATACCCCATCGGAATACCGCTCTAAATCTGAGGCGGTTGCACGGCGTGCTTGCTAGAGCGGAATTCATACGTGAGCTGGCCATCTTGGCGTCTTTGGATGCTACTATGGCATTCGACACTTTGGAGTGGCCGTATATTTGGGCCGTGTTGGCGAAATTTGGGTTCGGCCCGGAGTTTATTGGTTGGGTAAAATTACTCTACGCTGACCCACTGGCTCAGGTGGTGGTGAATGGTAGGGTGTCGGCTCCCTTCGCACTGGGGAGAGGTACGCGGCAGGGGTGTCCGCTATCACCCCTTCTCTTTGCACTTTCTTTGGAGCCTCTCGCCGCCTGGTTGCGTTGGGAGCCGTCGTTGCGAGGCATTAGATGGACGCCGGAATTTGAAGACCGTGTCTCCCTGTACGCAGATGATATCCTTCTGTATCTTACGTCTCCCCGGCAGTCGCTAATTGTAGCGGTGGATGTGCTGAATTCTTTTGGCCGCAACTCCAGCCTGGTCATCAACTGGGCCAAGTCGTGCGTCTACGTCCTCTCGGGGGATGCCCCCCTTCTGCCGCGGGGTTGCCCGGTTCAGATTGTTACCCCGGGGTTCAAATATTTGGGAATCTTCATCTCCCTGGACCCCGCGGTTCGCTATGAGCGAAACCTTCTACCTCCACTCCAACGATTGAAGGCCGACGTGGCGAGATGGCGACGACTTCCGCTCTCGCCGCTCGGACGGGCGGCGTTGTTTAAAATGATGTCGCTGCCTCGTTTCTTGTATACCTTGCAAAATACTCTTGATGTCGTGCCGGCCCGTTATTTCCGGGAGGTGGAGGGTCTTCAGCGCCAACTGTTTTGGGACGGGCGGCCGCGGATTGCTCTCGCCAAGTTGACGCTCCCTTGGTATGATGGGGGGTCGCTACTAAACGATACTATTGGGCGTCTCAGTTGGCGGCGGTAAACCACGGGATATATGGTCCTGCCTTAAACCCGGCCTTCGAGATGGATAAACACCTGCTTCCGGGTGGGGACTATAATAGGGCTCTGTACTCGGTGACCCAGGACACGCGGTTGACGGGACCCACGCGTGTGGCGGTACGGGTGTGGCACGCGGCGAATGCTGCGATGGGGTGGAGGGATCGCTTGACTCGGGTGACGCCGTTGTATGCTTCTGGGCGGTTGGGCTGTTTGTGGAGATCGAAAGGCTTTGAGAAATGGGATATGATCGGTATATGTAAGGTGGGTGATCTGTGGACGAAGGGTGCTTTCAAAACGTTCGAAATGCTCAAAATTGAATATAAATTAAACGATAGAGAGTACTTCCGGTACGCTCAAGTCTACCATGCGCTTTGTTCGGTCTTTCCGGATGCTACTGCTATCCCCGAGTATTCCCCACTGGAGGACAGAGTGTTGGATAGCTATGTGCCCGACAGCACTATCTCCCTGATTTATAAGAAACTCATTAACGATCATGCGGACTTGCTGCTCCGTTTGAGGGAGGCGTGGACGGGCGATGGCCTGGAATTGGACGATGAGGACTGGGTATCGGCGGTGGCCTCCCCGAAAGAGGTGGCGATCCCGGCCCGCCTACGGTTTGTACAGCTGAAGATCCTCCATAGAGTGTATGTCACAGGGCCCGGTTTGCTGCGTATAGGTTACTCGCTGGATGGATTGTGTAAGCGTGGATGTGGCCTGCAGGGCACGTTCCTTCATATATTGTGGGAATGTTCGGAGGTTGTGCGATTCTGGAACGGTATCCACGCCGTAATGGAGGGGGTCACGCACGTGGCCCTGTTGCCAGAGGCTAGGAGGTGTTTGTTGAATGTCTGGGAACCGAATGATTGCAATGCGGCACAGACGCAGTGGGTGACCTTGGGGTACATGGTGGCTAAGCGTAACATTGCACAGCTATGGGGCTCCCCGAGGCCGCCCACGATTGATGTATGGAAGGAGAATATGGACTGGTGTATGTTTAGGGAAAAGACGGCGTATGTGGCGAGAGGTAAGCCAGGGAAATGGACTAGGGTATGGGGTCCGTGGAATCTATATCGGGGACGTATCTGCACCCCGCCTCTGCCATTAGAGGTCGATATTGCTCTGACCCCCTAGCCGCGCGTTCCGCGGGAGTGCTTGAGGTGTGCTCCATGCTTTGTTATCCCATGGCCCCCCTCTACAGCTTCCGGACAGGTACTGTTTTGGACATTATATTTTGTTCCCCGTCCCGGGAAGAGCACGCTGTTACCTTAGACTCTCATTGCCTTGAGTGTGTTTTACATATAATACAAAATGAAACTGTTGTTTTCAATTGCTCTCGGCCTATGGCCACGGCCTGTTATATGTGCTTACAAACTGCCGGGCGCCTTGCTTATGGTTCAACTGAGTGTGTGGCGCTACATTGCGGGCCCTCGGGCTCTATAGCGGCCGGCCCTGGTGGTTGTAGGCCCTTGTTTGTATTTTATTGTGTGCTAACGGTTTCGAATAAAAATTTTAAATAAAAAAAAAAAAGCCAAAAAAAAAATAGAGAGGCAACCATAGCAGTTGAGTATAAATAAGAAAGAAGTTCTGGAGTCTTCAGTATTGTATCTGTATTCTTCTTAAATATTGTGTGGTCTATTAGCAGCGGACCATTGAGGTGGGCAACATTATTCCTTGTTGATTTGCATGACTAATTGGGCTGTGCGGCCTCAAATCCCTTGGCTGCTTGTTGCGATTATAGTCTTGAAACTACCCAATTCACTTTAGCTAACCTCCAGTGGCGCACTGTCTCCCATTTAGAGGCTAGATATGTTTTTACCTCTTCAAGTGGCTAAGCATCACATCAGGCAGATGGGTGAATCAAAGCGTCCAATGCTGTAATGCCCTGCATTACTTTCCATCCCTCCTATCATGCCGTCTACATCACAACTGCTTCCAGAGTACCTATTATCCATTCTCCGCCAAGAACTTCTCTGGCGCTTGGAAAAGGGAGCCATCAAGAGGGTACCAACATCAGAGAATGGGACTTACTGCTACTCCAGCTGTTTTCTGGTGCCAAAGAAGGACGAAGGACCTCAACACCTGTTAGCTAAAGGTGGGATTCCCTCAAACCATCATGAACCACCCCCAGGCAACAACCAACCTGTTCACATTCCTCGGATTTACCATCAACATGCCAAAGTGTCACCTGATTTCATTACTGAGTCTCCCTTTCTTTGGAGGCGTCCTAGACTGTGCTTTTACAAGTCTTTCCTCAGATTCCTTCCAAGTGTGGGATGAAACTATAACCTATCTGGAGTGGTAGTTGCTGGACCACAGTTAGACTGGAGGCAGACTCCTCTCCTTACCTCCTCTCCCTACCCACTCTCCCTACCCACCCAGAACTAAAAGTTGTCACGGATGCATCGTTGTGGGGTTGTTGAGTCCATCTGAGAGAATTGGAGATCAGAGGACTCTGATCTCCAGCTGAAACCTGCCTCCACATCAACCTACTGGAGTTGCAAGCGATTCTCTTAGTACTAAAAGTGTTCCTCCCAACCATCAGAGGGGAACAGGTGCGGGTACTTACGTGCAAATATCCAAGCTTTTGCGCATTGGCATTCCCTAGGCAATTCTCCATTGAAGATGCTTTTCGGTTAGACTGGAGCTCAAGGTTCCTGTGTGCTTTCCTGCCTCTACCTCTCCTGCCCAAAGTTCTGAAAAAGATGAGGAACGACCAAGTCCATGTCATCTTAGTTGCTCTGATTTGGGAAGAACTACACACTAGCACGGTCTGATTCCTAAGATCTCCAAGTTTAATAGAACGGACGGATATCAGAAAGAAACTGACGTCTGTGCATGGAGGTGGTGGTTATATTGTGATCCCGACATCACTTCCCCGGCAGGACCTATCCGATCCGGTGCTACATGCCATCCCCTAACAGCATTTGAGACAGTTGCTGAGAAAATTCTCCAGATCCATTCTAGTTCTTGGGGGTATTCACAAGGTGAGGAATTTGCAGTTAGAATATCCACCAGAAAGAGTATTACCAAAGGTAAGTAACTTGTTCATTTGTCCTAAGATTGGGGGAGCAGTTAAACAAGAACCAAGAATTGAAGTGATCATTTCTTAAAGTAAATGCATTAAAAATGCTCAGGAATGACAAATCACAAATTGCTATAATTTAGTAGCAAGTTGTGATATCGGTGAACACTAACTACATTAAGTAAAATTCCTGAGAAAGGGCTTGGGCCCATCCTCCTATCAACTATTAGTGAACATCGACCCTGGTACCATAACCTGTAAACATCTTCATAAAAGACATATTTTTGGATAAATAATTCTCCCCACAGATTCCTCACCTTTTGAATCTGGAATTTTTCCTACAATAGTTCCCGGTCACTGGAAGTTGCCACCCTGGTACTCTGTGACAGCTTCATGCTGCCTCCAGAAGTGACAACATGAATCAGTATATAGGCGCGATCCGTGACTACTAAAGTCAGTTCCGGACTTAACAAATGTGTCCCACAAAATGAAACTGTGTGCTATGGATATGTCTTCCCCAGAGATGAAAGATTTTAAATTGTGCCGGGCCTCCCGTCGGGCTTCTGCTGGTAAGGTTTTCCCCCAGCACTGACTGATACCACTTGCATCTTGCCTGCCCATCGCCAGTAGAAGGCAGCACCTCAACACTTTTATCGCAGGCTGCACCATTTCCAGCCAGTTTGGTGCCAGCTATGGCTCCAGGGGTGCTGGTTTCAGATCAGATCCTGATCCGAATTTCTAATCAGGAATCAAGTTCATCTAGATCTTAGCCTGTATTGTGCTTAGAGATCACTAAGGTACTACCCATGGCTTGGGAGGACTTTCCTTCGGTACCTCTCCCTCAACACCACTATTACAAACAGCTGGACGCAATTTTCGGCTCTGTGTTGCCATTCAGCGTCTCAAACATGATCCACACAATGATAATGACAGTTCGCTCTCCCAGTTTGATACTAGGCTATAGCTTGGCCTTCCAAATGCTAGTCGTCTAGATACTTCACCTAAGATGGATACTCACCCTTGAAGCCCCCTTCCAAGGAGAGCACCTCTCTCACAGTGGTGGTTCGCAGGGCTGTGGCAGTCTTGGAGTTGCACTTGCCTACTGCAGAGATTAAAGCAAATTTGCTCAATGGAGTTTTACAAGCAAGTCTTTCCACTTCTTAAACTTTGCTGTCTTTTAATGAGCCTCTGACTAAAGCTTGCATTGTGACTGGGTCAAGCCTTTCTCAGCTCCTCCTGTGACCCTAGATGTCTTAGGCCAGTCTCCTTGATACAATGTCCATCTTCTTTGAACCTAGTCGCACAGCCATCTGCCAATAAGGTAAATCCAAAACCTTTCCTACTGCTCTACCAGACAGGGAATCAATAGGCATTAACGCTCTTGGAAATAAAATGTTTACGTCTGCCAGTTTGGCCAATGAATCCCTGAATGCTATGTCGCTTCTGGGATATTGCATGCCTGCTGGGATATGGTGAACGAGATTCTGTTCCCTTTCTACTAGAAAAGTTTCAAAATACCTTTACACAGTCTGTGCTTTATGGCAACAATGCAGCTATGTATATCTTATGATCTGGGTGGGAGGGGGGCGTGGGCAAGATGGCGGCCACATTGGACGCTCTCTGAGTGAGCTCCGCTCAGACCCAGAAATTATCCTGTCCCATCGTGGTTTACTATACTGACAAGATGCCTACGAAATTAAGTGCTTACAGCATCGTATCTTGGAATGTGTGGGCATTGGTTCGCTGTACAAGAGACATAGGGTGTTAGCTCAATTGCATAGGCACCGTGCACATATTACAATTTAACAAGAGACTCATCTTACTGACTGAAGCTGGCAAACCACAAAAAATAGGAGGGCAATTCTTTCATACATCCGATTCTGCTTTTGCGAGGGGGAGCTGCGATATGGCTCTGTGCTGGTGTTCCCTTTGCCGTTTCAGATACTAGGATTGATATACAGGGTACCTACATGCTGCTGAAAGGCGATTGTGCTGGGATGCATATATGCACCCAACACGGAACAGGATTTATTCCTCATCCATCAGTCGTGGTGGATTAGACATCATATCTGTGGGTGGTGGGTGGGGATGTTAATGCAGTTCTGGATACAGCCTTAGATTGCTCACACCCCCCTTGCCTGGTGCAACAGGCTAGGGTATTAAGACAATGGTTGGAGGCTTTCAGATGTATGGCGCAGCCGAAATTTAGGAATGAAGGAATACTCAATTTATTCTCATCCCCGTACACCCCACTCCTGCCTAGAACAATTAATCTGCTCTTTACATCTTCAATCTACCATTACACACGCCACTTATCTGGGAAAGATAATATCAGATCACAATCCACTGGAAATTACATTCTCGTGGGGCTGAGTGCCAGCCCCAGTTCCCACCTGGTGTTTGTAACCAACACTATTCGAGAATGCGGCGTTCAGAGAGAGACACTTGCCACCGCCATTGATACCTATTTCTCCAAAAATATGGGTACGGCCTCCTCGCCTCTAGTAGAGTGTGAGGCATTCAAAGTGGTGATCAGAGGAACATCTATTAGTACTATGGTAGGTGCTAATAGAGAAGACGTTCAGGAGCTCACACAACTAGAGAGCAGGTTGGGCCCGTTGGAGCAGGCAACTAGGAATCAATATGCCCTTTCGGTATCTTTATACACTGCTTGGCCTTCCAAATGCTAGTCGTCTAGATACTTCACCTAAGATGGATACTCACCCTTGAAGCCCCCTTCTAAGGAGAGCACCTCTCTCACAGTGGTGGTTCGCAGGGCTGTGGCAGTCTTGGAGTTGCAATTGCCTACTGCAGAGATTAAAGCAAATTTGCTCAATGGAGTTTTACAAGCAAGTCTTTCCACTTCTTAAACTTTGCTGTCTTTTAATGAGCCTCTGACTAAAGCTTGCATTGTGACTGGGTCAAGCCTTTCTCAGCTCCTCCTGTGACCCTAGATGTCTTAGGCCAGTCTCCTTGATACAATGTCCATCTTCTTTGAACCTAGTCGCACAGCCATCTGCCAATAAGGTAAATCCAAAACCTTTCCTACTGCTCTACCAGACAGGGAATCAATAGGCATTAACGCTCTTGGAAATAAAATGTTTACGTCTGCCAGTTTGGCCAATGAATCCCTGAATGCTATGTCGCTTCTGGGATATTGCATGCCTGCTGGGATATGGTGAACGAGATTCTGTTCCCTTTCTACTAGAAAAGTTTCAAAATACCTTTACACAGTCTGTGCTTTATGGCAACAATGCAGCTATGTATATCTTATTATCTGGGTGGGAGGGGGGCGTGGGCAAGATGGCGGCCACATTGGACGCTCTCTGAGTGAGCTCCGCTCAGACCCAGAAATTATCCTGTCCCATCGTGGTTTACTATACTGACAAGATGCCTACGAAATTAAGTGCTTACAGCATCGTATCTTGGAATGTGTGGGCATTGGTTCGCTGTACAAGAGACATAGGGTGTTAGCTCAATTGCATAGGCACCGTGCACATATTACAATTTAACAAGAGACTCATCTTACTGACTGAAGCTGGCAAACCACAAAAAATAGGAGGGCAATTCTTTCATACATCCGATTCTGCTTTTGCGAGGGGGAGCTGCGATATGGCTCTGTGCTGGTGTTCCCTTTGCCGTTTCAGATACTAGGATTGATATACAGGGTACCTACATGCTGCTGAAAGGCGATTGTGCTGGGATGCATATATGCACCCAACACGGAACAGGATTTATTCCTCATCCATCAGTCGTGGTGGATTAGACATCATATCTGTGGGTGGTGGGTGGGGATGTTAATGCAGTTCTGGATACAGCCTTAGATTGCTCACACCCCCCCTTGCCTGGTGCAACAGGCTAGGGTATTAAGACAATGGTTGGAGGCTTTCAGATGTATGGCGCAGCCGAAATTTAGGAATGAAGGAATACTCAATTTATTCTCATCCCCATACACCCCACTCCTGCCTAGAACAATTAATCTGCTCTTTACATCTTCAATCTACCATTACACACGCCACTTATCTGGGAAAGATAATATCAGATCACAATCCACTGGAAATTACATTCTCGTGGGGCTGAGTGCCAGCCCCAGTTCCCACCTGGTGTTTGTAACCAACACTATTCGAGAATGCGGCGTTCAGAGAGAGACACTTGCCACCGCCATTGATACCTATTTCTCCAAAAATATGGGTACGGCCTCCTCGCCTCTAGTAGAGTGTGAGGCATTCAAAGTGGTGATCAGAGGAACATCTATTAGTACTATGGTAGGTGCTAATAGAGAAGACGTTCAGGAGCTCACACAACTAGAGAGCAGGTTGGGCCCGTTGGAGCAGGCAGCCGTCAAGAATGCCGTAACCACAGATAGGCTGCAATGCAAGAGGCAAAAATTCCCCACGCTGAACTCCTTGAACGTCTCCGTGTCATTGATCACGATGCATACATACAGAGAGCACATCCAGACGCTGATAAATCTGGTGCACTTTTGGCTTGTTTGATCCGGCCAGACCCCTCACCCAAACCTATTCTATCAATTAACACAATGACTCAAGGACCAGTTGAGATGCAACTAGGAATCAATATGCCCTTTCGGTATCTTTATACACTGCTCAAATGTCCCCTGACCCGGTGGATGTAGTTTCTTGGTTCCACCAGGTGGCATTACCCAGGGTGCCTGTGGATAATCTGGAGGCCCTTAGCGCTCCCATCTCAGCAGATGAGATATGAGGGGCTATTAAAGAGCTCAACCGAAATAAAATATTCTGTGGGTGAAACTGTTGTATATAGCGCCCAGAACAGGGACTTCTACCAGGTCTTGCATGGGACTCCACAGGACTGCCCCCTTTCGCCGCTCCTGTTTGTGTTGGCCATTGAACCCATAGCATCAGGAGGCTGGGGAGTGGGGGATGCCTATAGGCTGTACTCTACATTCCATAGCCTTATGTGCTGACGACATGGTCCTGTATCTGAAGAACCTCCATATGACACTAGATGGGGTAGCCCAGTTACTAGCTACGATTGAAGGAGCTTTCCGGTCTCTAAGTAAACAAAGACAAATCATGTTTGTTCTCCTTTCCTACCACCTATATGGGGACTGCACTGCTGTTGAGGACTATACATATACAGATGGCGCCGCAAAAGTTTCGCTTCCTAGGCATCCAAATCTATTGTGAAGCACAGGAACTCTTGGAGGACAACCTCATTCATGCAATTGACTCACTAAGGTCCCACATAGGTTTTTGGATCACACTGTCCTTGTTAGTGGCCCTGGTAGAGATGGTTATGCTGCCACGCCTGCTGTTTCACTTCATGAACTTGTCGACACTGGTCCCGGCATGGGTGTTCCGATTGTTGAATACCATGCTGGTGGAGCTCGCCTTGGGTAGCCATCGCCATCGGGTAGGCCTAGCTAGGCTTCAACTACTGACGGAGCACAGGTGGCAGGGGTGCCCCCGACTTTAAAGCTTATTGCTTGGCCGGACAGCTACAGTGGCTGCCCTGGTGGTTGGCCGGGCATAATCTGATAGAAATAGTTTATATGGCAGACTAGATCGGCCAGGGTCAGCTCCATCGATTGGTGTGCACGGGTGCAGCAATGCCCCCCAACTGGTTCCATAATTGTGCGCATGGCCCTAGCATATTGGAGGATAGCAAGGAGATATACTGCTTCCACAGTGCAATATGCACGGAATATACCACTGTGCGGTCTCTTCACATTCTCAGGCACATTGACAGCATGAAGGCTGGGCACTTGGGAAAGGGTAATGACGGTGGGTTCCCTGTTTGAGGACAGCACGCTGATGTCCCATACCGATTCTGTACATGCACATGGATTGCCAGAAACACTGTTTCTAACACACACCAGTATTATCCGTTATGTTCGACCGCACTGGGAACCCAATGGGAGGGAGCCCGCAATGCATGAACTGCTTCAGGCATTACATAGTAAGGGAAACGGCAGGCACTTGGTACGTTGGCTCTGTTGTGGTCTCAGGGTACATCTCATGACACCAATCCTTTCCTTAAAAATCAAATGGAAGACAAACCTATCCTGGGAGTTATCAGACAGGGAATGGAACAATTTGTTGAAATATCCCAAGAAACTCTCAAGTAATTCAAGATTTAAATGTATCCAATTCTCCATATTACATAGAGCATACTTGACACCACATAGAATTAACAAAATGTTCCCCATGGCCTCTTCGGCATGCCTTCGTTGTCCTGCCTGAGAGGCTGACCTCATGCATATGTTATGAACATGTCCTTCCTTATCTGCCTATTAGGTGGGAATTTCGGCAGCTTTGACAAGCCTGACCGGTTTTGACCGATAGGACACACCAGAGCACTGTATCTTAGGATTACATCCTCAGTCGAGGAGCGAGCTCCAAAGTGATACTATGCTTTACTGATTTAGTCCTTCTACTGGCAAAGAGGCTAATAACCACACACTGTAAATCTCTGAAGGTTCCCAGGGTGGGTCAATGGTGAGAGGAGGTAGCATAATGGGGGCTAGCGGAAAGCCGGGCTTTATTATAAGAGAAGTATAAAGGTCTACAGAAGAAGTGGCTAAACGCTGCCTTGTGAATAAGGCGAAGCCCCTATCGTCGTAAAAAGTGACGTTCCTGTGGCGATAGGGACTTGTAAATATACCCTTGGATGCCTTAAGTGGGACTCTTGTTTCCTGTATGCGTCCTTTCCATCTGCCTTTTGATTCCGAGAGTTCTGACGAAGGTCACGAGGGACCAAGCACAACTCATCCTGGTAGCCCCAGATTGGACTCAGGGAGTGTGGTATTCCAGTCTGCTGGAACAGAGCATACGCCCTCTGCTTCGAGTGGTCCTTCAGGAGGATTTGCTCTTCCTGCAACTGAGCAGTAGTCTGCGTCCAAACCCCCACAATCTACGCCTACCCACATGGATAGTGAGCAGAACCTGCTGGATGGCTTTTGATCTGCCAGTAGATATGGTGAATGTGATTTTGGCTTCTTGCCCACCTTGTCCATCTATTTTGATGTTGGGTGCTAGGTTTGTGGTCTAGGAATGAAAATGGACAGGTCCACCTTCATTTAGCTAAGGTGTCTGAGGTTTTATTTGTTTTGTTGCTGGTCTACCGTGGCTTTGCTCTGGGCACTCCTAAAGGTTATTTGTCAGCTCTTTCCTCAGTATCAGTTCACTTATTGAAGCTGCAACAGGAAAATACCCATTGCAATGGTGATATTGTATCTTATAACTATATCCACATTCAATATTTTTTAAAGCTAGCCTTTATAAAGCAACGGGTCTGAATCATTTTGCTATGTAAGATGTAGAATGACTTAATGATTTAAAATAATTGTTACATTCTTTTTTTGGTAAATTATTCTACACACCATCTGGGTTTATGTATTTGAAAAGCTTTCTTATGAAAATGTATCTCCCTAACTGATATTTGTTTTTCTTTTATTTCAGGGATTCTTTTAGCAGAATGAGCCTTCGTAAAATTGATATATGAAAAATGCACTTTTAGATTGTTTTAAGAGTGCTTCTGTATTGTCAGTCATGGGGATCAAGTTAAGCATTGGACTTTGTTCCTGGACACAACAGACACATTTCATGCACCTTTCTTGAAGTGTTAAGTTGCCAAAGTAATCCTGAAAGGTCAAACTGTGGACTTTTAATTGTTGTTTGATAATCATGGTTCAGATCCATTTGATATGCTGTAAACTGCTTATTTTTTTAATACCTTTTTGACTCCACGGTACGGTAAATTTATTTTACTATTATTTATGTCATGCCCAATTTAAACAGTTATTTACTTTTAGTTAAAATGTTTATTTATATTAGGTACGCCTACAATTTGTGGCAATGTTTATTTTAAAGGTACTTTTAAAAATGTCTTCATTTATTGTCGGAGCTCAGTATAAAAGGTACTGACAAAGTTATAATGTGGGAGAAAATATTGTTTTTTCCAATAAACCGCACCACTGTCACCACTTCTTGTTGGTCTGGTTTATATGAGTTGAAACTCGCACGTAATGCATGCTGCCAAACAATATTTAATAAATTACGTATAACTTATCTACATGTACAGACTACATGATCAAAGATCAAAAGACAAGGAAAATTGTTTGCCACTATAGTTAAACGTTTAGGCATTATAGCAAGATTCCTGAACAAAATATGAAATATTAAGTTTTATTCAGTCAATTTTCTCCTAAAAATCTCGCTGTGTGTCGTGCCTAAATGTAACCTAACTTGCACACAATTTCTGATATCCCACTTCATAGTAGTTAAATCATATCGACATTTGTTTGGAACAGTTTACCCAACTAAGACCAAGTAATCATTCATCTTTCATGTAACATTTTACCTATCGTAGATAAAAAAAAAAAAAAAAATCATGTTTAGAAAATTGGTCCCGACATAAATCAGAGAAAAAAATATTTAATAATGCCAAATTAACATACCATACAGTGTAGAAACAGTGGGGCATGTTTATGTGCCCTTTGTGCCACTGGAGCATCACTTCTTGTGATGCTCTGGCGGCGCATACTACAAACTCATATCTATGAGGCTACGCAAAACAGCTTTGAATGGCCTTACTCTGCGCTAGGAAGGTATGCCATGGGCGTTGTGCTGGGTGTCCCCACACAACACCAATGGATTTTGACACTTCCACCGATTTACAAAATCATCAAACCTGGCGACAGGCCAAAACCTTTTGCCTCATCAGGGGAGGAGCAACGAGGAGAAATTACTTTTTCATTCTGCAGCATACATGGAAAGAGGAAAAAAATTCCCAGGATTTTTTATGTACAGGAAGGTGTCCCTCCTGCAACGCATGCACCCTTGCACCATGATGCAAGGGTGCCTGTGTTGGTGCTAGGCTTTCGAAAGGGTGCCAGTGCAGGGGTAAAGGACAGGAAGCACCGTTTTGGATAAATACGTTGCATTCCTGCCCTATCACGTTGACTTGCAGCACTGCCCTATGCCAAAACCCCATAAATGAGGTCCAGAGATTGGAATCACGTTTTTCTTATACATTTAAAAACAGATTTGTGAAACTGTAATGAATAATCACAGAAACAATTCTTTAAAAAATAAAGAATCTCACCAACGAAGGGACTGCAACTCCCCCACCTTGCATTCCTTCATGGCTAAATCCATTTCTGCACCCACATAGCACACAACCCTGCTACCCAGTAAGAAGTTACAGAATTCGTTCTTGCCATATACAGGACCGGGGGAGAGGATATAGCCTAAAGGCTAGGGCTGTCGACCTCGAATCTGGCGAACCGGATTAGAGTCTCTGCAACAACGTTCAGCATCCTGTGATTCTGGGCAAATCACTTAATCTCCCTATGCATAACAAAAATGAATGTATCTGTCTGTAACGCAAATGGTACTCATGTAAAGCACTCTGATACCTTCGGATCGAGTTTGCGCTATATAAAACTCTGGAGGAAAAAAAAGACTGGCACTAGTTATAGAAATCGCTGAATAAACCAGTGGCCCTCCACACCAACCCACCACAAATAATGTCTTAAATGTCAATGCAATTATTTTTGAAATCCAAAAGTGCTACTGGAAAAATCCATATAAAATAAATCACCGCATCAAAATCTGGTCCCTTGATTTCTGTGTTACAAGCAGCTCTGATCGTTGTATGAATCGGTGTTCTTCATAGCCAGTTGACCTCATGTACCGATTTCTACCATCTACTTGCTGTGTAAAGTAAGTATCTCTGTGAAGCTACACTCCATCAATAATAGTGTGAAAGTAAGTGGTAAATCCTGGTATCCTTTGAAGAGTACATAAGATCAAAATGCAGGGTTGCTCTTACAAATATCTTGCCCGGCAAGAGAATTCATGCATACTATGGTTTACTGCAAAACGTGTATATATATATATATATATATATATATATATATATATGTGTGTGTGTGTATATATATATATATATATATATCTTCGTAGCATGATGCTGTTGATGCACATGCTTTGCATACTCCAGCGATCTAGTGTTGGGATCAAAAACAATTCTCCAGTCACAAAATGCAGTGACTTCTCTTCATGTACATTGCAAATTGGCACCACCTCCATGGTGCGTGTTTTTTTTTTCTGCCATCAGGTTCAGACATGCACCAAGCATTGTCAGGGTTTAGTACGTTCCTCGTGCATCTGTCAGGTCCTGTTAGTGCCTTTTCATAACTCATTGCTAAAGGGAGATGTCCTATTGGGCAAAAATCAGAGGATCCTTGATACCCGATCATCATCAAAAAGCATTGGCGGCCTATCCCCTTCAGGAGGCAAACACTCTTTCATACATCATTCCTTCAGAAAATGTACCAAGTGAAGGAACAAACACAATTTCAATAAAGTCTTTGATGCCATGCTAAATATCCGTGCACCGACCACTACAAGGTCTGTAATCTTTGCCTGTCTTTTGATCACAGCGATGCCAACTGCCCTACATGCCTAATGTTTGGCTCAAAGAAACCCATTTTGTACTGAGAGGAACATTGGTGGGCATGCACCATGCGGTGGCAAGACCTGTCCGAGACCAGGACATCTTCGAGGGGAAATGGAGGGAGACCCCTTTGGTGCCCACATAGTAAAGAGGCTAGACCATCAGGGTTCACCCTCACCCCATAGCCACTCAGTAGATCCAAGTGTGACCTTCCACAGGAAGTGGTCACAACAGTGAAGCTCAGCCCAAGGATGAAGACCACTCTGAGATCTGTGAGCACAAGACTGCTCCCCATCCCGAGATAGAGCATTGCTCCCAAGGAAGTAGGGAATCAAGTCCCTAGCATGCCAGCTCACACATGGGCCACCACACTCCACCTGGTACAGTTGGCACTGGCAGAAGCCAGCAGAGGGTGCCAAGCCTTTCCCCAATGCTGTCCACACCCAATCTTCAAATCTGGCACCGGAGCCCTCATTGGTTCCGAAACCACACGGAGCAGCTGCCAGCCCTTCGAACCTAAAGCTTTCATTGGAGTCAAAGCGAGTCACAACAACCACACCTCATCAGCACCAAAAGGTCATATAGGCTCCAAAACCACATAGACATCCTTGATGTCGAAGCCTCAGTCTGTGCCGAAGCCTGGTCTGGCACCAAAACACCATCATCCCAAAGGACACAAAGAACCACATAAGTCTCCCACAACTCTTTCGCAGGAGGATGTTATACATCCATACACAAGGGTTTCAGCAAGAACTGGACGCAATGCAACAGTGCTCTTTATTGTCAGGGTACCCACCCAGGTGAGTTGTGCATTATACACATAATATAACATTGATCCAATCACAGGAAAAATTGCCACATGGGTTCCTCAACCATCTAACTCTATTCCTTGCAAGCGGAAAGTAGCGTTTGACTAGGAGACTGCTCCAAAGCTGTGCACACAAGAGACCTCTAAAAAGTCAAGGCTAGCCCACAAGACCTATTCCCCTATCACACACTCCCCTACCTCCGCCTCTCACACCAGCTACTTCACCCGTTTAGCAGACTTCTCGCAAGGGTCACCTTACTCAACCTTTCCACAGGCAGTGTGCCATTCAACCCATATGATCAGCCAATAGGGCAACCTACTGAGTATCTATAGGAAGACAATAAGTTGGACCCACATGGGGATCCCGATTCAGCAGAAAGCCACCTATCACAAGGTGCATTTGCATGTGGTGCAGGAGGAGGAGGAAGACTTCATCGTGGATACTCCAAATCGGAAAGCTCAGTCAAGTTCCTCACCATGTTAAAGGGGGATGTTAACATCTGCTTCAGAGAACTCTAAGGAGCCTGTTAAAGACCAGGGTTGTCATCTTGAGGGTTGGGAAAAAATGTGAACGCCACATACATTAGCCCAGAAGAAGACACCAAGTTGCACAACACACATTGTCTGTTACATATACTGGATTGTGATTTATGTGCAAATCAAGATATAGTTTTGTATGCAACAACATTGAATATAAATGATAACAAATAAAAAGAAAGGAGGACTGAATATTTTGCTGTAATTTACCTATCCGAGAACTATTGGAGATTTGATGCCATCATTTACAAAGACACTAGAGGGTAACTAGTGGAACTGAGAGCAGTATCTTCGGGCGAGGATCCTGTTTACCTGCTGTTGTATTTTTTGCGTTACAGTAGTTATGTTTGCAAATGAAAAGCGAAAAACCAATGAAATTTGCAAGATATGGTTAGCTATGCAATCCATTACACGCACAGTATTCATACAAACCAGAAATTATCAGTGTCCAACATACATTGGGGATGCATTCAAATAGGTGTACAGTATTTCCAAAATAATAAGTATTGCTGCATAATCTTAAATTCAGGTCCAACGTGTATCTAATATTATTTTTCAAACTACTTTGCGAACAATTTATTTTTAATGCTAGATTTAACTCTTCGGACAATAATATGCAGTTCTTTTCGTTTACAGTAGCTACTTTTTGAGCAGTTTGCAGAATTACAGTTTTCAAAAGGAAACCAAAAAAACATTGAAATTCGCAAGATAGGGTAAGCAATGCAATCCATTACACATATAGCCATAAACTCGCACACCAAATGCAATGATTAAGACCTCACAGTATTTCTACATACCAGAAGCTGTCATTGTTCAACACAGACTGGTGATGCATCAAAATAGATGTGCGGTAATTTAGGTGTATGATACTTCAAAATAATAAACATTGCTGACAATCTCATGTCCAACCTGTATCCACAACGATTTTTCAAACTACTTTGCTAACAATTTATTTTTAAAGCTAGATTTAACTCTTCAGACAATGCTATCCAATTCTTTTCATTTACAGTGTCTACTTCGTGAGTAGTTTGAAGCTGGTATCACAGTTGTCAATCTAAGATAAAATAATTGCTGGGCTTCTCAGCAGATAATCCCAACACCCTTAAGGTTGTGAAGAGTGTAACCATGTATCTAGTTCCTTATTTTTCTACAGTTCCATATTTATTTTTTATATCTGCATATGACACAAGTCCTTCATTTTGCTATCCTGGTATTAGACTATGAATGCCTTATTTGATTCACTTACTAAAGTAATTGATTTTCTGATAGATACTCTTTACTGCAGATTCCTCACATTTTGAATTGCCCCAGGCACCAGGCTGGAACCCGAACTTTTCCACTAATGCTCTTAAGCACCTACAGATGGTGCATCAGATTCAATGGTGTCACCTCTGGAAGGGTCTGCACAGAGCCATATATAGGTGCCACCCTTGCGTTCTGACTTACATAACTTTATTTCTTCACCCTTGGACACAGAACCAGAGCTCTGCTTTCAAGCATTCGTCAGTGTTTTACCAACTCCAGTCTGGTTTTCTTCACCGCAGTGTGCTAGAGAGAATGTCTCCCCTGAAGACCTCAGCATTCAAACTGTGCTATGACTGCAGGAAGTGGCCTTGGGTTACGCATCCACACAATGACTGCCCATAGTGTCCAGGGTCTTAGCATGACTCTGACAAATACTCCCTATTGCATCTAATGGACCTCAGAGAGCAGAAGGCAAAAATGAACATTGTTGATAACAACTGGGCAGATCACATGTCAAGCTTTGGCATTGCTCCTGTATAAGTCACAGGGCTGCTCCCATTTCAGGTTCTGTTTCAAGGTACCATTGTCATGTAAGTTGAAGGAGAAGTTTAAGGACAAGTCCCACCAAAAACAATTGAAGCCCAAGCTGGGCTTATTTTTTGTAGACCTGTCACTCCTGCTCCAGAGATAATTTGTGCAGCCAGCACTCTACATGGCTCCACCCACCTCCTCTGACAGGATTCCAGTGTCCTAGATACCTCCCCAGATATTGTTCTGCTTTCCCCGACTTCGCTGTAGTAATATAGAGGGTGGCAGAAGTACTTGACTTTACAGCTACGCCCAATTTTACCCTGCACTTAAGTGCTCACGGATACCCTTTTGCGCGCTTGGGTGGAGCCATGCTTTCGACCTACAGTAAAGAGACAAATCACTCATCACCATAGACCTGCATCAGGTGACCCTGAATTAGGTACACAGCAGCCTACCCTTGAGATCTGGGGATACCAGCCTCCACAAGTAAGGTGAATCTTAATGCCTCCCCGCCACCTGATCAAGAGTCAATACATATTGAAACTTTCGGAAAACGTATTTTCTTGCCTGTGAGCTTTGCTCTCAGATCTGTCAATGCCATCTGTCTTTTAGGCTGCTATTCACATGCCTTATGGAACTTGGTGGCCTAAATGTAGCCGAGTCCCTCACCCAGGCTAGCTAAGATGGATGTGATGAAGCGAAGTTTGCCAACTGCTGTGGCTTAGACAGGTTTATATTGAGCAAGTAGAACAAGTGTGGTACTTAAACGCTACACTTGGAAGTGTATGGGCTTCTTTAATGGACAAGTTCTCACCTTTTTGGTGAGAAAGTGGATTCAGACCTGGAACAGTTTAAGGAAAGAAGGGCTACAGCATGTTCCGTGGGCCTATCCACTCTACCAGGCAAGTTAACCAACAATATTGCTTCCTTTCTGGCTACAGCAGGGGTTTTCAGCATCGCATACAACACACCACCAGCCCAACAGGTCTCACAGCTTTTGATGGCTGAAGTCGTGGCTATAGAGAGGGTTCCAGTATTGGAAGCAGGAGCTGGGTGTTACTCTTGCAGCTTCCTGGTGCCGAAGATCGGTGGAGGTCTTCGTCCTTTGCTCCCCTCAATGTCTTGCTGCAATAGGACAAATTCAAGATGCTCATGCTAGCTCAGGTCCTTTCTGTCCTAGACCATGGAGACTTTATGGGTGAGTTGTATCTGCAGTACATTTATTTTCATATCCCCATCCTGCAGGCCCACAGACGTTACCTGTCGTTCACAGTAGGCTAGGAGCATTTTCGGTTCAAGGTGCTGCCTTTTGTCCTCACCAGTGCCTCTTGTGTATTCATGAAAGTGGTGGTTGCAGCACATCTTTGGAGTTTGTGGTACCAGTCTTCCTGTACCTTGACGACGGGCTCTCCCCAGGCAGTAGCGGACCAACTCAAGAAGACGGTGAACCTCATAACATCGTTGGGGTTTACTGTCAATGTGCCAAAGTCACACCTGACTCCTTTGCAGACACTATTTGATTGAAACCATTCTGGATAAGATAAGGTTCTATGCCTGTCCCCCTGAGTGGAGAGTCCACAACATTTGAACTATGATCCCAATTTTTCAGCCTCTGTTACGGATCTCAGTGCAGGTGAGTCTGAAGCTGCCCTCCAGCAACATGCTGATGAAAAATGCAGATGAAACATGCCAGATGGCATATGCACACTGCAGTGGGATCTAAAGTCCTGGTGGTCACAGCACCAAGGGAATCTGTTGAATATATCCACATTTCAGAGGAGACTGCAGTAAAGCACCAATTTTGGCTGCTGGACCACAATTGTATCAGTGGCAGATGGATGCATTGCTTCTGAGGGAGGTGGAGATCAGAGATCTATGGTCTCTGTCAGAAGCTCGACTCCACATCAGTTTATTGGAGTAGTGGGCGATTAGCTTGGTGTTGATGACCTTCCTGTCCACCAGGATAGGAAGGCTGGTGCAGATGCTCATGGACCACACCACCGCCTGTGCCAGAAGTCTTTTTGCCTCTTTAGGCGGCTGGACCGCTAGAGAATTTTTCTGGCGATGAACTACCTGGTGGGATCTCTAAATGCCAGGGCAGCTAAATTCGAGCCGCTAACACCTAGTGGGCCAAGAATGGCAGCTGTACCCTGATGTGGCGCAGGGTGTCCTCCATCAATGGTGGAGTACCCAGGCTCAATCGTTTTAACATTGCTGATAATGCGTTGTCAGCGTTTTTATAAGTTATCGTTCCCAAGAAGTCTCTCTTACACATATTCCACTTGGTGTAGAGCTCAGGACTCCTGTATACCTTACCACTGCTGCCCCCAAAGTTTGAGGAAAATCAGGAATGGCCAGACCCAGGATATCCTAGTGGCACTGATTGGGCAAGGAGTGTGTTGTACCTGGAACTACTGGATATGAGCATCTGTCCTCTGATCAGTCTCCCACTTTGTGAGGATCTTATGTCGTAGCAGCAGGGAAGGGTGTTGCACCCAGGCCTGCACAATTTACATCTCCATGCTTGGAGATTGAGCAGGTGAAGTTGACCATCGTCCTGCAGACATTGATGTAATCTTTGTCACATGGAGTCGCTCTATAAAATCTGTGTGCAACAGTTGTTGAGACAGATTTGACGTGTGGTGCATCACCCATCAAACTGACCCACTGCAGGCCAAGTTGTTGCACATTTTGCTGCTTGTTTTGTCCCTGGCCTAGTAAGGTCTTGCATTGGGTACTGTAAGAAACTATTTGTCAGGTCTTTTGGAGTTGCCTGATCATCCTTTATTGTTTAGACTGCCTATTGTTATGAGATTTTGAAAGGCTTGCAACATTTATTTCCACCAAAGCCATTGGGTGATACATGTATGCCCTTTGGGACATGGCCAGCGAGATCTCGCTAGCAGCCTCAGGCGGCCATAGGGCCTCTTTGGCTCAGACGATTTATGAGATGCATGATAATAAGTCATCCGCGCAGGCTTTGAAACCATAGACTGCATTGGCAGGGCAGTCGATACCAGTGTTGTGCTTCGTAGATCATCTGGATTTTCAGGCAATGTACTGTCATCACTAATGGATATGTCCTTTGATGGGTCTAGCCTTTTTGAAACGCCTTAGAGAGCAGAGCCACAGTGTAAGTGCATAATTATTTTTTGTTTACATTTGTTATATTGCTTTTCCATTTTTGTGGTGTGCATCAGGTCATACATTTACATCACAATTCAATTTTTAAACTCGGTAAGTGTCCTGAGAAGACTTACAACTCAGTCTGTTTCAATTAAAACTTTAAACTGTTTACAACATAACATTGATATAACAAGGAGAATAACACATTTATCCCCAGTCTCAGAGCTGAAACATTAAAAAATAGCACATCTTATTAGACATCATATTACACACTTCCATGCTGCCTATCTATTTACTTGCACGCCACACTTGGCTGTGTGTTATCCTGGATGTATGCCTCTGCCGAAGCCCCTATTCCTCAAACAAACCTCCCAGCTGATCATCGGGTAGGCCCACCCAAGGATTGTTGTTTGCGCTTCTTTCCCCCTATCTCTCAAGAGGAGACTGAGCGGTTGTTAAGTGGGACTAGATCTGGCTCCCCCCTTGAATCTTGTCCTCTTAAGATTTTAAAATTAGGGAGGGAGGCCATTGTACCTCCCTTGACTACCGTCATTAATACTGTTATTTCCTCTGGCCAGGTTCCCGCCATATGGAAAATGGCGGTGGTAAAACCCTTGCTTAAAAAGGCCTCTCTGGATCCAACAGAATTAAAAATCTTTCGGCCCATTTCTCTATTGCCTGTACCAGCTAAGATCCTGGAAAAACATCTCAACTGCCATCTTAGCTCCTACCTGAAGGAACATCAATTACTAGATGGGTCACAGCATGGGTTCAGAGTTGAACACAGCACGGAGACGGCCTTAACCGTTGTCTTTAATAACATCCGACAACAGGTTGACGCTGGTCATTCTACCCTACTGATCCTCCTGGATCTGACGGCAGCCTTTGACACCATCTCTCCTGGTAGACTGCTGGGAAGGCTTCGGGAAATCGGGATAGAGGATGCTGCATTTAATTTGCTCTCCTCGTTTCTTTTGAACCGATCACAAAGATTTAAGATGGGCCAATATCTTTCTGCCCCGATACAACTGTCTTGTGGAGTTCCTCAGGGATCCTCATTGAGTCCCACTCTTTTCAATATCTATGTAGCACCGCTCGCTGCTGTGGTAAGGTCTTTCGGCCTGGAAGTGCTTTCCTATGCCGATGACACTCAGATTTTGATTTCCATCACCGAGAGTGTCTCTGCCTCAGCACTCAATTTTAAAAACTGCATGCGAGCGGTGGCTGTGTGGATGGTTGAGAAATATTCGAGACTCAATGGGGATAAAACGGAGGTCCTTATTTTCGGTGGCAAGATTGATATTTGGTCAGAGGCCTGGTGGCCTGATTCGCTCAGTTCTTGCCCCAGCCCCTGTGCCACTGCCAAGAATTTAGGCATCATTATGGACTCCACGCTCTCCCTGGGTTCTCAAATAAATAGTACAGTCGCCACCTGCTTTGGGATGATACGGACACTCAGGAAGATTTTCTGTTTTCTGTCCCTTCCCGCGCGCAAACAGGTGGTGCTGGCCCTTGTGGTGTCCAGGTTGGACTACTGCAATGCTCTTTACTTGGGGATTAATAAAGGACTCCTTCATCGACTCTAACTAGAGCAGAATGCTGCCGCCAGGCTGATGATGGATCACCCTAAATTCCATTCAGTATCTGCCACTATTAGAAGCTTGCATTGTCTCCCGTTGGGGAGGAGAATTGTGTTTAAAGCCTTATGTCAAGTCCACAAGGCTGTTTACAAAAAGGGGTCAGAAGACATCAATAAAATGTTCCAAAGATACTGTCCTGGCAGGGGCCTCAGATCTGCAAATAAGAACCAGGTTATTGTTCCTAGGGCCAGAAGAGCCAGATGGGGGGAGGGCTTTCTCTCTGATAGGGGCCAACTTGTGGAATTCTCTCCCTTCCACTGTCTCTTCCTCGGTGTCCCATCTGGTCTTTCGGAATTCCTTGAAAACCTGGCTTTTTACCTGTCCGATCGCTGTGTCCAATGTGAATCTTTAAGTGCTTATGCCGTCTGATATCTCCTACCATGATCCTGTTCCGCAGCGCCTTGACGCCACTGGGCTAAGTTCGCGCTCTATAAAATTTATATTCATTCATTCATTCAATGGTGCCTGTCATTCACTGTGTTGTTTGGCCTGGGCAAGTGTCAGCACGGTGGGGGGGAATGGGGTGGGGCGGTTGCTCCCGCCACTTGGCGGTTGACGCTGTGCCTGTGACAAATGCACTAACTCACCTCTCGCACTTCTTCTAGCCTGGTAAATACTGGCCCGCTACTCACTTATGTGCGCTATCTGATTCCTCAGGATGATTGTGCCAGATTGTGCGAAAGTCTGTCAGGATCGTATCCCACTCAATCGCCAGCGGTCGCTTCCCAACACCTATCGGGTCTCTCCGCCTGCTCCCAGCAGAGTAACAACTGGTACCATGATTTAGCCACTGGGGGCTCAGGAGATTTCTATCGCCATGTGTCTACTATAAGCCCTAAGTCTATGTAGCAGGATGTCACTTCATATTTACTAGAACTCTGGTCTAATCCCAAGATGCACACCTCCCACGACCAGTTGAGCATGCGTTCTGTGCATTGTGCCAGGCTTCTGGTAACCGCTCCCCAATATGACTGTATAGATGTGCAGGACCATAGCATATGTAGTAAATCCCCTCCTATCTCACCACATCTTGGGCAGCTGGCGTCCCTGCAATCAAAGTATTTATTCATTTTGGCTGGTGTCAGGTAGGCCCTATGTGCTATAGTACGGAACGAGCCGGAATCTGGCATTGCGGGGGACACGGGTAGGACTCTTAAGGATATCTTCACATTCATGTTAAGTGCTGCGACGCCGCAGTGGGTGCGGAGGGAGCACAGCCGTGGCGCAGTGTGCACCCTCAGCGATTCCACAAACCATCTGACAAGGTGGCGACCCATACCCAGTTCATGCAGATATTGTACATTCAGATGCGTGGCCGGCTCCTGTGCAATGTTACCCCATGCCGCCTGCAACGTGTGAACCACCGCTGCGTGTAACAAGAACTGACCCCGGGGTAGGCCCAAGACTTCAACAAGCGCATCAAATGGCAGGAGCCGCCCGTCGCTGTACAAGTCCCCTAATGTCAGAATGCCTACCTCCTCCCACTGGGGCAGCTCCGTGCTTGTGATAGCTCTGTGTCTCCTGGGTATGCCCAGAATGGGGGGGATGGCACAAACAGGGTCACTCTGCATGTGACTCGCAGGCTACGGCGGTAGCAGTAGTGGGCCACTTCCACCAGTAACATGGGGGTGGCCTGCCCTTTCTGTTGGGATGGAATAACGGCACCATCTGGGGGTGGGTGAGTCCCGGGACCCGAGTCGCTGAGTCCTCTAGGTAGCGTGCGTTCAGCCTTCTCGCCGGCCACTGAAGCTGCGCTGCAAGATAGTATTGCTCCATATTGGGTAGTGAGAGGCCTCCGTTGATCGCCGAAGGGTACATCTTGGACAGAGACACCCTGCTGCGCCATCCACTCCAGATGAACCTCTGCATATCCAGTTCCAGGCCTTTGAACAGTGTTGGTTTAAGGTGCAGTGGCAAGTTTACAAAGTGGTAAAAGAGACGTGGGAGTACCACCATCTTCAGCAATGCAATCCGCCCTATGACCATCCTCGGCATGGTGCCCCAGAATGCCATCTGCACCCCCACCGCAGTGATGGCTCGTACTAGGTTACCCTCAAGCAAGTCCGCAGGATCTCTGTAGATATTTATCCTGAGGTATCAGAATGTCGATAACTGCCAGTGTACTGGCATGCCATTAAGGGACAGGTGTGGGTCTCGCAGGATCTCTGTAGATATTTATCCTGAGGTATCGGAATGTCGATAACTGCCAGTGTACTGGCTTGCCATTAAGGGACAGGTGTGGGTCTAAAGCGGACTCAGAGAAGGGGTACAGGCACAATTCGTCCCAGTTTACACGAAGCCCTGACACAGTAGAAAACTCAAGCAGTATTCTTTCTATCGTCGCATAGGATGACCTAACGTCTCTGAGGTATAGAAGCAGGGCATCTGCGTACCATACCATCGCCCAAGGGGATTCCCCACTTGTCCTGTGTTTTACGTAATGACTCGGCCAGCGGCTCCATAGCTAGTGCAAACAAAAGCGGTGAGAGCAGGCAGCCCTGTTGTGTGCCTCAATAAATTGGGAGCTGGTCCGATAGATACAGGCCAGTCTTAATCCTTGCCACCGGCTGAGTGTAGAGCAGTTAGATGAGGCCCAGAAACTCTTCCCCCAGGTCATATTTACACAGTGCAGCAAATAAGAAACCCCACTCCAGGGTGTCAAACGCTTTTTCCAAATCTTATACTAGGCACCCCGAATGTTCCCAGGCTTCCCTGGAGTAGTGAGCCACTCCAAAGTGTCTGGCAGTATCCATGTCTCTTGCGCATTACGATACATGGAAAGAAGTTGCGGCGCCAGGGCTTGTTGATAGGCTTTGTAGTATTCAGCCAGGAACCCATCGGTCCCCGGTGCTTTACCAGTGGCTAGCGAACGTATCACTTCATGTACTTCATGCAATGTGATTGGCTCATTCAGCTCTTCCTGCTGTTTGGCAGTGATTTGCGGCAGGGCTAGTGGGGAAAGGAAGGAATCTAATTCTTATGCGCGGTACGTGGGCCTGTATACTCTCTGATAGAGACTACTAGCCGCAGATTCCTTAACGTAGAATTATCCCCAGGCGTGAGACTGGAGCCGGAAATATTTTTGCCACAGCATCTCTGCGCGCCGGAGGCGGCACCACGTGACTCCACCCTGACGTCGTCCGCGGACGTGATTGTCAGCGAGGTCACATAAGTCCCACCCCGGCATGCTGACGTCAGATTCCTTCTTTTCCGCATGCAATGCGGATTCGGAGTGAGTTCCCTTGACCTGTTTTCAGGCCTTCTTTTAACGCCTTTGCGTTGGGAACAGTGTGCAATGCCTTCGGGTTTCAAGTCGTGTACTTCGTGTACGCGTCAGATGTCGGTGACGGACCCTCACCCTATTTGTATGTGGTGTTTGGGTGAGCACCATGTTTCTACAGACTGCGACACTTGTCAGCATCTTAAGCCGAAGTCCCGGCAGGAGCACCTGATGAAATTGCTTTTGGCCCGCTTGTCCAGATCGGTCTCGTCACAGCGTCCGTCCCCTACCTCAGAAGCCATAAGCCGCCGATTCCGACTGCGGCATCGTCCTTCACAGAGGCCCCATTGGCGTCGCTCGCCTGCCGGTAAGTCCTGCAGCTTGTCACCGAGGCCCTGTCCTCATTCTCCAGAAGGCGCGGGTTCCTCTCGGGACGTGCACCCTCAGCTGTCGCCACCCTATCTGCTGTTTCCTGGCGTTGGGGCGATGAGGGCCCAAATAAAGGCCTACACTGCGGCTCTGCAGGCTTCTTTGGGCCCCCCTCCTCTCCCTGTGATGTCCGTGGCTCCCTCGCCATGCGCGGGGCCTTCTGCGGACTCGCCGGCAGCATCACCCCCGGCGACGACGAATTCGGCTTCAGGTTTCGGAGGTGTGGTGTCGTCGGGGTGCGGCCCTACAGGGTTCCCGTCTTCGACCCACGGTGTCCCTGCCTCGCCGCACAACCACGCGGGGTTCCCTGTGGTGTTGCAGGAGGTCGCCGGGACTCACGGTTCATCCCTAGTCCTTCTTGGTCCTCTGAGCAGGCAACTGTCTTACCGGAGGCCGAGCCGACGCCTTTCCAGAACCAACAGCTTTCCACCCCGGCCCTGGTGACGCCGAGGGTGGAGGCCGGAGGCCGGGACCTGGGGCGCCTCCCCAAGTCCCTCTCGGTCCTCTGCGCAGGCGGCTGCCTCGTCAGAGGTCGAGCCGGCGCCTTTTCAGTGCCGTTCATTGGCCACTTCGGCTCCAACCCCGTCCCTTTCTCCTCGGAGGCGCGTAGCGGTGGAGGTCGACTCGGCACCCCTGGTGGACACTTCGGCACCGATCGGGTCACACTGGTGCCCATGGCGGACTCCACGGCGCCGTCCAGACGTCGAATCATCGACTCTTCTCCGGATGTCCCTTCCTCTCCGGAGGTTTATCATCTCCTTGTCTCCTCTTCACCGGAGACTGGATGCCGCATCGTTGCCTTTTCCCCGGCTTCCAGGGCGGGTTCTATGCCATCTCCGCAGCCACAACCCCCGGACCCGCTCTCCCACACCTCGCTGTTGATTGCCCCGCAGGCTTCTTCACCTTCTCCGGAGACCCCTCAGGCCCCTCACTCGTCCATGGGTCTTCCATCCTACAGGGGCTGGCCATTTCTTCCTCCAGCGGGGCTTGAGGACGGGCGTCTTAGCTTGCAGCCTTCACCCACGGAAGAGTTGCTCTCTCTCCCACGATGCCCTACGGAGGCGAGTGTAGCCTTTGTCCGGGCAATTTCCACTGCCACTGGCATTTTGCAACTGGGCGACCGGTCGCTCCACTCCCTACGGACCATTTGTTGGAGGTTCTCCACCAGGGATCTGGTGGAGGGGAGCGGCTTCTTCCATTTGAAGCTTCGCTCCACAACTCTCTTCTGGGGGCTTCCTGCTACGGGGGATCCGGTGCCTCAGCCGCTCCTCCACCGCCACTGTCCTGCCCCGCACGACCCAGTCTGCCTTTCCTCCCACCAGTCTGCCTTTCCTCCCACCCATCTGCCCAGGGCCCTGTCCTGCAGACTGCTTTTCCATCCTTGCCTTCAGTGTTGCTCCCTCCGTCACGGGATGCCCGGTGGCTGAACTCCTGGGGGTATCAAATTTTTGCTTCTACTAGTGCTGCTCTGCGAGCGCTCAACACTCTTTGTGTGTTAGCCAGGGCTACCTCCGTCCTATGGGATTCTGCGGAGTCACTTCTGTCTCGTGCCTCCCATGAGGGTGTCTGCGCTGATCTGCGGCACCATGTCCTGGATGGTCGGGAGTTAGCTGCGTTTATTCTCTGTTCGGCCTTGGATGTTTCAGATTCTCTCTCCCGCGCTATGGCGAGTTCTGTGGCCCTCCGCCGCCATGCTTGGCTGCGGGATAGCGTCTTTCCGGAGAATATTCAGGAGCGTCTTGTTGACCTGCCTTTTGATAGGGTTTTTTTTATTTCACACCCACGCGGACTCCGCCATTCAACGGAGGCGGGGCTCCGTCCTCCTCCATAGCCTCCGCTTGTCAGTCCTTAGGTGCTTTATTTTTATTTATTTTTTTTAAACATGTTTTTATTGCAGCATTATAAACAAAACATCCATTAGGGCAACCGGTACCCGCTTATAATCTCAAATCACACCCATCGTTATAACAATGCACACAGCCATTCAGCCCACATCCCGGGGGCCGGGCGGCGTGTTAAGACAGTGATTCATATTATCATGACGATCACCTCATAGCGAAGCCTGGTCCATGTCCTATTATAGTATCTGCATTTATTCCCATGAGACTCCCTCCCCAAAACCAAATACCGCCAGCCAGAAGCAACCCCACGAAGTGGTTGACACTAGTATTGTCCGTGTCCACAGCCTCCGTCCCCATCGGCGCCCACCCCTGTTAGCAGTGCCTAAGGCCTATCACTCATCACCTTCTAGGTGCCCAAGGAGAGCTTCCCGTGCACCCCGTTCCCCGGTGGTCAGCAATCAGGGATCCTTCCTGCCGGCACTCGTCTGAACACTACAACAATACCCCAGTAACTCCACCCCACCCCCCAACTGCTGCTGATGTGGGCCCTACCAGTGGTCTCTAACACTAATGCGTGCCAGTCATCGGGGTTGGCATGTAGTCTCCCCAGCCTCAAGGAACTCCGCTCTCCGAACTTTCGTGCTCCGTACGCTCCAGCCGGTGGTCTTGCAGAGCTTGTACTATCATCTCCCAGGCCCTTACCCACTCCAACCCCTTCTCGTTATCCGCCTTGGTGGCCTGCCGCCTTCTAAGCACACTCTCGCATCTAGACCATTTCAGCAGCTCAGATATCCATCTCCCGACTGATGGGCCCTCCCGGGATTTCCAGTGCCATGTAATTTCTCTCTGGGCCAACATGAGACCTAAGTCAATGAATTTGCTCGTCACCTTCGTCTTTGCCGTGTGAGGGAACCAAAGCAGTAGACATGCCGCCATGTCAAACTCCACCTCCCGGTCAGCTACTGCATTCAAAAGCTCTCCCACCTCAGCCTAGTATGTCCCAAGCTTCGGGCACCCCCACAGTAGGCGGTCCAGCTCGGCCCCCAGCGCTAAACATCTCGGGCAAGCCGCATCCTGCACCTTAAAGTATCGTCTAATCTTTCCCGGGGTCAAATATGCCCTATGGAGGACGAAGAAATGCACCTGCTGAAAACGGGCATTCCCACTACCCTTCCAAGTCCTCCGCATGATGTGGCTCCAGACCATGTCCGGAATGGGTTTGCCTATGCTTTCCTCCCACCGCTCCTTCAATGCCGTGAGCGGCTACAGCCCCTCCTGCAACAGTCTAGAATGGAGGCAGGTCACCGCCTTAATCGTTCCCGCCGCCATCACCACGTACTGGCAGGTCAGGGTTGCGGTAGGTTCCACCAACCCTTCCCTCCAATGCTTTTGTATCGCCGCACTCACTGCCGCATGCAGGAGGTAACTCCCATCCGGGAGGCCAAACTGCTCCTGCAAAACCTCGAAGGGGGCCAGTGCCCCGTCGACATAGAGGTCCCCCACCATCTGTAGCCCCAGCTCTTCCCACTCCGCCAACGGGGACCAGTCGCCTCCATGCGGCAACGCCGTCAGCATCCTCAAAGGGATCTCCGGTGCATAAGGTCGCGCCGCTTTCGCTCTCTTCATACTCCTTTGCCAGCATAACCGAAGAGTTCTCTCCTCAATGGATAAGCCTCTCAGGTCTAGTTTCTGTTGCATGACTATGTAAGATAGAATGTGCCTCTGGATACCGGTCCCCCGTTCTTGTTCCGGGCCTCTAAACACTTTAGCAACGTTCTGTGTCAGCACTTGTAGCTGTGCCGCCAGGTAGTATAATTCGAAATCAGGGACCGCCATTCCTCCCTCGACTTTAGGCCGCATCAGAGTAGTCAAGGCCACCCTCTGCTGTCCGGTCCCCCACAGGAAGCCAATAACCTGCGTCCTCAATTCTTTGAAAATCCGCTGTGGGATCCAGACTGGCAGGGTGCGGAAGTAATAGAGCAGCCGGGGCAGAGCCACCATCTTTAACAGCGCAACCCGGCCCAGCAACGAGAGCGGGAGGGAGGCCCAGAAGGTCATGCACCCCTTCAGGGCCCTTATACAACGCCCTATATTACCTTCCAACAGGTTCACGATGTTGTGGTATATTCGGACCCCCAGATAGGTGAAGCACGTAGCCTCCCAGACCACATCCACAGTGGGAGGGGAATATGGCACATCCGCCCGCAGCGGGAAAATACAAGTTTTGGTCCAATTGACCTTGAGGCCGGAGAGCCTGCCAAAGCCCGACAGCATCCCCATAGCCCCTACCAGAGCGTCGCCGGTATCTTCTCGGTACAACAGGAGGTCATCAGCGTACAGCGAGATATGATGCGTCGCCTCCCCACAACTAACCCCGCCGTACACCGCCCCTGTCCGCGCTTGTGCCGCAAGAGGTTCCATCACCAAGGCGAACAACAGGCGAGACAGCGAGCAAACTTGTCTCGTCCCCCTGCGCACCGGATAATCTGAGGATATGACCGCTCCCAGCCGTACCCTGGCCGTAGTAGAGGAGTAGAGGACCCTCGTCCAACACCCAAATCCCTCCCCCAGGCCGAACTTCTCGAGCACCTCGTCGAGGTACCCCCATTCGAGGCTGTCGAAAGCCTTCTCGATATCCACGGAGAGCACTGCTGGTTTCTGATCAGGGTCCCAGACACTGTCTATGACACGGACCAGGCGGCGAATATTTATGGCCGTGCTCCTGGTGGGGATAAAACCGGCTTGGTCCTCATGAACCAGCTTGGTCATATGTGGCAGTAATCTAGTGGCTAGTATGCGACTCAGTATTTTATAATCGACCGTCAGCATAGACAAAGGTCTATACGACGTCACATCGGAGGCGTCCCTGCCGGGCTTCAGCAGCGGCACCACCAATGCCTCCCTCATCGACTGGGGTAGACGCCCCAGCGTCATGGCTTCAGCGTAGACCAGCAAGAGCCGGGGTGCCAAGACATCCACATACTGCGCATAGAATTCGATCGGCAGGCCATCCACCCCTGGCGTTTTGTTTCTGGCCATCTGCTTGATGGCCACCCGGATCTCCAGTAGCGTGATGGGCCCGCCCAGTTCCGTCGCGGTTTCGACATCCACCCTCGGGAGATAAATAGTCTCCAGATAGTCAGCTATTGTGGAGATCTCCACCCCCAGTTGGCTCTCATAGAGGCCCGTGTAGTACGACCGGAAGCGCTTCAGTACTGCCTTTTGCGAGTAGACCACCTCCCCTGTCTCCGTTCGAATGCTCATGACCGGGCAACCTCGGGGTTCTGGGTTAGCTAATCTAGCTAGTAGCATTCCTACCTTGTCCCTTTCCGCATGCACTCTGATGACATACAACTTGTAATCAAAACACCGCAGCCGCTCTGTTTCAGTCGCAACCAGCTCCTTCGCCTCAAGCAGCCTGTCCTGTAAGTCTGGTCGCTCGGGCCTACGCTGTTCTAGATCCCGCAGCACACCCTCCACCTTCCCCAGATCAGCCAGGACTGTTGACCGTACATTCGCAAATCTACCCATACAAATGCCTCTGGTCACCACCTTCATTGCATCCCATTCTATCGATCTCGTGGTAGTTGAGCCCTCATTCTCCCTAAAGTAGTGCTCGATGCCCTGTAGGACCGCATTACTAAACACCAGGTCTTCCAATGCAGCAGGTCGCAGCCGCCATGTTGGAACTGCTGACCTCGGCCGCTGCCACTGCACCGTCAACAGCAACGGGTTATGGTCTGAAATAGTTCTAGTGAGATACTCCGTGTGGACCATCACGGGAGCCAGGGAACCGCTGCACAGAATGGAGTCTATCCTAACATGCAGCGCGTGCAACGCGGAGGAAAAGGAATAGTCCCGAACTCCCGGATGTTGCTCCCTCCACACATCTATCAGGCCCCACCTCTCCTGCCAGTCCGCCCTGTGCGCCGCTAACCGGCGCACCGGGGAGTCACCCAATGGCGGATGCGACCTATCCAGTGCCACATCAGTGATCGAGTTGAAGTCCCCTCCTATCGATATAGGGCCCGCTAGGAAGTGCGCCAGTGAGCCCGTCAGGCTAGCAAAAAAGCGGGCCTGGTCCGTATTGGGAGCATAGATACTGCACAAGACTACGTCCTGACCATAGAGCCTCCCCTCCACCGCCACAAATCTACCCTCCAGGTCCACAAACTGATTCGTGGCCTGGAATGGGACCCCCGCTCTCACCCACACCAGCACCCCCCTGGCAAACGCTGAGTACGTAGTACCAAACACCTGGTCACACCATCTCCTCTGCAGCGCAGTGTATTCCTGCTTAGTTAAGTGAGTTTCTTGCAGGAGTGCAATTTGGATGCCGCGCCTCACCAGGTGGGCGTGTACCTTATATCTTCTAGTCATAGTTCGGAGTCCACGGACATTCCACGTGAGGCATTTCAAATTAGGTAATGTCCCCATTGCAGCCAGTACCCCACCATTGCACCAGTGTCCCAGGACCACCCACAGCAGCGCAGTAGAACCCCCCTAACCAAAACACCCCCACAAACTCCCCCCCCCTCCCACTCCCCAGAACAGGACCCAATAATGCAATATCAGCCTTCATCCAAACCTGCAACCCTCCAAACATTCCCTACTCTGTGGTCCTCGCCACAGAAGGCCTTAAGGGCAACACGAGGGTGATTCAGAGCCGACCCAGGGCAGACCAAGCCCCCGCCCCGAGCCCACAATCCCCTGTGTGTCTCAGCACAAAACCTGCGAGTCCGCTGAGCACCAGGACCCCCAGCTAGACCAGGAGCTGTGAATATGGCCGCACTCCCAGTGTCATTCGTTAAATAGGCCATCAGCCGTCTGAGGGGTGACCGCCGGCCTCCCGGAACTGTCAGCCTCCGAGACCTCTCCGCCGGACTGTCCGGCCTCCTCACCAGAGTCCGAGCCCACCGATATCCTCTCCTGTTGTGAGCCCGTGATGATCGCCGTTGCAGCCAGCGCTCCCCGTCTGTCGTCCGCCATCTGTTCGTCCCGCACCGCTCTCTGGAGTTTATTGCGTTTGCGGATGCGTTGGGATTTCCGCACCTGGACCGGCTTCTGTCGCTCCCTCTCACCCTTCCCCCCACAGGCCGTTCCAGCACGATACGACTCCAGCCACGACCATACCTCATCAGGGGCCTGAAAGAAGTGAGTCGTTCCGCCCAAAATCACTCGTAGCTTCGCCGGAAACAGCAAGGAATATTGTAAGCCCTCACTCCTCAGTTCTTTTTTCACAGCCAAAAAAGAAGCCCTGTTCTTCTGGACCTCCTGCGTGTAGTTGGGGAACACCGTGACTGAGCTATTTGCCACCTGAAAGGGGCCCTCCGAGCGCGCCCTCTGTATCAATAGATCTCTGTGCCTGTAATGCAATAGTCCGACCACCATTGGTCTGGGAGGGCGGCCCTGCGCGGGCGGTCGGGCCGGGACCCTATGTGCTCGCTCCAGGGAAAAGAAGGGGGAGAGACCCTCCGGGGCCACAGTCGTTTTAAACCAGTTCTCCATATAGGCCACAGCATCATCCCCTTCAACTTTTTCCGGCAGGCCCACTACCCTCACGTTGTTCCTCCTATTGCGACCTTCGGCGTCCTCCGCCCGTTTCTCTAGCGTCGCCAGGCGGCCAAGGATATCAGCGAGTTTGCGTTCCGCGGTTACCGCTGCCGGTTTGAGCTCCTGTAGCAGTAACTCATTGTCCTTCACTCTATCCGAAAGTTTGGCATGATCTGCCCTCAAGAGGCCCAGTCCAGTGGCAACCTGCGCTATGTCTTGATGCAAGGCCTCCTTGGTCGCGGTGATCGCCTCCAGGATCCCATTCAGTCGTTTATTCAGGCGACGTTCCTGCGCCTAGCCCTCCGAGTCATTGTGGGCCCCGCCAGCCGCGGCTGACATCGCCGCCTGGCTGTGCCCGGGAGTCAAATGCGGTGCAACGCCCTTAGTGGCCATCCCGCCCCGTGCTAGCGCCAGTTCAGGGCACCTCTGGAGGACAAGCCGGTTCCAATGTCCATCCACTTCGGGAGAGAGGATCCGTAGCCCGTTTCCCACTCAATGAGGTCAGTGTCCTCCTCGAAGGCCGGCCGCCACCCCCAGGGCCCGGCAGCTTGGCAGTCCGTATACCCCCTTCTCGTGGCGAGCAGGCTGTCCCCCAGCCAATACCACCCGTCTCAGGCGCCGGTAGCCCCTCGCCTCCTTCTGCGTGCCCACGAACGCCACCCAGGTCAAGGGCCTCTCGCTACCCCGCGCAGCGTCAACAGCAGTGCGGGCTCACCTCATCTTTGAGCCAACGCCGAGGAAGACCCAGCTCGACACACCCAGCGGGGCCAGCCGTGCACCCCGGGGGGCGCTACTCCACAGCAGTCTGGCGCGCCTGTTCCCAGCGCTCCTCAATCCGAGTACTTCTGGCCCTCCAGGTAGCCACCAACGACCGCCCACGACCACTTTGTGCGTCTCACCCGGTCCCGCTGCCCTGGGCCTGTCCCCCCCGCAGCTCAGCAGCCACTCCGGTCAGCCTTGACCCTACGCAGGCAGCCGCGCCTCAGCGGGGTCGGCGGTGGGGGCAGCGAATCAGCTCCGAGGTTGGGCGCGGGATCCGCCACTCTCCTCTCCCGCGCCGTCTCCGTTGTGCGCCTCCGTGTGCAGCGCCCCAGCCAGACGCCGCCCGTGTCCTGGCAGCCGCCGGCGCTCCGGGCCTCAATCCAGGAGCTGGACCCACCTCTCGAGGCCGCCGCGCTCAGCAATGGGGGAGGGGCGGCACAATCCCTGCCGCGGCGGAAAGCCTCTCTCACCAACGCCGGGCCCCAGGGATCGCGGACGGTGGGGGACCGGCTCCACCCAGTCCCGCAGGAGGTGAGCCTCCCCTCACTTCAGTCGCAAACCTCCATCCGGCACTTGTTAGGCTCCGTCGCTCGGGGCCGCCGCCATCTTGCCCTCAGGTCGCCGCACGTCCCTGCTCTGCGATCAGGCTCCAGCACCTCGCCTGGGCTCCTGCTGTCCCTTTTTCGCCGTCCGCTTCAGCCCCGGTGCTCCGCGCAACAGGCTCGCGCCGCCAGCGGCGCTTTTCGGCAGGTAGACAGGATAATTATCGGGGATCTGGCACGGAGCTGCAGGCTCACGCCGCCATCCCGATCGGCGTCCAAACCACGCCCCGTCCTTAGGTGCTTTATGGGAGGCGTTATCCCACCTTTCTCTTTGGGCCTAGTGTTTCGGTTGGCCCGTGTGTGTGGCTTGGGATGCCTTCAGGGTCCTTAAGTTGGCCTTCAGCTTTTGTGGAGTGTGTTTTTTGGCTGTTAGTGTGGCCGTATTGGTCCTCAGGTTGGACCATCCGTGTATTTTTTGGCTGATGGGTAAGCCGCCTGTGGTGCTACCCACAGGTTTTTTATGTTCTTGACCTCTGCTGCAGGTTTCCCTAAGAGGTGTTCCCCTGTTTTGTTTGGGGACGTGGCATACCCTAGGTGGGGTACTGGTAGGCTATTGTGTAGCTCTGTCCTAAGCTGGGCGGGTGTGGATACCTTCTCGGGTTCCTCGTGTTTCCTGGCGTCACTGTATACCGCTTGGTGCGGTCTCTTTTTTCTCTTTCGCCTTAGTGCAGCTTGCGCTGCTCCAGGTTCTGTCCTGCTCGGTGTCTGATGGGGTTTCTACCCCCTTTTTTCTGCAGGTCTTGCCTGCCCTCTTCAACGTCTGGATCGCCAGAATGACTTTTGTCATGCCGTCTACGGCGTTGTGTCGTGGTGTTTCCACCTTATTATCTGGCGTTTCGGCATGGTCCTATGCCTTATGTTCCAGGGGGCTAGCTTATTCCTGGTGTTCCCCTGTGTTCTGGTTGACGCCTTTAGGCTCTTATCCTCTGGCTAATCCCACTTCTCTTCGTGGGACGGGTTATGCGATTGGCACAGTCTTTCTCTGGGGCTTGTTCTGGGGTTCCCTTGCCTCTGTCTTCGTCTTGCGCTCGGGCTGTTCGGGGCACACTACTTCGTAGTATTTACCTGCTGCCCACGCCTGGTCGTTATGGTCCACCCTTGTGGGTCTCGGAGTGTACCCGTGTGCTCCTGTCCCTTGCTCTGCTGGAGCTTTGCGCGACTGTGTCTTCTCACGTATGCGCTTCTTGGCTGTGGGCCGTTCCTGCCTTGTCCCCTGCCTCGGGGCTGATGCCGTTCAGCTGTCACCTTCGCTGTGTGTGTTCTCCTTGCGGCGGGCTCTGCCTCTGTTTCCACCTCTTCTCCTTGGATATTGCGGGTGGTTCTTTTCTTCCTTTGGTCCTCTCTTGGTGCCGCCTGTCCCTCCGGGTTTTCTGTCTGACGCCCTTTGCCCCTCGGGTAGGCTTGTGGTATCCTGGCCCTCCCTTCTCCTTGTTCTTGATTACTTCTGCTTGGTGGGGGCTGGGCCGTCCTTCCTGTCCCCCTGACATCCCCTGTTGGGGCCCTGTGCTCTTCCAAGCTGGTGAGGTTCTCTCGCAGACCCTCCTCCCCTCTGGGTATGGCTAGGGTATCTATTCTACGTTAAGGAATCTGCGGCTAGTAGTCTCTATCAGATGTACAAGTTACTTACCTTCGGTAACGATGTATCTGGTAGAGACGATTCTAGCCGCAGATTCCTTCACGGCCAGCCTTTCCTCCCCGTTCTGCGAGGACCTTCAGCTCGGTCTTCTGCACTCGCCTCCCTCCGGGTGGCTTTGTATTCTGTGAGTGCCCTCTTTCACTACCTCCCTGGCGGGATGTTTCATTCTGTTTATTTGTTCCACTCCTTCCTTTCTGGTAACTGGAAGGTAGGTTCAGGTATACGTCTGCATCTCTACACCTTGGTTATTCCAGTGTGGGGCCTACTCATACTCTTTGCTCTTTACAGGGGTTATGACACTCCTCGATGGTGTTGTCTTGGGGTAATTTTTTCAGTATCACAGTGCCTGGCACTGTCCCTAATGGTGCTGTTCCTCACCATTCGCTTTTTTCCCTTTCGGTTTCACAGATTTTTTCGCACACTGTTCCCATACTCTCACAGTTTTGTTTGTGATGGCTCTGCGTTGTGGCGTGGAAAAGTTCTCCAAAGAAAACTGACGTCAGTGCGCCGGGGTGGGACTTATGTGACCTTGCTGACGTCACGTCCGCAGACGATGTCAGGGCGGAGCCACGTGGTGCCGCCCCCAGGGCGCAGAGATGTTGTGGCAAAAAAAATTCCGATCCAGTCTCACGCCTGGGGATAATTCTACGTTAAGGAATCTGCGGCTAGAATCGTCTCTACCAGATACATCGTTGCCGAAGGTAAGTAACTTGTACGTATAGTGTAATGTGAATTCCTTGTTTATATCGTTCTGTTTGGTAAGTATTTGAACGGCGGTGGATTGTAAACGTAGTATAGGTAGCTGTGCATGCTCCTGCCTGATCATATGGGCAAGCAGCCTGCACGCCCTATTTGCTGCTGCATGGCTGCGCGCAGCGTGCGATGCATAATTTAAACAGCGTAATCTCTCCAACACTTCCGCGTGTTTCTGCCTTTGTGTAAATATTGCTTGTTGTGTGCCCCCCGTGTACCAAGTCAGCTTCCAATCTAGTTAGGGTGTACTCGATGCACCTTACTTCATCATCGAGTTGCATTCTAACGCACCAGCTCAAGCCCAGGCAATGCCCCCTGACCACTGCCTTGCCTGCATCCCACAACACCCCTGCGTCAGTCATGGAGCCAGTGTTTTCTTCAAAGAACGTACCTATCGCTGTGTCTACTGTCGGTCTAAATGGGGGTCTTCTAATGCCATTGGTTGTAGCTTTCAGAGTTGGATAATAACTCCCTCATCGTACCCCTGCAACTGCAGTATATGAGCGTTGTGGTCAGAGTGCGTTTTACCTAGGTAATCTGCACTGGCACATTGCATTAGCACTGGCTGGCTTGCAACAAAGCGGTCAATGCGGACATGCAGTCCATGCAGATGGGAGTAATAAGAATACAAGCGCACCTGCGGGTTTAGGGCTCTCCACACATCTGACAGACCCCAGCGGCACATCCACTCCCCAACCCTCGTGCGTTAGATGTTGCAGTTGTTTGTGACAGTGGAGGGAAGGACCTAGAGTAGGTCGTACAGCGCATGCCAGAACCTTTATTTGATTTGTGTTTGGAGCATAAATGGAACCCAACACCATAGGCTTTCCATTTAGTTGTCCCTTTGATAGGACATATCTGCCATAGGTATCTACTTCAGTCTCTTCCGGCGTGAATAGTGTCCCCGGTCTGATCCAAATCAGGGCCCCCCCTAGCAAATGATGAGTAGCCTGTGGCCAGTATCTGGCCCTTCCACCTTTACTGGAGCTTACGGATCTCTGGTAAGAGCGCTACGTGGGCCTTGTGTCATTAAAGATATGCGTAGATGTCATATCCGTGGGCTGGCGTGTGCAGCCCCCGTACATTCCAGGTGACTACGTTGGTGACAGCATGTGGCAAGGGAAAAAGACAGTGCTGCGTGTACCCAACCCAGTACGCCTGATATACAGCTAGCTAATGAGTATGAGGCGCAACCATGGTTATTTGAAATTCGTGTGGATGTTGATGCAAAGAATTGCTGAGAGGGAGCTGTGTGGGACTGAACTGGGGTAGAGCAGAGGGACAACAGGTATCTGCCCAAATAAATAACAATGCCACGTGGCAACTGCCGGCTGTGTACACAGTGTAAGTGCATAATTGGGGCGGTTGACCCCTGCAAAAGCAGTGTCCAGACCAGTTCTGAAATTTTAGGGGCTATTCAAAGGTAGCTGGTATATAGGCAGACAGCCTTCCCTGCCATTGATGCAGTTGTTTCAGGGTGGCAGACACAGAACTAGCAGACATTGCACAGGCCAGTCAGGGCAACAGTCATCAAATTCTTCTTCCCCTGTTACAACAAACCATTTTAGTTTGTTCTGAACAGCTTATGCCCAATAGGTGGGGATTGGCAGGTTTTAGTACTTGCTCCAAGCTTGGCAATCCGGCCCTGCAGGTTGTTCAAAAAGGCTACACCCTACCATTTCTTTCCTCCAACACCAAAATGAATTTTAGAAGAGGGTCTGTTCATCCTGCAGCAGAAGGTGTGTCTGTTCCTCTCCCACGGTGTCAGAGTGGGTACTGGATTCAGGGAAAGGTAGGGTTATTATTCAGACTATTTCCTCATTCTGAAAAAGGATGAGGACCTCAGGCCTATCTTACACCTCAGACTCCTGAATGCCTTCCTATGGAAGTACAAATTCAAAATGCTCATATAGGCTCAGATCTTTTTTGCCCCGAACCCAGGAGATTGCATGGTATCCTTGGACTTGCAGGACATGTATTTTAACATACCAATTCTGCAGTCCCACAGGTGTTACCTGCGGCTCAAAATAGGTCAGGAGCATTTTCAGTTTGACCTGCTGCACTTCGGCCTCCCCACTGCCCCTCTGCTGGTCATGAAAGTGATGGCAGTGGTCTCTACCGATCTTCGGAGGTCTGATGTTTTGGTATTCTTGTCCCTGGATGACTGCTTGCTTTAAGCGGAATTTCCACAGTCAGTTGTGGACCACCTTTGGATGAAACCAGAACTCCTATCATTAGGGGTTTACCATAAAGGCGCCAAAGTCCCAACTGATGCGTACACATACATACATACTTCCATTCTTTGGGTTGATATTATACACAGTGAAATTCATGGCTTTCCTTCCTCAGCAATCAGTCTTGGATATTTGAGCTGTGATACTGATATTTCAGATCTGAAAGAGACACGTTCATGATAGATACCTTACCTTAGAATATCCCGAGACGTCAGACTGGATCCGGAAAGTTTTCGTCAGCAGTACCCCTGCGCGTCGGTAGGCGTCGTCGTGCAGCTCCGCATACGTCGCTGGCGTCGTAGCCGCCGAGATGACGTCGTTGGAGCTACTTAGACGTGCCCACACATCAGTTCTTTCTTTTTCCACGCCAGCAAGCACAGATCCAAGAGAGAGCGTACTCCTAGTTATTACTTTAACTTGGGTTTTAAGAACTTGTTTTCTTGTGCTTGGGGCATGACCCGGAGGCGTGCCCCGATTGTCGGGCCATGGTGCTGAAAGCTTTGCGGGAGCGTTCCCGAAAGTTGTTGGAGGCCCGGCAATCGGTTCCGTGCCGATAGAGGTCCCGCTCCTGTGGGAGGTCGAGGGACCAGTCGTGGAGCCGACACCATCGTTCGTCGGACTTGGGGACAGGTAAGTCAAGGCACCATAAAAAGCTGAAGAAGCGACGTCGCTCTTCGTCTACCCCTCACCGGTCATGGACACGGTGGAGGGGGCGGATGGTCTGTGGCCTACCCACCTTTCCCGGGTCCACATGCGACGCAGGAAAAAATACAGGTATTCCTGTTGGCCATGCGCCGTTTGTTTCCCACATCGGATCCCTCCGGAGCGCCTTCGGGCCCTGTGGACCCGTGGGGTGGTTCTGCCCCGTGCCGCCACCTTTGGCCCCGGCTAACCGGCACGATACCCTGCGGCACCGCCGGATACGGCCTCGGTGCCGGATACGGCGCAGGACTGCGTCGGACCTGGATTGGTCTATTACCCCCCCCCGATTCCCATTACAGGTGGGGGAGAGTATCCCATTTCCTCGGGCCCCTCGTCCTTACCGGCCTCTTCAACGGCCGATGGACGAAGGGGAGTACTGGAAGGGGTCTGTGGACCCTCTCGCAGCTCAATGCGAGGATGACCCGGAGTGGGAGGGTGATATGGAAGGTCCAGGCGATCTGGATTTCTCTCCACACCCTGGTACACTGTCCCCTTCTTCCATGGCTACAGAGGAGATTGGGACTTTTTCAGTGGTATTGCGTAGGGTGGCTGAGGATCTTAACCTTGAGCTCCCTTCTGTGCCTATTGGGACCAATCTCCTGACCGAGGTGCTGCAGCCAGCGTCGTCCTCTGCGGAGCCACTGCTGCCCTTCAACGACGCACTTACTGACATCCTGTTGAGCACCTGGAACAAACCTAACACAGGGGTTCCTGTAGATAAGGGTGTGGCACGCCGCCATTGCCCGGTGACCCCAGCTTTCTCACACAACACCCAACGCCTCAGAGTCTGGTTGTCCAGCCTTCTGCCTCACTGAGTGCATTCCCTTCTTCTCCTCCGGACAAAAAATCTAAGAAACTGGAGCAGTTTGGGAAAAAGATTTTCACTTCTACCAGTTCCGGGTTGCGGGCGGTGAATACTTCGTGCCTGTTGGGCCGCTATTCACATTCTGTGTGGGACACCGTGGCATCCGGGGATGTCCAGAACACTTTGTTGGACATGCCCTTTGATGGCACATGCCTCTTTGGTGACAAGGCGGATAGCACCCAGAAACGCTTTAAGGACTCTTGGGCAACGACCCAGTACTTAGGTCTCGCCACCACGCGCACCCCCTCGGGTCTGCTTGTTTTTTACTCCTTTCGAGGTCAGGGTCGAGGCACCCAGGCGAGTTCCTTTCAGAACCGCCAGCCAGCGCAGCCACAGTCTCAGCGCAGCCGCGGTCGTGGGTCCCGCCGTGGTGGGTCCTGAGACCAGCAGGCGGGTCAATCCACCACCGCCCCTGTCACCACCACCTCAAACCTTCCTAGTACGGTGTTTCAGGCCCACCAGACGCCAGTGGGCGGCAGGATTCGCCATCACCTCCCCCACTGGCGCACCATCACTTCGGGCAGGTGGGTTCTGCAGATAGTCTAAAGGGGCTACTCCCTCCCCTTCGAGTCTACCCCTCCAGCCATGCCACCTCAGTACCACCGCATGTCGGGGGATCACTTGGCACTTGTCCAGCAGGAAGTTGCGGCCCTCTTGGCCAAGGGGATCATCAAGCACATTCCGACGCCAGAAGTAGGTCGTGGTTGTTACTCCCACTACTTCTTGGTTCCAAAGAAGGACTAAGGTCTGCGCCCTATCTTAGACCTCCGGAACGTCAATCGCTTCCTCCGAAAGGAGAAGTTCAAGATGCTCACGCTTGCTCAGGTCTTGTCTGCCCTAGACCCGCAAGACTGGCTGGTAAAGATGGACTTGCAGGATGCTTATTTTCATATCCCCATCCTGCCAACCCACCGGCGTTACCTACGGTTCACGGGGGGCCACGAGCACTTTCAGTTCACCGTGCTCTTTTTCGGCCTTACCAGCGCCCCTTGGGTGTTCACGAAAGTTATGGCGGTGGTCGCAGCTCCTCTGCGCGGATCAGGGGTTTCAGTCTTCCCCTATCTCGCTGACTGGCTGTTGAAGGCGGGCTTGCCCCAGGCAGTCGTCTCCCACCTCCATACTACGGCAGACCTCCTACATTTGCTGGGGTTTTCCATCAATGTGCCGAAGTAGCACCTGGTTCCCTCTCAGAAGCTCCTCTTAATCGGAGCGGTTCTGGATACGGCGCAGTTTGGGGTTTATCCTCCCGAACAGCGAGTCCAGGACATTCGGGCTATGATTCCGATCTTTCGGCCCTGGTCCTGGGTTTCGGTCAGGAAGACCCCGAGGCTGCTGAGCCTCATGGCCTGCGGCATCCTGCTGATCTATCATGCCAGATGGCATATGCGGGCTCTGCAGTGGGACCTGAAGGTCCAGTGGACACATTGGGGAACCTGTCCGACTATGTCCAGATCTCTGAGGGCACTGCACAGGACTTGTAGTGGTGGCTCACGGACCAGCGTTGGGTCAGCGGCAGGTCCCTCTCCCTTCCTTTATCGAAGCACGCAGTAGTGACGGACGCGTCCCTCCTGGGATGGGGCGGCCACATGGGAGAGGCGGAGATCAGAGGCCTCTGGTCTCCGGCGGAGTCCAAGGTCCATATCAACCTTTTGGAGCTCAGGCCAATCCTACTTGCACTGAAAGCATTCCTTCCCTCTGTCAAGGGGAGAGTAGTGCAGGTGTTCACAGACAACACCACCGCCATGTGGTACTGCAACAAGGAGGGCGGGGTGGGGTCGTGGACCCTATGTCAGGAGGCTCTACGTCTCTGGACGTGGCTGGAACGTCAAGGCATTTCCTTGGTGGTTCAACACCTGGCAGGTACCCTGAACGCCAGGGCGGATGAACTCAGCCGCAGGTGCATGTTGGATCACGAATGGCATCTTCACTCAGAGGTGGCACACGGTCTCTTTCAGCAGTGGGGAGAACCTTGGTTAGATCTATTCGCCACAGAAGAGAACGTGCAATGTCAGCAGTTCTGCACGTTGGAGTTTCCAAGGCGGCACTCGCTCTGAGATGCTTTTCGTCGCGAGTGGAGTTGCGGTCTATTGTACGCCTTTCCACCTATACCACTTCTGCCCAGAGTGCTGAAGAAGATCAGACACGACCGGGCACAAGTCATTCTTGTGGCACCGGACTGGGCTCAAAGAGTTTGGATCCCGAGCTACTCAGTATGAGCGTGGATCCCCCGATCCGACTGCCTCTTCGGAAGGATCTCCTATCGCAGCAACAGGGGACGGTCCTCCACCCGAACCTGTCCTTGCGTGGAGATTGAGCGGCGACAGCTGATTCCATTTGACTTACCTCCTGAAGTCTGTAATGTAATTCTGGCAGCCAGGCGTCCCTCCACTAAAACAGTATACGCCTGTTGGTGGAAAACAATTGTGGCATGGTGCACAGCAAAAGCTGTAGATCCTCCTTCTGCCCCTCTTTCTGAGTTCCTATTGTTCCTTCTCTCTTTGGCCCAGCAGGGCTTTGCTCTGGGCACTATCAAGGGCTACCTTTCTGTTCTCTCAGCCTTTCTTAGGCTGCCTGATCCGTCCTCTCTTTTCAAGTCCCCAGTTGTCAATAGATTTCTCAAAAGCATTACTCACCTTTTCCCTCCTATCCCTTTTGTGATGCCTCAATGAGACTTGAAATTGGTTCTCACATACTTGATGTGCGCTCCCTTTGAGCCTCTTCATAACTGACCTTTGCGGTTATTAACTTTGAAAACTGTTTTCCTGGTGGCCATCACCTCCGCTCGGCAGGTGAGTGAGCTCCAGGCTCTTTCCTGTAAACCTCCTTTCCTGGCAATTCATCCGGACAAGGTTGTGCTCGACCGCGTCCCTCCTTTCTACCAAAAGTAGTGTCTGCCTTTCATCTCGGGCAAACTGTCACTCTGCCCACTTTCTTTCCGCCTCCGCACCCTTCAAGAGAAGAGGAGAGGCTCCGCCGTCTGGACCCAAAACGTGCGCTTTCGTTCTATCTCAACCGCAAACAACAGTTCCGGGTGGATGACAATGTCTTTGTTGGCTACGTGGGCGACAAGAAATGCCGGGCTGTGCACAAGCAAACCATCTCCCGATGGGTTGTCTTGTGCATTAAAGCCTGTTACTCTCTGGCTAAAAATGAACCTCCGGTTGGGCTGCACGCCCATTCTACCAGGGCGACAGCAGCTACTACAGCATTGGGACACGGTGTCCCCCTGCAAGACATCTGTCAGGCAGCCACTAGGGCCTCGTTGCATACTTTCACTAAGCACTATTGCCTTGATAGTCCGGTCCGGAGAGACGGCTTCTTTGGCCATTCGGTTCTCCGTGACTTTCTGGTGTAATCTCACTTCGCAGACCCACCACCGGGGTTGGTATTGTTTGGGTATGTATTCCAAGGTAAGGAATCTATCACTAACATGTCTCTTTCAGATGAACAAGTTACTTACTTGTGTAACGATATATCTGTAAGAGACATTAGTTAGTGATAGATTCCTTACCGCCCGCCCATCCTCCCCGTTCTGCGAACTGTTATCGAGGGTTCAGGTCATCCCTTTTAGGGCCCTAGTTCTATTGCACCAGTGGTCGGTCTCTGGCATAGCTCTGCGCTCTTTGCGCGGAAACGTTGTGTACAGAACTGACGTCAGCGCACGTGGGCACGTCTAAGTATCTCCGACGATGTCATCTCGGCGGCTATGACGCCAGCGACATACGCAGAGCCGCACAACGGCGCCTACCGACACGCAGGGCTACTGCTGACGAAAACTTTCCGGATTCAGTCTGACGCCTGGGGATATTCTAAGGTAACGAATCTATCACTAACTAATGTCTCTTACAGATATATTGTCACACAAGTAAGTAACTTATGCGTTTGAACCTTTATCCAAGTGAACGCTCTGAACCACATGTGAGCCTCTCAGTGAAACTTAGTCACAGGGGATCCGGCCAATTATCAAGACAACCTTTCCAACACTGTACAGGGCTCAGAAGAGATGGCCCAATATCTGTAGTAGTGGTGGTGGTGGTGGTGGTGGTGGTGGTGATGCTGCTGCAAGATGATTCTGCATAACCATAGCACTTATTGTTACCATTTCTACATTTACTAACTTAAATGCAAGTCTATCTACTACTGTAGATAACCGTCTAATTTTTACATCATTCACTCCCATAGAAGTAAAAATAGCCCCCAATATATCTAAAACTACTTGTCCAAAACTGTGTTTTACTGTCCTCAAACTATATTAATCACTCAACTCATCCACACAAGTTCTAGGAACAACTAGAATCAGATAACATGATCCTATCCAATTTCTTTGCAAATTAAGCAGTCATCCAAAAGACATAACCGATTACGCTCATAATCGTCTCTCCTCCAAATAAAAGATCTCTACTAGCTCTGTAAGATCTGTCACACACACACACACACACTCTCACCTACAAACTACTTTTCCATAGAACTATCCGATTTTCTTTCCTGCTCCATTCTCAATCTAGAATGTAACCCTGATAATCTAAATTAGTCTTCCTTCAATTTTTCCAAAGCAATGTTCTGCTCTTCTAACTTCCTCACTGCTTTCACTCCACTTTCATTATATTCTCTAATAAAATTATGCTCCTTACTACTCAGAATACACAATTTCTAACCGACTTAATAGCATACCTGTTTTGCTCAATCGCTCTCAAATACTCAACATACTTAATTTCTCTATTATCTTCATTAATAAGCAAATTCTCCAAAGACACATTAATATAGCTCAAATAAGGAGAAAAATTATTCGTGATTAAAGATTGCAAAAAACATATTACATGACAATAGGTATGAAATTGCCAACTGAACACAAGTTGAGCCCTCTCAAGTTGATGTAGGAATATATGCACAAACATAACACTTATATTAACATATTTCCAAATCATTTTAGTATACACATTATCCTTAATCCCACTAACTAAATGTACTGGTATAGTTTGTTTAAATTTATCATGATTAGTTACAACTTCAACAGTGCTATAGATACAATTTGACAGGCATCAATAAGCACACCAACAGTCTACCTACTAGAATTATAATCACCAACAGCATCCCTACATTATTACAGCATCTCCTGTGTCTCATCTTCTATTGAGACAAATATCCTTATTGTGGTAAGAATTAAAAATGTCCTTGTTATTGTAATGCAAAGTTCCAATTCTTTTAAGGACTCTGAAGCGAGGATTGTGCTTTCACTTTCTTCGTCTTTATTCACAGCAGCCGTTTCACTATAGCCATAAGAAACGACACCTCCCATGATCCACCGGGAACTTAGTTGAAACAAATAGACAACATCAACAATAGTTGATCAATATCCAAGCAGACTGCAGCCTCCACAGTATAGTCCCTTGTCCATATCAGTAGTGCCTCTTTCGTCATGCCAAATTTCTGCTCTCACAAATCCAGTTTCCTTACCTGGGGAAAAAAGGTACAATCAGAATCCAGAGCAACAGCAGTCCCACAGTTAACAAAAGCAGCATAGATAGCATCAATGCAAGCATCCTTAATCAAGTAACAACCAAACAAGAACAATTTTACAGCAGTGAAGTAAAAAAACAGAGATCTTATTACTTACTAGTCATGGGGAGAGTCTCCCAGATCAGAATCTGCAGGCGGAATAATCCTTGCTTCCGAGTCCTTAATAGAATTGAAATGTTCTATTACGATAGCTAGGAAATTTTTCATTCTATGTCAGGACCGGAGGCGAGGACTATGCTAGTTCAAAGCTTACTCATCACCTGTTGTGCCATATCCAGCACCGGTTTGAAATAAAACCTTTTGAAGGTAGAGTCCGAGGACTAGTCGGCGGGTGTTCATAATATCTGAACGCCTTTGAGGCCATCGCACCCCGAGTAGAATGCGCCCCAAAAATGTTCAAATCTATCCCAGTCTCCTGCATAACCCAATGTACCCAGCAGGCTATTGTGGGAGAAGAGACAGCCTTATGTGGTTTCTGAAGGGCAATCAACAATTACCGCCTCCCCCGGGGGCGAAATTCCACCGACATCTCCTCATAAGCTTTCAAGCACTGAACCACACACAACTTCGGAGAATCCAGAAAATCCAGGTACTTGATAACCCTCCTATTTGATTTTGTACACCAGCTGACTATAAATGACACTCCGGATGGAGAAAAGGATCTGCCTGTGATGTCGAGGGCCTGAACATCAGACACCCTCCTACATGACACCTTGCAAAGTAACATAGCTAACTTGGCAGACAGCTATTTCCGAGAGAGGAACTTGTTGGTTTGCCATGATAAGAAAAGGTTGAGAACTTTATTGATATCCCGTAATGCCGAATATTGCAGCTCCGGTGGCAAGGAGAACTGAAAGTCTCTGAGCAAACGGCACACAAAAGGGTGTTCTACCCCCGGGGCTCCGTTCACTGGTCCATGGCACTGCCAAGATGGCTGAGCGAAAGGTATTGATGGAACGATAGGCCATCCCCTGGTGCGCTTAACTAGCTAGAAAATTATGGATTTGAACTACATTGGTGCCCACAGGTTCACAACCGCTTCTCACACACCAATTGGACCATCTATTCCATAAGGATTTATAGCGCTTAACGGTGCTGTCTGACCAAGCCTATACCAAGAGGTCCTCAGCTTGCTCCAAAAGTCCCAGGAGTGACCCTTGACCCCTGTAATCAGCATTGCCATCAGGTAAAGGGACCCTTTCAGGATTAAGAGGTGCAGACTGATGTCCAGACTGAGAAGCAGAGTTGGAAACAAGGGGGAGACAGATTGGAGAATCCCAAGAAAGTTCCAGAAGAACCAGAAACCAAACTTTAGATTGCCAAATTGGGGTGATCAAGACCACATCTTCCTTCTGACACCGTTGTGATCATCGCGAACGGAGGAAACGCATAGCCCTTCTCTGGACCCCAATCTTGCAGTAATGCATCCGTGGCCAATGCTAATGAATCTGGTATCCACCCGAAGAACCTGGGAAGTTTGTGGTCCAGCCTGGAGGTAAACAAGTCCAATGAAAGTCTGCTGCCTCCTGACGAACTGTAGAAACCTCCTGTATGGTGGGAATATCGGAATAGCTATGTAGGCATCTTTTAAATCCAGCCGTACCATCCAGTCGGATGGAAAAGGTACATCGCAAAGAAGATGGAAGCCCTCTATCCTGAAGTGGCGGTTAACCAGCCACTCATTGAATTGGCGTACGTTTATGTTATGTTGTTGTGTTATATACTCTTATAACGCACACAGCTACTCCAAGGAGTGTCCCGGCGCGAGTCCAAGAGGAGTCACCAAATTGTCACTAGGGGAAGAGGTAAGTTTTTAAGAGCATCTCGAAGGCTAACGGGTCCTGGGTATTGCGCAATGGAAATGGGAGGGAATTCCATGCCTGGGCAGCCTTGACAGCCACGCAGCAGCCGCCCATCTTGTGGCGAATGAAGCGGGGCACTTTAGCTAAAAGAAGAGCTGATGAGCGTAGTTGTCTCGGCGGGACATAGAAAGAAAACTGCTTCTGCAAATAGGCGGGACCATGACCATGGGGGGCACGATGGGCGATAACAAGAAATTTGAATTTGACCCGATCAGCCACGTGAAGCCAGGGGAGTGAGCGGAGATAATCGCACATGCTACTCCTCTTGGAGATTCCTAGCACAAGCCTGGCGGCCGCATTCTGAATGACCTGGAGTCTATTCAAAGAGTATCCTGGGATGCCCACATACAAAGCGTTGGCGTAATCCAATCGGGATATGATCAAGGCATGGATGACCGTCTCTTTAGCAGGCCTAGGGAGAAGAGGAAGAAAGCTCCTTAGTGTTTTAAGGAGGCCAAAACAGCTGCCTGAGAGCTTCTTTACCTGAGTGGAAAAGGAAAGGTTATCCTCAAACCAGGTTCTTTATGGATTTTCCATTGGAAGTTGGTAAAGAGAACCCAGGAGGCCAGATCATGTCTCTGAAGCCAGGAGGGAATTTACCATAGAGGAGGATCTCTGACTTGTCTTCGTTACATTTGAGTTGAGCGGCTGCAAGCCACTCAAAAACCGAAGACAAGCAGTGCTGAACAAAGGATACAGAATCCTCAGCCTTTTCCCAGGTAAAAAGAAGCTGGGTGTCATCTGTGTAGGCTATCACCTTAGCCCCCAGACCCTCGGCCAAAAAGACCCGAGGAGTGACATAGATGTTAAAAAGAAGGGGGCTAAGGGAAGACCCTTGCGGGACACCTGTGGTAACCGGCAGCGGGGATGATGCATCCGGCGGCAGCCAGACCTGTTGAACCCGCCCTTCCAAGAAGGACCTCAGCCAGTCCCAGGCACCACCTGAGACACCAATTTCAGTGAGTCAGGCAAGCAACAGTGAGTGCGGAACCGTGTTGAATGCTACCGATAGGTGGAGCATTACTAATGCTGCTCTCCCACCAGCATCTAGACACTCACGAATGGCCTCAGAAATCTCCACCAGTGCTGTCTCAGTGCTGTAAGAGGAACAAAACCCTGACTGTGCTGGATGCAGGATGTCTGACCCTTCAACAAACTCCGTAAGTTGTCTGGTCACCACCTTTTCACAGACTTTGGCTAGGCTGGGCAGGAGGGAAATAGGGCGATAATTCCCTGGGATCAGGGGGTCAAGGCTGGGCTTTTTCAAGAGGGGGAGGATTTTTGCCTGCTTCCAAGCCTCGGGTACATGGGCCTCAAGAAGGGAGGCATTTATGATGGTAATAACTTCGGGGTTGATAATCTCCGCAACCGCGGCTAGCTATCTATCCACGCAGGGGTCAGCGGGCGTACCCGATTTCAAACCTTTCAGGATTTTAAGAGAGCTAGCCAAATCCACAGAAGAGAAAGCCCGCAGAGCATGCCTGGGAGTGGCAGGCATAAGAACACCAAGCACGGGGTCAGAAGGAGGTCCGGGGCAGGAAGTTAAAGCCGCCTGAATCGAGCGCACTTTATCCATAAAAAAATTGGACAGGGTATTGCACCAGCCCTCTGTGGCCGGAAGTGAGCACGATTGCGCCGAGGAGGACGTAAAACTCTGGACTATAGAAAAGATCTCCTTAGGGTTATGTGCCTGCTCAAGCGGGCTGCATAATAATGCTTCTTAGCCTGAGTTATCGCAGCATAGTAGGATTTTTGCCTGCACCTGGGATTGCCCTTCGCCAGGGGACAATACTCACTAAGATGCCAGGCACGTTCAAGTTTTTTGCACTCCTGCTTAAGAACGGACAAATGCGAGGTAAACCATGGTTTAGAAGGTGATTCTCTAGAGAACCTGGACGAAGTCGGTGTGGCTAGCATGTTCATGGAATTGGATAACCAGTTTGAGAATCCCGCAAGGCAGGACGTTGCCCTCCGTCCGCCGAAAAAGGTTGCTGACTTGGTGTTTGGTGGGGTGAGGTAACGCATATGGCCCCTTTCTCCAGAAGGGAGGTAGCCACCTCATTTACCAAAATCATCTCATCCTGAGAGAACTGGAGAGGCCAAGGCCGGAATGCTTGGATTAGTGATCCCCAAAACTCGATTTGAAAACCCTGAACCATTTGCAGGACCCAAGCTATCGCTCGTCACTGTCCTCCACACATGCAGAAACTGGGCTAAATGGCACCCTACTTTTGAGAGAGAAGAAGGGTGTACACTCACCAGTATTGGAGGAAGCGTTGAATCCTCTTGCTCCTTGACCTCTGAAGTGCCTGCCACTGTAGGGTAGAAATTGACAAAACGGGTCTGATACTGGTAGGCCGCGCCTGGAGCCTTGCCCTCTAGGAGGATATTGTGATGACACCTGGCCGGCCAAGCAGCCCCAGCCTCGGCCAGCCCCACAGCAAACCCAAAGAGGAAAAAAAACCTCTTGATAGAGGCATGGCCCTTATCCAGGGAAGTAAAAGTATAGACAGACTTTCCCATCTCCTTTATAAAGGACTCCCTAAGCTACTGCTCCCGCTTCAGAACCTGCCAAGTGCCTGAGTTTCTGGTCCACCTTTATCAGCAGCAAACAGCGCTGTTACGCGAGCAGGGCATAGTTGGCATTACCTAGTGACGGCGCTGGGCCCATCTGTCAAGAACCTCTGGTGAGATACGGAACCTGAGGACTTAGCGTCCTCTGCCATATATAGGATTTTTGGAATGGGGCCAAAGCATTCAACAGCTTATCTGGCAAACGTGCCAGGATCCGTCAATACCCTTTCTGGGTTCCTTCATAAACTTAATGAGGAAAATAGCCATATTTGAATCAAGCTCCAGAATTAAGGCTACTTTCCCATCTAGAGAGGGACAGGGACATTCAGCCTTAAGGCAACTACGGGCGGCTTTCCCCAAGGGGTCCTTATGTGACTTGCCAAGTAGGTTGCAACTTTTGGGGAAGGAACCCAGTCAGAGGAGTGGGGATGGAGGATATTCTCCGGGTCAAACACGTCAGAGGTGTTATCTGGTGCAGTAGAGCCAGAGGCAGGGGTGTTAGGAATAGGGCAGAAGGGTCTGGAAGGCCAGCCTTCTCATCTGTGTGCATCTCCTTCGGGAGAAACAGGGTTTGGGGTGCGTTCATTAAGGCCCAGTACATCCCTAGGGAGGAGGGGCGGTGGGGTCTACAGCAGAAAGGCGTCAAGATCAATCCTCGCAATCCGGGACCTTTTTGGTGGACATCAGAGCGCTGGGCAGGCGATGTGCCGCCTGGGCCTTTCTGTCCCTGAGAATTGGAAATCTCTGCACATTTGTGTGCAATCCGCTACGCAAGGTGCTGCTCCAAAGGGCCCATAGCCTCCTCCACTGCTCTATAGATAGAGGCATCCATAGCCTTATAAAACTCCTCATCCCACTGGAGGTATGCCAGGGAGTCACCTCCTGAAATTCGTCCTCGGTCTCCATCGCCCTTGATCAGAGGGGATTATCCAGGGTAGAGAACAGGATAGGGCTCTAAGATGATCAAAAGCAGTGGCCAGACAGTGTGGGTGTTGCAAATTTGGGGCTGGGAACCCAGCAGAGTAGGGGGTGAGCAAGGTGCTCACAATCGGTGGGTCTGTGCCCGGGAACACAACCCCAAGGTGCAATACTTTGATTAAAATATGGCACTATAGTGTGTGCCTGGGAGCGGGTTCCACGAGTCTCATGTAAGCAGCCTCTGAAGTTACATACAAACTCCAGGGGGCATATATATATATACCACTCACTACCGACCCTGGGAGTCCCAGGGCATCACAATACAGCAACAAAATGCAGGCATGTGCGTCACTCGCCTGTACGACCCTCGTAGAGGGCGTCTCTCTCCAGGCAGCACGGGCCGTCTGTGGCTCGCAATCTCAGACCCGTTTGACAGGTATCTGAAATAGTGCGTCGCAGGACCAGAGCATCATGCAGCGCCCTAGTGCGGGCGGATTCGTCCGCACTCTGTCACCACTATACTCGGCGGCGTAGGAGCGGGAAGCGTTCCTGCAGCGAAATCAGTGAAAAGCAGTTCTTTAAAAGGAAAAAAATAGGTGCAGGTACTCACCAAATTGATTTGTGGACTAGGGGTGGGTTTGGGGGTGGGGCTATGGGCGGTGCTAAGGGGTGTGTCCAGGCGCACATATTTAATTTTATTGATATTATCTTGGTGTGCAAATGTACATAATGATACAGAAGTCTTCCTTTTTTCTTCATTATCACATATGATCGTATATTCAGTTCAGGATGTATGTTGTGCAGTCAAATCTTGTGTTAGATTTAATGCACTATAATTTTGCTTCATTCATAAAACAAAATAGGCTGTATATAATGTAACATGTAATGTAATGAGAACTGACTTGCTTCTTAGTTTCTAGTGGCATGGTGGTCATGGTGGGAGCTCAAAAGTTTCTAACTTTACTATCACTTTCAATAAACTCCTCTCAATGTGATGATATAATCTTATGTACCAAGGTAAGATGCTTCCACATGTTAAAGAATACACTTTTTATTTCAATTTTAATGTTTTCAAGGCTCGATTTATGTAAGGGCTCTTCAAGCCAAGTCGGACTCTTGATTCGACTCTGACTTGCTATCCTTGTTTATTTGTTGGTTTGTCCACCTCTGCCTCTCCCACAGCCACTCCATTAACCCTAGAGAAAATTGCCTCTTTAAAACAAAATACAGTTGTGTTGAGACACTGCAGAAAAAGCATATCTGCACTGGGGAGAGAAAGAGTGGCCTAGTACTTGCTATAAGCGAACTCTTTTACATGCGCTTCATGCCGGACTGTGGTAATACAAGGATTTTCAGGATGGAAGCTAAACATTTGCTGTGCTGAACTCTGCAGACAACACTAATGCATGCAAAATCACGCACAGTGACACACGAGCACTTGTGCACAATGAAGCTTGAGAAAATATTCTTGCTTTAAAATAGTAAACCTGATTTTCATTGTCAACATTTGATAATGGAGGAACGGGCTTCATTGATTGCTTATTTGCCTTTACTCTCTGAATCCAGTCTTCTACTGGCAACGACCCATTTCAACAGTCAACTGCATTCAATACTTTTGTTTTTAGAAACGGTTACATTCGCTGGGCTTGCATTACAAAACCTTGATTCCGACCCTCTCTGCCTCAGTGTCTCTGTCACCACCTGTTCCCTACAACCTGGCTCCAGACAAGTGTTGGCATACTCTGATGTACTAACGCGTCACTTGGGGGGGGGGGCTGATTCTTCCAGCTATCAGCAGAGTAAAGATGCAGGGGCTCAAAGAAGGTGTGAAAGAGCAACAAAGCATTGTTAGCAAGTCAATGGTGTTTTGAAGACCTGTGAAGTACTGGGGTGCGGATTTGTGGGTGCCCAGGAAGCTGTCTCAGGCCGGGCTGACACACGAGTGGGGGGTTATGGGGAGGAGGTGGGATGCTCGGCGGGAAGCCTTTTGATCCCAATGGGCATTGCGCGCCTGGGTCTGCTGCTGAATTAGCACAGTGCATGTTATCACTCGATTATCAGAGTGCTGCACGAAAACAGGTGGACTCCTTGTCAGTTGTGTTTCTCTTCTTTCAGCACATACCCATTTCCTTTCTGCGTTGCTGCCCCTTGAGTACCGGTACTCTGTTTGGCCAAGGAGAAGTTCCGGTACTCAAGGGCAGAAAATTCAGAAGTGCCGGTACTTAGTACCGGTGAGTTCCGGCCCATTTAAAGCACTGGTGAAAAGCAATTGTGTTGTCACATGCACACCACCAACAAACCAATGGTCGGTAACGCTTCCGCATTAACACCAGAAAACAAACAAATTTGCAAAACTGTTATCAAGAAGGAAATTAGTGACTTATCTTGGCTTCGAACAGCGAAAAAAAAAGGCACTACTGATATGGACAAGGGACTATATCATGGAGGCTGCAGTCTGATTGGACATTGACAATCTTTTGTTGATGTTATTTGTTTCAACTAAGTTCCCGGTTACTCATGGGCACTTTATGCTTATAGTGAAATAGCCACTGTGAATAAAGTCGAAGAAAGTGATAGCACAATCCTCGCCTCCGGTCCTGACGAATTGAAAATCAATAAATCAACAAAAAGATAATAATTTTAATCAATAATTTTATTTTTATTTTCTTGTCATTAAAACAATCAAAACAAAAATCATGCTAAATCTTTGTTTTTAGCACTTTTTCAAAGTTCATGTATCAATTTCAAAACAATTTTGCCCAAAATCCGTTAGATTCAGTCTCTGTTCACAGCTTTAAAAAACAAAAAAAAAACTAAATGTCTTTATCAAATCTAGATTCACCTCTTATTCAAAAAGTCTCTGTTTTACTTTCAATATGGTTCTTCCTCAATCTCAGATTTAATCTCAATCTTGCTTTGACACTTGTTCACCAAGCAATATTCCTCGTCAAATTGATCTGCTGTTTATTCTTCTGATACTGTGGCTAAATATACCCATTCAGGCACACCATATTTTTTATTTTAAACTGTCCTTTTCATTGATCTTTTTGCAATTGGTGAGTCACTCTTACTAGTTTCTGAATCCAACCGTCTCTGTGGATCGATTTCTGGTTAACAGTATGTAGGAAAGTGCCCTTTCTGCATGGTTTCCCTTAACTTTTTTGCCAGATACCTGATGCAATTTGACTGTGTGCACCCTGGGTCCCCATCAAAAAGGGTTCCCAGGGACTACCTGTAAGCCCCTTGTAAAGGGTACCTATGGTACCAAGGGCATGGTAACCAGGGAAAGGCCTCTGGGGGCTGCAGCATGTATTGTGCCACCCTCCGAGAACTCTCACCACAAACATGCACCACTGCCATTGCAGCCTGCGTGTTTCGGTGCAGCTAAAAGTGAAGAGTCGACATGGCACACATCCCTGTGTGCCCTGCCTGCTCATCACTACGTGATAACTAGGTAAGTCACCCTTAAGATAGGGTGCACTACGTCTCATATGAGGACCTATCTGCATGAGCAGACAGGCCCATATAATATCGAAGGCCATTGTTAGATATTACAAGTGCTCAGTAAAGCCATCCCGAGTAAATGGTCTGGAAACTTGTCATTACGAGTTTCCTAGACCCAGGATGGCTTACTGAATCCTGGGATGTTTGCTATAAAACGTCTCAGAAATATAAACCTGAACTGATCCTAGTGTCAGATTTATTATTCCCTGAACTCAGGGGTCCCCTCTAGAGGGACCCCTAAACCATACCAGCCTCTGGTGGGGTTCAGATTGGTGAACACCAGCCTGCCACCATGAACCACTTTTCTGGACCCCGGGGTGGGAGCTTATGCTCCCTGGGCCCAGGAACAAACACTTTACTGGGTGGAGTTGTTCACACCTCCCCCAGGTCAGGAAAAGCCATCTGTGGAAGGGAATCTTCAAAGACCTTGCCGCCTTTATAAAGCGACCCCAGCCTCTCCTGCTATCAGGAGTGTCTCACTCCATTTCCGGCAGGAAGTCAGGCTGTAAAAAGTAGACCAGCCCAGAAGGTGTGCCCACCTCTGCCAACCCCACCCCATAGGTGGGGGAGGCAAGGTGAAGCTCACTCTTCAGTGTCCGCCGTCTTGCTGATGGCAGGCACTCTACAATCGGGGATAGGGATGGTGCCCACCCTCACGTAGGGTGAGCACCCCAAGGACATAGTCATCCTAAGGACAGTAGCCAATTGGTTCTGGGCTCAGGGCTGGAGGTAATAGCCAGATTTGACGTGACAAGAAGAAGAACCGAAGAGCCATGCTGCAGAAGAGAAGGACAATGACAACTGCTTTGGCCCCAGCCCTACTGGCCTGTCTCCTGCTCCGGAACTCCTGCAAGCTAAAAACAGCATGTCCTGCAGCCTCCAAGAACCCCAGAGACCTGCTCTGCCTTCCCAACGACTCATCTCCTGTGGACACCGGATTTGTCCAACACCAAACCAAGCCAGGACTCCGGATCCCGCCTGATCTGCGAGTCCTCCATACTCTGCACCAGATGCCCATGGCCCATGTTCAAGTGGCCCCAAAACCCCAGGGAGGTTTCCCCGGCGATCCTGACCTGTGTTCCAACATTGGATGACCTCCACCGACCTTCTCCTCGACGCCTGCAGCCTCAATCTGTAGGGTCCCCCCAACAACGACCAGAACCGGTGAGAAGAACCAGACATGAAAGGACTCCCCTGCACCCGCATCCCTGGATTTCTGAGGTGCCCGACTGACAGTGTCCTGGTGTCCAGCAACTCTTCAACTTCCTCCTCCAGTTATTGGTTACCTTCATCCAGGCTTGTGGGTCCAGCCTTCAGTCCTTTTCCGCGACCGACTTCCTCCATAGGAAAGCGTTGGGCGCCCAACACCTCCTGAGCACCCTGCACCCAGCCGCCGCTGGTGGTGTGGGCTTGGTGCTAACCTGGGACCCCCTTTGCCCTGACCTTAACCCTAGGAGCTTGGTTCCCAAGACCAAGTGGCCTGCCTGTGAGCAGCCCCAACCGAGGTGCCCTCTAGCCCAATTGGCCAACATTGTCACCCTGCACTCTGCACCCAGCCGCCCTAGTGCCGCTGGTGGTGCCCCTTGAGTGCCAACCTGAACCTTGGTTCTACCCCACCCCACCCCCCCATAATTCCATATCCAAAACGGTTTACTTACCGTTAAACTTAGCACTTCGTTTTTCTCCATAGGATTGTATGGTGGGCTTTCTCTGAAAAATCTTCTAAGTGTTAAACGGTCTTGTTCTCCAACAAAATTAACTAAGTGCTTTTGAAAGAGTTAACCTGTTTACTGATGTCTTGTGTTGCTTAAACTGTGTTAGGAGTTTGTTTCATGCCAAACTAGTAATGTAACTATAAAGTAATCGGAGAGTAATTTCAAGTGTTTTTGAGCAGCTTACAAACAGATTTCTCAACTGCAAAAGTAATCTGAATGCTCCTCCAAAACGAGGCTTTGTGCCTTTTGAAAAGTAACATTGTATGAAAAGTATAATTTACCTGCTACTAAGTAAATCTTGGTTCTAGAAATAAAACAATAAAATAACGTTTTATACAAACTATTGGTCTAGATTCAGTCTTTGAGTGTGTGACATAATTTCTTGCGTAAGTGTGTGCAACAAATGCTTAACATTACCCTTTTATAAGCCTGACTGCTCAACCACACTACCACAAAAGAGAGTAAGGTATTATCTACTTTAGCATCTGCTATTCCTCTGGGGATCCACTGGGCTCTGTGCACACTATACCTTACTTTGGTAAAGAATATACAGAGCCAACTTCCTACATGAAAGTAATTTTATTTTTCAACAACAATTATTTCTTTGTCTTCCACTAGGCTTTGACTTGAGCCCAATCCTGAAATCTGACTTGAACTTGCACTTAGATCAGTTTTGTCTGCTCCATTTACAGGGTACTTCTTTCTTCCAAAAGGGGTCTTTGTAACTTTAACTTTCAACTGTATCTTTGTTACTATTCTGCTCAGAGGCTACTTCTTTCTGCTGCCACTCATGTTTTGATATTTTGCACGGTAACATCTCTTCACTCTGAAACTGGACTTAGGAGTTTCAGATTCTTCATCAGAACTTTCACTCACCTGAAACTTTTGCACTTAGTCTTCACCAGTCCCCTAAAAAGAAAACTCTTCACCACCATCTGGATTGACGCTGCAAACTCGACTTTGAGCTTGATCTTGAGCACACTGTGTGCCTTGAGCATTGGTCTCATCCACTACTTAAGCTACTCTCGCTCTTGTGTGAGCAGTGTGGATCCACTGAGGTCATTATCATTTCCATCTTTCGTTGCAGCAGCCCTTATGAATATGCTTACGAATTACAACCCAGTTACCTGCATTCAATCTGTGACAAGGTATCTCTTTGTAATCTTCTGTTCCCACATTCACCTGATAAGAGACCAATTTCCCTTTATCAGCTAGAACTTTGCAGTTATCTTGCACAATGTCATCAGTTATTGAAACTAGTAAAGCTGAAGGCACATATGCAAGTCTCACTGCTCTATCCATAATGATTTCATGTGGAGATAAACTAGTCTCTCTGTCAGGAATGCTTCTTAAATTCATCAGAACAGGAGGAAAAGCATCAGGTCACTTCAGACCAGTTGAAACACACACTCTTGCAAGTTTAGTCTTCAGAATGCCATTTGTACGTTCCACTAAACCAGAAGATTGTGCTTGATAACTAAAATAAAATAGTTGAATGATATAACACTTCATCCTTGAAATATGCATCACGATCACGCTCAATAGAAGTTGGTAGACCAAAATAAGGAATTCATTCTTTTAACAATAATTCGGCAACTATCCTGCTCTCCTTACATCCACTCATTTGGAGAACAGGCAGATAAATACCAGGACATTCTTCAAGCCATTACAATGTGGCATCTCAATCAAATCTGCTTGCAATCTCGTAAATGGGCCTTCTGATTTGGCAATGTGATTCATTACTGTAACAGTTTTCTACTCGGGGTATTTCAATGAAATCAAACAACGGCTATATGCTTCTTCAACAACTTGTCAAAATCCTGTGTTCTCTAAGTTCTTATTGACAATTCTAACCAAACTATCTCTTCTTACATGAGTCTGATTATGCAAATATTTAGACATGGGCTGCAGCATGGAGTCTGGCAGAATATATTTCTGCTCTGCATTTACAGACAAATCATGATAATTCTTTGTATGACCAAATGTTTCCATATTTTCTTTTCTCATTTTTGGGGGCCTCCTCCTGTAACTCTCAATTCACTCAAAGAAGTTTGCATTGAATCCATGAAGAAACAATTTAAACTATTTAGATTTTGTGTTGTATCGATCTTAACCCCATCATTATAACTTCCCTGTACAATGGACTCCTTTACTAGGGCACAAGACCTTGCCATTTGGTCTGCATATTTGTTTCCAAATGTCTCCCAGTCTTATGGGCTGTGCACGTAATGACTACCACTTTTGGTTTCTGAATTGCTCCCATTAAATCCAATATTTACATGCTACTTTTAATAGGAGTTCCTGAGGAGGTCATAACCCCCTCTGTGACCATATCTGACCATAATCATGAACACCACCAAAACCATACTAGCTATCTGTGTAAATTGTCACATTCAGATTCTCAGATGAGCAGCAAGCTCTCGTAAAGGCAATCAATTCTGCCACCTGCACTGAAGTTCTATTCGGCAAAGAGGATACTTCTAGGGTCTTTAAAACAGAGCATACTGCAAAGGCAGCTTTCAATGCTCCACAGTGGTTCTTTAAACAAGAACTATCAACAAACAATGTCAGAGCAGCCATTTCCAAAGGAAATTCTTTAATGTCTGGTCTTCATTATGTGCAAATCTAGTCACTCCCCAAAAACGAATCATGATCCAGTTAATCAATTTCATCCTCCCTGTCTTCACAATTCTTGTCTGAAATTAAAAGCAGTGTTGCTGGATTCAGGATATTACATCGCTGAATAGAAATATTCTCTGCTGCAAGTATCATCTGCTCATGACCAGTCAGTCTATTGTTTGTTATATGCGGAGTCCTCGTTAAAAGGATCTCAACTAAGTGAGGGCCATAAACAAGTAAAGTATGGCCTATCACAATTCCTTCACTTTGTTCAATTGCCGAACAAACAGCTGCAATCGATTTCTAACAACCTGGAAGACTTATAGCTACTGGATCCAATACAATAGAAAGATATGCCACTGGCACATTAACCCTCCATGTTTCTGAGTGAGAATTAAAAGTGCACATCCATCTTTCTCATGGCAGAATAGAAAAGAAAATCATATAATAATCAGCCATCCCGAGTGCAGACACATGAGACAAACTCTCTCACTTTCTTACACGCATCAAGTCATTCTTCATCAAATGGTACCAGATCTTGATCATTACACGTCAACCTTACTAAAGGCTTTTCAATCACGGAAAAGTTTTGAATCCACTGATGACAGTACCCAATAATTCCAAGAAATATTAAAACCTCCCTTTGGGTGGCTGGCTGACAATTTCAGAATTGTTTTTTATAGACTTTCCTCACACCCTGTTCAATATGGTGTCCTAGATAGATGACTTCTCTTTTACAATACTCCATTTTTAGTTGGGGAGCCCTTATTCCCATTTACAGCTCAATATGTCAACTAGGCAAGTGTATCCAGCTTATCAATATATTGCACTAGCACTGAGTTGCATGCCGATTTTAGAATCTCTAAATCTCTTTTTAATATTTGTGAGAAAACTGAAGGACTTTCATTATACCCTTGTGGGATTCTACACCACACAAGCACTTTAATCAAAAATTGAAACGCAAAAAGAAATTGAGATTCCTCATGAAGAGGTATTGAGAAGAATGCTTGGCACGTCGGTGACTGTATACAATTCTGCTTCTGATGGAACCTGAAATTAAATCACTGCTAGATTCGGTACCACTGGACAACAAGAAACAAAATTTGTATTAATCTTTCGGAGATCTTGTACCATTCTGCATTTGCCATTCGGCTTTTAAATTCCCATCACAGTAGAATTGCAAGGACTACCAAGCAATGCAAAGAATACCCCGCTTAACCATCTTCTCGATCAATGGTTTAATTCCCTCTTCTGCCTCTTTCTTTTTTAAAGTGTATACAGCTGCATTCCAGGGAATTTTGCAATTGATTTAATCTTTATTTTGACTGTTTTTTCCTCCTTTAATCAATCCAATCTCTGTACCAGTGCAGTCCCATGCCTCTTCTCTGACAATATGTCTTAAATCCAGAGGTAGGTCCTCTTTTGTCAAAACTGGGATTAATTTAATTCTCGAATCTTCTGAACTTCATTTAAAAACGGAATCCTCATGGGTTTTAATTGGAACACTATCTGGTATACAATAAATCGCGCAGTTCATTTTACAAAGTAAATCTTTTTCGAGTAAATTTAAAGTACTCGAAACATAATATAAACTGATGTTTATTTTCCATCTGACCAACTTTAACTAGAACATCTACTGTAACCTGATTAACAATTTGTGTGTTACTAATCCCTACAGTGTGGACTGCCTCTTCCCCCAGAGGGGTAGGTTTGGAACTTTCACAGAACAAACTGTAGAATGGGTAGGCACCCCTATCAATCAAAAATGAAGCAGGATGGCAATTGACTTCTCAGTCAACATATGGGCCACTTTGCTCTTCCTCCAGGACTGCTTAAAGTAAGCAATCCTCCTACGACAGTGTCACTGTGATCTACTCCCTGCAATTTCATCATTCAAAATTGTTGTATTCTGTTGATAACCTGCACCATATCGCAATTTTTCATGTTTTGTTGCCTTACTGGAGATTTGGTATGGGTACTCTAAATGATTTCAGATTCTGCACATTCTGCTTTGAGTTCTGCAAAGTCAACATCATGTTATTTCTTTGTATCTTTGAAATCTGCCCTAAATTTAACTGAATCCTATTTGGATTCTGTTGATACTCCCTCTTCTAATGCCCAAACTTACAACAAAAATGGCATACCGTATTCTTTTTCAACATGTCAACATTCACTTTCATCCCATCACCTTTCATACCTATACCTTACTTTATCTGATTTATTCCATTCACCCCATTTTGTGCAGAATTCATAACTGAACCTTTTTGATTACATGGCTCTTTCTCAAATAGTCTTGTCTGAGCAATCATAATTTTTTCTTGAAGCGTCTATTATTTTGACCTATAGTAGTCACTACTATTTTTTGCCAACATCAACCAACATTTGGTTGGCCAACTCAAATCACTCTGCTGAATATGATTACTAATCTCCAGCCTCAATCTATTCACGAAAGCAGAAACAAAACCACCATCTCCTCTTTCCTCTGACTTTCAACTCCGCTATGTTTCTTCTAAATATGCATTACCCTTTCATAAAAGGAATGCACAGACTCCTTCAGCTCCAGTGTGGTTCTCAAAATCCTATGCCAATTTATATCCTTATCAGGAACTTGCTTTTTCAAATATTAAATCAGAGCCTTATATCTGTCTGCTACATCTGTGGCTGGTGCATTATTAGGCCCAAGTCTAACTAGTTCTTGTGTCGGCCATCCAACAACCTTACATTCTAGCTACAAATCTCCAAGGATTCCAATTGTGACTAGCAAATTAAAATCAGTCCATAACATCGGATAAATGTGCAATTTATGTATTTCATCATACCACTTTACTGGATCCTCTTGCATCTTTGGAAAATGAATACAAATCAGTCCTTGTCCTCGGGACATCCAAAACATTTCCTCTATGAACCTGTCTTAAGAGAAACTCCAGAACCGAGCTGTGCCTTACTTCAGAATCACTTGCAACATTTCTCACCTTTCCCTCAGCCCCTTTCATACTCTATTTGCTGTCCCTTTCTTCAAATTAATCCAATCCTGTGTTTTGTTAATCAAATCTTTATTATAAGCCATTTAAATAATCAAGATCATCTCTCTAATTTTTTCATGTCTTAAATCCATTTTATCATTATGTTTCACATTTTTCATTTTGCTGATGTCAGTCTCTAATTATCCAGCTAATTCTTCTAATTTGTTGCATGCTTCATTATCACACCTAGAAGCTTCTTTTGTTAAATATCTAATTTCAACAGCATTGTAACTCAATCTGCTAAAATCCACATTCCCTTTTAACATTGCACCAAATTCAATTTTCCAAATACCACTACTAATTTTTTAGGCGGCGGCTCTACTATCATTGCTCCAACAGGTATATAATCTGTGTCTGCCTCTCTGGCTGCACGTTTCCACTTGTACTGGGGACTGCCACTAACACCATAACCTCTGCTGGTGCACTCGGTACCACTCCAATAGGAGTTTGCACTATGGTAACTATCTCCACCTGCTTGTGTCAACCCCTGCATTAGTATGCGTTGTTTCTGCTGGAAGAGATCCGGACTTTAAAAAAAAAAAAACACTTATAAATGCTATCATCTTTCTCTTCATCTCGCTCATTCTTTTTTAATTTCTCTTTAACCTGCTCTTCTTTCTTAGTAACTGTAACATGGAATGTTTTTACACAGTCAATCATATCATCCCTCCATCTCTTCTGTATCCATTTTACTCTCTAGCCAATGTCTAAATAAAGTCTTTACCTCTTTGTCTCCTTTTCAATAGCCATGCAATCCCATTTGTTAAACACCTCAAACTGTTTAGTTCTGGGGTCTTTTTGACTCGAAAAATGAAACTTCCTCACATTAAAAGTACCCTCTAATGGAAATTGAAGAACTTCATCATGGGCAGTATATTCATTCAATTCTGAAATCCCTGTAAACGTTTAGTACCCAACCTCCATCATTTCATAGGTAGGATTCCTTCAGCTGGCATTTTCTGACCCTCTCCAGGCATCTCAGTAACTTTGGGCTTTGTCATCAAACATCCCATTATTTATTCTCAAAACAAACACTAATCTAAAGACCCACTTCAATCTCAACAAACAGTTTAGCGTACAACAGCCAACTACAGAGCAGCTTTATCAAAGGCCAACTTATCACATTGTGGCTTTGTTAGTAATCGAGCAATCAGAGCACTGCTTTGTGATGATGTTTTCACCAACCCTGACGCAGCTTCCTGGCTGTGTAACCAGTCATAGCACAACTTATCCATGAAACAGGAAAACAATTGCACAAGCTCTTTTTCTAAAATCAAATAATTAAATAACCCTTTCAGTTGTCTACTTCAATCAGTGTGCTCGCTCCTGTGCACTCAAGAGCAAGTTGAACTGACCAAAATTAAACACACAACCTAGAAAATAAATTTGAAAGTGCAGAATCCTTATCAATGTGTAAGCAGCGCCTAGCTCTACACACCACGATGACAGCCAAATGAGATCTTGGATTTACAATAAATCCAATAACCAACTCAGTTCAAAAAACAAATCAACATTCAAATATGATTACCAATATCAATACATCAACAGAACGGTAATCAATCCACCAATTGAGCCCACAATCATCATCGTGTACCCAAACAACTTAACACAGAAACAGAAATAATTTAAACAAACAGCACAGGTGCACCACAAGTTGACTTTAGACAAAAAATTAAATATAATCCATGTCCACCAGTGTTCTTCCAAAATTCTTCCTTTAATTCAATGAAGTTCTTTTAAAAACATTATAGGGATGATCCCAACACATTTCGTCCTTATCAAAAGGACTTTTTCAGGGCAAAATAGATCTGTTCTGTTATTGGCGTTTATGCAGTAGTCCACATGGCAACCCGAATGGAAGGTATAAAGGTACTTCTTTCATCAATATATTATGTATTGTAAATTGAACGGTGCCTTTATTTGAAGTAGAGGATGGATCAGTATATCCTAACTCCCAAATTAAGTGAGTGCTTTCATTCTCACTTATATTATGTATAAGGGTTTAGATGGCACTCTATCAAGCATGAAGGATAGGTGGGTATGTGATAATTCCCAACGTTTTAAATCCAAAATCCCAGGTCAGGGAAAGGTTTGTCATAAAAAAGTTTGCACACTATTTGATTACCGGCCAGAATTCTGGAGGGAGTTTCGTTGCAAAATGCGATGCAGCACGCGCAAAGGAATTCGTTTTATTAATTTAAATGTGTACTTACCTCCGTTCATCCAAATTCCGGTGTTTACATTTCCCCACCCTGCCCCTCCCCCGCCCCGCTGCCCCACCTAACTCCCTCCACGAGCCGCTACTGTCCCCCGGTCATCCGGGCCCGAGAGCTCCGGTGGTCCTTCCCCGGGCTTATGTCCCAGCTGGGATCCCCGACCCCCCGGGAAGCAGAGCCCCCGAGCCCTGCGTGGGCAGGCAGGAACCCTACTGCGAAGGCTCAGGGTGGGCAGATGGGAGTCCTTTCGGTCCCGGCCATCTGGTCGCACCTTGGCCATCTGGTCGCGCGCAATGCTTTCCAATGGTGCGACCAGATGGCCGGGCCGGCCTGGAAGTCCCGATGAGGGCTCATTTGCCTCCCGGATCCCAGCCAGGGCTCCAGGAGGTCGGGCACGTTCGCACCTAGGGTCCCCTGAGCCTCGCGGTGCGCACCGGTTCCCACAAAGAGTGGTAGCCTTCCTCTGGATTACTAGGGGCAAGGTATGCCGGGACATCCCTCCCGGGATGGCGGTTCTCTGCCGGGGACCAGATGGGCTATGCCCAGGCAACACCTCCCTAGGCGTCCGGGGCTCCCTCCTCTGGCCCGCAGTGTGGCAAAGTGCCTGGGACGGGCTCCACGGTTCCCGGGCAGTCATCCCCCGGGCATCCGGGCCCGAGAGCTCAGGTGGTCCTTCCCCCGGCTTGAGTCCCAGCCGGGGTCCCCGAGCCCCCGGGAAGCGGAGCCCCCAAGCCTAGCGTGGGCAGGTGGGAACCCTACCGCAAAGGTTCGGGGTGGGCAGATGGGAGTCCTTTCGGTCCCGGCCATCTGGTCGAACCTCTCCCCTCGGCCATCTGGTCACGCGCAATGCTTTCCAATGGGGCGACCAGATGGCCGGGCCGGCCTGCAAGTCCCGATGAGGGGCTAATTTACCTCCCGGATCTCAGCCAGGGCTCCAGGAGGTCGGGCACGTTCACGCCTAGGGTCCCCTGAGCCTCGCGGTGCGCATGGATTCCCAGAAAGAGGGGTAGCCTTCTTCTGGATTATTAGGGGCAGGGTATGCCGGGACACCCCGCCTGGGCTGGCGGTTCTCTGCCGGGGACCAGATGGGCTATGCTCGGGCAACACCTCCCAGGCGTCCGGGGCTCCCTTCTCCGGCCCGCGGCATGGCAAAGTGCCCGGGACGGGTTCCACGGGTCCCGGGCAGTCCTCCCCCGGGCATCTGGTCCCGAGAGCTCCGGTGGTCCTCCCCATGTCTGAGGCCCACCCGGGGCACCCGAGCCCCCCGGGAAGCGGAGCCCCTGAGCCCTGTGTGGGCAGGTGGGAGCCCTAATGCGAAGGCTCAGGCGGGCAGACGGGAGTCCTTTCAGGTCCCAGCCATCTGGTCGCACCTTCCCCTCGGCCATCCGGTCGTGCTCAATGCTTTCCAATAGGGTGACCAGATGGACGGGCTGGCCTGGAAGTCCCGATGAGGGCTCATTTGCCTCCCGGATCCCAGCCAGGGCTCCAGGAGGTCATGCGCGTTCGCTCCTAGGGTCTCCTCCGTCACTCGGAGCACGTGGGTTACCAGAAAGGGGGGTAGCCTTCCTCCGGATTAGTAGGGGCAGGTTATTCCGGAACACCCCTCCGGGGCTGGCGGTTCTTTGCTGGGGGCCAGATGGGCTATGACCAGACAACACCTCCCCTCCTGCCCGGTGGCTCCCTCCTCCAGCCCACGGTGTGGCAAAGTGCCCGGGACGGGCTCCACGGGTCTCGGGCAGTCCTCCCTCGGGCATCCGGACCCGAGAGCTCCGGTGGTCCTCCCTGTGCCTGAGGCCCAGCCGGGGTCCCCGAGCCCCCCAGGAAGCGGAGCCCACCAAGCCCTGCGTGGGCAGGCAGGAGCCCTACCGCGAAGGCTCGGGCAGGCAGACGGGAGTCCTTTCAGGTCCCGGCCATCTGGTCGCAGCTTTGCCCTCAGCCATCTGGTCAAGCGCAATGCTTTCCAATGGGGCGACCAGATGGCCGGGCCAGGCCGGCCTGGAAGTCCAGATGAGGGCTCATTTGCCTCCCGGATCCCAGCCAGGGCTCCAGGAGGTCGCGCCTAGGATCCCCTCCGTAACTCGGAGTGCCCGGGTTACCAGAAAGGGGGTAGCCTTCCTCCGGATTACTAGGGACAGGGTACTCTGGGACCTCTCTCAGCCTAGCGGCTCTCAGCCAGCAGCTGGATGGGCCAGGATGCCACCCCAGCCCTGGGTCCATCCCTGGCCCTGCCGCGTGGCCTGCTGCCCCAGATGGGGTCCGGCGGACATCCCCCTGCTGGTCTGGCTCCAGGGGCCCCGGGGAGGGCGGCCTCCCCACCCCAGGCTACATCCTGGGTCCTGCTGCGTGGCAGGGTGCCCGAACGAGGTCCCACGGGCCCGGGGAGGCTTCCCCTTTGTCTCTGGGCCCGGGAGCCCTGGCTGGGTCCAGGGGCCCCGCTAGGCCATGGCTCATGTGCTCCAGCCCTGGGCCATGTCCCCCGGCCTGCTGCCCCGCCAAAGGCCTTCCATCGTGCCCGGGGAGCCTCCCCTTGCTCCGCTGGGTTCAGGGGCTCCCTGTGGGCCCGGGGAGGGTGGCCTCCCCACCTCGGGCTCCGTCCTCAGTCCAGCCGCGTGGCAGGGTGCCTGGGATGGTGTCCGTCGGGCCCGGGGAGGCTTCCCCTGTGCCTTCGGGCCTGGGAGCCCCAGCTGGGTCCAGGGGCCCCACCGGGCACCGGGTCCGGTGATCCGGCCCCAGACCCCGTCCCCCGGCCTGCCGGCCCACCAAAGGCCTGGGGACGGGGTTCTGTCGTGCACAGGGAGCTTATCCCTGCTCGGCTGGGTTCTGCGGCTCCCAAGGGCCCCGGGGAGGGCGGCCTCCCCATCCCGGGCTCCGTCCTCAGTCCCGCCGCGTGGCAGGGTGCCTGGGATGGTGTCCGGCAGGCCCGGAGAGGCTTCCCCTGCACCTCTGGGCCTGGGATCCCCAGCTGGGTGCAGGGGCCCCGCCGGGCCCCGGGTCAGGTGCTCCGGCCCTGGGCCTCGTCCCCCAGCCTGCCACTCTGCCAAAGTCCTGGGACGGGGTTCCGTTGTGCCTGAGGAGCCTGCCTTGCTTGGCTGGGTTCAGGAGCTCCGGCCGGGGCCCCTGAGGGCCCCAGGGAGGGCGGCCTCCCCATCCCGGGCTCTGTCCTTGGTCCTGCTGCATGGCAGGATGGTGTCCGGCGGGCCCGGGGAGGCTTCTCCTGCTCCTCTGGGCATGGGAGCCCCAGCTGGGTCCAGGGGTCCCGCCGGGCCCCGGGTCGCGTGCTCCGGCCCTGTCCCCCAGCCTGCCGCACTGCTAAAGGCCCAGGACGGGGTTCCGT